>NW_027203838.1:1200000-1799326 GCF_024711535.1 Dipodomys merriami
AGAACGGGAAGCAGATATACCCAGTCCGCTGGCAGTGTCCTACGGGGACCAGCCTATCTGACTGCTACGCCTGAATATTTGCATCCGCGGCAGAGCTATGCAGGCGCAATTGTGCAGCAAGGCAAACTGCATAACCTGGCCAAATTTCACGGGTGTACAAGAAACCACGGGGGATTTACAAGGAGATGTTCACCCAGAACAGCCGGAGGCCTGCCGGCAGCAAGATTCCGGAATTCTTCCTGAGAAGCCTTGAAAGCAGTGAAACGCTCCTATGTTGCAATAACTCAGAACCTCATTCTGAGTGTTCCCGGCAGAGGTCATTCGGCTCAACACAACCGTGGACTAATTAGAGCCAGATGTAGGCAGTGCCGTCCATAGTGCTGGATGGAGAGTGGTGGCGTCCCAAACAACTGAGTTCTAGTTCTCAACAGTTTCACAAAGTGCCATAAGTTGAGGTTCAACTTAATGCTCCGGTTGAGTTGAGTGTAGCCGTCAAAGCTGGAACCAGTAGCACTCAAGTGAGAAGAACGGGAAGCAGATATACCCAGTCCACGGCAGAGTCCTACGGGGACCAGCCTATCTGGCTGCCACGCCTGAATGTTTGCAACCGCGGCCTAGCTAGGCAGGCGCAATTGTGCAGCAATGCAAACTGCATAACCTGGCCAAATTTCACGGGTGTACAAGAAACCACGGGGGATTTACAAGGAGATGTTCACCCGGAAAAGCCGGAAGCTTGCCTGCAGCAAGATTCCGGAATTCTTCCTGAGAAGCCTTGAAAGCAGTGAAACGCTCCTATGTTGCAATAACTCAGAACCTCATTCTGAGTGTTGCCGGCAGAGGTCATTCGGCTGAACACAACCGTGGACTAATTAGAGCCAGCTGTAGGCAGTGCCGTCCATAGTGCTGGATGGACAGTGGTGGCGTGCCAAACAAGTGAGCTCTAGTTCTCAACAGTTTCACAAAGTGCCATAAGTTGAGGTTCAACTTACTGCTCTGCTTGAGTAGAGTGCAGCCGTCAAAGCTGAAATCAGTAGCACTCAGGTGAGAAGAACGGGAAGCAGATATACCCAGTCGGCTGGCAGAGTCCTACGGGGACCAGCCTATCTGGCTGCCACGCCTGAATGTTTGCAAGGGCGGCCGAGCGATGCAGGCCCAATTGTGCAGCAATGCAAACTGCATAACCTGGCCAAATTTCACGGGTGTACAAGAAACCACGGGGGATTTACAAGGAGATGTTCACCCGGAACAGCCGGAGGCCTGCGGGCAGCAAGATTCTTGAATTCTTCCTGAGAAGCCTTGAAAGCAGTGAAACGCTCCTATGTTGCAATAACTCAGAACCTCATTCTGAGTGTTCCCGGCAGAGGTCATTCGGCAGAACACAACCGTGGACTAATTAGAGCCAGAAGTAGGCAGTGCCGTCCATAGTGCTGGATGGAGAGTGGTGGCGTGCCAAACAACTGAGTTCTAGTTCTCAACAGTTTCACAAAGTGCCATAAGTTGAGGTTCAACTTACTGCTCCGGTTGAGTAGAGTGTAGCCCTCAAACCTGGAATCAGTAGCACTCAGGTGAGAAGAACGGGAAGCAGATATACCCAGACGGCTGGCAGTGTCCTACGGGGACCAGCCTATCTGGCTACCACGCCTGAATGTTTGCAACCGCGGCCGAGCTAGGCAGGCACAATTGTGCATCAATGAAAACTGCATAACCTGGCCAAATTTCACGGGTGTACAAGAAACCACAGGGGATTTACAAGGAGATGTTCACCCGGTAGAGACGGTGGCCTGCCGGCAGCAAGATTCCGGAATTCTTCCTAAGAAGCATTGAAAGCAGTGAAACGCTCCTATGTTGCAATATCTCAGAACCTCATTCTGAGTGTTGCCGGCATAGGTCATTCGGCTGAACACAACCGTGGACTAATTAGAGCCAGATGTAGGCAGTGCCTTCCATAGTGCTGGATGGAGAGTGGTGGTGTGCCAAACAACTGAGCTCTAGTTCTCAACAGTTTCACAAAGTGCCATAAGTTGAGGTTCAACTTACTGCTCTGCTTGAGTAGAGTGCAGCCGTCAAAGCTGAAATCAGTAGCACTCAGGTGAGAAGAACGGGAAGCAGATATACCCAGTCGGCTGGCAGAGTCCTACGAGGACCAGCCTATCTGGCAGCCACGCCTGAATGTTTGCAACCGCGGCTGAGCTAGGCAGGCGCAATTGTGCAGCAATGCAAACTGTATAACCTGGCCACATTTCACGGGTGTACAAGAAACCACGGGGGATTTACAAGGAGATGTTCACCCGGAACAGCCAGAGGCCTGCTGGCAGCAAGATTGCGGAATTCTTCCTGAGAAGCCTTGAAAGCAGTGAAACGCTCCTATGTTGCAATAACTCAGAACCTCATTCTGAGTGTTGCCGGCAGAGGTCATTCGGCTGAACACAACCGTGGACTAATTAGAGCCAGATGTAGGCAGTGCCGTCCATAGTGCTGGATGGACCGTGGTGGCGTGCCAAACAACTGAGCTCTAGTTCTCAACAGTTTCACAAAGTGCCATAAGTTGAGGTTCAACTTACTGCTGTGCTTGAGTAGAGTGCAGCCGTCAAAGCTGAAATCAGTAGCACTCATTTGAGAAGAACGGGAAGCAGATATACCCAGTCCGCTGGCAGAGTCCTACGGGGACCAGCCTATCTGGCTGCCACGTCTGAATGTTTGTAACCGCGGCCGAGCTAGGCAGGGACAATTGTGCAGCAATGCAAACTGCATAACCTGGCCAAACTTCACGGGTGTACAAGAAACCACGGGGGATTTACAAGGAGATGTTCACCCGGAACAGCCGGAGGCCTGCCGGTAGCAAGATTCCGGAATTCTTCCTGAAAAGCCTTGAAAGCAGTGAAACGCTCCTATGTTGCAGTAACTCAGAACCTCAATCTGAGTGTTCCCAGCAGAGGTCATTCGGCTGAACACAATCGTGGACTAATTAGAGCCAGATGTAGGCAGTTCCGTCCATCGTGCTGGATGGACAGTGGTATCGTGCCAAACAACTGAGTTCTAGTTCTCAACAGTTTCACAAAGTGCCATAAGTTGAGGTTCAACTTACTGCTCCGGTTGAGTAGAGTGTAGCCGTCAAAGCTGAAATCAGTAGCACTCAGGTGAGAAGAACGGGAAGCAGATATACCCAGTCGGCTGGCAGAGTCCTACGGGGACCAGCCTATCTGGCTGCCACGCCTGAATGTTTGCAACCGCGGCCGAGCTAGCAGGGGCAATTGTGCAGAAATGCAAACTGCATAACCTTTCCAATTTCACGGGTGTACAAGAAACCACGGGGGATTTACAAGGAGATGTTCACCCGGAACAGCCGGAGGCCTGCCGGCAGCAAGATTCCGGAATTCTTCCTGAGAAGCCTTGAAAGCAGTGAAACGCTCCTATGTTGCAATAACTCAGAACCTCATTCTGAGTGTTCCTGGCAGAGGTCATTCGGCTGAACACAACCGTGGACTAATTAGAGCCAGATGTAGGCAGTGCCGTCCATAGTGCTGGATGGACAGTGGTGGCGTGCCAAACAACTGAGCTCTAGTTCTCATCACTTTCACAAAGTGCCATAAGTTGAGGTTCAACTTACTGCTCCGATTGAGTAGAGTGCAGCCGTCAAAGCTGAAATCAGTAGCACTCAGGTGAGAAGAACGGGAAGCAGATATACCCAGTCGGGTGGCAGAGTCCTACGGGGACCAGCCTATCAGGCTGCCACGACTGAATGTTTGCAACCGCGGCCGAGCTAGGCAGGGTCACTTGTGCAGCAATGCAAACTGCATAACCTGGCCAAATTTCACGGGTGTACAAGAAACCACGGGGGATTTATAAGGAGATGTTCACCCGGAACAGCCGGAGGCTTGCCGGCAGCAAGATTCTGGAATTTTTCCTGAGAAGCCTTGAAAGCAGTGAAACGCTCCTATGTTGCAATAACTCAGAACCTCAATCTGAGTGTTCCCGGCAGAGGTCATTCGGCTGAACACAACCGTGGACTGATTAGAGCCAGATGTAGGCAGTGCCGTCCATAGTGCTGGATGGACAGTGGTGGCGTGCCAAACAACTTAGTTCTAGTTCTCAACACTTGCACAAAGTGCCATAAGTTGAGGTTCAACTTAATGCTCCGGTTGAGTAGAGTGTAGCCGTCAAAGCTGGAATCAGTAGCACTCAGGTGAGAAGAACGGGAAGCAGATATACCCAGTCCGCAGGCAGTTTCGTACGGGGACCAGCCTATCTGGCTGCCACGCCTGAATATTTGTAAACGCGGCTGAGCGAGGCAGGCGCAATTGTGCAGCAATGCAAACTGCATAACATGGCCAAATTTCACGGGTGTACAAGAAACCACGGGGGATTTACAAGGAGATGTTCACCCGGAACAGCCAGTGGCCTGCCGGCAGCAAGATTCCGGAATTCTTGCTGAGAAGCCTTGAAGGCAGTGAAACGCTCCTATGTTGCAATAACTCAGAACCTCATTCTGAGTGTTGCCGGCAGAGGTCATTCGGCTGAACACAATCGTGGACTAATTAGAGCCAGAAGTAGGCAATGCCGTCCATAGTGCTGGATGGAGACTGGTGGCGTGCCAAACAACTGAGCTCTAGTTCTCAACATTTTCACCAAGTGCCATAAGTTGAGGTTCAACTTACTGCTCCGGTTGAGTAGAGTGTAGCCGTCAAAGCTGGAATCAGTAGCACTCAGGTGAGAAGAACGGGAAGCAGATATACCCAGACGGCTGGCAGAGTCCTACGGGGACCAGCCTATCTGGCTGCCACGCCTGAATGTTTGCAACCGCGGCCGAGATAGGCAGGCGCAATTGTGCAGCAATGCAAACTGCATAACCTGGCCGCACTTCACGGGTGTACAAGAAACCACGGGGGATTTACAAGGAGATGTTCACCCGGAAGAGCCCGAGGCCTGCCGGCAGCAAGGTTCCGGAATTCTTCCTGAAAAGCCTTGAAAGCAGTGAAACGCTCCTATGTTGCAATAACTCAGAACCTCATTCTGAGTGTTCCTGGCAGAGGTCATTCGGCAGAATACAACCGTGGACTAATTAGAGCCAGAAGTAGCCAGTGCCGTCCATAGTGCTGGATGGAGAGTGGTGGCGTGCCAAACAACTGAGTTCTAGTTCTCAACAGTTTCACAAAGTGCCATAAGTTGAGGTTCAACTTACTGCTCTGCTTGAGTAGAGTGCAGCCGTCAAAGCTGAAATCAGTAGCACTCAGGTGAGAAGAACGGGAAGCAGATATACCCAGTCCGCTGGCAGAGTCCTACGGGGACCAGCTTATCTGGCTGCCACGACTGAATGTTTGTAACCGCGGCCGAGCTAGGCAGGGACAATTGTGCAGCAATGCAAACTACATAACCTGGCCAAATTTCACGGGTGTACAAGAAACCACGGGGGATTTTCAAGGAGATGTTCACCCGGAACAGCCGGAGGCCTGCCGGCAGCCAGATTCCGGTATTCTTCCTGAGAAGCCTTGAAAGCAGTGAAACGCTCCTTTGTTGTAGTAACTCAGAACCTCAATCTGAGTGTTCCCAGCAGAGGTCATTCGGCTGAACACAATCGTGGACTAATTAGAGCCAGATGTAGGCAGTTCCGTCCATAGTGCTGGATGGACAGTGGTATCGTGCCAAACAACTGAGTTCTAGTTCTCAACAGTTTCACAAAGTGCCATGAGTTGAGGTTCAACTTACTGCTCTGCTTGAGTAGAGTGCAGCCGTCAAAGCTGAAATGAGTAGCACTCAGGTGAGAAGAACAGGAAGCAGATATACCCAGTCCGCTGGCAGAGCCCTACGGGGACCAGCCTATCTGGCTGCCACGCCTGAATGTTTGCAACCGCGGCCGAGCTAGCAGGGGCAAATGTGCAGAAATGCAAACTGCATAACCTGTCCAAATTTCACGGGTGTACAAGAAACCACGGGGGATTTACAAGGAGATGTTCATCCGGAAAAGCCGGAAGCTTGCCGGCAGCAAGATTCTGGAATTCTTCCTGAGAAGCCTTGAAAGCAGTGAAACGCTCCTATGTTGCAATAACTCAGAACCTCATTCTGAGTGTTGCCGGCAGAGGTCATTCGGCTGAACACAACCGTGGACTAATTAGAGCCAGATGTAGGCAGTGCCGTCCATAGTGCTGGATGGACAGTGGTGGCGTGCCAAACAACTGAGCTCTAGTTCTCAACAGTTTCACAAAGTGCCATAAGTTGAGGTTCAACTTACTGCTCTGCTTGAGTAGAGTGCAGCCGTCAAAGCTGAAATGAGTAGCACTCAGGTGAGAAGAACAGGAAGCAGATATACCCAGTCCGCTGGCAGAGTCCTACGGGGGCCAGCGTATATGGCTGCCACGCCTGAATGTTTGCAACCGCGGCCGATCTAGGCAGGCACAATTGTGCAGCAATGCAAACTCCATAACCTGGCCAAATTTCACGGGTGTACAAGAAACCACGGGGGATTTACAAGGAGATGTTCACCCGGAACAGCCGGAGGCCTGCCGGAAGCAAGATTCCTGTATTCTTCCTGAGAAGCCTTGAAAGCAGTGAAACGCTCCTATGTTGCAGTAACTCAGAACCTCAATCTGAGTGTTCCCAGCAGAGGTCATTCGGCTGAACACAATCGTGGACTAATTAGAGCCAGATGTAGGCAGTTCCGTCCATAGTGCTGGATGGACAGTGGTATCGTGCCAAACAACTGAGTTCTAGTTCTCAACAGTTTCACAAAGTGCCATAAGTTGAGGTTCAACTTACTGCTCCGGTTGAGTAGAGTGTAGCCGTCAAAGCTGAAATCAGTAGCACTCAGGTGAGAAGAACGGGAAGCAGATATACCCAGTCGGCTGGCAGAGTCCTACGGGGACCAGCCTATCTGGCTGCCACGCCTGAATGTTTGCAACCGCGGCCGAGCTAGCAGGGGCAATTGTGCAGAAATGCAAACTGCATAACCTGTCCAAATTTCAAGGGTGTACAAGAGACCACGGGGGATTTATAAGGAGATGTTCACCCGGAAAAGCCGGAATCCTGCCGGCAGCAAGATTCCGGAATTCTTCCTGAGAAGCCTTGAAAGCAGTGAAACGCTCCTATGTTGCAATAACTCAGAACCTCATTCTGAGTGTTGCCGGCAGAGGTCATTCGGCTGTACACAACCGTGGACTAATTAGAGCCAGATGTAGGCAGTGCCGTCCATAGTGCTGGATGGAGAGTGGTGGCGTGCCAAACAACTGAGCTCTAGTTCTCAACAGTTTCACAAAGTGCCATAAGTTGAGGTTCATCTTACTGCTCTGCTAGAGTAGAGTGCAGCCGTCAAAGCTGAAATCAGTAGCACTCAGGTGAGAAGAACGGGAAGCAGATATACCCAGTCCGCTGGCAGAGTCCTACGGGGGCCAGCCTATATGGCTGCCACGCCTGAATGTTTGCAACCGCGGCCGAGCTAGGCAGGGGCAATTGTGCAGCAATGCAAACTGCATAACCTGTCCAAATTTCACGGGTGTACAAGAAACCACGGGGGATTTATAAGGAGATGTTCACTCGGAAGAGCCGGAGGCCTGCCGGCATCAAGACTCCGGAATTCTTCCTGAGAAGCCTTGAAAGCAGTGAAACGCTCCTATGTTGCAATAACTCAGAACCTCATTCTGAGTGTTGCCGGCAGAGGTCATTCGGCTGTACACAACCGTGGACTAATTAGAGCCAGATGTAGGCAGTGCCGTCCATAGTGCTGGATGGACAGTGGTGGCGTGCCAAACAACTGAGCTCTAGTTCTCAACACTTTCACCAAGTGCCATAAGTTGAGGTTCAACTTACTGCTCCCGTTGAGTAGCGTGTAGCCGTCAAAGCTGTAATCAGTAGCACTCAGGTGAGAAGAACGGGAAGCAGATATACCCAGTCGGCTGGCAGAGTCCTACGGGGACCAGCCTATCTGGCTGCCACGCCTGAATGTTTGCAACCGCGGCCGAGCTAGGCAGGCGCAATTGTGCAGCAATGCAAACTGCATAACCTGGCCGCACTTCACGGGTGTACAAGAAACCACGGGGGATTTACAAGGAGATGTTCACCCGGAATAGCCGGAGTCCTGCCGGCAGCAAGATTCCGGAATTCTTCCTGAGAAGCCTTGGAAGCAGTGAAACGCTCCTATGTTGCAGTAACTCAGAACCTCAATCTGAGTGTTCCCAGCAGAGGTCATTCGGCTGAACACAATCGTGGACTAATTAGAGCCAGATGTAGGTAGTTCCGTCCATAGTGCTGGATGGACAGTGGTATCGTGCCAAACAACTGAGTTCTAGTTCTCAACAGTTTCACAAAGTGCCATAAGTTGAGGTTCAACATACTGCTCCGGTTGAGTAGAGTGTAGCCGTCAAAGCTGAAATCAGTAGCACTCAGGTGAGAAGAACGGGAAGCAGATATACCCAGTCCGCTGGCAGAGTCCTACGGGGACCAGCCTATCTGGCTGCCACGCCTGAATGTTTGCAACCGCGGCCGAGCTAGCAGGGGCAATTGTGCAGAAATGCAAACTGCATAACCTGTCCAAATTTCACGGGTGTACAAGAAACCACGGGGGATTTACAAGGAGATGTTCACCCGGAAGAGCCGGAGGCCTGCCGGCAGCAAAATTCCGGAATTCTTCCTGAGAAGCCTTGAAAGCAGTGAAACGCTCCTATGTTGCAATAACTCAGAACCTCATTCTGAGTGTTCCTGGCAGAGGTCATTCGGCTAAACACAACCGTGGACTAATTAGAGCCAGATGTAGGCAGTGCCGTCCATAGTGCTGGATGGCCAGTGGTGGCGTGCCAAACAACTGAGCTCTAGTTCTCATCACTTTCACAAAGTGCCATAAGTTGAGGTTCAACTTACTGCTCCGGTTGAGTAGAGTGCAGCCATCAAAGCTGAAATCAGTAGCACTCAGGTGAGAAGAACGGTAAGCAGATATAACCAGTCCGCTGGCAGAGTCCTACGGGGACCAGCCTATCTGGCTGCCACGCCTGAATGTTTGCAACCGCGGCCGAGCTAGGCAGGGGCAATTGTGCAGCAATGCAAACTGCATAACCTGGCCAAATTTCACGGGTGTACAAGAAACCACGGGGGATTTACAAGGAGATGTTCACCCGGAAGAGCCGGAGGCTTGCCGGCAGCAAGATTCGGGAATTCTTCCTGAGAAGCCTTGAAAGCAGTGAAACGCTCCTATGTTGCAATAACTCAGAACCTCAATCTGAGTGTTCCCGGCAGAGGTCATTCGGCTGAACACAACCGTGGACTAATTAGAGCCAGATGTAGGCAGTGCCGTCCATAGTGCTGGATGGACAGTTTAGGCGTGCCAAACAACTGAGTTCTAGTTCTCAACACTTGCACAAAGTGCCATAAGTTGAGGTTCAACTTAATGCTCCGGTTGAGTAGAGTGTAGCCGTCAAAGCTGGAATCAGTAGCACTCAGGTGCGAAGAACGGGAAGCAGATATACCCAGTCCGCTGGCAGTGTCCTACGGGGACCAGCCTATCTGGCTGCCACTCCCGAATGTTTGTAACCGCGGCCGAGATAGGCAGGCGCAATTGAGCAGCAATGGAAACTGCATAACCTGTCCAAATTTCACGGGTGTACAAGAAACCACGGGGGATTTACAAGGAGATGTTCACCCGGAACAGCCGGAGGCCTGCCGGCAGCAAGATTCCGGAATACTTCCTGAGAAGCCTTGAAAGCAGTGAAACGCTCCTGTGTTGCAATAACTCAGAACCTCATTCTGAGTGTTCCCGGCAGAGGTCATTCGGCTGAACACAATCGTGGACTAATTAGAGCCAGATGTAGGCAGTGCCGTCCATAGTACTGGATGGACAGTGGTGGCGTGCCAAACAACTGAGCGCTAGTTCTCAACAGTTTCACAAAATGCCGTAAGTTGAGGTTCAACTTAATGCTCCGGTTGAGTAGAGTGTAGCCGTCAAAGCTGGAATCAGTAGCACTCAGGTGAGAAGAATGGGAAGCATATATACCCAGTCCGCTGGCAGTGTCCTACGGGGACCAGCCTATCTGGCTGCCACGCCTGAATGTTTGTAACCGTGGCTGAGCTAGGCAGGGGCAATTGTGCAGCAATGCAAACTGCATAACCTGGCCAAATTTCGCGGGTGTACAAGAAACCACGGGGGATTTACAAGGAGATGTTCACCCGGAACAGCCGGAGGCCTGCCGGCATCAAGATTCCGGAATTCTTCCTGAGAAGCCTTGAAAGCAGTGAAACGCTCCTATGTTGCAGTAACTCAAAACCTCAATCTAGGTGTTCCCAGCAGAGGTCATTCGGCTGAACACAATCTTTGACTAATTAGAGCCAGATGTAGGCAGTTCCGTCCATAGTGCTGGATGGACATTGGTATCGTGCCAAACAACTGATCTCTAGTTCTCAACCGTTTCACAAAGTGCCATAAGTTGAGGTTCAACTTACTGCTCCGGTTGAGTAGAATGTAGCCTTCAAAGCTGAAATCAGTAGCACTCAGGTGAGAAGAACGGGAACCAGATATACCCAGTCCCATGGCAGAGTCCTACGGGGACCAGACTATCCGGCTGTCACGCCTGAATGTTTGCAACCGCGGCCGAGCTAGGCAGGGGCAATTGTGTAACAATGCAAACTGCATAACCTGTCCAAATTTCACGGGTGTACAAGAAACCACGGGGGATTTACAAGGAGATGTTCACCCGGAACAGCCGGAGACCTGCCGGCAGCAAGATTCCGGAATTCTTCCTGAGAAGCCTTGAAAGCAGTGAAACGCTCCTATGTTGCAATAACTCAGAACCTCATTCTGAGTGTTCCTGGCAGAGGTCATTCGGCTGAACACAACGGTGGACTAATTAGAGCCAGATGTAGGCAGTGCCGTCCATAGTGCTGGATAGAGAGTGGTTGCGTGCCAAACAACTGAGCTCTAGTTCTCAACAGTTTCACAAAGTTCCATAAATTGAGGTTCAACTTACTGCTCCGGTTGAGTAGAGTGTAGCCGTCAAAGCTGGAATCAGTAGCACTCAGGTGAGAAGAACGGGAAGCAGATATACCCAGTGGGCTGGCAGAGTCCTACGGGGACCAGCCTATCTGGCTGCCACGCCTGAATGTTTGCAAACGCGGCCGAGCGAGGCAGGCCCAATTGTGCAGCAATGCAAACTGCATAACCTGGCCAAATTTCACGGGTGTACAAGAAACCACGGGGGATTTACAAGGAGATATTCACCCGGAACAGCTGGAGGCCTGCCGGCAGCAAGATTCCGGAATTCTTCCTGAGAAGCCTTGAAAGCAGTGAAACGCTCCTTTGTTGCAGTAACTCAGAACCTCAATCTGAGTGTTCCCAGCAGAGGTCATTCGGCTGAACACAATCGTGGACTAATTAGAGCCAGATGTAGGCAGTTCCGTCCATAGTGCTGGATGGACAGTGGTATCGTGCCAAACAACTGAGTTCTAGTTCTCAACAGTTTCACAAAGTGCCATGAGTTGAGGTTCAACTTACTGCTCCGGTTGAGTAGAGTGTAGCCGTCAAAGCTGAAATCAGTAGCACTCAGGTGAGAAGAACGGGAAGCAGATATACCCAGTCGGCTGGCAGAGCCCTACGGGGACCAGCCTATCTGGCTGCCACGCCTGAATGTTTGCAACCGCGGCCGAGCTAGCAGGGGCAAATGTGCAGAAATGCAAACTGCATAACCTGTCCAAATTTCACGGGTGTACAAGAAACCACGGGGGATTTACAAGGAGATGTTCATCCGGAAAAGCCGGAAGCTTGCCGGCAGCAAGATTCTGGAATTCTTCCTGAGAAGCCTTGAAAGCAGTGAAACGCTCCTATGTTGCAATAACTCAGAACCTCATTCTGAGTGTTGCCGGCAGAGGTCATTCGGCTGAACACAACCGTGGACTAATTAGAGCCAGATGTAGGCAGTGCCGTCCATAGTGCTGGATGGACAGTGGTGGCGTGCCAAACAACTGAGCTCTAGTTCTCAACAGTTTCACAAAGTGCCATAAGTTGAGGTTCAACTTACTGCTCTGCTTGAGTAGAGTGCAGCCGTCAAAGCTGAAATGAGTAGCACTCAGGTGAGAAGAACAGGAAGCAGATATACCCAGTCCGCTGGCAGGGTCCTACGGGGGCCAGCCTATATGGCTGCCACGCCTGAATGTTTGCAACCGCGGCCGATCTAGGCAGGCGCAATTGTGCAGCAATGCAAACTGCATAACCTGGCCAAATTTCACGGGTGTACAAGAAACCACGGGGGATTTACAAGGAGATGTTCACCCGGAACAGCCGGAGGCCTGCCTGAAGCAAGATTCCTGTATTCTTCCTGAGAAGCCTTGAAAGCAGTGAAACGCTCCTATGTTGCAGTAACTCAGAACCTCAATCTGAGTGTTCCCAGCAGAGGTCATTCGGCTGAACACAATCGTGGACTAATTAGAGCCAGATGTAGGCAGTTCCGTCCATCGTGCTGGATGGACAGTGGTATCGTGCCAAACAACTGAGTTCTAGTTCTCAACAGTTTCACAAAGTGCCATAAGTTGAGGTTCAACTTACTGCTCCGGTTGAGTAGAGTGTAGCCGTCAAAGCTGAAATCAGTAGCACTCAGGTGAGAAGAACGGGAAGCAGATATACCCAGTCCGCTGGCAGAGTCCTACGGGGACCAGCCTATCTGGCTGCCACGCCTGAATGTTTGCAACCGCGGCCGAGCTAGCAGGGGCAATTGTGCAGAAATGCAAACTGCATAACCTGTCCAAATTTCAAGGGTGTACAAGAAACCACGGGGGATTTACAAGGAGATGTTCACCCGGAAAAGCCGGAATCCTGCCGGCAGCAAGATTCCGGAATTCTTCCTGAGAAGCCTTGAAAGCAGTGAAACGCTCCTATGTTGCAATAACTCAGAACCTCATTCTGAGTGTTGCCGGCAGAGGTCATTCGGCTGTACACAACCGTGGACTAATTAGAGCCAGATGTAGGCAGTGCCGTCCATAGTGCTGGATGGAGAGTGGTGGCGTGCCAAACAACTGAGCTCTAGTTCTCAACAGTTTCACAAAGTGCCATAAGTTGAGGTTCATCTTACTGCTCTGCTTGAGTAGAGTGCAGCCGTCAAAGCTGAAATCAGTAGCACTCAGGTGAGAAGAACGGGAAGCAGATATACCCAGTCCGCTGGCAGAGTCCTACGGGGGCCAGCCTATATGGCTGCCACGCCTGAATGTTTGCAACCGCGGCCGAGCTAGGCAGGGGCAATTGTGCAGCAATGCAAACTGCATAACCTGTCCAAATTTCACGGGTGTACAAGAAACCACGGGGGATTTATAAGGAGATGTTCACTCGGAAGAGCCGGAGGCCTGCCGGCATCAAGACTCCGGAATTCTTCCTGAGAAGCCTTGAAAGCAGTGAAACGCTCCTATGTTGCAATAACTCAGAACCTCATTCTGAGTGTTGCCGGCAGAGGTCATTCGGCTGTACACAACCGTGGACTAATTAGAGCCAGATGTAGGCAGTGCCGTCCATAGTGCTGGATGGACATTGGTATCGTGCCAAACAACTGATCTCTAGTTCTCAACCGTTTCACAAAGTGCCATAAGTTGAGGTTCAACTTACTGCTCCGGTTGAGTAGAGTGTAGCCTTCAAAGCTGAAATCAGTAGCACTCAGGTGAGAAGAACGGGAACCAGATATACCCAGTCCCATGGCAGAGTCCTACGGGGACCAGACTATCCGGCTGTCACGCCTGAATGTTTGCAACCGCGGCCGAGCTAGGCAGGGGCAATTGTGCAGCAATGCAAACTGCATAACCTGTCCAAATTTCACGGGTGTACAAGAAACCACTGGGGATTTACAAGGAGATGTTCACCCGGAACAGCCGGAGACCTGCCGGCAGCAAGATTCCGGAATTCTTCCTGAGAAGCCTTGAAAGCAGTGAAACGCTCCTATGTTGCAATAACTCAGAACCTCATTCTGAGTGTTCCTGGCAGAGGTCATTCGGCTGAACACAACGGTGGACTAATTAGAGCCAGATGTAGGCAGTGCCGTCCATAGTACTGGATAGAGAGTGGTGGCGTGCCAAACAACTGAGCTCTAGTTCTCAACAGTTTCACAAAGTTCCATAAGTTGAGGTTCAACTTACTGCTCCGGTTGAGTAGAGTGTAGCCGTCAAAGCTGGAATCAGTAGCACTCAGGTGAGAAGAACGGGAAGCAGATATACCCAGTGGGCTGGCAGAGTCCTACGGGGACCAGCCTATCTGGCTGCCACGCCTGAATGTTTGCAAACGCGGCCGAGCGAGGCAGGCCCAATTGTGCAGCAATGCAAACTGCATAACCTGGCCAAATTTCACGGGTGTACAAGAAACCACGGGGGATTTACAAGGAGATATTCACCCGGAACAGCTGGAGGCCTGCCGGCAGCAAGATTCCGGAATTCTTCCTGAGAAACCTTGAAAGCAGTGAAACGCTCCTATGTTGCAATAACTCAGAACCTCATTCTGAGTGTTCCTGGCAGAGGTCATTCGGCTGAACACAACCGTGGACTAATTAGAGCCAGATGTAGGCCGAGCCGTCCATAGTGCTGGATGGAGAGTGGTGGCGTGCCAAACAACTGAGCTCTAGTTCTCAACAGTTTCACAAAGTGCCATAAGTTGAGGTTCAACTTACTGCTCCGGTTGAGTAGAGTGTAGCCGTCAAAGCTGGAATCAGTAGCACTCAGGTGAGAAGAACGGGAAGCAGAAATACCCAGTCGGCTGGCAGAGTCCTACGGGGACCAGCCTATCTGGCTGCCACGCCTGAATGTTTGCAACCGCGGCCGAGATAGGCAGGCGCAATTGTGCAGCAATGCAAACTGCATAACCTGGCCGCACTTCACCGGTGTACAAGAAACCACGGGGGATTTACAAGGAGATGTTCACCCGGAATAGCCGGAGTCCTGCCGGCAGCAAGATTCCGGAATTCTTCCTGAGAAGCCTTGAAAGCAGTGAAACGCTCCTATGTTGCAATAACTCAGAACCTCATTCTGAGTGTTCCCAGCAGAGGTCATTCGGCAGAACACAACCGTGGACTAATTAGAGCCAGAAGTAGGCAGTGCCGTCTATAGTGCTGGATGTGCTGGCGTGCCAATCAACTGAGTTCTAGTTCTCAACAGTTTCACAAAGTGCTGTAAGTTGAGGTTCAACTTACTGCTCCGGTTGAGTAGAGTGTAGCCCTCAAACCTGGAATCAGTAGCACTCAGGTGAGAAGAACGGGAAACAGATATACCCAGACAGCTGGCAGTGTCCTACGGGGACCAGCCTATCTGGCTGCCACGCCTGAATGTTTGCAACCGCGGCCGAGCTAGGCAGGCGCAATTGTGCAGCAATGAAAACTGCATAACCTGGCCAAATTTCACGGGTGTACAAGAAACCACGGGGGATTTACAAGGAGATGTTCACCCGGTAGAAACGGTGGCCTGCCGGCAGCAAGATTCGGGAATTCATCCTAAGAAGCATTGAAAGCAGTGAAACGCTCCTATGTTGCAATAACTCAGAACCTCATTCTGAGTGTTGCCGGCATAGGTCATTCGGCTGAACACAAGCGTGGACTAATTAGAGCCAGATGTAGGCAGTGCCGTCCATAGTGCTGGATGGACAGTGGTGGCGTGCCAAACAACTGAGCTCTAGTTCTCAACAGTTTCACAAAGTGCCATAAGTTGAGGTTCAACTTACTGCTCTGCTTGAGTAGAGTGCAGCCGTCAAAGCTGAAATCAGTAGCACTCAGGTGAGAAGAACGGGAAGCAGATATACCCAGTCCGCTGGCAGAGACCTACGGGGACCAGCCTATCTGGCTGCCACGCCTGAATGTTTGTAACCGCGGCCGAGCTAGGCAGGGAAAATTGTGCAGCAATGCAAACTGCATAACCTGGCCAAATTTCACGGGTGTACAAGAAACCACGGGGGATTTACAAGGAGATGTTCACCCGGTAGAGCCGGTGGCCTGCCGGCCGCAAGATTCCGGAATTCTTCCTAAGAAGCATTGAAAGCAGTGAAACGCTCCTATGTTGCAATCACTCAGAACCTCATTCTGAGTGTTGCCGGCAGAGGTCATTCGGCTGAACACAACCGTGGACTAATTAGAGCCAGATGTAGGCAGTGCCGTCCATAGTGCTGGATGGACAGTGGTGGCGTGCCAAACAACTGAGCTCTAGTTCTCAACAGTTTCACAAAGTGCCATAAGTTGAGGTTCAACTTACTGCTCTGCTTGAGTAGAGTGCAGCCGTCTAAGCTGAAATCAGTAGCACTCAGATGAGAAGAACGGGAAGCAGATATACCCAGTCGGCTGGCAGAGTCCTACGAGGACCAGCCTATCTGGCAGCCACGCCTGAATGTTTGCAACCGCGGCTGAGCTAGGCAGGCGCAATTGTGCAGCAATGCAAACTGCATAACCTGGCCACATTTCACTGGTGTACAAGAAACCACGGGGGATTTACAAGGAGATGTTCACCCGGAACAGCCAGAGGCCTCCTGGCAGCAAGATTGCGGAATTCTTCCTGAGAAGCCTTGAAAGCAGTGAAACGCTCCTATGTTGCAATAACTCAGAACCTCATTCTGAGTGTTGCCGGCAGAGGTCATTCGGCTGAACACAACCGTGGACTAATTAGAGCCAGATGTAGGCAGTGCCGTCCATAGTGCTGGATGGACAGTGGTGGCGTGCCAAACAACTGAGCTCTAGTTCTAAACAGTTTCACAAAGTGCCATAAGTTGAGGTTCAACTTACTGCTGTGCTTGAGTAGAGTGCAGCCGTCAAAGCTGAAATCAGTAGCACTCAGGTGAGAAGAACGGGAAGCAGATATACCCAGTGGGCTGGCAGAGTCCTACGGGGACCAGCCTATCTGGCTGCCACGTCTGAATGTTTGTAACCGCGGCCGAGCTAGGCAGGGACAATTGTGCTTCAATGCAAACTGCATAACCTGGCCAAACTTCACGGGTGTACAAGAAACCACGGGGGATTTACAAGGAGATGTTCACCCGGAACAGCCGGAGGCCTGCGGGTAGCAAGATTCCGGAATTCTTCCTGAAAAGCCTTGAAAGCAGTGAAACGCTCCTATGTTGCAGTAACTCAGAACCTCAATCTGAGTGTTCCCAGCAGAGGTCATTCGGCTGAACACAATCGTGGACTAATTAGAGCCAGATGTAGGCAGTGCCGTCCATAGTGCTGGATGGACAGTGGTGGCGTGCCAAACAACTGAGCTCTAGTTCTCATCACTTTCACAAAGTGCCATAAGTTGAGGTTCAACTTACTGCTCCGGTTGAGTAGAGTGCAGTAGTCAAAGCTGAAATCAGTAGCACTCAGGTGAGAAGAACGGGAAGCAGATATACCCAGTCGGCTGGCAGAGTCCTACGGGGACCAGCCTATCAGGCTGCCACGACTGAATTTTTGCAACCGCGGCCGAGCTAGGCAGGCCCAATTGTGCAGCAATGCAAACTGCATAACCTGGCCAAATTTCACGGGTGTACAAGAAACCACGGGGGATTTACAAGGAGATGTTCACCCGGAAGAGCCGGAGGCTTGCCGGCAGCAAGATTCGGGAATTCTTCCTGAGAAGCCTTGAAAGCAGTGAAACGCTCCTATGTTGCAATAACTCAGAACCTCAATCTGAGTGTTCCCGGCAGAGGTCATTCGGCTGAACACAACCGTGGACTAATTAGAGCCAGATGTAGGCAGTGCCGTCCATAGTGCTGGATGGACAGTGGTGGCGTGCCAAACAACTGAGTTCTAGTTCTCAACACTTGCACAAAGTGCCATAAGTTGAGGTTCAACTTAATGCTCCGGTTGAGTAGAGTGTAGCCGTCAAAGCTGGAATCAGTAGCACTCAGGTGAGAAGAAGGGGAAGCAGATATACCCAGTCCGCAGGCAGTTTCGTAGGGGCACCAGCCTATCTGGCTGTCACGCCTGAATATTTGTAAACGCGGCTGAGCTAGGCAGGCGCAATTGTGCAGCAATGCAAACTGCATAACCTGGCCAAATTTCACGGGTGTACAAGAAACCACGGGGGATTTACAAGGAGATGTTCACCCGGAACAGCCGGAGGACTGCCGGCAGCAAGATTCCGGAATTCTTCCTGAGAAGCCTTGAAAGCAGTGAAACGCTCCTATGTTGCAATAACTCAGAACCTCATTTTGAGTGTTGCCGGCAGAGGTCATTCGACTGAACACAATCGTGGACTAATTAGAGCCAGATGTAGGCAGTGCCGTCCATAGTGATGGATGGACAGTGGTGGCGTGCCAAACAAGTGAGCTCTAGTTCTCAACATTTTCACAAAGTGCCATAAGTTGAGGTTCAACTTACTGCTCCGGTTGAGTAGAGTGTAGCCGTCAACGCTGGAATCAGTAGCACTCAGGTGAGAAGAACGGGAAGCAGATATACCCAGTCCGCTGGCAGAGTCCTACGGGGGCCAGCCTATATGGCTGCCACGCCTGAATGTTTGCAACCGCGGCCGAGCTAGGCAGGCGCAATTGTGCAGCAATGCAAACTGCATAACCTGTCCAAATTTCACGGGTGTACAAGAAACCACGGGGGATTTACAAGGAGATGTTCACCCGGAACAGCCGGAGGCCTGCCGGCAACAAGATTCCGGAATTCTTCCTGAGAAGCCTTGAAAGCAGTGAAACGCTCCTATGTTGCAATAACTCAGAACCTCATTCTGAGTGTTGCCGGCAGAGGTCATTCGGCTGAACACAACCGTGGACTAATTAGAGCCAGATGTAGGCAGTGCCGTCCATAGTGCTGGATGGACAGTGGTGGCATGCCAAACAACTGAGCTCTAGTTCTCAACAGTTTCACAAAGTGCCATAAGTTGAGGTTCAACTTACTGCTGTGCTTGAGTAGAGTGCAGCCGTCAAAGCTGAAATCAGTAGCACTCAGGTGAGAAGAACGGGAAGCAGATATACCCAGTGGGCTGGCAGAGTCCTACGGGGACCAGCCTATCTGGCTGCCACGCCTGAATGTTTGTAACCCCGGCCGAGCTAGGCAGGGACAATTGTGCAGCAATGCAAACTGCATAACCTGGCCAAACTTCACGGGTGTACAAGAAACCACGGGGGATTTACAAGGAGATGTTCACCCGGAACAGCCGGAGGCCTGCGGGTAGCAAGATTCCGGAATTCTTCCTGAAAAGCCTTGAAAGCAGTGAAACGCTCCTATGTTGCAGTAACTCAGAACCTCAATCTGAGTGTTCCCAGCAGAGGTCATTCGGCTGAACACAATCGTGGACTAATTAGAGCCAGATGTAGGCAGTGCCGTCCATCGTGCTGGATGGACAGTGGTATCGTGCCAAACAACTGAGTTCTAGTTCTCAACAGTTTCACAAAGTGCCATAAGTTGAGGTTCAACTTACTGCTCCGGTTGAGTAGAGTGTAGCCGTCAAAGCTGAAATCAGTAGCACTCAGGTGAGAAGAACGGGAAGCAGATATACCCAGTCGGCTGGCAGAGTCCTACGGGGACCAGCCTATCTGGCTGCCACGCCTGAATGTTTGCAACCGCGGCCGAGCTAGCAGGGGCAATTGTGCAGAAATGCAAACTGCATAACCTGTCCAAATTTCACGGGTGTACAAGAAACCACGGGGGATTTACAAGGAGATGTTCACCCGGAAGAGCCGGAGGCCTGCCGGCAGCAAGATTCCGGAATTCTTCCTGAGAAGCCTTGAAAGCAGTGAAACGCTCCTATGTTGCAATAACTCAGAACCTCATTCTGAGTGTTCCTGGCAGAGGTCATTCGGCTGAACACAACCGTGGACTAATTAGAGCCAGATGTAGGCAGTGCCGTCCATAGTGCTGGATGGACAGTGGTGGCGTGCCAAACAACTGAGCTCTAGTTCTCATCACTTTCACAAAGTGCCATAAGTTGAGGTTCAACTTACTGCTCCGGTTGAGTAGAGTGCAGCCGTCAAAGCTGAAATCTGTAGCACTCAGGTGAGAAGAACGGGAAGCAGATATACCCAGTCGGCTGGCAGAGTCCTACGGGGACCAGCCTATCAGGCTGCCACGACTGAATGTTTGCAACCGCGGCCGAGCTAGGCAGGCCCAATTGTGCAGCAATGCAAACTGCATAACCTGGCCAAATTTCACGGGTGTACAAGAAACCACGGGGGATTTACAAGGAGATGTTCACCCGGAAGAGCCGGAGGCTTGCCGGCAGCAAGATTCGGGAATTCTTCCTGAGAAGCCTTGAAAGCAGTGAAACGCTCCTATGTTGCAATAACTCAGAACCTCAATCTGAGTGTTCCCGGCAGAGGTCATTCGGCTGAACACAACCGTGGACTAATTAGAGCCAGATGTAGGCAGTGCCGTCCATAGTGCTGGATGGACAGTGTTGGCGTGCCAAACAACTGAGTTCTAGTTCTCAACACTTGCACAAAGTGCCATAAGTTGAGGTTCAACTTAATGCTCCGGTTGAGTAGAGTGTAGCCGTCAAAGCTGGAATCAGTAGCACTCAGGTGAGAAGAACGGGAAGCAGATATACCCAGTCCGCAGGCAGTTTCGTAGGGGCACCAGCCTATCTGGCTGTCACGCCTGAATATTTGTAAACGCGGCTGAGCTAGGCAGGCGCAATTGTGCAGCAATGCAAACTGCATAACCTGCCCAAATTTCACGGGTGTACAAGAAACCACGGGGGATTTACAAGGAGATGTTCACCCGGAACAGCCGGAGGACTGCCGGCAGCAAGATTCCGGAATTCTTCCTGAGAAGCCTTGAAAGCAGTGAAACGCTCCTATGTTGCAATAACTCAGAACCTCATTTTGAGTGTTGCCGGCAGAGGTCATTCGACTGAACACAATCGTGGACTAATTAGAGCCAGATGTAGGCAGTGCCGTCCATAGTGATGGATGGACAGTGGTGGCGTGCCAAACAAGTGAGCTCTAGTTCTCAACATTTTCACAAAGTGCCATAAGTTGAGGTTCAACTTACTGCTCCGGTTGAGTAGAGTGTAGCCGTCAACGCTGGAATCAGTAGCACTCAGGTGAGAAGAACGGGAAGCAGATATACCCAGTCCGCTGGCAGAGTCCTACGGGGGCCAGCCTATATGGCTGCCACGCCTGAATGTTTGCAACCGCGGCCGAGCTAGGCAGGCGCAATTGTGCAGCAATGCAAACTGCATAACCTGTCCAAATTTCACGGGTGTACAAGAAACCACGGGGGATTTACAAGGAGATGTTCACCCGGAACAGCCGGAGGCCTGCCGGCAACAAGATTCCGGAATTCTTCCTGAGAAGCCTTGAAAGCAGTGAAACGCTCCTATGTTGCAGTAACTCAGAACCTCAATCTGAGTGTTCCCAGCAGAGGTCATTCGGCTGAAGACAATCGTGGACTAATTAGAGCCAGATGTAGGCAGTTCCGTCCATAGTGCTGGATGGACAGTGGTATCGTGCCAAACAACTGAGTTCTAGTTCTCAACAGTTTCACAAAGTGCCATAAGTTGAGGTTCAACTTACTGCTCCGGTTGAGTAGAGTGTAGCCGTCAAAGCTGAAATCAGTAGCACTCAGGTGAGAAGAACGGGAAGCAGATATACCCCGTCGGCTGGCAGAGTCCTACGGGGACCAGCCTATCTGGCTGCCACGCCTGAATGTTTGCAACCGCGGCCGAGCTAGCAGGGGCAATTGTGCAGAAATGCAAACTGCATAACCTGTCCAAATTTCAAGGGTGTACAAGAAACCACGGGGGATTTACAAGGAGATGTTCACCCGGAAAAGCCGGAGGCCTGCCGGCAGCAAGATTCCGGAATTCTTCCTGAGAAGCCTTGAAAGCAGTGAAACGCTTCTATGTTGCAATAACTCAGAACCTCATTCTGAGTGTTGCCGGCAGAGGTCATTCGGCTGAACACAACCGTGGACTAATTAGAGCCAGATGTAGGCAGTGCCGTCCATAGTGCTGGATGGACAGTGGTGGCGTGCTAAACAACTGAGCTCTAGTTCTCAACAGTTTCACAAAGTGCCATAAGTTCAGGTTCAACTTACTGCTCTGCTTGAGTAGAGTGCAGCCGTCAAACCTGAAATCAGTAGCACTCAGGTGAGAAGAACGGGAAGCAGATATACCCAGTCCGCTGGCAGAGTCCTACGGGCCCAGCCTTTATGGCTGCCACGCCTGAATGTTTGCAACCGCGGCCGAGCTAGGCAGGCGGAATTGTGCAGCAATGCAAACTGCATAACCTGTCGAAATTTCATGGGTGTACAAGAAACCACGGGGGATTTATAAGGAGATGTTCATTCGGAAGAGCCGGAGGCCTGCCGGCATCAAGACTCCGGAATTCTTCCTTAGAAGCCTTGAAAGCAGTGGAACGCTCCTATGTTGCAATAACTCAGAACCTCATTCTGAGTGTTGCCGGCAGAGGTCATTCGGCTGAACACAACCATGGACTAATTAGAGCCCGATGTAGGCAGTGCCGTCCATAGTGCTGGATGGACAGTGGTGGCGTGCGAAACAACTGAGCGCTAGTTCTCAACAGTTTCACAAAATGCCGTAAGTTGAGGTTCAACTTAATGCTCCGGTTGAGTAGAGTGTAGCCGTCAAAGCTGGAATCAGTAGCACTCAGGTGAGAAGAACGGGAAGCAGATATACCCAGTCCGCTGGCAGTGTCCTACGGGGACCAGCCTATCTGGCTGCCACGCCCGAATGTTTGTAACCGCGGCCGAGATAGGCAGGCGCAATTGAGCAGTAATGCAAACTGCATAACCTGTCCAAATTTCACGGGTGTACAAGAAATCACGGGGGATTTACAAGGAGATGTTCACCCAGAACAGCCGGAGGCCTGCCGGCAGCAAGATTCCGGTATTCTTCCTGAGAAGCCTTGAAAGCAGTGAAACGCTCCTATGTTGCAATAACTCAGAACCTCATTCTGAGTGTTCCCGGCAGAGGTCATTCGGCTGAACACAACCGTGGACTAATTAGAGACAGATGTAGGCAGTGCCGTCCATAGTGCTGGATGGAGAGAGGTGGCGTGCCAAACAACTGAGTTCTAGTGCTCAACACTTTCACAAAGTGCCATAAGTTGAGGTTCAACTTAATGCTCCGGTTGAGTAGAGTGTAGCCGTGAAAGGTGGAATCAGTAGCACTCAGGTGAGAAGAACGGGAAGCAGATATACCCAGTCCGCAGGCACTGTCGTACGGGGACCAGCCTATCTGGCTGCCACGGCTTAATGTTTGTAACCGCGGCCGAGCTAGGCAGGCGCAATTGTGCAGCAATGCAAACTGCATAACCTGGCCAAATTTCACGGGTGTACAAGAAACCACGGGGGATTTACAAGGAGATGTTCACCCGGAACAGCCGGAGACCTGCCGGCAGCAAGATTCCGGAATTCTTCCTGAGAAGCCTTGAAGGCAGTGAAACGCTCCTATGTTGCAATAACTCAGAACCTCATTCTGAGTGTTGCCGGCAGAGGTCATTCGGCTGAACACAATCGTGGACTAATTAGAGCCAGAAGTAGGCAATGCCGTCCATAGTGCTGGATGGAGAGTGGTGGCGTGCCAAACAACTGAGCTCTAGTTCTCAACATTTTCACAAAGTGCCATAAGTTGAGGTTCAACTTACTGCTCCGGTTGAGTAGAGTGTAGCCGTCAAAGCTGAAATCAGTAGCACTCAGGTGAGAAGAACGGGAAGCAGATACACCCAGTCCGCTGGCAGAGTCCTACGGGGACCAGCCTATCTGGCTGCCACGCCTGAATGTTTTTAACCGTGGCCGAGCTAGGCAGGGGCAATTGTGCAGCAATGCAAACTGCATAACCTGGCCAAATTTCGCGGGTGTACAAGAAACCACGGGGTTTTACAAGGAGATGTTCACCCGGAACAGCCGGAGGCCTGCCGGCATCAAGATTCCAGAATTCTTCCTGAGAAGCCTTGAAAGCAGTGAAACGCTCCTATGTTGCAGTAACTCAGAACCTCAATCTGAGTGTTCCCAGCAGAGGTCATTCGGCTGAACACAATCGTGGACTAATTAGAGCCAGTTGTAGGCAGTTCCGTCCATAGTGCTGGATGGACATTGGTATCGTGCCAAACAACTGAGCTCTAGTTCTCAACAGTTTCACAAAGTGCCATAAGTTGAGGTTCAACTTACTGCTCCGGTTGAGTAGAGTGTATCCTTCAAAGCTGAAATCAGTAGCACTCAGGTGAGAAGAACGGGAACCAGATATACCCAGTCCCCTGGCAGAGTCCTACGGGGACCAGACTTTCCGGCTGTCACGCCTGAATGTTTGCAACCGCGGCCGAGCTAGGCAGGGGCAATTGTGCAGCAATGCAAACTGCATAACCTGGCCAAATTTCACGGGTGTACAAGAAACCACGGCGGATTTACAAGGAGATGTTCACCCGGAACAGCTGGAGGCCTGCCGGCAGCAAGATTCCGGAATTCTTCCTGAGAAGCCTTGAAAGCAGTGAAACGCTCCTATGTTGCAATAACTCAGAACCTCATTCTGAGTGTTCCTGGCAGAGGTCATTAGGCTGAACACAACCGTGGACTAATTAGAGCCAGATGTAGGCAGTGCCGTCCATAGTGCTGGATGGAGAGTGGTGGCGTGCCAAACAACTGAGCTCTAGTTCTCAACAGTTTCACAAAGTGCCATAAGTTGAGGTTCAACTTACTGCTCCGGTTGAGTAGAGTGTAGCCGTCAAAGCTGGAATCAGTAGCACTCAGGTGAGAAGAACGGGAAGCAGATATACCCAGACGGCTGGCAGAGTCCTACGGGGACCAGCCTATCTGGCTGCCATGCCTGAATGTTTGCAACCGCGGCCGAGCTAGGCAGGCGCAATTGTGCAGCAATGCAAACTGCATAACCTGGCCGCACTTCACGGGTGTACAAGAAACCACGGGGGATTTACAAGGAGATGTTCACCCGGAAGAGCCCGAGGCCTGCCGGCAGCAAGATTCCGGAATTCTTCCTGAGAAGCCTTGAAAGCAGTGAAACGCTCCTATGTTGCAATAACTCAGAACCTCATTCTGAGTGTTCCTGGCAGAGGTCATTCGGCAGAATACAACCGTGGACTAATTAGAGCCAGAAGTAGCCAGTGCCGTCCATAGTGCTGGATGGAGAGTGGTGGCGTGCCAAACAACTGAGTTCTAGTTCTCAACAGTTTCACAAAGTGCCATAAGTTGAGGTTCAACTTATTGCTCTGCTTGAGTAGAGTGCAGCCGTCAAAGCTGAAATCAGTAGCACTCAGGTGAGAAGAACGGGAAGCAGATATACCTAGTCCGCTGGCAGAGTCCTACGGGGACCAGCTTATCTGGCTGCCACTACTGAATGTTTGTAACCGCGGCCGAGCTAGGCAGGGACAATTGTGCAGCAATGCAAACTTTATAACCTGGCCAAATTTCACGGGTGTACAAGAAACCACGGGGGATTTACAAGGAGATGTTCCCCGGGAACAGCCGGAGGCCTGCCGGCAGCAAGATTCCGGTATTCTTCCTGAGAAGCCTTGAAAGCAGTGAAACGCTCCTTTGTTGCAGTAACTCAGAACCTCAATCTGAGTGTTCCCAGCAGAGGTCATTCGGCTGAACACAATCGTGGACTAATTAGAGCCAGATGTAGGCAGTTCCGTCCATAGTGCTGGATGGACAGTGGTATCGTGCCAAACAACTGAGTTCTAGTTCTCAACAGTTTCACAAAGTGCCATAAGTTGAGGTTCAACTTACTGCTCCGGTTGAGTAGAGTGTAGCCTTCAAAGCTGAAATCAGTAGCACTCAGGTGAGAAGAACGGGAACCAGATATACCCAGTCCCATGGCTGAGTCCTACGGGGACCAGACTATCCGGCTGTCACGCCTGAATGTTTGCAACCGCGGCCGAGCTAGGCAGGGGCAATTGTGCAGCAATGCAAACTGCATAACCTGGCCAAATTTCACGGGTGTACAAGAAACCACGGGGGATTTACAAGGAGATGTTCACCCGGAAGAGCCGGAGGCTTGCCGGCAGCAAGTTTCGGGAATTCTTCCTGAGAAGCCTTGAAAGCAGTGAAACGCTCCTATGTTGCAATAACTCAGAACCTCATTCTGAGTGTTCCTGGCAGAGGTCATTCGGCTGAACACAACCGTGGACTAATTAGAGCCAGATGTAGGCCGTGCCGTCCATAGTGCTGGATGGAGAGTGGTGGCGTGCCAAACAACTGAGCTCTAGTTCTCAACAGTTTCACAAAGTGCCATAAGTTGAGGTTCAACTTACTGCTCCGGTTGAGTAGAGTGTAGCCGTCAAAGCTGGAATCAGTAGCACTCAGGTGAGAAGAACGGGAAGCAGAAATACCCAGTCGGCTGGCAGAGTCCTACGGGGACCAGCCTATCTGGCTGCCACGCCTGAATGTTTGCAACCGCGGCCGAGCTAGGCAGGCGCAATTATGCAGCAATGCAAACTGCATAACCTGGCCGCACTTCACCGGTGTACAAGAAACCAAGGGGGATTTACAAGGAGATGTTCACCCGGAATAGCCGGAGTCCTGCCGGCAGCAAGATTCCGGAATTCTTCCTGAGAAGCCTTGAAATCAGTGAAACGCTCCTATGTTGCAATAACTCAGAACCTCATTCTGAGTGTTCCCGGCAGAGGTCATTCGGCAGAACACAACCGTGGACTAATTAGATCCAGAAGTAGGCAGTGCCGTCTATAGTGCTGGATGGAGAGTGGTGGTGAGCCAAACAACTGAGTTCTGGTTCTCAACAGTTTCACAAAGTGCCATAAGTTGAGGTTCAACTTACTGCTCTGCTTGAGTAGAGTGCAGCCGTCAAAGCTGAAATCAGTAGCACTCAGGTGAGAAGAACGGGAAGCAGATATACCCAGTCCGCTGGCAGAGTCCTACGGGGACCAGGCTATCTGGCTGCCACGCCTGAATGTTTGCAACCGCGGCCGAGCTAGGCAGGCGCAATTGTGCAGCAATGAAAACTGCATAACCGGGCCAAATTTCCCGGGTGTACAAGAAACCACGGGGGATTTACAAGGAGATGTTCACCCGGTAGAGACGGTTGCCTGCCGGCAGCAAGATTCCGGAATTCTTCCTGAGAAGCATTGAAAGCAGTGAAACGCTCCTATGTTGCAATAACTCAGAACCTCATTCTGAGTGTTGCCGGCATAGGTCATTCGGCTGAACACAACCGTGGACTAATTAGAGCCAGATGTAGGCAGTGCCGTCCATAGTGCTGGATGGACAGTGGTGGCGTGCCAAACAACTGAGCTCTAGTTCTCAACAGTTTCACAAATTGCCATAAGTTGAGGTTCAACTTACTGCTCTGCTTGAGTAGAGTGCAGCCGTCAAAGCTGAAATCAGTAGCACTCAGGTGAGAAGAACGGGAAGCAGATATACCCAGTCTGCTGGCAGAGTCCTACGGGGACCAGCCTATCTGGCTGCCACGCCTGAATGTTTGTAACCGCGGCCGAGCTAGGCAGGGAAAATTGTGCAGCAATGCAAACTGCATAACCTGGCCAAATTTCACGGGTGTACAAGAAACCACGGGGGATTTACAAGGAGATGTTTACCCGGTAGAGACGGTGGCCTGCCGGCCACAAGATTCCGGAATTCTTCCTAAGAAGCATTGAAAGCAGTGAAACGCTCCTATGTTGCAATAACTCAGAACCTCATTCTGAGTGTTGCCGGCATAGGTCATTCGGCTGAACACAACCGTGGACTAATTAGAGCCAGATGTAGGCAGTGCCGTCCATAGTGCTGGATGGACAGTGGTGGCGTGCCAAACAACTGAGCTCTAGTTCTCAACAGTTTCACAAAGTGCCATAAGTTGAGGTTCAACTTACTGCTCTGCTTGAGTAGAGTGCAGCGGTCAAAGCTGAAATCAGTAGCACTCAGGTGAGAAGAACGGGAAGCAGATATACCCAGTCGGCTGGCAGAGTCCTATGAGGACCAGCCTATCAGGCAGCCACGCCTGAATGTTTGCAACCGCGGCTGAGCTAGGCAGGCGCAATTGTGCAGCAATGCAAACTGCGTAACCTGGCCACATTTCACGGGTGTACAAGAAACCACGGGGGATTTACAAGGAGATGTTCACCCGGAACAGTCAGAGGCCTGCTGGCAGCAAGATTGCGGAATTCTTCCTGAGAAGCCTTGAAAGCAGTGAAACGCTCCTATGTTGCAATAACTCAGGACCTCATTCTGAGTGTTGCCGGCAGAGGTCATTCGGCTGAACACAACCGTGGACTAATTAGAGCCAGATGTAGGCAGTGCCGTCCATAGTGCTGGATGGACAGTGGTGGCGTGCCAAACAACTGAGCTCTAGTTCTCAACAGTTTCACAAAGTGCCATAAGTTGAGGTTCAACTTACTGCTGTGCTTGAGTAGAGTGCAGCCGTCAAAGCTGAAATCAGTAGCACTCAGGTGAGAAGAACGGGAAGCAGATATACCCAGTCCGCTGGCAGAGTCCTACGGGGACCAGCCTATCTGGCTGCCACGTCTGAATGTTTGTAACCGCGGCCGAGCTAGGCAGGGACAATTGTGCAGCAATGCAAACTGCATAACCTGGCCAAACTTCACGGGTGTACAAGAAACCACGGGGGATTTACAAGGAGATGTTCACCCGGAACAGCCGGAGGCCTGCCGGTAGCAAGGTTCCGGAATTCTTCCTGAAAAGCCTTGAAAGCACTGAAACGCTCCTATGTTGCAGTAACTCAGAACCTCAATCTGAGTGTTCCCAGCAGAGGTCATTCGGCTGAACACAATCGTGGACTAATTAGAGCCAGATGTAGGCAGTTCCGTCCATCGTGCTGGATGGACAGTGGTATCGTGCCAAACAACTGAGTTCTAGTTCTCAACAGTTTCACAAAGTGCCATAAGTTGAGGTTCAACTTACTGCTCCGGTTGAGTAGAGTGTAGCCGTCAAAGCTGAAATCAGAAGCACTCAGGTGAGAAGAACGGGAAGCAGATATACCCAGTCGGCTGGCAGAGTCCTACGGGACCAGCCTATCTGGCTGCCACGCCTGAATGTTTGCAACCGCGGCTGAGCTAGGCAGGCGCAATTGTGCAGAAATGCAAACTGCATAACCTGGCCAAATTTCACGGGTGTACAAGAAACCACGGGGGATTTACAAGGAGATGTTCACCCGGAAGAGCCGGAGGCCTGCCGGCAGCAAGATTCCGGAATTCTTCCTGAGAAGCCTTGAAAGCAGTGAAACGCTCCTATGTTGCAATAACTCAGAACCTCATTCTGAGTGTTCCTGGCAGAGGTCATTCGGCTGAACACAACCGTGGACTAATTAGAGCCAGATGTAGGCAGTGCCGTCCATAGTGCTGGATGGACAGTTGTGGCGTGCCAAACAACTGAGATCTAGTTCTCATCACTTTCACAAAGTGCCATAAGTTGAGGTTCAACTTACTGCTCCGGTTGAGTAGAGTGCAGCCGTCAAAGCTGAAATCAGTAGCACTCAGGTGAGAAGAACGGGAAGCAGATATACCCAGTCCGCTGGCAGAGTCCTACGGGGACCAGCCTATCAGGCTGCCACGACTGAATGTTTGCAACCGCGGCCGAGCTAGGCAGGCCCAATTGTGCAGCAATGCAAACTGCATAACCTGGCCAAATTTCACGGGTGTACAAGAAACCACGGGGGATTTACAAGGAGATGTTCACCCGGAAGAGCCGGAGGCTTGCCGGCAGCAAGATTCGGGAATTCTTCCTGAGAAGCCTTGAAAGCAGTGAAACGCTCCTATGTTGCAATAACTCAGAACCTCAATCTGAGTGTTCCCGGCAGAGGTCATTCGGCTGAACACAACCGTGGACTAATTAGAGCCAGATGTAGGCAGTGCCGTCCATAGTGCTGGATGGACAGTGTTGGCGTGCCAAACAACTGAGTTCTAGTTCTCAACACTTGCACAAAGTGCCATAAGTTGAGGTTCAACTTAATGCTCCGGTTGAGTAGAGTGTAGCCGTCAAAGCTGGAATCAGTAGCACTCAGGTGAGAAGAACGGGAAGCAGATATACCCAGTCCGCAGGCAGTTTCGTACGGGGACCAGCCTATCTGGCTGCCACGCCTGAATATTTGTAAACGCGGCTGAGCTAGGCAGGCGCAATTGTGCAGCAATGCAAACTGCATAACGTGGCCAAATTTCACGGGTGTACAAGAAACCACGGGGGATTTACAAGGAGATGTTCACCCGGAACAGCCGGAGGGATGCCGGCAGCAAGATTCCGGAATTCTTCCTGAGAAGCCTTGAAAGCAGTGAAACGCTCCTATGTTGCAATAACTCAGAACCTCATTTTGAGTGTTGCCGGCAGAGGTCATTCGACTGAAAACAATCGTGGACTAATTAGAGCCAGATGTAGGCAGTGCCGTCCATAGTGCTGGATGGACAGTGGTGGCGTGCCAAACAACTGAGCTCTAGTTCTCAATATTTTCACAAAGTGCCATAAGTTGAGGTTCAACTTACTGCTCCGGTTGAGTAGAGTGTAGCCGTCAACGCTGGAATCATTAGCACTCAGGTGAGAAGAACGGGAAGCAGATATACCCAGTCCGCTGGCAGAGTCCTACGGGGGCCAGCCTATATGGCTGCCACGCCTGAACGTTTGCAACCGCGGCCGAGCTAGGCAGGCGCAATTGTGCAGCAATGCAAACTGCATAACCTGTCCAAATTTCACGGGTGTACAAGAAACCACGGGGGATTTACAAGGAGATGTTCACCCCGAACAGCCGGAGGCCTGCCGGCAGCAAGATTCCGGTATTCTTCCTGAGAAGCCTTGAAAGCAGTGAAACGCTCCTATGTTGCAGTAACTCAGAACCTCAATCTGAGTGTTCCCAGCAGAGGTCATTCGGCTGAAGACAATCGTGGACTAATTAGAGCCAGATGTAGGCAGTTCCGTCCATAGTGCTGGATGGACAGTGGTATCGTGCCAAACAACTGAGTTCTAGTTCTCAACAATTTCACAAAGTGCCATAAGTTGAGGTTCAACTTACTGCTCCGGTTGAGTAGAGTGTAGCCGTCAAAGCTGAAATCAGTAGCACTCAGGTGAGAAGAACGGGAAGCAGATATACCCAGTCGGCTGGCAGAGTCCTACGGGGACCAGCCTATCTGGCTGCCACGCCTGAATGTTTGCAACCGCGGCCGAGCTAGCAGGGGCAATTGTGCAGAAATGCAAACTGCATAACCTGTCCAAATTTCAAGGGTGTACAAAAACCACGGGGGATTTACAAGGAGATGTTCACCCGGAAAAGCCGGAGGCCGGCCGGCAGCAAGATTCCGGAATTCTTCCTGAGAAGCCTTGAAAGCAGTGAAACGCTCCTATGTTGCAATAACTCAGAACCTCATTCTGAGTGTTCCTGGCAGAGGTCATTCGGCTGAACACAACCGTGGACTAATTAGAGCCAGATGTAGGCAGTGCCGTCCATAGTGCTGGATGGACAGTGGTGGCATGCCAAACAACTGAGCTCTAGTTCTCAACAGTTTCACAAAGTGCCATAAGTTCATGTTCAACTTACTGCTCTGCTTGAGTAGAGTGCAGCCGTCAAAGCTGAAATCAGTAGCACTCAGGTGAGAAGAACGGGAAGCAGATATACCGAGTCCGCTGGCAGAGTCCTACGGGCCCAGTCTTTATGGCTGCCACGCCTGAATGTTTGCAACCGCGGCCGAGCTAGGCAGGCGCAATTGTGCAGCAATGCAAACTGCATAACCTGGCCAAATTTCACGGATGTACAAGAAACCACGGGGAATTTACAAGGAGACGTTCACCCGGAACAGCCGGAGGCCTGCCGGCAGCAAGATTCCGGAATTCTTCCTGAGAAGCCTTGAAGGCAGTGAAACGCTCCTATGTTGCAATAACTCAGAACCTCATTCTGAGTGTTGCCGGCAGAGGTCATTCGGCTGAACACAATCGTGGACTAATTAGAGCCAGAAGTAGGCAATGCCGTCCATAGTGCTGGATGGAGAGTGGTGGCGTGCCAAACAACTGAGCTCTAGTTCTCAACATTTTCACAAAGTGCCATAAGTTGAGGTTCAACTTACTGCTCCGGTTGAGTAGAGTGTAGCCGTAAAAGCTGAAATCAGTAGCACTCAGGTGAGAAGAACGGGAAGCAGATACACCCAGTCCCCAGGCAGAGTCCAACGGGACCAGCCTATCTGGCTGCCACGCCTGAATGTTTTTAACCGTGGCCGAGCTAGGCAGGGGCAATTGTGCAGCAATGCAAACTGCATAACCTGGCCAAATTTCGCGGGTGTACAAGAAACCACGGGGTTTTACAAGGAGATGTTCACCCGGAACAGCCGGAGGCCTGCCGGCATCAAGATTCCGGAATTCTTCCTGAGAAGCCTTGAAAGCAGTGAAATGCTCCTATGTTGCAGTAACTCAGAACCTCAATCTGAGTGTTCCCAGCAGAGGTCATTCGGCTGAACACAATCGTGGACTAATTAGAGCCAGATGTAGGCAGTTCCGTCCATAGTGCTGGATGGACATTGGTATCGTGCCAAACAACTGAGCTCTAGTTCTCAACAGTTTCACAAAGTGCCATAAGTTGAGGTTCAACTTACTGCTCCGGTTGAGTAGAGTGTATCCTTCAAAGCTGAAATCAGTAGCACTCAGGTGAGAAGAACGGGAACCAGATATACCCAGTCCCTTGGCAGAGTCCTACGGGGACCAGACTATCCGGCTGTCACGCCTGAATGTTTGCAACCGCGGCCGAGCTAGGCAGGGGCAATTGTGCAGCAATGCAAACTGCATAACCTGGCCAAATTTCACGGGTGTACAAGAAACCACGGGGGATTTACAAGGAGATGTTCACCCGGAACAGCCGGAGGCCTGCCGGCAGCAAGATTCCGGAATTCTTCCTGAGAAGCCTTGAAACCAGTGAAACGCTCCTATGTTGCAATAACTCAGAACCTCATTCTGAGTGTTCCTGGCAGAGGTCATTAGGCTGAACACAACCGTGGACTAATTAGAGCCAGATGTAGGCAGTGCCGTCCATAGTGCTGGATGGAGAGTGGTGGCGTGCCAAACAACTGAGCTCTAGTTCTCAACACTTTCACAAAGTGCCATAAGTTGAGGTTCAACTTACTGCTCCGGTTGAGTAGAGTGTAGCCGTCAAAGCTGGAATCAGTAGCACTCATGTGAGAAGAACGGGAAGCAGATATACCCAGACGGCTGGCAGAGTCCTACGGGGACCAGCCTATCTGGCTGCCACGCCTGAATGTTTGCAAGCGCGGCCGAGCTAGGCAGGCGCAATTGTGCAGCAATGCAAACTGCATAACCTGGCCGCACTTCACGGGTGTACAAGAAACCACGGGGGATTTACAAGGAGATGTTCACCCGGAAGAGCCCGAGGCCTGCCGGCAGCAAGATTCCGGAATTCTTCCTGAGAAGCCTTGAAAGCAGTGAAACGCTCCTATGTTGCAATAACTCAGAACCTCATTCTGAGTGTTCCTGGCAGAGGTCATTCGGCAGAATACAACCGTGGACTAATTAGAGCCAGAAGTAACCAGTGCCGTCCATAGTGCTGGATGGAGAGTGGTGGCGTGCCAAACAACTGAGCTCTAGTTCTCAACAGTTTCACAAAGTGCCATAAGTTGAGGTTCAACTTACTGCTCCGGTTGAGTAGAGTGCAGCCGTCAAAGCTGAAATCAGTAGCACTCAGGTGAGAAGAACGGGAAGCAGATATACCCAGTCCGCTGGCAGAGTCCTACGGGGACCAGCTTATCTGGCTGCCACGACTGAATGTTTGTAACCGCGGCCGAGCTAGGCAGGGACAATTGTGCAGCAATGCAAACTACATAACCTGGCCAAATTTCACGGGTGTACAAGAAACCACGGGGGATTTACAAGGAGATGTTCACCTGGAACAGCCGGAGGCCTGCCGGCCGCAAGATTCCGGTATTCTTCCTGAGAAGCCTTGAAAGCAGTGAAGCGCTCCTTTGTTGCAGTAACTCAGAACCTCAATCTGAGTGTTCCCAGCAGAGGTCATTCGGGTGAACACAATCGTGGACTAATTAGAGCCAGATGTAGGCAGTTCCGTCCATAGTGCTGGAAGGACAGTGGTATCGTGCCAAACAACTGAGTTCTAGTTCTCAACAGTTTCACAAAGTGCCATAAGTTGAGGTTCAACTTACTGCTCAGGTTGAGTAGAGTGTAGCCGTCAAAGCTGAAATCAGTAGCACTCAGGTGAGAAGAACGGGAAGCAGATATACCCAGTCGGCTGGCAGAGTCCTACGGGGACCAGCCTATCTGGCTGCCACGCCTGAATGTTTGCAACCGCGGCCGAGCTAGCAGGGGCAATTTTGCAGAAATACAAACTGCATAACCTGTCCAAATTTCACGGGTGTACAAGAAACCACGGGGGATTTACAAGGAGATGTTCACCCGGAAGAGCCGGAGGCCTGCCGGCAGCAAGATTCCGGAATTCTTCCTGAGAAGCCTTGAAAGCAGTGAAACGCTCCTATGTTGCAATAACTCAGAACCTCATTCTGAGTGTTCCTGGCAGAGGTCATTCGGCTGAACACAACCGTGGACTAATTAGAGCCAGATGTAGGCAGTGCCGTCCATAGTGCGGGATGGCCAGTGGTGGCGTGCCAAACAACTGAGCTCTAGTTCTCATCACTTTCACAAAGTGCCAAAATTGAGGTTCAACTTACTGCTCCGGTTGAGTAGAGTGCAGCCGTCAAAGCTGAAATCAGTAGCACTCAGGAGAGAAGAACGGGAACCAGATATACCCAGTCCGCTGGCAGAGTCCTACGGAGACCAGGCTATCTTGCTGCCACGCAAGAATGTTTGCAACCGCGGCCGAGCTAGGCAGGGGCAATTGTGCAGCAATGCAAACTGCATAACCTGGCCAAATTTCACGGGTGTACAAGAAACCACGGGGGATTTACAAGGAGATGTTCACCCGGAAGAGCCGGAGGCTTGCCGGCAGCAAGATTCGGGAATGCTTCCTGAGAAGCCTTGAAAGCAGTGAAACGCTCCTATGTTGCAATAACTCAGAACCTCAATCTGAGTGTTCCCGGCAGAGGTCATTCGGCTGAACACAACCGTGGACTAATTAGAGCCATATGTAGGCAGTGCCGTCCATAGTGCTGGATGGACAGTGTTGGCGTGCCAAACAACTGAGTTCTAGTTCTCAACACTTGCACAAAGTGCCATAAGTTGAGGTTCAACTTAATGCTCCGGTTGAGTAGAGTGTAGCCGTCAAAGCTGGAATCAGTAGCACTCAGGTGAGAAGAACGGGAAGCAGATATACCCAGTCCGCTGGCAGTGTCCTACGGGGACCAGCCTATCTGGCTGCCACTCCCGAATGTTTGTAACCGCGGCCGAGATAGGCAGGCCCAATTGAGCAGCAATGCAAACTGCATAACCTGTCCAAATTTCACGGGTGTACAAGAAACCACGGGGGATTTACAAGGAGATGTTCACCCGGAACAGCCGGAGGCCTGCCGGCAGCAAGATTCCGGAATTCTTCCTGAGAAGCCTTGAAAGCAGTGAAACGCTCCTGTGTTGCAATAACTCAGAACCTCATTCTGAGTGTTCCCGGCAGAGGTCATTCGGCTGAACACAATCGTGGACTAATTAGAGCCAGATGTAGGCAGTGCCGTCCATAGTACTGGATGGACAGTGGTGGCGTGCCAAACAACTGAGCGCTAGTTCTCAACAGTTTCACAAAATGCCGTAAGTTGAGGTTCAACTTAATGCTCCCGTTGAGTAGAGTGTAGCCGTCAAAGCTGGAATCAGTAGCACTCAGGTCAGAAGAATGGGAAGCATATATACCCAGTCCGCTGGCAGTGTCCTACGGGGATCAGCCTATCTGGCTGCCACGCCCGAATGTTTGTAACCGCGGCCGAGATAGGCAGGCGCAATTGAGCAGCAATGCAAACTGCATAACTTGTCCAAATTTCACGGGTGTACAAGAAACCACGTGGGATTTACAAGGAGATGTTCACCCGGAACAGCCGGAGGCCTGCCGGCAGCAAGATTCCGGAATTCTTCCTGAGAAGCCTTGAAAGCAGTGAAACGCTCCTATGTTGCAATAACTCAGAACCTCATTCTGAGTGTTCCTGGCAGAGGTCATTCGGCTGAACACAACCGTGGACTAATTAGAGCCAGATGTAGGCCGTGCCGTCCATAGTGCTGGATGGAGAGTGGTGGCGTGCCAAACAACTGAGCTCTAGTTCTCAACAGTTTCACAAAGTGCCATAAGTTGAGGTTCAACTTACTGCTCCGGTTGAGTAGAGTGTAGGCGCCAAAGCTGGAATCAGTAGCACTCAGGTGAGAAGAACGGGAAGCAGAAATACCCAGTCGGCTGGCAGAGTCCTACGGGGACCAGCCTATCTGGCTGCCACGCCTGAATGTTTGCAACCGCGGCCGAGCTAGGCAGGCGCAATTGTGCAGCAATGCAAACTGCATAACCTGGCTGCACTTCACCGGTGTACAAGAAACAACGGGGGATTTACAAGGAGATGTTCACCCGGAATAGCCGGAGTCCTGCCGGCAGCAAGATTCCGGAATTCTTCCTGAGAAGCCTTGAAAGCAGTGAAACGCTCCTATGTTGCAATAACTCAGAACCTCATTCTGAATGTTCCCGGCAGAGGTCATTCGGCAGAACACAACCGTGGACTAATTAGAGCCAGAAGTAGGCAGTGCCGTCTATAGTGCTGGATGGAGAGTGGTGGCGTGCCAAACAACTGAGTTCTAGTTCTCAACAGTTTCACAAAGTGCCATAAGTTGAGGTTCAACTTACTGCTCCGGTTGAGTAGAGTGTAGCCCTCAAACCTGGAATCAGTAGCACTCAGGTGAGAAGAACGGGAAGCAGATATACCCAGTCCGCTGGCAGAGTCCTACGGGGACCACCCTATCTGGCTGCCACGCCTGAATGTTTGTAACCGCGGCCGAGCTAGGCAGGGAAAATTGTGCAGCAATGCAAACTGCATAACCTGGCCAAATTTCACGGGTGTACAAGAAACCACGGGGGATTTACAAGGAGATGTTCACCCGGTAGAGCCGGTGGCCTGCCGGCCGCAAGATTCCGGAATTCTTCCTAAGAAGCATTGAAAGCAGTGAAACGCTCCTATGTTGCAATAACTCAGAACCTCATTCTGAGTGTTGCCGGCATAGGTCATTCGGCTGAACACAACCGTGGACTAATTAGAGCCAGATGTAGGCAGTGCCGTCCATAGTGCTGGATGAAGAGTGGTGGCATGCCAAACATCTGAGCTCTAGTTCTCAACAGTTTCACAAAGTGCCATAAGTTGAGGTTCAACTTACTGCTCTGCTTGAGTAGAGTGCAGCCGTCAAAGCTGAAATCAGTAGCACTCAGGTGAGAAGAACCGGAAGCAGATATACCCAGTCGGCTGGCAGAGTCCTACGAGGACCAGCCTATCTGGCAGCCACGCCTGAATGTTTGCAACCGCGGCTGAGCTAGGCAGGCGCAATTGTGCAGCAATGCAAACTGCATAACCTGGCCACATTTCACGGGTGTACAAGAAACCACGGGGGATTTACAAGGAGATGTTCACCCGGAACAGCCAGAGGCCTGCTGGCAGCAAGATTGCGGAATTCTTCCTGAGAAGCCTTGAAAGCAGTGAAACGCTCCTATGTTGCAATAACTCAGGACCTCATTCTGAGTGTTGCCGGCAGACGTCATTCGGCTGAACACAACCGTGGACTAATTAGAGCCAGATGTAGGCAGTGCCGTCCATAGTGCTGGATGGACAGTGGTGGCGTGCCAAACAACTGAGCTCTAGTTCTCAACAGTTTCTCAAAGTGCCATAAGTTGAGGTTCAACTTACTGCTGTGCTTGAGTAGAGTGCAGCCGTCAAAGCTGAAATCAGTAGCACTCAGGTGAGAAGAACGGGAAGCAGATATACCCAGTCGGCTGGCAGAGTCCTACGGGGACCAGCCTATCTGGCTGCCACGCCTGAATGTTTGCAACCGCGGCCGAGCTAGCAGGGGCAATTGTGCAGCAATGCAAACTGCATAACCTGTCAAATTTCACGGGTGTACAAGAAACCACGGGGGATTTACAAGGAGATGTTCACCCGGAACAGCCGGAGGCCTGCCGGCAGCAAGATTCCGGAATTCTTCCTGAGAAGCCTTGAAAGCAGTGAAACGCTCCTATGTTGCAATAACTCAGAACCTCATTCTGAGTGTTCCTGGCAGAGGTCATTCGGCTGAACACAACCGTGGACTAATTAGAGCCAGATGTAGGCAGTGCCGTCCATAGTGCTGGATGGACAGTGGTGGCGTGCCAAACAACTGAGCTCTAGTTCTCATCACTTTCACAAAGTGCCATAAGTTGAGGTTCAACTTACTGCTCCGGTTGAGTAGAGTGCAGCCGTCAAAGCTGAAATCAGTAGCACTCCGGTGAGAAGAACGGGAAGCAGATATACCCAGTCGGCTGGCAGAGTCTTACGGGGACCAGCCTATCAGGCTGCCACGACTGAATGTTAGCAACCGCGGCCGAGCTAGGCAGGCCCAATTGTGCAGCAATGCAAACTGCATAACCTGGCCAAATTTCACGGGTGTACAAGAAACCACGGGGGATTTAAAAGGAGATGTTCACCCGGTAGAGCCGGAGGCTTGCTGGCAGCAAGATTCGGGAATTCTTCCTGAGAAGCCTTGAAAGCAGTGAAACGCTCCTATGTTGCAATAACTCAGAACCTCAATCTGAGTGTTCCCGGCAGAGGTCATTCGGCTGAACACAACCGTGGACTAATTAGAGCCAGATGTAGGCAGTGCCGTCCATAGTGCTGGATGGACAGTGTTGGCGTGCCAAACAACTTTGTTCTAGTTCTCAACACTTGCACAAAGTGCCATAAGTTGAGGTTCAACTTAATGCTCCGGTTGAGTAGAGTGTAGCCGTCAAAGCTGGAATCAGTAGCACTCAGGTGAGAAGAACGGGAAGCAGATATACCCAGTCCGCTGGCAGTGTCCTACGGGGACCAGACTATCTGGCTGCCACGCCCGAATGTTTGTAACCGCGGCCGAGCTAGGCAGGCACAATTGAGCAGCAATGCAAACTGCATAACCTGTCCAAATTTCACGGGTGTACAAGAAACCACGGGGGATTTACAAGGAGATGTTCACCCGGAACAGCCGGAGGCCTGCCGGCAGCAAGATTCCGGAATTCTTCCTGAGAAGCCTTGAAAGCAGTGAAACGCTCCTATGTTGCAATAACTCAGAACCTCATTCTGAGTGATCCCGGCAGAGGTCATTCGGCTGAACACAACCGTGGACTAATTAGAGACAGATGTAGGCAGTGCCGTCCATAGTGCTGGATGGAGAGTGGTGGCGTGCCAAACAACTGAGTTCTAGTGCTCAACACTTTCACAAAGTGCCATAAGTTGAGGTTCAACTTAATGCTCCGGTTGAGTAGAGTGTAGCCGTCAAAGCTGGAATCAGTAGCACTCAGGTGAGAAGAACGGGAAGCAGATATACCCAGTCCGCAGGCAGTGTCGTACGGGGACCAGCCTATCTGGCTGCCGCGGCTTAATGTTTGTAACCGCGGCCGAGCTAGGCAGGCGCAATTGTGCAGCAATGCAAACTGCATAACCTGGCCAAATTTCATGGGTGTACAAGAAACCACGGGGGATTTACAAGGAGATGTTCACCCGGAACAGCCGGAGGCCTGCCGGCAGCAAGATTCCGGAATTCTTCCTGAGAAGCCTTGAAGGCAGTGAAACGCTCCTATGTTGCAATAACTCAGAACCTCATTCTGAGTGTTGCCGGCAGAGGTCATTCGGCTGAACACAATCGTGGACTAATTAGAGCCAGAAGTAGGCAATGCCGTCCATAGTGCTGGATGGAGAGTGGTGGCGTGATAAACAACTGAGCTCTAGTTCTCAACATTTTCACAAAGTGCCATAAGTTGAGGTTCAACTTACTGCTCCGGTTGAGTAGAGTGTAGCCGTCAAAGCTGAAATCAGTAGCACTCAGGTGAGAAGAACGGGAAGCAGATACACCCAGTCCGCTGGCAGAGTCCTACGGGGACCAGCCTATCTGGCTGCCAAGCCTGAATGTTTTTAACCGTGGCCGAGCTAGGCAGGGGCAATTGTGCAGCAATGCAAACTGCATAACCTGGCCAAATTTCGCGGGTGTACAAGAAACCACGGGGTTTTACAAGGAGATGTTCACCCGGAACAGCCGGAGGCCTGCCGGCATCAAGATTCCGGAATTCTTCCTGAGAAGCCTTGAAAGCAGTGAAACGCTCCTATGTTGCAGTAACTCAGAACCTCAATCTGAGTGTTCCCAGCAGAGGTCATTCGGCTGAACACAATCGTGGACTAATTAGAGCCAGATGTAGGCAGTTCCGTGCATAGTGCTGGAAGGACATTGGTATCGTGCCAAACAACTGAGCTCTAGTTCTCAACAGTTTCACAAAGTGCCATAAGTTGAGGTTCAACTTACTGCTCCGGTTGAGTAGAGTGTATCCTTCAAAGCTGAAATCAGTAGCACTCAGGTGAGAAGAACGGGAACCAGATATACCCAGTCCCCTAGCAGAGTCCTACGGGGACCAGACTTTCCGGCTGTCACGCCTGAATGTTTGCAACCGCGGCCGAGCTAGGCAGGGGCAATTGTGCAGCAATGCAAACTGCATAACCTGGCCAAATTTCACGGGTGTACAAGAAACCACGGGGGATTTACAAGGAGATGTTCACCCGGAACAGCTGGAGGCCTGCCGGCAGCAAGATTCCGGAATTCTTCCTGAGAAGCCTTGAAAGCAGTGAAACGCTCCTATGTTGCAATAACTCAGAACCTCATTCTGAGTGTTCCTGGCAGAGGTCATTAGGCTGAACACAACCGTGGACTAATTAGAGCCAGATGTAGGCAGTGCCGTCCATAGTGCTGGATGGAGAGTGGTGGCGTGCCAAACAACTGAGCTCTAGTTCTCAACAGTTTCACAAAGTGCCATAAGTTGAGGTTCAACTTACTGCTCCGGTTGAGTAGAGTGTAGTCGTCAAAGCTGGAATCAGTAGCACTCAGGTGAGAAGAACGGGAAGCAGATATACCCAGTCGGCTGGCAGAGTCCGACGGGGACCAGCCTATCTGGCTGCCACGCCTGAATGTTTGCAACCGCGGCCGAGCTAGCAGGGGCAAATGTGCAGAAATGCAAACTGCATAACCTGTCCAAATTTCACGGGTGTACAAGAAACCACGGGGGATTTACAAGGAGATGTTCACCCGGAAAAGCCGGAAGCCTGCCGGCAGCAAGATTCTGGAATTCTTCCTGAGAAGCCTTGAAAGCAGTGAAACGCTCCTATGTTGCAATAACTCAGAACCTCATTCTGAGTGTTGCCGGCAGAGGTCATTCGGCTGAACACTACCGTGGACTAATTAGAGCCAGATGTAGGCAGTGCCGTCCATAGTGCTGGATGGACAGTGGTGGCGTGCCAAACAACTGAGCTCTAGTTCTCAACAGTTTCACAAAGTGCCATAAGTTGAGGTTCAACTTACTGCTCTGCTTGAGTAGAGTGCAGCCGTCAAAGCTGAAATCAGTAGCACTCAGGTGAGAAGAACGGGAAGCAGATATACCCAGTCCGCTGGCAGAGTCCTACGGGGGCCAGCCTATATGGCTGCCACGCCTGAATGTTTGCAACCGCGGCCGAGCTAGGCAGGCGCAATTGTGCAGCAATGCAAACTGCATAACCTGGCCAAATTTCACGGGTGTACAAGAAACCACGGGGGATTTACAAGGAGATGTTCACCCGGAACAGCTGGAGGCCTGCCGGAAGCAAGATTCCTGTATTCTTCCTGAGAAGCCTTGAAAGCAGTGAAACGCTCCTATGTTGCAGTAACTCAGAACCTCAATCTGAGTGTTCCCAGCAGAGGTCATTCCGCTGAACACAATCGTGGACTAATTAGAGCCAGATGTAGGCAGTTCCGTCCATAGTGCTGGATGGACAGTGGTATCGTGCCAAACAACTGAGTCTAGTTCTCAACAGTTTCACAAAGTGCCATAAGTTGAGGTTCAACTTACTGCTCCGGTTGAGTAGAGTGTAGCCGTCAAAGCTGAAATCAGTAGCACTCAGGTGAGAAGAACCGGAAGCAGATATACCCAGTCGGCTGGCAGAGTCCTACGGGGACCAGCCTATCTGGCTGCCACGCCTGAATGTTTGCAACCGCGGCCGAGCTAGTAAGGGCAATTGTGCAGAAATGCAAACTGCATAACCTGTCCAAATTTCAAGGGTGTACAAGAAACCACGGGGGATTTACAAGGAGATGTTCACCCGGAAAAGCCGGAATCCTGCCGGCAGCAAGATTCCGGAATTCTTCCTGAGAAGCCTTGAAAGCAGTGAAACGCTCCTATGTTGCAATAACTCAGAACCTCATTCTGAGTGTTCCTGGCAGAGGTCATTCGGCTGAACACAACCGTGGACTAATTAGAGCCAGATGTAGGCAGTGCCGTCCATAGTGCTGGATGGACAGTGGTGGCGTGCCAAACAACTGAGCTCTAGTTCTCATCACTTTCACAAAGTGCCATAAGTTGAGGTTCAACTTACTGCTCCGGTTGAGTAGAGTGCAGCCGTCAAAGCTGAAATCAGTAGCACTCAGGTGAGAAGAACGGGAAGCAGATATACCCAGTCGGCTGGCAGAGTCCTACGGGGACCAGCCTATCAGGCTGCCACGACTGAATGTTTGCAACCGCGGCCGAGCTAGGCAGGCCCAATTGTGCAGCAATGCAAACTGCATAACCTGGCCAAATTTCACGGGTGTACAAGAAACCACGGGGGATTTACAAGGAGATGTTCACCCGGTAGAGCCGGAGGCTTGCCGGCAGCAAGATTCGGGAATTCTTCCTGAGAAGCCTTGAAAGCAGTGAAACGCTCCTATGTTGCAATAACTCAGAACCTCAATCTGAGTGTTCCCGGCAGAGGTCATTCGGCTGAACACAACCGTGGACTAATTAGAGCCAGATGTAGGCAGTGCCGTCCATAGTGCTGGATGGACAGTGGTGGCGTGCCAAACAACTGAGCTCTAGTTCTCATCACTTTCACAAAGTGCCATAAGTTGAGGTTCAACTTACTGCTCCGGTTGAGTAGAGTGCAGCCGTCAAAGCTGAAATCAGTAGCACTCAGGTGAGAAGAACGGGAAGCAGATATACCCAGTCGGCTGGCAGAGTCCTACGGGGACCAGCCTATCAGGCTGCCACGACTGAATGTTTGCAACCGCGGCCGAGCTAGGCAGGCCCAATTGTGCAGCAATGCAAACTGCATAACCTGGCCAAATTTCACGGGTGTACAAGAAACCACGGGGGATTTACAAGGAGATGTTCACCCGGTAGAGCCGGAGGCTTGCCGGCAGCAAGATTCGGGAATTCTTCCTGAGAAGCCTTGAAAGCAGTGAAACGCTCCTATGTTGCAATAACTCAGAACCTCAATCTGAGTGTTCCCGGCAGAGGTCATTCGGCTGAACACAACCGTGGAGTAATTAGAGCCAGATGTAGGCAGTGCCGTCCATAGTGCTGGATGGACAGTGGTGGCGTGCCAAACAACTGAGCTCTAGTTCTCATCACTTTCACAAAGTGCCATAAGTTGAGGTTCAACTTACTGCTCCGGTTGAGTAGAGTGTATCCTTCAAAGCTGAAATCAGTAGCACTCAGGTGAGAAGAACGGGAACCAGATATACCCAGTCCCCTGGCAGAGTCCTACGGGGACCAGACTTTCCGGCTGTCACGCCTGAATGTTTGCAACCACGGCCGAGCTAGGCAGGGGCAATTGTGCAGCAATGCAAACTGCATAACCTGGCCAAATTTCACGGGTGTACAAGAAACCACGGGGGATTTACAAGGAGATGTTCACCCGGAACAGCTGGAGGCCTGCCGGCAGCAAGATTCCGGAATTCTTCCTGAGAAGCCTTGAAAGCAGTGAAACGCTCCTATGTTGCAATAACTCAGAACCTCATTCTGAGTGTTCCTGGCAGAGGTCATTAGGCTGAACACAACCGTGGACTAATTAGAGCCAGATGTAGGCAGTGCCGTCCATAGTGCTGGATGGACAGTGGTGGCGTGCCAAACAACTGAGCTCTAGTTCTCAACAGTTTCACAAAGTGCCATAAGTTGAGGTTCAACTTACTGCTCCGGTTGAGTAGAGTGTAGTCGTCAAAGCTGGAATCAGTAGCACTCAGGTGAGAAGAACGGGAAGCAGATATACCCAGTCGGCTGGCAGAGTCCGACGGGGACCAGCCTATCTGGCTGCCACGCCTGAATGTTTGCAACCGCGGCCGAGCTAGCAGGGGCAAATGTGCAGAAATGCAAACTGCATAACCTGTCCAAATTTCACGGGTGTACAAGAAACCACGGGGGATTTACAAGGAGATGTTCACCCGGAAAAGCCGGAAGCCTGCCGGCAGCAAGATTCTGGAATTCTTCCTGAGAAGCCTTGAAAGCAGTGAAACGCTCCTATGTTGCAATAACTCAGAACCTCATTCTGAGTGTTGCCGGCAGAGGTCATTCGGCTGAACACAACCGTGGACTAATTAGAGCCAGATGTAGGCAGTGCCGTCCATAGTGCTGGATGGACAGTGTTGGCGTGCCAAACAACTGAGTTCTAGTTCTCAACACTTTCACAAAGTGCCATAAGTTGAGGTTCAACTTAATGCTCCGGTTGAGTAGAGTGTAGCCGTCAATGCTGGAATCAGTAGCACTCAGGTGAGAAGAACGGGAAGCAGATATACCTAGTCCTCAGGCAGTTTCGTACGGGGACCAGCCTATCTGGCTGTCACGCCTGAATATTTGTAAACGCGGCTGAGCTAGGCAGGCGCAATTGTGCAGCAATGCAAACTGCATAACCTGGCCAAATTTCACGGGTGTACAAGAAACCACGGGGGATTTACAAGGAGATGTTCACCCGGAACAGCCGGAGGACTGCCGGCAGCAAGATTCCGGAATTCTTCCGGAGAAGCCTTGAAAGCAGTGAAACGCTCCTATGTTGCAATAACTCAGAACCTCATTTTGAGTGTTGCCGGCAGAGGTCATTCGACTGAACACAATCGTGGACTAATTAGAGCCAGATGTAGGCAGTGCCGTCCATAGTGCTGGATGGACAGTGGTGGCGTGCCAAACAAGTGAGCTCTAGTTCTCAACATTTTCACAAAGTGCCATAAGTTGAGGTTCAACTTACTGCTCCGGTTGAGTAGAGTGTAGCCGTCAAAGCTGGAATCAGTAGCACTCAGGTGAGAAGAACGGGAAGCAGATACACCCAGTCCGCTGGCAGAGTCCTACGGGGACCAGCCTATCTGGCTGCCACGCCTGAATGTTTTTAACCGTGGCCGAGCTAGGCAGGGGCAATTGTGCAGCAATGCAAACTACATAACCTGGCCAAATTTCGCGGGTGTACAAGAAACCACGGGGTTTTACAAGGAGATGTTCACCCGGAACAGCCGGAGGCCTGCCGGCATCAAGATTCCGGAATTCTTCCTGAGAAGCCTTGAAAGCAGTGAAACGCTCCTATGTTGCAGTAACTCAGAACCTCAATCTGAGTGTTCCCAGCAGAGGTCATTCGGCTGAACACAATCGTGGACTAATTAGAGCCAGATGTAGGCAGTTCCGTGCATAGTGCTGGAAGGACATTGGTATCGTGCCAAACAACTGAGCTCTAGTTCTCAACAGTTTCACAAAGTGCCATAAGTTGAGGTTCAACTTACTGCTCCGGTTGAGTAGAGTGTATCCTTCAAAGCTGAAATCAGTAGCACTCAGGTGAGAAGAACGGGAACCAGATATACCCAGTCCCCTGGCAGAGTCCTACGGGGACCAGACTTTCCGGCTGTCACGCCTGAATGTTTGCAACCACGGCCGAGCTAGGCAGGGGCAATTGTGCAGCAATGCAAACTGCATAACCTGGCCAAATTTCACGGGTGTACAAGAAACCACGGGGGATTTACAAGGAGATGTTCACCCGGAACAGCTGGAGGCCTGCCGGCAGCAAGATTCCGGAATTCTTCCTGAGAAGCCTTGAAAGCAGTGAAACGCTCCTATGTTGCAATAACTCAGAACCTCATTCTGAGTGTTCCTGGCAGAGGTCATTAGGCTGAACACAACCGTGGACTAATTAGAGCCAGATGTAGGCAGTGCCGTCCATAGTGCTGGATGGACAGTGGTGGCGTGCCAAACAACTGAGCTCTAGTTCTCAACAGTTTCACAAAGTGCCATAAGTTGAGGTTCAACTTACTGCTCCGGTTGAGTAGAGTGTAGTCGTCAAAGCTGGAATCAGTAGCACTCAGGTGAGAAGAACGGGAAGCAGATATACCCAGTCGGCTGGCAGAGTCCGACGGGGACCAGCCTATCTGGCTGCCACGCCTGAATGTTTGCAACCGCGGCCGAGCTAGCAGGGGCAAATGTGCAGAAATGCAAACTGCATAACCTGTCCAAATTTCACGGGTGTACAAGAAACCACGGGGGATTTACAAGGAGATGTTCACCCGGAAAAGCCGGAAGCCTGCCGGCAGCAAGATTCTGGAATTCTTCCTGAGAAGCCTTGAAAGCAGTGAAACGCTCCTATGTTGCAATAACTCAGAACCTCATTCTGAGTGTTGCCGGCAGAGGTCATTCGGCTGAACACAACCGTGGACTAATTAGAGCCAGATGTAGGCAGTGCCGTCCATAGTGCTGGATGGACAGTGGTGGCGTGCCAAACAACTGAGCTCTAGTTCTCAACAGTTTCACAAAGTGCCATAAGTTGAGGTTCAACTTACTGCTCTGCTTGAGTAGAGTGCAGCCGTCAAAGCTGAAATCAGTAGCACTCAGGTGAGAAGAACGGGAAGCAGATATACCCAGTCCGCTGGCAGGGTCCTACGGGGGCCAGCCTATATGGCTGCCACGCCTGAATGTTTGCAACCGCGGCCGAGCTAGGCAGGCGCAATTGTGCAGCAATGCAAACTGCATAACCTGGCCAAATTTCACGGGTGTACAAGAAACCACGGGGGATTTACAAGGAGATGTTCACCCGGAAGAGCCAGAGGCCTGCCGGAAGCAAGATTCCTGTATTCTTCCTGAGAAGCCTTGAAAGCAGTGAAACGCTCCTATGTTGCAGTAACTCAGAACCTCAATCTGAGTGTTCCCAGCAGAGATCATTCCGCTGAACACAATCGTGGACTAATTAGAGCCAGATGTAGGCAGTGCCGTCCATAGTGCTGGATGGACAGTGGTATCGTGCCAAACAACTGAGTCTAGTTCTCAACAGTTTCACAAAGTGCCATAAGTTGAGGTTCAACTTACTGCTCCGGTAGAGTAGAGTGTAGCCGTCAAAGCTGAAATCAGTAGCACTCAGGTGAGAAGAACCGGAATCAGATATACCCAGTCGGCTGGCAGAGTCCTACGGGGACCAGCCTATCTGGCTGCCACGCCTGAATGTTTGCAACCGCGGCCGAGCTAGCAGGGGCAATTGTGCAGAAATGCAAACTGCATAACCTGTCCAAATTTCAAGGGTGTACAAGAAACCACGGGGGATTTACAAGGAGATGTTCACCCGGAAAAGCCGGAATCCTGCCGGCAGCAAGATTCCGGAATTCTTCCTGAGAAGCCTTGAAAGCAGTGAAACGCTCCTATGTTGCAATAACTCAGAACCTCATTCTGAGTGTTGCCGGCAGAGGTCATTCGGCTGTACACAACCGTGGACTAATTAGAGCCAGATGTAGGCAGTGCCGTCCATAGTGCTGGATGGACAGTGGTGGCGTGCCAAACAACTGAGCTCTAGTTCTCAACAGTTTCACAAAGTGCCATAAGTTGAGGTTCATCTTACTGCTCTGCTTGAGTAGAGTGCAGCTGTAAAAGCTGAAATCAGTAGCACTCAGGAGAGAAGAACGGGAAGCAGATATACCCAGTCCGCTGGCAGAGTCCTACGGGGGCCAGCCTATATGCCTGCCACGCCTGAATGTTTGCAACCGCGGCTGAGCTAGGCAGGGGCAATTGTGTAGCAATGCAAACTGCATAACCTGTCCAAATTTCACGGGTGTACAAGAAACCACGGGGGATTTATTAGGAGATGTTCACTCGGAAGAGCCGGAGGCCTGCCGGCATCAAGACTCCGGAATTCTTCCTGAGAAGCCTTGAAAGCAGTGAAACGCTCCTATGTTGCAATAACTCAGAACCTCATTCTGAGTGTTGCCGGCAGAGGTCATTAGGCTGAACACAACCGTGGACTAATTAGAGCCAGATGTAGGCAGTGCCGTCCATAGTGCTGGATGGACAGTGGTGGCGTGCCAAACAACTGAGCTCTAGTTCTCAACACTTTCACCAAGTGCCATAAGTTGAGGTTCAACTTACTGCTCCGGTTGAGTAGAGTGTAGCCGTCAAAGCTGTAATCAGTAGCACTCAGGTGAGTAGAACGAGAAGCAGATATACCCAGTCGGCTGGCATAGTCCTACGGGGACCAGCCTATCTGGCTGCCACGCCTGAATGTTTGCAACCGCGGCCGAGCTAGGCAGGCGCAATTGTGCAGCAATGCAAACTGCATAACCTGGCCGCACTTCACGGGTGTACAAGAAACCACGGGGGATTTACAAGGAGATGTTCACCCGGAACAGCCAGAGGCCTGCTGGCAGCAAGATTCCGGAATTCTTCCTGAGAAGCCTTGAAAGCAGTGAAACGCTCCTATGTTGCAATAACTCAGAACCTCATTCTGAGTGTTGCCGGCAGAGGTCATTCGGCTGAACACAACCGTGGACTAATTAGAGACAGATGTAGGCAGTGCCGTCCATAGTGCTGGATGGACAGTGGTGGCGTGCCAAACAACTGAGCTCTAGTTCTCAACAGTTTCACAAAGTGCCATAAGTTGAGGTTCAACTTACTGCTCTGCTTCAGTAGATTGCAGCCGTCAAACTGAAATCAGTAGCACTCAGGTGAGAAGAACGGGAAGCAGATATACCCAGTCCGCTGGCAGAGTCCTACGGGGACCTTCCAATCTGGCTGCCACGCCTGAATGTTTGCAACCACGGCCGAGCTAGGCAGGGGCAATTGTGCAGCAATGCAAACTGCATAACCTGGCCAAATTTCACGGGTTTACAAAACCCCGGGGGATTTACAAGGAGATGTTCACCCGGAAGGGCCGGAGGCCTGCCGGCAGCAAGATTCCGGAATTCTTCCTGAGAAGCCTTGAAAGCAGTGAAACGCTCCTATGTTGCAATAACTCAGAACCTCATTCTGAGTGTTCCCGGCAGAGGTCATTCGGCTTAACACAACCGTGGTCTAATTAGAGCCAGATGTAGGCAGTGCCGTCCATAGTGCTGGATGGACAGTGGTGGCGTGCCAAACAACTGAGCTCTAGTTTTCAACATTTTCACAAAGTGCCATAAGTTGAGGTTCAACTTACTGCTCCGGTTGAGTAGAGTGCAGCCGTCAAAGCTGGAATCAGTAGCACTCAGGTGAGAAGAACGGGAAGCAGATATACCCAGTCCGCTGGCAGAGTCCTACGGGGGCCAGCCTATATGGCTGCCACGCCTGAATGTTTGCAACCGCGGCCGAGCTAGGCAGGCGCAATTGTGCAGCAATGCAAACTGCATAACCTGTCCAAACTTCACGGGTGTACAAGAAACCATGGGGGATTTATAAGGAGATGTTCACTCGGAAGAGCAGGAGTCCTGCCGGCATCAAGATTCCGGAATTCTTCCTTAGAAGCCTTGAAAGCAGTGAAACGCTCCTATGTTGCAATAACTCAGAACCTCATTCTGAGTGTTGCCGGCAGAGGTCATTCGGCTGAACACAACCGTGGACTAATTAGAGCCAGATGTAGGCAGTGCCGTCCATAGTGCTGGATGGACAGTGGTGGCGTGCCAAACAAGTGAGCTCTAGTTCTCAACATTTTCACAAAGTGCCATAAGTTGAGGTTCAACTTACTGCTCCGGTTGAGTAGAGTGTAGCCGTCAAAGCTGGAATCAGTAGCACTCAGGTGAGAAGAACGGGAAGCAGATACACCCAGTCCGCTGGCAGAGTCCTACGGGGACCAGCCTATCTGGCTGCCACGCCTGAATGTTTTTAACCGTGGCCGAGCTAGGCAGGGGCAATTGTGCAGCAATGCAAACTGCATAACCTGGCCAAATTTCGCGGGTGTACAAGAAACCACGGGGTTTTACAAGGAGATGTTCACCCGGAACAGCCGGAGGCCTGCCGGCATCAAGATTCCGGAATTCTTCCTGAGAAGCCTTGAAAGCAGTGAAACGCTCCTATGTTGCAGTAACTCAGAACCTCAATCTGAGTGTTCCCAGCAGAGGTCATTCGGCTGAACACAATCGTGGACTAATTAGAGCCAGATGTAGGCAGTTCCGTGCATAGTGCTGGAAGGACATTGGTATCGTGCCAAACAACTGAGCTCTAGTTCTCAACAGTTTCACAAAGTGCCATAAGTTGAGGTTCAACTTACTGCTCCGGTTGAGTAGAGTGTATCCTTCAAAGCTGAAATCAGTAGCACTCAGGTGAGAAGAACGGGAACCAGATATACCCAGTCCCCTGGCAGAGTCCTACGGGGACCAGTTTCCGGCTGTCACGCCTGAATGTTTGCAACCACGGCCGAGCTAGGCAGGGGCAATTGTGCAGCAATGCAAACTGCATAACCTGGCCAAATTTCACGGGTGTACAAGAAACCACGGGGGATTTACAAGGAGATGTTCACCCGGAACAGCTGGAGGCCTGCCGGCAGCAAGATTCCGGAATTCTTCCTGAGAAGCCTTGAAAGCAGTGAAACGCTCCTATGTTGCAATAACTCAGAACCTCATTCTGAGTGTTCCTGGCAGAGGTCATTAGGCTGAACACAACCGTGGACTAATTAGAGCCAGATGTAGGCAGTGCCGTCCATAGTGCTGGATGGAGAGTGGTGGCGTGCCAAACAACTGAGCTCTAGTTCTCAACAGTTTCACAAAGTGCCATAAGTTGAGGTTCAACTTACTGCTCCGGTTGAGTAGAGTGTAGTCGTCAAAGCTGGAATCAGTAGCACTCAGGTGAGAAGAACGGGAAGCAGATATACCCAGTCGGCTGGCAGAGTCCGACGGGGACCAGCCTATCTGGCTGCCACGCCTGAATGTTTGCAACCGCGGCCGAGCTAGCAGGGGCAAATGTGCAGAAATGCAAACTGCATAACCTGTCCAAATTTCACGGGTGTACAAGAAACCACGGGGGATTTACAAGGAGATGTTCACCCGGAAAAGCCGGAAGCCTGCCGGCAGCAAGATTCTGGAATTCTTCCTGAGAAGCCTTGAAAGCAGTGAAACGCTCCTATGTTGCAATAACTCAGAACCTCATTCTGAGTGTTGCCGGCAGAGGTCATTCGGCTGAACACAACCGTGGACTAATTAGAGCCAGATGTAGGCAGTGCCGTCCATAGTGCTGGATGGACAGTGGTGGCGTGCCAAACAACTGAGCTCTAGTTCTCAACAGTTTCACAAAGTGCCATAAGTTGAGGTTCAACTTACTGCTCTGCTTGAGTAGAGTGCAGGCGTCAAAGCTGAAATCAGTAGCACTCAGGTGAGAAGAACGGGAAGCAGATATACCCAGTCCGCTGGCAGAGTCCTACGGGGGCCAGCCTATATGGCTGCCACGCCTGAATGTTTGCAACCGCGGCCGAGCTAGGCAGGCGCAATTGTGCAGCAATGCAAACTGCATAACCTGGCCAAATTTCACGGGTGTACAAGAAACCACGGGGGATTTACAAGGAGATGTTCACCCGGAACAGCCGGAGGCCTGCCGGAAGCAAGATTCCTGTATTCTTCCTGAGAAGCCTTGAAAGCAGTGAAACGCTCCTATGTTGCAGTAACTCAGAACCTCAATCTGAGTGTTCCCAGCAGAGATCATTCCGCTGAACACAATCGTGGACTAATTAGAGCCAGATGTAGGCAGTGCCGTCCATAGTGCTGGATGGACAGTGGTATCGTGCCAAACAACTGAGTCTAGTTCTCAACAGTTTCACAAAGTGCCATAAGTTGAGGTTCAACTTACTGCTCCGGTAGAGTAGAGTGTAGCCGTCAAAGCTGAAATCAGTAGCACTCAGGTGAGAAGAACCGGAAGCAGATATACCCAGTCGGCTGGCAGAGTCCTACGGGGACCAGCCTATCTGGCTGCCACGCCTGAATGTTTGCAACCGCGGCCGAGCTAGCAGGGGCAATTGTGCAGAAATGCAAACTGCATAACCTGTCCAAATTTCAAGGGTGTACAAGAAACCACGGGGGATTTACAAGGAGATGTTCACCCGGAAAAGCCGGAATCCTGCCGGCAGCAAGATTCCGGAATTCTTCCTGAGAAGCCTTGAAAGCAGTGAAACGCTCCTATGTTGCAATAACTCAGAACCTCATTCTGAGTGTTGCCGGCAGAGGTCATTCGGCTGTACACAACCGTGGACTAATTAGAGCCAGATGTAGGCAGTGCCGTCCATAGTGCTGGATGGACAGTGGTGGCGTGCCAAACAACTGAGCTCTAGTTCTCAACAGTTTCACAAAGTGCCATAAGTTGAGGTTCATCTTACTGCTCTGCTTGAGTAGAGTGCAGCTGTCAAAGCTGAAATCAGTAGCACTCAGGAGAGAAGAACGGGAAGCAGATATACCCAGTCCGCTGGCAGAGTCCTACGGGGGCCAGCCTATATGGCTGCCACGCCTGAATGTTTGCAACCGCGGCTGAGCTATGCAGGGGCAATTGTGTAGCAATGCAAACTGCATAACCTGTCCAAATTTCACGGGTGTACAAGAAACCACGGGGGATTTATAAGGAGATGTTCACTCGGAAGAGCCGGAGGCCTGCCGGCATCAAGACTCCGGAATTCTTCCTGAGAAGCCTTGAAAGCAGTGAAACGCTCCTATGTTGCAATAACTCAGAACCTCATTCTGAGTGTTGCCGGCAGAGGTCATTAGGCTGAACACAACCGTGGACTAATTAGAGCCAGATGTAGGCAGTGCCGTCCATAGTGCTGGATGGACAGTGGTGGCGTGCCAAACAACTGAGCTCTAGTTCTCAACACTTTCACCAAGTGCCATAAGTTGAGGTTCAACTTACTGCTCCGGTTGAGTAGAGTGTAGCCGTCAAAGCTGTAATCAGTAGCACTCAGGTGAGTAGAACGAGAAGCAGATATACCCAGTCGGCTGGCATAGTCCTACGGGGACCAGCCTATCTGGCTGCCACGCCTGAATGTTTGCAACCGCGGCCGAGCTAGGCAGGCGCAATTGTGCAGCAATGCAAACTGCATAACCTGGCCGCACTTCACGGGTGTACAAGAAACCACGGGGGATTTACAAGGAGATGTTCACCCGGAACAGCCAGAGGCCTGCTGGCAGCAAGATTCCGGAATTCTTCCTGAGAAGCCTTGAAAGCAGTGAAACGCTCCTATGTTGCAATAACTCAGAACCTCATTCTGAGTGTTGCCGGCAGAGGTCATTCGGCTGAACACAACCGTGGACTAATTAGAGCCAGATGTAGGCAGTGCCGTCCATAGTGCTGGATGGACAGTGGTGGCGTGCCAAACAACTGAGCTCTAGTTCTCAACAGTTTCACAAAGTGCCATAAGTTGAGGTTCAACTTACTGCTCTGCTTGAGTAGATTGCAGCCGTCAAACTGAAATCAGTAGCACTCAGGTGAGAAGAACGGGAAGCAGATATACCCAGTCCGCTGGCAGAGTCCTAAGGGGACCTTCCAATCTGGCTGCCACGCCTGAATGTTTGCAACCACGGCCGAGCTAGGCAGGGGCAATTGTGCAGCAATGCAAACTGCATAACCTGGCCAAATTTCACGGGTGTACAAGAACCCCGGGGGATTTACAAGGAGATGTTCACCCGGAAGGGCCGGAGGCCTGCCGGCAGCAAGATTCCGGAATTCTTCCTGAGAAGCCTTGAAAGCAGTGAAACGCTCCTATGTTGCAATAACTCAGAACCTCATTCTGAGTGTTCCCGGCAGAGGTCATTCGGCTTAACACAACCGTGGTCTAATTAGAGCCAGATGTAGGCAGTGCCGTCCATAGTGCTGGATGGACAGTGGTGGCGTGCCAAACAACTGAGCTCTAGTTTTCAACATTTTCACAAAGTGCCATAAGTTGAGGTTCAACTTACTGCTCCGGTTGAGTAGAGTGTAGCCGTCAAAGCTGGAATCAGTAGCACTCAGGTGAGAAGAACGGGAAGCAGATATACCCAGTCCGCTGGCAGAGTCCTACGGGGGCCAGCCTATATGGCTGCCACGCCTGAATGTTTGCAACCGCGGCCGAGCTAGGCAGGCGCAATTGTGCAGCAATGCAAACTGCATAACCTGTCCAAACTTCACGGGTGTACAAGAAACCATGGGGGATTTATAAGGAGATGTTCACTCGGAAGAGCCGGAGTCCTGCCGGCATCAAGATTCCGGAATTCTTCCTTAGAAGCCTTGAAAGCAGTGAAACGCTCCTATGTTGCAATAACTCAGAACCTCATTCTGAGTGTTGCCGGCAGAGGTCATTCGGCTGAACACAACCGTGGACTAATTAGAGCCAGATGTAGGCAGTGCCGTCCATAGTGCTAGATGGACAGTGGTGCCGTGCCAAACAACTGAGCTCTAGTTCTCAACAGTTTCACAAAGTGCCATAAGTTGAGGTTCTACTTACTCCTCCGGTTGAGTAGAGTGTTGCCATCAAAGCTGGAATCAGTAGCACTCAGGTGAGAAGAACGGGAAGCAGATATACCCAGTCCGCTGGCAGTGTCCTACGGGGACCAGCCTATCTGGCTGCCACGCCTGAATGTTTGTAACCGCGGCCGAGATAGGCAGGCGCAATTGTGCAGCAATGCAAACTGCATAACCTGTCCAAATTTCACGGGTGTACAAGAAACCACGGGGGATTTACAAGGAGATGTTCACCCGGAACAGCCTGAGGCCTGCTGGCAGCAAGATTCCGGAATTCTTCCTGAGAAGCCTTGAAAGCAGTGAAACGCTCCTGTGTTGCAATAACTCAGAACCTCATTCTGAGTGTTCCCGGCAGAGGTCATTCGGCTGAACACAACCGTCGACTAATTAGAGCCAGATGTAGGCAGTGCCGTCCATAGTGCTTGATGGACAGTGGTGGCGTGCCAAACAACTGAGCGCTAGTTCTCAACAGTTTCACAAAATGCCATAAGTTGAGGTTCAATTTAATGCTCCGGTTGATTAGAGTGTAGCCGTCAAAGCTGGAATCAGTAGCACTCAGGTGAGAAGAACGGGAAGCAGATATACCCAGTCCGCTGGCAGTGTCCTACGGGTACAGCCTATCAGGCTGCCACGCCTGAATGTTTGCAACCGCGGCCGATTGAGGCAGGCGCAATTGTGCAACAATGCAAACTGCATAACCTGGCCAAATTTCACGGGTGTACAAGAAACCACGGGGGATTTATAAGGAGATGTTCACCCGGAACAGCCAGAGGCCTGCCGGCAGCAAGATTCCGGAATTCTTCCTGAGAAGCCTTGAAAGCAGTGAAACGCTCCTATGTTGCAATAACTCAGAACCTCATTCTGAGTATTCCCGGTAGAGGTCATTCGGCTGAACACAACCGTGGACTAATTAGAGCCAGCTGTAGGCAGTGCCGTCCATAGTGCTGGATGGACAGTGGTGGCGTGCCAAACAACTGAGCTCTAGTTGTCAACAGTTTCACAAAGTGCCATAAGTAGAGGTTCAACTTAATGCTCCGGTTGAGTAGACTGTAGCCGTCAAAGCTGGAATCAGTAGCACTCAGGTGAGAAGAACGGGAAGCAGATATACCCAGTCCGTTGGGAGAGTCCTACGGGGACCAGCCTATCTGGCTGCCACGCCTGAATGTTTGCAACCGCGGCCGAGCTAGGCAGGCGCAATTGTGCAGCAAAGCAAACTGCATAACCTGGCTTCACTTCACGGGTGTAGAAGAAACCACGGGGGATTTACAAGGAGATGTTCACCCGGAACAGCCAGAGGCCTGCTGGCAGCAAGATTCCGGAATTCTTCCTGAGAAGCCTTGAAAGCAGTGAAATGCTCCTATGTTGCAATAACTCAGAACCTCATTCTGAGTGTTGCCGGCAGAGGTCATTCGGCTGAACACAACCGTGGACTAATTAGAGCCAGATGTAGGCAGTGCCGTCCATAGTGCTGGATGGACAGTGGTGGCGTGCCAAACAACTGAGCTCTAGTTCTCAACAGTTTCACAAAGTGCCATAAGTTGAGGTTCAACTTACTGCTCTGCTTGAGTAGAGTGCAGCCGTCAAAGCTGAAATCAGTAGCACTCAGGTGAGAAGAACGGGAAGCAGATATACCCAGTCCGCTGGCAGTGTCCTACGGGGACCAGCCTATCTGGCTGCCACGCCTGAATGTTTGTAACCGCGGCCGAGCTAGGCAGGGACAATTGTGCAGTAATGCAAACTGCATAACCTGGCCAAATTTCACGGGTGTACAAGAAACCACGGGGGATTTACAAGGAGATGTTCACCCGGAACAGCCGGAGGCCTGCCGGCAGCAAGATTCCGGAATTCTTCCTGAGAAGCCTTGAAAGCAGTGAAACGCTCATATGTTGCAGTAACTCAGAACCTCAATCTGAGTGTTCCCAGCAGAGGTCATTCGGCTGAACACAATCGTGGACTAATTAGAGACAGATGTAGGCAGTTCCGTCCATAGTGCTGGATGGACAGTGGTATCGTGCCAAACAACTGAGTTCTAGTTCTCAACAGTTTCACAAAGTGCCATAAGTTGAGGTTCAACTTACTCCTCCGGTTGAGTAGAGTGTAGCCGTCAAAGCTGAAATAAGTAGCACTCAGGTGAGAAGAACGGGAAGCAGATATACCCAGTCGGCTGGCAGAGTCCTACGGGGACCAGCCTATCTGGCTGCCACGCCTGAATGTTTGCAACCGCGGCGGAGCTAGCAGGGGCAATTGTGCAGAAATGCAAACTGCATAACCTGTCCAAATTTCAAGGGTGTACAAGAAACCACGGGGGATTTACAAGGAGATGTTCACCCAGAAGAGCCGGAGGCCTGCCGGCAGCAAGATTCCGGAATTCTTCCTGAGAAGCCTTGAAAGCAGTGAAACGCTCCTATGTTGCAAGAACTCAGAACCGCATTCTGAGTATTCCCAGCAGAGGTCATTCGGCTGAACACAATAGTGGACTAATTAGAGCCAGATGTAGGCAGTGCTGTCCATAGTGCTGGATGGACAGTGGTGGCGAGCCAAACAACTGAGCTCTAGTTCTCAACACTGTCACCAAGTGCCATGAGTTGAGGTTCAACTTACTGCGCCGGTTGAGTAGAGTGTAGCCGTCAAAGCTGGAATCAGTAGCACTCAGGTGAGAAGAACGGGAAGCAGATATACCCAGTCCGCTGGCAGTGTCCTACTGGGACCAGCCTATCTGGCTGCCACGCCCGAATGTTTGTAACCGCGGCCGAGATAGGCAGGCGCAATTGAGCAGCAATGCAAACTGCATAACCTGTCCAAATTTCACGGGTGTACAAGAAACCACGGGGGATTTACAAGGAGATGTTCACCCGGAACAGCCGGAGGCCTGCCGGCAGCAAGATTCCGGAATTCTTCCTGAGCAGCCTTGAAAGCAGTGAAGCGCTCCTGTGTTGCAATAACTCAGAACCTCAATCTGAGTGTTCCCAGCAGAGGTCATTCGGCTGAACACAAACGTGGACTAATTAGAGCCAGATGTAGGCAGTGCCGTCCATAGTGCTTGATGGACAGTGGTGGCGTGCCAAACAACTGAGCTCTAGTTCTCAACAGTTTCACAAAGTGCCATACGTAGAGGTTCAACTTAATGCTCCGGTTGAGTAGACTGTAGCCGTCAACGCTGGAATCAGTAGCACTCAGGTGAGAAGAACGGGAAGCAGATATACCCAGTCCGCTTGCAGAGTCCTACGGGGACTAGCCTATCTGGCTGCCACGCCTGAATGTTTGCAACGGCGGCCGAGCTAGGCAGGCGCAATTGTGCAGTAATGCAAACTGCATAACCTGGCCAAATTTCACGGGTGTACAAGAAACCACGGGGGATTTACATGGAGATGTTCAGCCGGAACAGCCGGCAGCCTTCCGGCAGCAAGATTTCGGAATTCTTCCTGAGAAGCCTTGAAAGCAGTGAAACGCTCCTGTGTTGCAATAACTCAGAACCTCATTCTGAGTGTTCCCGGCAGAGGTCATTCGGCTGAACACAACCGTGGACTAATTGGAGCCAGATGTAGGCAGTGCCGTCCATAGTGCTGGATGGAGAGTGGTGGCGTGCCAAACAACTGAGCGCTAGTTCTCAAAAGTTTCACAAAGTGCCACAAGTTGAGGTACAACTTAATGCTCCGGTTGAGTAGAGTGTAGCCGTCAAAGCTGGAATCAGTAGCACTCAGGTGAAAAGAATGGTAAGCAGATACACCCAGTCCGCTGGCAGTGTCCTACGGGGACCAGCCTATCTGGCTGCCACGCCTGAATGTTTGCAACCGCGGCCGAGCTAGGCAGGCGCAATCGTGCAGCAATGCAAACTGCATACCCAAATTTCACGGGTGTACAAGAAACCACGGGGGATTTATAAGGAGATGTTCACTCGGAAGAGCCGGAGGCCTGCCGGCATCAAGACTCCGGAATTCTTCCTGAGAAGCCTTGAAAGTAGTGAAACGCTCCTATGTTGCAATAACTCAGAACCTCATTCTGAGTGTTGCCAGCAGAGGTCATTCGGCTGAAGACAACCGTGGACTAATTAGAGCCAGATGTAGGCAGTGCCGTCCATAGTGCTGGATGGACAGTTGTGGAGTACCAAACAACTGAGCTCTAGTTCTCAACAGTTTCACAAAGTGCCATAAGTTGAGGTTCAACTTAATGCTCCGGTTGAGTAGACTGTAGCCGTCAAAGCTGGAATCAGTAGCACTCAGGTGAGAAGAACGGGAAGCAGATATACCCAGTCGGCTGGCAGAGTCCTCCGGGGACCAGCCTATCTGGCTGCCACGCCTGAATGTTTGTAACCGCGGCCGAGCTAGGCAGGCGCAATTGTGCAGCAATGCAAACTGCATAACCTGGCCAAATTTCACGGGTGTACAAGAAACCACGGGGGATTTACAAGGAGATGTTCACCCCGAACAGCCGGAGGCATGCCGGCAGCAAGATTCCGGAATTCTTCCTGAGAAGCCTTGAAAGCAGTGAAACGCTCCTATGTTGCAGTAACTCAGAACCTCATTCTGAGTTTTCCTGGCAGAGGTCATTCGGCTGAACACAACCGTGGACCAATTAGAGCCAGATGTAGGCAGTTCCGTCCATAGTGCTGGAAGGACAGTGGTATCGTGCCAAACAACTGAGTTCTAGTTCTCAACAGTTTCACAAAGTGCCAAGTTGAGGTTCAACTTACTGCTCCGGATGAGTAGAGTGTAGCCGTCAAAGCTGAAATCAGTAGCACTCAGGTGAGAAGAACGGGAAGCAGATATACCCAGTCGGCTGGCAGAGTCCTACGGGGACCAGCCTATCTTGCTGCCACGCCTGAATGTTTGCAACCGCGGCCGAGCTAGCAGGGGCAATTGTGCAGAAATGCAAACTGCCTAACCTGTCCAAATTTCACGGGTGTACAAGAAACCACGGGGGATTTACAAGGAGATGTTCACCCGGAAGAGCCGGAGGCCTGCCGGCAGCAAGATTCCGGAATTCTTCCTGAGAAGCCTTGAAAGCAGTGAAACGCTCCTGTGTTGCAATAACTCAGAATCTCATTCTGAGTGTTCCCGACAGAGGTCATTCTGCTGAACACAATCGTGGACTAATTAGAGCCAGATGTAGGCAGTGCCGTCCATAGTGCTGGATGGAGAGTGGTGGCGTGCCAAACAACTGAGCGCTAGTTCTCAACAGTTTCACAAAGTGCCATAAGTTGAGGTGCAACTTAATGGTCCCGTTTAGTAGAGTGTAGCCGTCAAAGCTGGAATCAGTAGCACTCAGGTGAGAAGAACGGGAAGCAGATATACCCAGACGGCTGGCAGAGTCCTACGGGGACCAGCCTATCTGGCTGCCACGCCTGAATGTTTGCAACCGCGGCCGAGCTAGGCAGGCGCAATTGTGCAGCAATGCAAACTGCATAACCTGGCTGCACTTCACGGGTGTGCAAGAAACCACGGGGGATTTACAAGGAGATGTTCACCCAGAACAGCCAGAGGCCTGCTGGCAGCAAGATTCCGGAATTCTTCCTGAGAAGCCTTGAAAGCAGTGAAACGCTCCTATGTTGCAATAACTCAGAACCTCATTCTGAGTGTTGCTGGCAGAGGTCATTCGGCTGAACACAACTTTGGACTAATTAGAGCCAGATGTAGGCAGTGCCGTCCATAGTGCTGGATGGACAGTGGTGGCGTGCCAAACAACTGAGCTCTAGTTCTCAACACTGTCACCAAGTGCCATGAGTTGAGGTTCAACTTACTGCTCCGGTTGAGTAGAGTGTAGCCGTCAAAGCTGGAATCAGTAGCACTCAGGTGAGAAGAACGGGAAGCAGATATACCCAGTCCGCTGGCAGTGTCCTACGGGGACCAGCCTATCTGGCTGCCACGCCCGAATGTTTGTAACCGCGGCCGAGATAGGCAGGCGCAATTGAGGAGCAATGCAAACTGCATAACCTGTCCAAATTTCACGGGTGTACAAGAAACCACGGGGGATTTACAAGGAGATGTTCACCCGGAACAGCCGGAGGCCTGCCGGCAGCAAGATTCCGGAATTCGTCCTCAGAAGCCTTGAAAGCAGTGAAGCGCTCCTGTGTTGCAATAACTCAGAACCTCAATCTGAGTGTTCCCAGCAGAGGTCATTCGGCTGAACACAAACGTGGACTAATTAGAGCCAGATGTAGGCAGTGCCGTCCATAGTGCTTGATGGACAGTGGTGGCGTGCCAAACAACTGAGCGCTAGTTCTCAACAGTTTCACAAAATGCCGTAAGTTGAGGTTCAACTTAATGCTCGGGTTGAGTAGAGTGTAGCCGTCAAAGCTGGAATCAGTAGAACTCAGGTGAGAAGAACGGGAAGCAGATATACCCAGTCCGTTGGCAGTGTCCTACGGGTACAGCCTATCTGGCTGCAACTCCTGAATGTTTGCAACCGCGGCCGAGCGAGTCAGGCCCAATTGTGCAGCAATGCAAACTGCATAACCTGTCCAAATTTCACGGGTGTACAAGAAACCACGGGGGATTTACAAGGAGAATTTCACCCGGAACAGCCAGAGGCCTGCCGGCAGCAAGTTTCCGGAATTCTTCCTGAGAAGCCTTGAAAGCAGTGAAACGCTCCTATGTTGCAATAACTCAGAACCTCATTCTGAGTATTCCCGAAGAGGTCATTCGGCTGAACACAACCGTGGACTAATTAGAGCCAGATGTAGGCAGTGCCGTCCATAGTGCTGGATGGACAGTGGTGGCGTGCCAAACAACTGAGCTCTAGTTTTCAACAGTTTCACAAAGTGCCATACGTAGAGGTTCAACTTAATGCTCCGGTTGAGTAGACTGTAGCCGTCAACGCTGGAATCAGTAGCACTCAGGTGAGAAGAACGGGAAGCAGATATACCCAGTCCGCTTGCAGAGTCCTACGGGGACCAGCCTATCTGGCTGCCACGCCTGAATGTTTGCAACCGCGGCCGAGCTAGGCAGGCGCAATTGTGCAGTAATGCAAACTGCATAACCTGGCCAAATTTCACGGGTGTACAAGAAACCACGGGGGATTTACAAGGAGATGTTCAGCCGGAACAGCCGGCAGCCTTCCGGCAGCAAGATTCCGGAATTCTTCCTGAGAAGCCTTGAAAGCAGTGAAACGCTCCTGTGTTGCAATAACTCAGAACCTCATTCTGAGTGTTCCCGGCAGAGGTCATTCGGCTGAACACAACCGTGGACTAATTGGAGCCAGATGTAGGCAGTGCCGTCCATAGTGCTGGATGGAGAGTGGTGGCGTGCCAAACAACTGAGCGCTAGTTCTCAAAAGTTTCACAAAGTGCCATAAGTTGAGGTGCAACTTAATGCTCCGGTTGAGTAGAGTGTAGCCGTCAAAGCTGGAATCAGTAGCACTCAGGTGAAAAGAATGGTAAGCAGATATACCCAGTCCGCTGGCAGTGTCCTACGGGGACCAGCCTATCTGGCTGCCACGCCTGAATGTTTGTAACCGCGGCCGAGCTAGGCAGGCGTAATTGTGCAGCAATGCAAACTGCATAACCTGGCCAAATTTCACGGGTGTACAAGAACCCACGGGGGATTTATAAGGAGATGTTCACCCGGAAGAGCCGGAGGCCTGCCGGCAGCGAGATTCCGGAATTCTTCCTGAGAAGCCTTGAAAGCAGTGAAACGCTCCTATGTTGCAGTAACTCAGGAACTCAATCTGAGTGTTCCCAGCAGAGGTCATTTGGCTGAACACAATCGTGGACTAATTAGAGCCAGATGTAGGCAGTTCCGTCCATAGTGCTGGATGGACAGTGGTATCGTGCCAAACAACTGAGCTCTAGTTCTCAACAGTTTCACAAAGTGCCATAAGTTGAGGTTCAACTTACTGCTCCGGTTGAGTAGAGTGTAGCCGTCAAAGCTGAAATCAGTAGCACTCAGGTGAGAAGAACGGGAAGCAGATATACCCAGTCGGCTGGCAGAGTCCTACGGGGACCAGCCTATCTGGCTGCCACGCCTGAATGTTTGCAACCGCGGCCGAGCTAGGCAGGGGCAATTGTGCAGCAATGGAAACTGCATAACCTGTCCAAATTTCACGGGTGTACAAGAAACCACGCGGGATTTAGAAGGAGATGTTCACCCGAAAGAGCCGGAGGCCTGCCGGCAGCAAGATTCCGGAATTCTTCCTGAGAAGCCTTGAAAGCAGTAAAACGCTCCTATGTTGCAATAACTCAGAACCTCATTCTGAGTGTTCCTGGCAGAGGTCATTCGGCTGAACACAACCGTGGACCAATTAGAGCCAGATGTAGGCAGTGCCGTCCATAGTGCTGGATGGACAGTGGTGGCGTGCCAAACAACTGAGCTCTAGCTCTCAACAGTTTCACAAAGTGCCATAAGTTGAGGTTCAACTTACTGCTCCGGTTGAGTAGAGTTTAGCCGTCAAAGCTGGAATCAGTAGCACTCAGGTGAGAAGAACGGGAAGCAGATATACACAGTCGGCTGGCAGAGTCCTACCGGGACCAGCCTATCTGGCTGCCACGCCTGAATGTTTGCAACCGCGGCCGAGCTAGGCAGGCGCAATTGTGCAGCAATGCAAACTGCATAACCTGTCCGAATTTCACGGGTGTACAAGAAACCACGGGGGATTTACAAGGAGATGTTCAGCCGGAACAGCCAGAGGCCTGCTGGCAGCAAGATTCCGGAATTCTTCCTGAGAAGCCTTGAAAGCAGTGAAACGCTCCTATGTTGCAATAACTCAGAACCTCATTCTGAGTGTTGCCGGCAGAGGTCATTCGGCTGAATACAACCGTGGACTAATTAGAGCCAGATGTAGGCAGTGACGTCCATAGTGCTGGATGGACAGTGGTATCGTGCCAAACAACTGAGCTCTAGTTCTCAACAGTTTCACAAAGTGCCATAAGTTGAGGTTCAACTTACTGCTCTGCTTGAGTAGAGTGCAGCCGTCAAACTGAAATCAGTAGCACTCAGGTGAGAAGAACGGGAAGCAGATATACCCAGTCCGCTGGCAGAGTCCTACGGGGACCAGCCTATCTGGCTGCCACGCCTGAATGTTTGCAACCGCGGCCGAGATAGGCAGGGGCAATTGTGCAGCAATGCAAACTGCATAACCTGGCCAAATTTCACGGGTGTACAAGAAACCACGGGGGATTTACAAGGAGATGTTCACCCGGAAGGGCGGGAGGCCACCCGGCAGCAAGATTCCGGAATTCTTCCTGAGAAGCCTTGAAAGCAGTGAAACGCTCCTATGTTGCAATAACTCAGAACCTCATTCTGAGTGTTGCCGGCAGAGGTCATTCGGCTGAACACAACCGTGGACTAATTAGAGCCAGATGTAGGCAGTTCCGTCCATAGTGCTGGATGGACAGTGGTGGCGTGCCAAACAACTGAGCTCTAGTTCTCAACAGTTTCACAAAGTGCCATAAGTAGAGGTTCAACTTAATGCTTCGGTTGAGTAGACTGTAGCCGTCAAAGCTGGAATCAGTAGCACTCAGGTGAGAAGAACGGGAAGCAGATATACCCAGTCCGCTGGGAGAGTCCTACGGGGACCAGCCTATCTGGCTGCCACGCCTGAATGTTTGCAACCGCCGCCGAGCTAGGCAGGCGCAATTGTGCAGTAATGCAAACTGCATAACCTGGCCAAATTTCACGGGTGTACAAGAAACCACGGGGGATTTACAAGGAGATGTTCACCCGGAACAGCCGGGGGCCTGCCGGCAGCAAGATTCCGAAATTCTACCTGAGAAGCCTTGAAAGCAGTGAAACGCTCCTGTGTTGCAATAACTCAGAACCTCATTCTGAGTGTTCCCGGCAGAGGTCATTCGGCTGAACACAACCGTGGACTAATTAGAGCCAGATGTAGGCAGTGCCGTCCATAGTGCTGGATGGAGATTGGTGGCGTGCCAAACAACTGAGCGCTAGTTCTCAACAGTTTCACAAAGTGCGATAAGTTGAGGTGCAACTTAATGCTCCCGTTGAGTAGAGTGTAGCCGTCAAAGCTGGAATCAGTAGCACTCACGTGAGAAGAACGCGAAGCAGATATACCCAGTCCGCTGGCAGTGTCCTACGGGGACCAGCCTATCTGGCTGCCACGCCTGAATATTTGCAACCTCGGCTGTGCTTGGCAGGCGCAATTGTGCAGCAATACAAACTGCATAACCTGGGCAAATATCACGGGTGTACAAGAAACCACGGGGGATTTACAAGGAGATGTTCACCCGGAACAGCCGGAGGCCTGCTGGCATCAAGATTCCGGAATTCTTTCTGAGAAGCCTTGAAAGCAGTGAAACGCTCCTATGTTGCAATAACTCAGAACCGCATTCTGAGTATTCCCAGCAGATGTCATGCGGCTGAACACAATCGTGGACTAATGAGTGCCAGATGTAAGCAGTTCCGTCCATAGTACTGGATGGACAGTGTTGGCGTGCCAAACAACTGAGCTCTAGTTCTCAACAGTTTCACAAAGTGCCATAAGTTGAGGTTCAACTTACTGCTCGGATTGAGTAGAGTGTAGCCGTCGAATCTGGAATCAGTAGCACTCAGGTGAGAAGAACGGGAAGTTGATATACTCAGTCTGCTGGCAGTGTCTTACGGGGACCAGCCTATCTGGCTGCCACGCCTGAATGTTTGTAACCGCGGCCGAGCTAGGCAGGCACAATTGTGCAGCAATGCAAACTGCATAACCTGGCCAAATTTCACGGGTGTACAAGAAACCACGGGGGATTTACAAGGAGATGTTCACCAGGAACAGCCGGAGGCCTGCCGGCAGCAAAATTCCGGAATTCTTCCTGAGAATCCTTGAAAGCAGTGAAAAGCTCCTATGTTGCAATAACTCAGAACCTCATTCTGATTGTTCCCGGCAGAGGTCATTCGGCTGAACACAATCGTGGACTAATTAGAGCCAGATGTAGGCAGTGCCGTCCATAGTGCTGGATGGACAGTGGTGGGGTGCCAAACAACTGAGCTCTAGTTCTCAACAGTTTCACAAAGTGCCATAAGTTGAGGTGCAACTTAATGCTCCGGTTGAGTAGCGTGTAGCCGTCAAAGCTGGAATCAGTAGCACTCAGGTGAGAAGAATCGGAAGCAGATATACCCAGTATGCTGGCAGTGTCCTACGGGGACCATTCTATCTGGCTGCCATGCCTGAATGTTTGCAACCGCGGCCGAGCTCGTCAGGCGCAATTGTGCAGCAATGCAAACTGCATAACCTGGCCAAATTTCACGGGTGTACAAGAAACCACGTGGGATTTACAAGGAGATTTTCACCCGGAACAGCCAGAGGCCTGCCGGCAGCAAGATTCCGGAATTCTTCCTGAGAAGCCTTGAAAGCAGTGAAACGATCCTATCTTGCAATAACTCAGAACCTCATTCTGAGTATTCCCGGCAGAGGTCATTCAGCTGAACACAACCGTGGACTAATTAGAGCCAGATGTAGGCAGTGCCGTCCATAGTGCTGGATGGACAGTGGTGGCGTGCCAAACAACTGAGCTCTAGTTCTCAACAGTTTCACAAACTGCCCTAAGTTGAGGTTCAACTTACTACTCCGGTTGAGTAGAGTGTAGCCGTCAAACCTGGAATCAGTAGAACTCAGGTGAGAAGAACGGGAAGCAGATATACCCAGTCCCCTGGCAGTGTCCTACGGGGACTACCCTATCCGGCTGCCATGCCTGAATGTTTGCAACCGCGGCCGAGCTAGGCAGGCGCAATTGTGCAGCAATGCAAACTGCATAACCTGGCCATATTTCACGGGTGTACAAGGAACCGCCGGTGATTTACAAGGAGATGTTCACACGAACAGCAGGAGGCCTGCCGGCAGCAAGATTCCGGAATTCTTCCTGAGAAGCCCTGAAAGCAGTGAAACGCTCCTCTGTTGCAATAACTCAGAACCTCATTCTGAGTGTTCCCGGCAGAGGTCATTCGGCTGAACACAACCATGGACTAATTAGAGCCAGATGTAGGCAGTGCCGTCCATAGTGCTGGATGGACAGTGGTGGCGTGCCAAACAACTGAGCTCTAGTTCTCATCACTTTCACAAAGTGCCGTAACTTGAGGTTCAACTTACTGCTCCGGTTGAGTAGAGTGTAGCCCTCAAAGCTGGAATCAGTAGTACTCAGATGAGAAGAACGTGAAGCAGATATACCGAGTCCGCTGGCAGTGTCCTACGGGGACCAGCCTATCTGGCTGCCACTCCAGAATGTTTGCAACCGCGGCCGAGCTAGGCAGGTGCAATTGTGCATCAATGCAAACTGCTTAACCTGGTCAAATTTTACGGGTGTACAAGAAACCACGGGGGATTTACAAGGAGATGTTCACCCGGAACAGCCAGAGGCCTGCCGGCAGCAAGATTCCAGAATTCTTCCTGAGAAGCCTTGAAAGCAGTGAAACGCTCCTATGTTGCAATAACTGAGAACCTCATTCTGAGTGTTCCCTGCAGAGGTCAGTCGGCTGAACACAACGGTAGACTAATTAGAGCCAGATGTAGGCAGTGCAGTCCATAGTGCTGGATGGACAGTGGTGGCGTGCCAAACAACTGAGCTCTAGTTCTCAACAGTTTCACAAAGTGCCCTAAGTTGAGGTTCAACTTACGGCTCCGGTTGAGTAGAGTGTAGCCGTCAAAGCTGGAATCAGTAGCACTCAGGTGAGAAGAACGGGAAGCAGATATACCCAGTCAATTGGCAGTGTCCTACGGGGACCAGCCTATCTGGCTACCACGCCTGAATGTTTGCAACCGCGGCCGAGCTTTGCAGGCGCAATTGTGCTGGAATGCAAACTGCATAACCTGGCCAAATTTCACGGATGTACAAGAAACCACGGGGGATTTACAAGGAGATGTTCACCCGGAAGAGCCGGAGGCCTGCCGGCAGCAAGATTCTGGAATTCGTCTTGAGAGGCCTTGAAAGCAGTGAAACGCTCCTATGTTGCAATAACTCAGAACCTCATTCTGAGTGTTCCCGGCAGAGTTCATTCGGCTGAACACAACCGTGGAGTAATTAGAGCCAGATGTAGGCAGTGCCGTCCATAGTGCTGGATGGACAGTGGTGGCGTGCCAAACAACTGAGCTCTAGTTCTCATCACTTTCACAAAGTGCCATAAGTTGAGGTTCAACTTATTGCTCCGGTTGAGTAGAGTGTAGCGGTCAAAGCTTGAATCAGTAGTACTCAGGTGAGAAGAACGGGAACCAGATATACCCAGTCCGCTGGCAGTGTCCTACGGGGACCAGCCTATCTGGCTGCCACGCCTGAATGTTTGCAACCGTGGCTGAGCTAGGCAGGCGCAATTGTGCAGCAATGCGAACTGCATAACCTGGCCAAATATCACGGATGTACAAGAAACCACGGGGGATTTACAAGGAGATGTTGACCCGGAACTGCCGGAGGCCTGCCGGCAGCAAGATCCCGGAATTCTTCCTGAGAAGCCTTGAAAGCAGTGAAACGCTCCTATGTTGCAATAACTCAGAACCTCATTCTGAGTGTTCCCGGCAGAGGTCATTCGGCTGAACACAACCATGGACTAATTAGAGCCAGATGTAGGCAGTGCCGTCCATAGTGCTGGATGGAGAGTGGTGGCGTGCCAAACAACTGAACTCTAGTTCTCAACACTTTCACAAAGTGCCATAAGTTGAGGTTCAACTTACTGCTCCGGTTGAGTAGAGTGTAGCCGTCAAAGCTGGAATAATTAGCACTCAGGTGCGAAGAACGTGAAGCAGATATACCCAGTCCGCTGGCAGTGTCCTACGGGGACCAGCCTATCTGGCTGCCACGCCTGAATGTTTGCAACCGCGGCCGAGCTAGCCAGGCGCAATTGTGCAGCAATGCAAACTGCATAACCTGGACAAATTTCACGGATGTACAAGAAACCACGGGGGATTTCCAAGGAGATGTTCACCCGGAACAGCCGGAGGCCTGCCGGCAGCAAGATTCTGGAATTCGTCTTGAGAGGCCTTGAAAGCAGTGAAACGCTCCTATGTTGCAATAACTCAGAACCTCATTCTGAGTGTTCCCGGCAGAGGACATTTGGCTGAACACAACCGTGGAGTAATTAGAGCCAGATGTAGGCAGTGCCGTCCATAGTGCTGGATGGACAGTGGTGGCGTGCCAAACAACTGAGCTCTAGTTCTCATCACTTTCACAAAGTGCCATAAGTTGAGGTTCAACTTACTGCTCCGGTTGAGTAGAGTGTAGCGGTCAAAGCTTGAATCAGTAATACTCAGGTGAGAAGAACGGGAACCAGATATACACAGTCCGCTGGCAGTGTCCTACGGGGACCAGCCTATCTGGCTGCCACGCCTGAATGTTTGCAACCGCGGCCGAGCTAGGCAGGCGCAATTGTGCAGCAATGCAAACTGCATAACCTGGCCAAATTTCACGGATGTACAAGAAACCACGGGGGATTTACATGGAGATGTTTATACGGAACTGCCGGAGGCCTGCCGGCAGCAAGATTCCGGAATTCTTCCTGAGAAGCCTTGAAAGTAGTGAAACGCTCCTATGTTGCAATAACTCAGAACATCATTCTGGGTGTCCCCGGCAGAGGTCATTCGGATGAACACAACCGTCGACTAATTAGAGCCAGATGTAGGCAGTGCCGTCCATAGTGCTGGATGGAGAGTGGTGGCGTGCCAAACAACTGAGCTCTAGTTCTCAACAGTTTCACAAAGTGCCATAAGTAGAGGTTCCACTTACTGCTCCGGTTGAGTAGAGTGTAGCCGTCAAAGCTGGAATCAGTAGCACTCAGGTGAGAAGAACGGGAAGCAGATATACCCAGTCCGCTGGCAGTGTCCTACGGGGACCAGCCTATCTGGCTGCCACGCCTGAATGTTTGCAACCGCGGCCGAGGTAGGCAGGCGCAATTGTGCAGTAATGCAAACTGCATAACCTGGCCAAATTTCACGGGTGTACAAGAAACCACGGGGGATTTACATGGAGATGTTCAGCCGGAACAGCCGGCAGCCTTCCGGCAGCAAGATTTCGGAATTCTTCCTGAGAAGCCTTGAAAGCAGTGAAACGCTCCTGTGTTGCAATAACTCAGAACCTCATTCTGAGTGTTCCCGGCAGAGGTCATTCGGCTGAACACAACCGTGGACTAATTGGAGCCAGATGTAGGCAGTGCCGTCCATAGTGCTGGATGGAGAGTGGTGGCGTGCCAAACAACTGAGCGCTAGTTCTCAAAAGTTTCACAAAGTGCCACAAGTTGAGGTACAACTTAATGCTCCGGTTGAGTAGAGTGTAGCCGTCAAAGCTGGAATCAGTAGCACTCAGGTGAAAAGAATGGTAAGCAGATATACCCAGTCCGCTGGCAGTGTCCTACGGGGACCAGCCTATCTGGCTGCCACGCCTGAATGTTTGCAACCGCGGCCGAGCTAGGCAGGCGCAATCGTGCAGCAATGCAAACTGCATACCCAAATTTCACGGGTGTACAAGAAACCACGGGGGATTTATAAGGAGATGTTCACTCGGAAGAGCCGGAGGCCTGCCGGCATCAAGACTCCGGAATTCTTCCTGAGAAGCCTTGAAAGTAGTGAAACGCTCCTATGTTGCAATAACTCAGAACCTCATTCTGAGTGTTGCCAGCAGAGGTCATTCGGCTGAAGACAACCGTGGACTAATTAGAGCCAGATGTAGGCAGTGCCGTCCATAGTGCTGGATGGACAGTTGTGGAGTACCAAACAACTGAGCTCTAGTTCTCAACAGTTTCACAAAGTGCCATAAGTTGAGGTTCAACTTAATGCTCCGGTTGAGTAGACTGTAGCCGTCAAAGCTGGAATCAGTAGCACTCAGGTGAGAAGAACGGGAAGCAGATATACCCAGTCGGCTGGCAGAGTCCTCCGGGGACCAGCCTATCTGGCTGCCACGCCTGAATGTTTGTAACCGCGGCCGAGCTAGGCAGGCGCAATTGTGCAGCAATGCAAACTGCATAACCTGGCCAAATTTCACGGGTGTACAAGAAACCACGGGGGATTTACAAGGAGATGTTCACCCCGAACAGCCGGAGGCATGCCGGCAGCAAGATTCCGGAATTCTTCCTGAGAAGCCTTGAAAGCAGTGAAACGCTCCTATGTTGCAGTAACTCAGAACCTCATTCTGAGTTTTCCTGGCAGAGGTCATTCGGCTGAACACAACCGTGGACCAATTAGAGCCAGATGTAGGCAGTTCCGTCCATAGTGCTGGAAGGACAGTGGTATCGTGCCAAACAACTGAGTTCTAGTTCTCAACAGTTTCACAAAGTGCCAAGTTGAGGTTCAACTTACTGCTCCGGATGAGTAGAGTGTAGCCGTCAAAGCTGAAATCAGTAGCACTCAGGTGAGAAGAACGGGAAGCAGATATACCCAGTCGGCTGGCAGAGTCCTACGGGGACCAGCCTATCTGGCTGCCACGCCTGAATGTTTGCAACCGCGGCCGAGCTAGCAGGGGCAATTGTGCAGAAATGCAAACTGCCTAACCTGTCCAAATTTCACGGGTGTACAAGAAACCACGGGGGATTTACAAGGAGATGTTCACCCGGAAGAGCCGGAGGCCTGCCGGCAGCAAGATTCCGGAATTCTTCCTGAGAAGCCTTGAAAGCAGTGAAACGCTCCTGTGTTGCAATAACTCAGAATCTCATTCTGAGTGTTCCCGACAGAGGTCATTCTGCTGAACACAATCGTGGACTAATTAGAGCCAGATGTAGGCAGTGCCGTCCATAGTGCTGGATGGAGAGTGGTGGCGTGCCAAACAACTGAGCGCTAGTTCTCAACAGTTTCACAAAGTGCCATAAGTTGAGGTGCAACTTAATGGTCCCGTTTAGTAGAGTGTAGCCGTCAAAGCTGGAATCAGTAGCACTCAGGTGAGAAGAACGGGAAGCAGATATACCCAGTCGGCTGGCAGAGTCCTACGGGGACCAGCCTATCTGGCTGCCACGCCTGAATGTTTGCAACCGCGGCCGAGCTAGGCAGGCGCAATTGTGCAGCAATGCAAACTGCATAACCTGGCTGCACTTCACGGGTGTGCAAGAAACCACGGGGGATTTACAAGGAGATGTTCACCCAGAACAGCCAGAGGCCTGCTGGCAGCAAGATTCCGGAATTCTTCCTGAGAAGCCTTGAAAGCAGTGAAACGCTCCTATGTTGCAATAACTCAGAACCTCATTCTGAGTGTTGCTGGCAGAGGTCATTCGGCTGAACACAACCGTGGACTAATTAGAGCCAGATGTAGGCAGTGCCGTCCATAGTGCTGGATGGACAGTGGTGGCGTGCCAAACAACTGAGCTCTAGTTCTCAACACTGTCACCAAGTGCCATGAGTTGAGGTTCAACTTACTGCTCCGGTTGAGTAGAGTGTAGCCGTCAAAGCTGGAATCAGTAGCACTCAGGTGAGAAGAACGGGAAGCAGATATACCCAGTCCGCTGGCAGTGTCCTACGGGGACCAGCCTATCTGGCTGCCACGCCCGAATGTTTGTAACCGCGGCCGAGATAGGCAGGCGCAATTGAGGAGCAATGCAAACTGCATAACCTGTCCAAATTTCACGGGTGTACAAGAAACCACGGGGGATTTACAAGGAGATGTTCACCCGGAACAGCCGGAGGCCTGCCGGCAGCAAGATTCCGGAATTCGTCCTCAGAAGCCTTGAAAGCAGTGAAGCGCTCCTGTGTTGCAATAACTCAGAACCTCAATCTGAGTGTTCCCAGCAGAGGTCATTCGGCTGAACACAAACGTGGACTAATTAGAGCCAGATGTAGGCAGTGCCGTCCATAGTGCTTGATGGACAGTGGTGGCGTGCCAAACAACTGAGCGCTAGTTCTCAACAGTTTCACAAAATGCCGTAAGTTGAGGTTCAACTTAATGCTCGGGTTGAGTAGAGTGTAGCCGTCAAAGCTGGAATCAGTAGAACTCAGGTGAGAAGAACGGGAAGCAGATATACCCAGTCCGTTGGCAGTGTCCTACGGGTACAGCCTATCTGGCTGCAACTCCTGAATGTTTGCAACCGCGGCCGAGCGAGTCAGGCCCAATTGTGCAGCAATGCAAACTGCATAACCTGTCCAAATTTCACGGGTGTACAAGAAACCACGGGGGATTTACAAGGAGAATTTCACCCGGAACAGCCAGAGGCCTGCCGGCAGCAAGTTTCCGGAATTCTTCCTGAGAAGCCTTGAAAGCAGTGAAACGCTCCTATGTTGCAATAACTCAGAACCTCATTCTGAGTATTCCCGGCAGAGGTCATTCGGCTGAACACAACCGTGGACTAATTAGAGCCAGATGTAGGCAGTGCCGTCCATAGTGCTGGATGGACAGTGGTGGCGTGCCAAACAACTGAGCTCTAGTTTTCAACAGTTTCACAAAGTGCCATACGTAGAGGTTCAACTTAATGCTCCGGTTGAGTAGACTGTAGCCGTCAACGCTGGAATCAGTAGCACTCAGGTGAGAAGAACGGGAAGCAGATATACCCAGTCCGCTTGCAGAGTCCTACGGGGACCAGCCTATCTGGCTGCCACGCCTGAATGTTTGCAACCGCGGCCGAGCTAGGCAGGCGCAATTGTGCAGTAATGCAAACTGCATAACCTGGCCAAATTTCACGGGTGTACAAGAAACCACAGGGGATTTACAAGGAGATGTTCACCCGGAAGAGCCGGAGGCCTGTCGTCAGGAAGATTCCGGAATTCTTCCTGAGAAGCCTTGAAAGCAGTGAAACGCTCCTGTGTTGCAATAACTCAGAACCTCATTCTGAGTGTTCCCGGCAGAGGTCATTCGGCTGAACACAACCGTGGACTAATTGGAGCCAGATGTAGGCAGTGCCGTCCATAGTGCTGGATGGAGAGTGGTGGCGTGCCAAACAACTGAGCGCTAGTTCTCAAAAGTTACACAAAGTGCCATAAGTTGAGGTGCAACTTAATGCTCCGGTTGAGTAGAGTGTAGCCGTCAAAGCTGGAATCAGTAGCACTCAGGTGAAAAGAATGGTAAGCAGATATACCCAGTCCGCTGGCAGTGTCCTACGGGGACCAGCCTATCTGGCTGCCACGCCTGAATGTTTGTAACCGCGGCCGAGCTAGGCAGGCGTAATTGTGCAGCAATGCAAACTGCATAACCTGGCCAAATTTCACGGGTGTACAAGAACCCACGGGGGATTTATAAGGAGATGTTCACCCGGAAGAGCCGGAGGCCTGCCGGCAGCGAGATTCCGGAATTCTTCCTGAGAAGCCTTGAAAGCAGTGAAACGCTCCTATGTTGCAGTAACTCAGGAACTCAATCTGAGTGTTCCCAGCAGAGGTCATTTGGCTGAACACAATCGTGGACTAATTAGAGCCAGATGTAGGCAGTTCCGTCCATAGTGCTGGATGGACAGTGGTATCGTGCCAAACAACTGAGCTCTAGTTCTCAACAGTTTCACAAAGTGCCATAAGTTGAGGTTCAACTTACTGCTCCGGTTGAGTAGAGTGTAGCCGTCAAAGCTGAAATCAGTAGCACTCAGGTGAGAAGAACGGGAAGCAGATATACCCAGTCGGCTGGCAGAGTCCTACGGGGACCAGCCTATCTGGCTGCCACGCCTGAATGTTTGCAACCGCGGCCGAGCTAGGCAGGGGCAATTGTGCAGCAATGGAAACTGCATAACCTGTCCAAATTTCACGGGTGTACAAGAAACCACGCGGGATTTAGAAGGAGATGTTCACCCGAAAGAGCCGGAGGCCTGCCGGCAGCAAGATTCCGGAATTCTTCCTGAGAAGCCTTGAAAGCAGTAAAACGCTCCTATGTTGCAATAACTCAGAACCTCATTCTGAGTGTTCCTGGCAGAGGTCATTCGGCTGAACACAACCGTGGACCAATTAGAGCCAGATGTAGGCAGTGCCGTCCATAGTGCTGGATGGACTGTGGTGGCGTGCCAAACAACTGAGCTCTAGTTCTCAACAGTTTCACAAAGTGCCATAAGTTGAGGTTCAACTTACTGCTCCGGTTGAGTAGAGTTTAGCCGTCAAAGCTGGAATCAGTAGCACTCAGGTGAGAAGAACGGGAAGCAGATATACACAGTCGGCTGGCAGAGTCCTACCGGGACCAGCCTATCTGGCTGCCACGCCTGAATGTTTGCAACCGCGGCCGAGCTAGGCAGGCGCAATTGTGCAGCAATGCAAACTGCATAACCTGTCCGAATTTCACGGGTGTACAAGAAACCACGGGGGATTTACAAGGAGATGTTCAGCCGGAACAGCCAGAGGCCTGCTGGCAGCAAGATTCCGGAATTCTTCCTGAGAAGCCTTGAAAGCAGTGAAACGCTCCTATGTTGCAATAACTCAGAACCTCATTCTGAGTGTTGCCGGCAGAGGTCATTCGGCTGAACACAACCGTGGACTAATTAGAGCCAGATGTAGGCAGTGACGTCCATAGTGCTGGATGGACAGTGGTATCGTGCCAAACAACTGAGCTCTAGTTCTCAACAGTTTCACAAAGTGCCATAAGTTGAGGTTCAACTTACTGCTCTGCTTGAGTAGAGTGCAGCCGTCAAACTGAAATCAGTAGCACTCAGGTGAGAAGAACGGGAAGCAGATATACCCAGTCCGCTGGCAGAGTCCTACGGGGACCAGCCTATCTGGCTGCCACGCCTGAATGTTTGCAACCGCGGCCGAGATAGGCAGGGGCAATTGTGCAGCAATGCAAACTGCATAACCTGGCCAAATTTCACGGGTGTACAAGAAACCACGGGGGATTTACAAGGAGATGTTCACCCGGAAGGGCGGGAGGCCACCCGGCAGCAAGATTCCGGAATTCTTCCTGAGAAGCCTTGAAAGCAGTGAAACGCTCCTATGTTGCAATAACTCAGAACCTCATTCTGAGTGTTGCCGGCAGAGGTCATTCGGCTGAACACAACCGTGGACTAATTAGAGCCAGATGTAGGCAGTGCCGTCCATAGTGCTGGATGGACAGTGGTGGCGTGCCAAACAACTGAGCTCTAGTTCTCAACAGTTTCACAAAGTGCCATAAGTAGAGGTTCAACTTAATGCTTCGGTTGAGTAGACTGTAGCCGTCAAAGCTGGAATCAGTAGCACTCAGGTGAGAAGAACGGGAAGCAGATATACCCAGTCCGCTGGGAGAGTCCTACGGGGACCAGCCTATCTGGCTGCCACGCCTGAGTGTTTGCAACCGCCGCCGAGCTAGGCAGGCGCAATTGTGCAGTAATGCAAACTGCATAACCTGGCCAAATTTCACGGGTGTACAAGAAACCACGGGGGATTTACAAGGAGATGTTCACCCGGAACAGCCGGGGGCTTGCCGGCATCAAGATTCCGAAATTCTTCCTGAGAAGCCTTGAAAGCAGTGAAACGCTCCTGTGTTGCAATAACTCAGAACCTCATTCTGAGTGTTCCCGGCAGAGGTCATTCGGCTGAACACAACCGTGGACTAATTAGAGCCAGATGTAGGCAGTGCCGTCCATAGTGCTGGATGGAGATTGGTGGCGTGCCAAACAACTGAGCGCTAGTTCTCAACAGTTTCACAAAGTGCCATAAGTTGAGGTGCAACTTAATGCTCCCGTTGAGTAGAGTGTAGCCGTCAAAGCTGGAATCAGTAGCACTCACGTGAGAAGAACGCGAAGCAGATATACCCAGTCCGCTGGCAGTGTCCTACGGGGACCAGCCTATCTGGCTGCCACGCCTGAATATTTGCAACCTCGGCTGTGCTTGGCAGGCGCAATTGTGCAGCAATACAAACTGCATAACCTGGGCAAATATCACGGGTGTACAAGAAACCACGGGGGATTTACAAGGAGATGTTCACCCGGAACAGCCGGAGGCCTGCTGGCATCAAGATTCCGGAATTCTTTCTGAGAAGCCTTGAAAGCAGTGAAACGCTCCTATGTTGCAATAACTCAGAACCGCATTCTGAGTATTCCCAGCAGATGTCATGCGGCTGAACACAATCGTGGACTAATGAGAGCCAGATGTAAGCAGTTCCGTCCATAGTACTGGATGGACAGTGTTGGCGTGCCAAACAACTGAGCTCTAGTTCTCAACAGTTTCACAAAGTGCCATAAGTTGAGGTTCAACTTACTGCTCGGATTGAGTAGAGTGTAGCCGTCGAATCTGGAATCAGTAGCACTCAGGTGAGAAGAACGGGAAGTTGATATACTCAGTCTGCTGGCAGTGTCTTACGGGGACCAGCCTATCTGGCTGCCACGCCTGAATGTTTGTAACCGCGGCCGAGCTAGGCAGGCACAATTGTGCAGCAATGCAAACTGCATAACCTGGCCAAATTTCACGGGTGTACAAGAAACCACGGGGGATTTACAAGGAGATGTTCACCAGGAACAGCCGGAGGCCTGCCGGCAGCAAAATTCCGGAATTCTTCCTGAGAATCCTTGAAAGCAGTGAAAAGCTCCTATGTTGCAATAACTCAGAACCTCATTCTGATTGTTCCCGGCAGAGGTCATTCGGCTGAACACAATCGTGGACTAATTAGAGCCAGATGTAGGCAGTGCCGTCCATAGTGCTGGATGGACAGTGGTGGGGTGCCAAACAACTGAGCTCTAGTTCTCAACAGTTTCACAAAGTGCCATAAGTTGAGGTGCAACTTAATGCTCCGGTTGAGTAGAGTGTAGCCGTCAAAGCTGGAATCAGTAGCACTCAGGTGAGAAGAATCGGAAGCAGATATACCCAGTATGCTGGCAGTGTCCTACGGGGACCATTCTATCTGGCTGCCATGCCTGAATGTTTGCAACCGCGGCCGAGCTCGTCAGGCGCAATTGTGCAGCAATGCAAACTGCATAACCTGGCCAAATTTCACGGGTGTACAAGAAACCACGTGGGATTTACAAGGAGATTTTCACCCGGAACAGCCAGAGGCCTGCCGGCAGCAAGATTCCGGAATTCTTCCTGAGAAGCCTTGAAAGCAGTGAAACGATCCTATCTTGCAATAACTCAGAACCTCATTCTGAGTATTCCCGGCAGAGGTCATTCAGCTGAACACAACCGTGGACTAATTAGAGCCAGATGTAGGCAGTGCCGTCCATAGTGCTGGATGGACAGTGGTGGCGTGCCAAACAACTGAGCTCTAGTTCTCAACAGTTTCACAAACTGCCCTAAGTTGAGGTTCAACTTACTACTCCGGTTGAGTAGAGTGTAGCCGTCAAACCTGGAATCAGTAGAACTCAGGTGAGAAGAACGGGAAGCAGATATACCCAGTCCCCTGGCAGTGTCCTACGGGGACTACCCTATCCGGCTGCCATGCCTGAATGTTTGCAACCGCGGCCGAGCTAGGCAGGCGCAATTGTGCAGCAATGCAAACTGCATAACCTGGCCATATTTCACGGGTGTACAAGGAACCGCCGGTGATTTACAAGGAGATGTTCACACGAACAGCAGGAGGCCTGCCGGCAGCAAGATTCCGGAATTCTTCCTGAGAAGCCCTGAAAGCAGTGAAACGCTCCTCTGTTGCAATAACTCAGAACCTCATTCTGAGTGTTCCCGGCAGAGGTCATTCGGCTGAACACAACCATGGACTAATTAGAGCCAGATGTAGGCAGTGCCGTCCATAGTGCTGGATGGACAGTGGTGGCGTGCCAAACAACTGAGCTCTAGTTCTCATCACTTTCACAAAGTGCCGTAACTTGAGGTTCAACTTACTGCTCCGGTTGAGTAGAGTGTAGCCCTCAAAGCTGGAATCAGTAGTACTCAGATGAGAAGAACGTGAAGCAGATATACCGAGTCCGCTGGCAGTGTCCTACGGGGACCAGCCTATCTGGCTGCCACTCCAGAATGTTTGCAACCGCGGCCGAGCTAGGCAGGTGCAATTGTGCATCAATGCAAACTGCTTAACCTGGTCAAATTTTACGGGTGTACAAGAAACCACGGGGGATTTACAAGGAGATGTTCACCCGGAACAGCCAGAGGCCTGCCGGCAGCAAGATTCCAGAATTCTTCCTGAGAAGCCTTGAAAGCAGTGAAACGCTCCTATGTTGCAATAACTCAGAACCTCATTCTGAGTGTTCCCTGCAGAGGTCAGTCGGCTGAACACAACGGTAGACTAATTAGAGCCAGATGTAGGCAGTGCAGTCCATAGTGCTGGATGGACAGTGGTGGCGTGCCAAACAACTGAGCTCTAGTTCTCAACAGTTTCACAAAGTGCCCTAAGTTGAGGTTCAACTTACGGCTCCGGTTGAGTAGAGTGTAGCCGTCAAAGCTGGAATCAGTAGCACTCAGGTGAGAAGAACGGGAAGCAGATATACCCAGTCAATTGGCAGTGTCCTACGGGGACCAGCCTATCTGGCTACCACGCCTGAATGTTTGCAACCGCGGCCGAGCTTTGCAGGCGCAATTGTGCTGGAATGCAAACTGCATAACCTGGCCAAATTTCACGGATGTACAAGAAACCACGGGGGATTTACAAGGAGATGTTCACCCGGAAGAGCCGGAGGCCTGCCGGCAGCAAGATTCTGGAATTCGTCTTGAGAGGCCTTGAAAGCAGTGAAACGCTCCTATGTTGCAATAACTCAGAACCTCATTCTGAGTGTTCCCGGCAGAGTTCATTCGGCTGAACACAACCGTGGAGTTATTAGAGCCAGATGTAGGCAGTGCCGTCCATAGTGCTGGATGGACAGTGGTGGCGTGCCAAACAACTGAGCTCTAGTTCTCATCACTTTCACAAAGTGCCATAAGTTGAGGTTCAACTTATTGCTCCGGTTGAGTAGAGTGTAGCGGTCAAAGCTTGAATCAGTAGTACTCAGGTGAGAAGAACGGGAACCAGATATACCCAGTCCGCTGGCAGTGTCCTACGGGGACCAGCCTATCTGGCTGCCACGCCTGAATGTTTGCAACCGTGGCTGAGCTAGGCAGGCGCAATTGTGCAGCAATGCGAACTGCATAACCTGGCCAAATATCACGGATGTACAAGAAACCACGGGGGATTTACAAGGAGATGTTGACCCGGAACTGCCGGAGGCCTGCCGGCAGCAAGATCCCGGAATTCTTCCTGAGAAGCCTTGAAAGCAGTGAAACGCTCCTATGTTGCAATAACTCAGAACCTCATTCTGAGTGTTCCCGGCAGAGGTCATTCGGCTGAACACAACCATGGACTAATTAGAGCCAGATGTAGGCAGTGCCGTCCATAGTGCTGGATGGAGAGTGGTGGCGTGCCAAACAACTGAACTCTAGTTCTCAACACTTTCACAAAGTGCCATAAGTTGAGGTTCAACTTACTGCTCCGGTTGAGTAGAGTGTAGCCGTCAAAGCTGGAATAATTAGCACTCAGGTGCGAAGAACGTGAAGCAGATATACCCAGTCCGCTGGCAGTGTCCTACGGGGACCAGCCTATCTGGCTGCCACGCCTGAATGTTTGCAACCGCGGCCGAGCTAGCCAGGCGCAATTGTGCAGCAATGCAAACTGCATAACCTGGACAAATTTCACGGATGTACAAGAAACCACGGGGGATTTCCAAGGAGATGTTCACCCGGAACAGCCGGAGGCCTGCCGGCAGCAAGATTCTGGAATTCGTCTTGAGAGGCCTTGAAAGCAGTGAAACGCTCCTATGTTGCAATAACTCAGAACCTCATTCTGAGTGTTCCCGGCAGAGGACATTTGGCTGAACACAACCGTGGAGTAATTAGAGCCAGATGTAGGCAGTGCCGTCCATAGTGCTGGATGGACAGTGGTGGCGTGCCAAACAACTGAGCTCTAGTTCTCATCACTTTCACAAAGTGCCATAAGTTGAGGTTCAACTTACTGCTCCGGTTGAGTAGAGTGTAGCGGTCAAAGCTTGAATCAGTAATACTCAGGTGAGAAGAACGGGAACCAGATATACACAGTCCGATGGCAGTGTCCTACGGGGACCAGCCTATCTGGCTGCCACGCCTGAATGTTTGCAACCGCGGCCGAGCTAGGCAGGCGCAATTGTGCAGCAATGCAAACTGCATAACCTGGCCAAATTTCACGGATGTACAAGAAACCACGGGGGATTTACATGGAGATGTTTATACGGAACTGCCGGAGGCCTGCCGGCAGCAAGATTCCGGAATTCTTCCTGAGAAGCCTTGAAAGTAGTGAAACGCTCCTATGTTGCAATAACTCAGAACATCATTCTGGGTGTCCCCGGCAGAGGTCATTCGGCTGAAGACAACCGTGGACTAATTAGAGCCAGATGTAGGCAGTGCCGTCCATAGTGCTGGATGGAGAGTGGTGGCGTGCCAAACAACTGAGCTCTAGTTCTCAACAGTTTCACAAAGTGCCATAAGTAGAGGTTCCACTTACTGCTCCGGTTGAGTAGAGTGTAGCCGTCAAAGCTGGAATCAGTAGCACTCAGGTGAGAAGAACGGGAAGCAGATATACCCAGTCCGCTGGCAGTGTCCTACGGGGACCAGCCTATCTGGCTGCCACGCCTGAATGTTTGCAACCGCGGCCGAGGTAGGCAGGCGCAGTTGTGCAGCAATGCAAACTGCATAACCTGGCCAAATTTCACGGATGTACAAGAAACCACAAGGGATTTACAAGGAGATGTTTACCCGGAAGAGCCGGAGGCCTGTCGTCAGGAAGATTCCGGAATTCTTCCTGAGAAGCCTTGAAAGCAGTGAAACGCTCCTATGTTGCAATAACTCAGAACCTCATTCTGAGTGTTCCCGGCAGAGGTCATTCGGCTGAACACAACCATGGACTAATTAGAGCCAGATGTAGGCAGTGCCGTCCATAGTGCTGGATGGACATTGGTGGCATGCCAAACAACTGAGCTCTAGTTCTCAACACTTTCACAAAGTGCCCTAAGTTGAGGTTCAACTTACGGCTCCGGTTGAGTAGAGTGTAGCAGTCAAAGCTGGAATCAGTAGCACTCAGGTGAGAAGAACGGGAAGCAGATATACCCAGTCCGCTGGCAGTGTCCTATGAGGACCAGCCTATCTGGCTGCCACGCCTGAATGTTTGCAAGCCCGGCCGAGCTAAGCCGGCAGAATTGTGCAGCAATGCAAACTGCATAACCTGGCCAAATTTCACGGGTGTACAAGAAACCACGGGGGATTTACAAGGAGATGTTCACCCGGAACAGCCGGAGGCCTGCCGGCAGCAAGATTCCAGAATTCTTCCTGAGAAGCCTTGAAAGCAGTGAAACGCTCCTATGTTGCAATAACTCAGAACCTCATTCTGAGTGTTCCCGGCAGAGGTCATTCGGCTGAACACAACCGTGGACTAATTAGAGCCAGATGTAGGCAGTGCAGTCCATAGTGCTGGATGGAGAGTGGTGGCGTGCCAAACAACTGAGCTCTAGTTCTCAACAGTTTCACAAAGTGCCCTAAGTTGAGGTTCAACTTACTGCTTCGGTTGAGTAGAGTGTAGCGGTCAAATCTGGAATCAGTAGCACTCATGTGAGAAGAACCGGAACCAGATATACCCAGTCCGCTGGCAGTGTCCTACGGGGACTAGCCTATCTGGATTCCATGCCTGAATGTTTGCAACCGTGGCCGAGCTACGCAGGCAGAATTGTGCAGCAATGCAAACTGCATAACCTGGCCAAATTTCACGGGTGTACAAGAAACCACGGGGGATTTACAAGGAGATGTTCACCCGGAACTGCCGGAGGCCTGCCGGCAGAAAGATTCCGGAATTCTTCCTGAGAAGCCTTGAAAGCAGTGAAACGCTCCTATGTAGCAATAACTCAGAACCTCATTCTGAGTGTTCCCGGCAGAGGTCATTCCGCTGAACACAACCATGGACTAATTAGAGCCAGATGTAGGCAGTGCCGTCCATATTGCTGGATGGACAGTGGTGGCGTACCAAACAACTGAGCTCTAGTTCTCAACACTTTCACAAAGTGCCATAAGTTGAGGTTCAACTTTCTGCTCCGGTTGAGTAGAGTGTAGCCGTCAAACCTGGAATCAGTAGCACTCAGGTGAGAAGAACGGGAAGCAGATATACCCAGTCCGCTGGCAGTGTCCTACGGGGACCAGCCTATCTGGCGGCCACGCCTGAATGTTTGCAACCACGGCCGAGCTAGCCAGGCGCAATTGTGCAGCAATGCAAACTGCATAACCTGGCCAAATTGCACGGGTGTACAAGAAACCACGGGGGATTTACAAGGAGATGTTCACCCGGAACTGCCGGAGGCCTGCCGGCAGCAAGATTCCGGAATTCTTCCTGAGAAGCCTTGAAAGCAGTGAAACGCTCCTATATTGCAATAACTCAGAACCTCATTCTGAGTGTTCCCGGCAGAGGTCAATCGGATGAACACAACCGTGGACTAATTAGAGCCAGATGTAGGCAGTGCCGTCCATTGTGCTGGATGGACAGTGGTGGAGTGCCAAACAACTGAGCTCTAGTTCTCAACACTTTCACAAAGTGCCCTAAGTTGAGGTTCAACTTACTGCTCCGGTTGAGTAGAGTGTAGCGGTCAAACCTGGAATCAGTAGCACTCAGGTGAGAAGAACGGGAAGCAGATATACCCAGTCCGCTGGCAGTGTCCTACGGGGACCAGCCTATCTGGCTGCCACGCCTGAATGTTTGCAACCGCTGCCGAGCTAGGCAGGCGCAATTGTGCAGCAATGCAAACTGCATAACCTGGCCAAATTTCACGGGTGTACAAGAAACCACGGGGGATTTACAAGGAGATGTTCACCCGGAACAGCCGGACGCCGGCGCGCAGCAAGATTCCGGAACTCTTCCTGAGAAGCCTTGAAAGCAGTGAAACGTTCCTATGTTGCAATAACTCAGAACCTCATTCTGAGTGTTCCCGGCAGAGGTCATTCGGCTGAACACAACCATGGACTAATTAGAGCCAGATGTAGGCAGTGCCGTCCATAGTGCTGGATGGAGAGTGGTGGCGTGCCAAACAACTGAGCTCTAGTTCTCAACACTTTCACAAAGTGCCATAAGTTGAGGTTCAACTTACTGCTCCGGTTGAGTAGAGTGTAGCCGTCAAAGCTGGAATAATTAGCACTCAGGTGCGAAGAACGGGAAGCAGATATACCCAGTCCGCTGGCAGTGTCCTAAGGGGACCACCCTATCTGGCGGCCACGCCTGAATGTTTGCAACCGCGGCCGAGCTAGCCAGGCGCAATTGTGCAGCAATGCAAACAGCATAACCTGGCCAAATTTCACGGGTTTACAAGAAACCAAGGGGGATTTACAAGGAGATGTTCACTGGGAACAGCCGGACGCCGGCGGGCAGCAATATTCCGGAACTCTTCCTGAGAAGCCTTGAAAGCACTGAAACGCTCCTATGTTGCAATAACTCAGAACCTCATTCTGAGTGTTCCCGGCAGAGGTCATTCGGCTGAACACAACCGTCTACTAATTAGAGCCAGATGTAGGCAGTGCCGTCCATAGTGCTGGATGGACAGTGGTGGCGTGCCAAACAACTGAGCTCTAGTTCTCAACACTTTCACAAAGTGCCATAAGTTGAGTTTCAACTTACTGCTCAGGTTGCGTAGAGTGTAGCCATCAAAGCTGGAATCAGTAGCATTCAGGTGAGAAGAACGGGAAGCAGATATACACATTCCGCTGGCAGTGTCCTACGGGGACCAGTCTATCTTGCTGCCACGCCTGAATGTTTGCAACCGCGGCCGAGCTAGGCAGCCGCAATTGTGCAGCAATGCAAACTGCATGACCTGGGCAAATTTCACCGGTGTACAAGAAACCTCGGGGGATTTACAAGGAGATGTTCACCCGCAACTGCCGGAGGCCTGCCCGCAGCAAGATTCCGGAATTCTTCCTGAGAAGCCTTGAAAGCAGTGAAACGCTCCTATGTTTCAATAACTCAGAACCTCATTCTGAGTGTTCCCGGCAGAGGTCATTCGGCTGAACACAACCGTCGACTAATTAGATCCAGATGTAGGCAGTGCCGTCCATAGTGCTAAATGGACAGTGGTGGCGTGCCAAACAACTGAGCTCTAGTTCTCATCACTTTCACAAAGTGCCATAAGTTGAAGTTCAATTTACTGCTCCGGTTGAGTAGAGTGTAGCGGTCAAACCTGGAATCAGTAGCAATCAGGTGAGAAGAACGGGAAGCAGATATACCCAGTCCGTTGGCAGTGTCCTACGGGGACCAGCCTATCTAGCTGCCACGCTTGAATGTTTGCAACCGCGTACGAGCTAGGCAGGCACATTTGTGCAGCAATGCAAACTGCATAACCTGGCCAAATTTCACGGGTGTACAAGAAACCACGGGGGATTTACAAGGAGATGTTCACCGGAAATGTCGGAGGCCTGGGGGCAGCAAGATTCCGGAATTCTTCCTGAGAAGCCTTGAAAGCAGTGAAACGCTCCTATGTTGCAATAACTCAGAACCTCATTCTGAGTGTTCCCGGCAGAGGTCAATCAGCTGAACACAAACGTGGACTAATTAGAGCCAGATGTAGGCAGTGCCATCCATAGTTCTGGATGGACAGTGGTGGCGTGCCAAACAACTGAGCTCTAGTTCTCAACAGTTTCACAAAGTGCCCTAAGTTGAGGTTCAACTTACTGCTCCGGTTGAGTAGAGTGTAGCCGTCAAACCTGGAATCAGTATAACTCAGGTGAGAAGAACGGGAAGCAGATATACCCAGTCCGCTGGCAGTGTCCTACGGGGACTAGCCTATCCGGCTGCCATGCCTGAATGTTTGCAACCGCGGCCGAGCTAGGCAGGCGCAATTGTACAGCAATGCAAACTGCATAACCTGGCCAAATTTCACGGGTGTACAAGAAACCACGGGGGATTTACAAGGAGATGTTCACCCGGAAGTGCCGGAGGCCTGCCGGCAGCAAGATTCCGGAATTCTTCCTGAGAAGCCTTGAAAGCAGTGAAACGCTCCTATGTTGCAATAACTCAGAACCTCATTCTGAGTATTGTCTTCAGAGGTCATTCGGCTGAACACAACCTTGGACTAATTAGAGCCAGATGTAGGCCGTGCCGTCCATAGTGCTGGATGGACAGTGGTGGCGTGCCAAACAACTGAGCTCTAGTTCTCATCACTTTCACAAAGTGCCATAAGTTGAGGTTCAACTTACTGCTCCGGTTGAGTAGAGTGTAGCCGTCAAAGCTGGAATCAGTAGTACTCAGGTGAGAAGAACGTGAAGCAGATGTACCGAGTCCGCTGGCAGTGTCCTACGGGGACCAGCCTATCTGGCTGCCACTCCTGAATGTTTGCAACCGCGGCCGAGCTAGGCAGGCGCAATTGTGCAGCAATGCAAACTGCTTAACCTGGTCAAATTTCACGGGTGTACAAGAAACCACGGGGGATTTACAAGGAGATATTCACCCGGAACTGCCTGAGGCCTGCCGGCAGCAATATTCCAGAATTCTTCCTGAGAAGCCTTGAAAGCAGTGAAACGCTCCTATGTTGCAATAACTCAGAACCTCATTCTGAGTGTTCCCTGCAGAGGTCATTCGGCTGAACACAACGGTAGACTAATTAGAGCCAGATGTAGGCAGTGCAGTCCATAGTGCTGGATGGACAGTGGTGGCGTGCCAAACAACTGAGCTCTAGTTCTCAACAGTTTCACAAAGTGCCCTAAGTTGAGGTTCAACTTACGGCTCTGGTTGAGTAGAGTGTAGCCGTCAAAGCTGGAATCAGTAGCACTCAGGTGAGAAGAACGGGAAGCAGATATACCCAGTCAATTGGCAGTGTCCTACGGGGAGCAGCCTATCTGGCTGCCACGCCTGAATGTTTGCAACCGCGGCCGAGCTTGGCAGGCGCAATTGTGCTGGAATACAAACTGCATAACCTGGCCAAATTTCACGGATGTACAAGAAACCACGGGGGATTTACAAGGAGATGTTCACCCGGAAGAGCCTGAGGCCTGCCGGCTGCAAGATTCTGGAATTCGTCTTGAGAGTCCTTGAAAGCAGTGAAACGCTCCTATGTTGCAATAACTCAGAACCTCATTCTGAGTGTTCCCGGCAGAGGTCATTCGGCTGAACACAACCGTGGAGTAATTAGAGCCAGATGTAGGCAGTGCCGTCCATAGTGCTTGATGGACAGTGGTGGCGTGCCAAACAACTGAGCTCTAGTTCTCATCACTTTCACAAAGTGCCATAAGTTGAAGTTCAACTTACTGCTCCGGTTGAGTAGAGTGTAGTGGTCAAAGCTGGAATCAGTAGCACTCAGGTGAGAAGAACGGGAAGCAGATATACCCAGTCCGCTGGCACTGTCCTACGGGGACCAGCCTATCTGGCTGCCACGCCTGAGTTTTTGCAACCGCGTCCGAGCTAGGCAGGCGCAATTGTGCAGCAATGCAAACTGCATAACCTGGCCAAATTTCACGGGTGTACAAGAAACCACGGGGGATTTACAAGGAGATGTTCACCCGGAAGAGCCGGAGGCCTGCCGGCAGCAAGATTCCGGAGTTCTTCCTGAGAAGCGTTGAAAGCAGTGAAACGCTCCTATGTTGCAATAACTCAGAACCTCATTCTGAGTATTGTCTGCAGAGGTCATTCGGCTGAACACAACCTTGGACTAATTAGAGCCAGATGTAGGCAGTGCCGTCCATAGTGCTGGATGGACAGTGGTGGCGTGCCAAACAACTGAGCTCTAGTTCTCATCACTTTCACAAAGTGCCATAAGTTGAGGTTCAACTTACTGCTCCGGTTGAGTAGAGTGTAGCCGTCAAAGCTGGAATCAGTAGTACTCAGGTGAGAAGAACGTGAAGCAGATGTACCGAGTCCGCTGGCAGTGTCCTACGGGGACCAGCCTATCTGGCTGCCACTCCTGAATGTTTGCAACCGCGGCCGAGCTAGGCAGGCGCAATTGTGCAGCAATGCAAACTGCTTAACCTGGTCAAATTTCACGGGTGTACAAGAAACCACGGGGGATTTACAAGGAGATATTCACCCGGAACTGCCTGAGGCCTGCCGGCAGCAAGATTCCAGAATTCTTCCTGAGAAGCCTTGAAAGCAGTGAAACGCTCCTATGTTGCAATAACTCAGAACCTCATTCTGAGTGTTCCCTGCAGAGGTCATTCGGCTGAACACAACGGTAGACTAATTAGAGCCAGATGTAGGCAGTGCAGTCCATAGTGCTGGATGGACAGTGGTGGCGTGCCAAACAACTGAGCTCTAGTTCTCAACAGTTTCACAAAGTGCCCTAAGTTGAGGTTCAACTTACGGCTCTGGTTGAGTAGAGTGTAGCCGTCAAAGCTGGAATCAGTAGCACTCAGGTGAGAAGAACGGGAAGCAGATATACCCATTCAATTGGCAGTGTCCTACGGGGACCAGCCTATCTGGCTGCCACGCCTGAATGTTTGCAACCCCGGCCGAGCTTGGCAGGCGCAATTGTGCTGGAATGCAAACTGCATAACCTGGCCAAATTTCACGGATGTACAAGAAACCACGGGGGATTTACAAGGAGATGTTCACCCGGAAGAGCCGGAGGCCTGCCGGCTGCAAGATTCTGGAATTCGTCTTGAGAGGCCTTGAAAGCAGTGAAACGCTCCTATGTTGCAATAACTCAGAACCTCATTCTGAGTGTTCCCGGCAGAGGTCATTCATCTGAACACAACCCTGGACTAATTAGAGCCAGATGTAGGCAGTGCCGTCCATAGTGCTTGATGGACAGTGGTGGCGTGCCAAACAACTGAGCTCTAGTTCTCATCACTTTCACAAAGTGCCATAAGTTGAAGTTCAACTTACTGCTCCGGTTGAGTAGAGTGTAGTGGTCAAAGCTGGAATCAGTAGCACTCAGGTGAGAAGAACGGGAAGCAGATATACCCAGTCCGCTGGCAGTGTCCTACGGGGACCAGCCTATCTGGCTGCCATGCCTGAGTTTTTGCAACCGCGTCCGAGCTAGGCAGGCGCAATTGTGCAGCAATGCAAACTGCATAACCTCGCCAAATTTCACGGATGTACAAGAAACCACGGGGGATTTACAAGGAGATGTTCACCCGGAACAGACGGAGGCCAGCGACAGCAAGATTCCGGAATTCTTCCTGAGAAGCCTTGAAAGCAGTGAAACGCTCCTATGTTGCAATAATTCAGAACCCCATTCTTAGTGTTCCCGGCAGAGGTCATTCAGCTGAACACAACCGTGGACTAATTAGAGCCAGATGTAGGCAGTGCCATCCATAGTGCTGGATGGACAGTGGTGGCGTGCCAAACAACTGAGCTCTAGTTCTCAACAGTCTCACAAAGTGCCCTAAGTTGAGGTTCAACTTACTGCTCCGGTTGAGTAGAGTGCAGCCGTCAAAGCTGGAATCAGTAGCACTCAGGTGAGAAGAACGTGAAGCAGATATAGCCAGTCCGCTGGCAGTGTCCTACGGGGACTAGCCTATCTGGCTGCCACGCCTGAATGTTTGCAACCGCGGCCGAGGTAGGCAGGCGCAGTTGTGCAGCAATGCAAACTGCATAACTTGGCCAAATTTCACGGATGTACAAGAAACCACGGGGGATTTACATGGAGATGTATATGTGGAACTGCCGGAGGCCTGCCGGCAGCAAGATTCCGGAATTCTTCCTGAGAAGCCTTGAAAGCAGTGAAACGCTCCTATGTTGCAATAACTCAGAACATCATTCTGGGTGTCCCCGGCAGAGGTCATTCGGCTGAACACAACCGTGGACTAATTAGAGCCAGATGTAGGCAGTGCCGTCCATTGTGCTGGATGGAGAGTGGTGGCGTGCCAAACAACTGAGCTATAGTTCTCAACAGTTTCACAAAGTGCCATAAGTAGAGGTTCAACTTACTGCTCCGATTGAGTAGAGTGTAGCCGTCAAAGCTGGAATCAGTAGCACTCATGTGAGAAGAACAGGAAGCAGATATACCCAGTCCGCTGGCAGTGTCCTACGGGGACCAGCCTATCTGGCTGCCACGCCTGAATGTTTGCAACCGCGGCCGAGGTAGGCAGGCGCAGTTGTGCAGCAATGCAAACTGCATAACCTGGCCAAATTTCACGGATGTACAAGAAACCACGGGGGATTTACAAGGAGATGTTCACCCGGAAGAGCCGGAGGCCTGTCGTCAGCAAGATTCCGGAATTCTTCCTGAGAAGCCATGAAAGCAGTGAAACGCTCCTATGTTGCAATAACTCCGAACCTCATTCTGAGTGTTCCCGGCAGTGGTCATTTTCTGAACACAACCATGGACTAATTAGAGCCAGATGTAGGCAGTGCCGTCCATAGTGCTGGATGGACAGTGGTGGCGTGCCAAACAACTGAGCTCTAGTTCTCAACAGTTTCACAAAGTGCCCTAAGTTGAGGTTCAACTTACGGCTCCGGTTGAGTAGAGTGTAGCCCTCAAAGCTGGAATCAGTAGCACTCAGGTGAGAAGAACGGGACGCAGATATACCCAGTCAATTGGCAGTGTCCTACGGGGACCAGCCTATCTGGCTGCCACGCCTGAATGTTTGCAACCGCGGCCGAGCTAGGCAGGCACAATTGTGCAGCAATTAAAACTGCATAACCTGGCCAAATATCACGGGTGAACAAGAAACCACGGGGGATTTATAAGGAGATGTTCACCCGGAACTGCCAGAGGCCTGCCGGCAGTAAGATTCCGGAATTCTTCCTGAGAAGCCTTGAAAGCAGTGAAACGCTCCTATGTTGCAATAACTCAGAACATCATTCTGAGTGTCCCCGGCCGAGGTCATTCGGCTGAACACAACCGTGGACTGAATAGAGCCAGATGTAGGCAGTGCCGTCCACAGTGCTGGATGGACAGTGGTGGCGTGCCAAACAACTGAGCTCTAGTTCTCAACAGTTTCACAAAGTGCCGTAAGTAGAGGTTAAACTTACTGCTAAGGTTGAGTAGAGTGTAGCCGTCAAAGCTGGAATCAGTAGCACTCAGTTGAGAAGAACGGGAAGCAGATATACCCAGTCCGCTGGCAGTTTCCTACGGGGACTAGCCTATCTGGCTGCCACGCCTGAGTTTTTGCAACCGCGATCGAGCTAGGCAGGCACAATTGTGCAGCAATTCAAACTGCATAACCTGGCCAAATTTCACGCGTGTACAAGAAACCACGGGGGATTTACAAGGAGATGTTTACCCGGAACTGCCGGAGGCCTGCCGGCAGCAAGATCCGGAATTCTTCCTGAGAAGCCTTGAAAGCAGTGAAACGCTCCTATGTTGAAATTACTTAGAACCTCATTCTGAGTGTTCCCGGCAGAGGTCATTCGGCTGAACACAACCGTGGACTAATTAGAGCCAGATGTAGGCAGTGCCGTCCATAGTGCTGGATGGACAGTGGTGGTGTGCCAAACAACTGAGCTCTAGTTCTCATCACTTTCACAAAGTGCCATAAGTTGAGGTTCAACTTACTGCTCCGGTTGAGTAGAGTGTAGCGGTCAAACCTGGAATCAGTAGCACTCAGGTGAGAAGAACGGGAAGCAGATATACCCAGTCCTCTGGCAGTTTCCTACGGGGACTAGCCTATCTGGCTGCCACGCCTGAGTTTTTGCAACCGCGATCGAGCTAGGCAGGCGCAATTGTGCAGCAATGCAAACTGCATAACCTGGCCAAATTTCACGGATGTACAAGAAACCACGGGGGATTTACAAGGAGATGTTCACCCGGAACTGCCAGAGGCCTGCCGGCAGCAAGATTCCGGAATTCTTCCTGAGAAGCCTTGAAAGCAGTGAAACGTTCCTATATTGCAATAACTCAGAACCTCATTCTGAGTGTTCCCGGCAGAGGTCATTCTTCTGAACACAACCGTGGACTAATTAGAGCCCGATGTAGGCAGTGCCGTCCATAGTGCTGGATGGCCAGTGGTGGCGTGCCAAACAACTGAGCTCTAGTTCTCATCACTTTCACAAAGTGCCATAAGTTGAGGTTCAACTTACTGCTCAGGTTGCGTAGAGTGTAACCGTCAAAGCTGGAATCAGTTGCACTCAGGTGAGAAGAAGGGGAAGCAGATATACCCAGTCCGCTGGCAGTGTCCTACGGGGACCAGCCTATCTGGCTGCCACGCCTGAATGTTTGCAACCGCGGCCGAGCTAGGCAGGCGGAATTGTGCAGCAATGCAAACTGCATAATCTGGCCAAATTTCACGGATGTACAAGAAACCACGGGGGATTTGCAAGGAGATGTTCACCCGGAACTGCCAGAGGCCTGCCGGCAGCAATATTCCGGAATTCTTCCTGAGAAGCCTTGAAAGCAGTGAAACGCTCCTATGTTGCAATAACTCAGAACCTCATTCTGAGTGTTCCCGGCAGAGGTCATTCGGCTGAACACAACCATGGACTAATTAGAGCCAGATGTAGGCAGTGCCGTCCATTGTGCTGGATGGACAGTGGTGGAGTGCCAAACAACTGAGCTCTAGTTCTCATCACTTTCACAAAATGCCATAAGTTGAGGTTCAACTTACTGCTCCGGTTGAGTAGAGTGTAGCGGTCAAACCTGGAATCAGTAGCACTCAGGTGAGAAGAACGGGAAGCAGATATACCCAGTCCGCTGGCAGTGTCCTACGGGGACCAGCCTATCTGGCTGCCACGCCTGAATGTTTGCAACCGCGGCCGAGCTAGGCAGGCGCAATTGTGCAGCAATGCAAACTGCATAACCTGGCCAAATTTCACGGGTGTACAAGAAACCGAGGGGGATTTACAAGGAGATGTTCACCCGGAACAGCCGGAAGCCGGCGGGCAGCAAGATTGCGGAACTCTTCCTGAGAAGCCTTGAAAGCAATGAAACGCTCCTATGTTGCAATAACTCAGAACCTCATTCTGAGTGTTCCCGGCAGAGGTCATTCGGCTGAACACAACCGTGGACTAATTAGAGCCAGATGTAGGCAGTGCCGTCCATAGTGCTGGATGGACAGTGGTGGAGTGCCAAACAACTGAGCTCTAGTTCTCAACAGTTTCACAAAGTGCCCTAAGTTGAGGTTCAACTTACTGCTCCGGTTGAGTAGAGTGTAGCGGTCAAAGCTGGAATCAGTAGCACTCAGGTGAGAAGAACGGGAAGCAGATATACCCATTCCGCTGGCAGTGTCCTACGGGGACTAGCCTATCTTGCAGCCACGCCTGAATGTTTGCAACCGCGGCCGAGCTAGGCAGGCGCAATTGTGCAGCAATGCAAACTGCATAACCTGGGCAAATTTCACGGGTGTACGAGAAACCATGGGGGATTTACAAGGATATGTTCACCCGGAACTGCCAGAGGCCTGCCGGCAGCAAGATTCCGGAATTCTTCCTGAGAAGCCTTGAAAGCTGTGAAACGCTCCTATGTTGCAATAACTCAGAACCTCATTCTGAGTGTTCCCGGCAGAGGTCATTCTGCTGAACACAACCGTCAACTAATTAGAGCCAGATGTAGGCAGTGCCGTCCACAGTGCTGGATGGACAGTGGTGGCGTGCCAAACAACTGAGCTCGAGTTCTCATCACTTCCATAAAGTGCCATAAGTTGAAGTTCAACTTACTGCTCCGGTTGAGTACAGTGTAGGGGTCAAACCTGGAATCAGTAGCACTCAGGTGAGAAGAACGGGAACCAGATATACCCAGTCCGCTGGCAGTGTCCTACGGGGACCAGCCTATCTGGCTGCCACGCCTGAATGTTTGCAACCGCGGCCGAGCTAGGCAGGCGCAATTGTGCAGCAATGCAAACTGCATAACCTGTCCAAATTTCACGGGTGTACAAGAAACCACGGGGGATTTACAAGGAGATGTTCACCCGGAAGAGCCGGACACCAGCGGGCAGCAATATTCCGGAACTCTTCCTGAGAAGCCTTGAAAGCAGTGAAACGCTCCTATGTTGCAATAACTCAGAATCTCATTCTGAGAATTGCCTGCAGAGCTCATTCGGCTGAACACAACCTTGGACTAATTAGAGCCAGATGTAGGCAGTGCCGTCCATAGTGCTGGATGGACAGTGGTGGCGTGCCAAACAACTGAGCTCTAGTTCTCATCACTTTCACAAAGTGCCATAAGTTGAGGTTCAACTTACTGCTCCGGTTGAGTAGAGTGTAGCCGTCAAAGCTGGAATCAGTAGTACTCAGGTGAGAAGAACGTGAAGCAGATATACCGAGTCCGCTGGCAGTGTCCTACGGGGACCAGCCTATCTGGCTGCCACTCCTGAATGTTTGCAACCACGGCCGAGCTAGGCAGGCGCAATTGTGCAGCAATGCAAACTGCTTAACCTGGTCAAATTTCACGGGTGTACAAGAAACCACGGGGGATTTACAAGGAGATGTTCACCCGGAACTGCCTGAGGCCTGCCGGCAGCAAGATTCCAAATTTCATCCTGAGAAGCCTTGAAAGCAGTGAAACGCTCCTATGTTGCAATAACTCAGAACCTCATTCTGAGTGTTCCCGGCAGAGGTCATTCGGCTGAACACAACCGTGGACTAATTAGAGCCAGATGTAAGCAGTGCCGTCCATAGTGCTGGATGGACATTGGTGGCGTGCCAAACAACTGAGCTCTAGTTCTCATCACTTTCACAAAGTGCCATAAGTTGAGGTTCACCTTACTGCTCCGGTTGAGTAGAGTGTAGCGGTCAAACCTGGAATCAGTAGCACTCAGGTGAGAAGAACGGGAAGCAGATATACCCAGTCCGCTGGCGGTGTCCTCCAGGGACCAGCCTATCTGGCTGCCACGCCTGAATGTTTGCAACCACGGCCGAGCTGGGCGGGCGCAATTGTGCAGCAATGCAAACTGCATAACCTGGCCAAATTTCACGGGTGTACAAGGAACCGCCGGTGATTTACAAGGAGATGTTCACCCGGAACAGCCAGAGGCCTGCCGGCAGCAAGATTCCAGAATTCTTCCTGAGAAGCCTTGAAAGCAGTGAAACGCTCCTATGTTGCAATAACTCAGAACCTCATTCTGAGTGTTCCCTGTAGAGTTCATTCGGCTGAACACAACGGTAGACTAATTAGAGCCAGATGTAGGCAGTGTAGTCCATAGTGCTGGATGGAGAGTGGTGGCGTGCCAAACAACTGAGCTCTAGTTCTCAACAGTTTCACAAAGTGCCCTAAGTTGAGGTTCAACTTACGGCTCCGGTTGAGTAGAGTGTAGCCGTCAAAGCTGGAATCAGTAGCACTCAGGTGAGAAGAACGGGAAGCAGATATACCCAGTCAATTGGCAGTGTCCTACGGGGACCAGCCTATCCGGCTGCCACGACTGAATGTTTGCAACCGCGGCCGAGCTTGGCAGGCGCAATTGTGCAGGAATGCAAACTGCATAACCTGGCCAAATTTCACGGATGTACAAGAAACCACGGGGGATTTACCAGGAGACGTTCACCCGGAACAGCCGGAGGCCTGCCGGCAGCAAGATTCTGGAATTCGTCTTGAGAGGCCTTGAAAGCAGTGAAACTCTCCTATGTTGCAATAACTCAGAACCTCATTCTGAGTGTTCCCGGCAGAGGTCATTCGGCTGAACACAACCGTGGAGTAATTAGAGCCAGATGTAGGCAGTGCCGTCCATAGTGCTGTATGGACAGTGGTGGCGTGCCAAACAACTGAGCTCTAGTTCTCAACAGTTTCACAAAGTGCCATAAGTAGAGGTTCAACTTACTGCCCCGATTGAGTAGAGTTTAGCCGTCAAAGCTGGAATCAGTAGCACTCAGGTGAGAAGAACGGGAAGCAGATATACCCATTCCGCTGGCAGTGTCCTACGGGGACTAGCCTATCTTGCAGCCACGCCTGAATGTTTGCAACCGCGGCCGAGCTAGGCAGGCGCAATTGTGCAGCAATGCAAACTGCATAACCTGGGCAAATTTCACGGGTGTACGAGAAACCATGGGGGATTTACAAGGATATGTTCACCCGGAACTGCCAGAGGCCTGCCGGCAGCAAGATTCCGGAATTCTTCCTGAGAAGCCTTGAAAGCAGTGAAAGGCTCCTATGTTGCAATAATTCAGAACCTCATTCTGAGTGTTCCCGGTAGAGGTCATTCTGCTGAACACAACCGTCAACTAATTAGAGCCAGATGTAGGCAGTGCCGTCCACAGTGCTGGATGGACAGTGGTGGCGTGCCAAACAACTGAGCTCTAGTTCTCATCACTTCCATAAAGTGCCATAAGTTGAAGTTCAACTTACTGCTCCGGTTGAGTACAGTGTAGGGGTCAAACCTGGAATCAGTAGCACTCAGGTGAGAAGAACGGGAACCAGATATACCCAGTCCGCTGGCAGTGTCCTACGGGGACCAGCCTATCTGGCTGCCACGCCTGAATGTTTGCAACCGCGGCCGAGCTAGGCAGGCGCAATTGTGCAGCAATGCAAACTGCATAACCTGTCCAAATTTCACGGGTGTACAAGAAACCACGGGGGATTTACAAGGAGATGTTCACCCGGAAGAGCCGGACACCAGCGGGCAGCAATATTCCGGAACTCTTCCTGAGAAGCCTTGAAAGCAGTGAAACGCTCCTATGTTGCAATAACTCAGAATCTCATTCTGAGAATTGCCTGCAGAGCTCATTCGGCTGAACACAACCTTGGACTAATTAGAGCCAGATGTAGGCAGTGCCGTCCATAGTGCTGGATGGACAGTGGTGGCGTGCCAAACAACTGAGCTCTAGTTCTCATCACTTTCACAAAGTGCCATAAGTTGAGGTTCAACTTACTGCTCCGGTTGAGTAGAGTGTAGCCGTCAAAGCTGGAATCAGTAGTACTCAGGTGAGAAGAACGTGAAGCAGATATACCGAGTCCGCTGGCAGTGTCCTACGGGGACCAGCCTATCTGGCTGCCACTCCTGAATGTTTGCAACCACGGCCGAGCTAGGCAGGCGCAATTGTGCAGCAATGCAAACTGCTTAACCTGGTCAAATTTCACGGGTGTACAAGAAACCACGGGGGATTTACAAGGAGATGTTCACCCGGAACTGCCTGAGGCCTGCCGGCAGCAAGATTCCAAATTTCATCCTGAGAAGCCTTGAAAGCAGTGAAACGCTCCTATGTTGCAATAACTCAGAACCTCATTCTGAGTGTTCCCGGCAGAGGTCATTCGGCTGAACACAACCGTGGACTAATTAGAGCCAGATGTAAGCAGTGCCGTCCATAGTGCTGGATGGACATTGGTGGCGTGCCAAACAACTGAGCTCTAGTTCTCATCACTTTCACAAAGTGCCATAAGTTGAGGTTCACCTTACTGCTCCGGTTGAGTAGAGTGTAGCGGTCAAACCTGGAATCAGTAGCACTCAGGTGAGAAGAACGGGAAGCAGATATACCCAGTCCGCTGGCGGTGTCCTCCAGGGACCAGCCTATCTGGCTGCCACGCCTGAATGTTTGCAACCACGGCCGAGCTGGGCGGGCGCAATTGTGCAGCAATGCAAACTGCATAACCTGGCCAAATTTCACGGGTGTACAAGGAACCGCCGGTGATTTACAAGGAGATGTTCACCCGGAACAGCCAGAGGCCTGCCGGCAGCAAGATTCCAGAATTCTTCCTGAGAAGCCTTGAAAGCAGTGAAACGCTCCTATGTTGCAATAACTCAGAACCTCATTCTGAGTGTTCCCTGTAGAGTTCATTCGGCTGAACACAACGGTAGACTAATTAGAGCCAGATGTAGGCAGTGTAGTCCATAGTGCTGGATGGAGAGTGGTGGCGTGCCAAACAACTGAGCTCTAGTTCTCAACAGTTTCACAAAGTGCCCTAAGTTGAGGTTCAACTTACGGCTCCGGTTGAGTAGAGTGTAGCCGTCAAAGCTGGAATCAGTAGCACTCAGGTGAGAAGAACGGGAAGCAGATATACCCAGTCAATTGGCAGTGTCCTACGGGGACCAGCCTATCCGGCTGCCACGACTGAATGTTTGCAACCGCGGCCGAGCTTGGCAGGCGCAATTGTGCAGGAATGCAAACTGCATAACCTGGCCAAATTTCACGGATGTACAAGAAACCACGGGGGATTTACCAGGAGACGTTCACCCGGAACAGCCGGAGGCCTGCCGGCAGCAAGATTCTGGAATTCGTCTTGAGAGGCCTTGAAAGCAGTGAAACTCTCCTATGTTGCAATAACTCAGAACCTCATTCTGAGTGTTCCCGGCAGAGGTCATTCGGCTGAACACAACCGTGGAGTAATTAGAGCCAGATGTAGGCAGTGCCGTCCATAGTGCTGTATGGACAGTGGTGGCGTGCCAAACAACTGAGCTCTAGTTCTCAACAGTTTCACAAAGTGCCATAAGTAGAGGTTCAACTTACTGCCCCGATTGAGTAGAGTTTAGCCGTCAAAGCTGGAATCAGTAGCACTCAGGTGAGAAGAACGGGAAGCAGATATACCCATTCCGCTGGCAGTGTCCTACGGGGACTAGCCTATCTTGCAGCCACGCCTGAATGTTTGCAACCGCGGCCGAGCTAGGCAGGCGCAATTGTGCAGCAATGCAAACTGCATAACCTGGGCAAATTTCACGGGTGTACGAGAAACCATGGGGGATTTACAAGGATATGTTCACCCGGAACTGCCAGAGGCCTGCCGGCAGCAAGATTCCGGAATTCTTCCTGAGAAGCCTTGAAAGCAGTGAAAGGCTCCTATGTTGCAATAATTCAGAACCTCATTCTGAGTGTTCCCGGTAGAGGTCATTCTGCTGAACACAACCGTCAACTAATTAGAGCCAGATGTAGGCAGTGCCGTCCACAGTGCTGGATGGACAGTGGTGGCGTGCCAAACAACTGAGCTCTAGTTCTCATCACTTCCATAAAGTGCCATAAGTTGAAGTTCAACTTACTGCTCCGGTTGAGTACAGTGTAGGGGTCAAACCTGGAATCAGTAGCACTCAGGTGAGAAGAACGGGAACCAGATATACCCAGTCCGCTGGCAGTGTCCTACGGGGACCAGCCTATCTGGCTGCCACGCCTGAATGTTTGCAACCGCGGCCGAGCTAGGCAGGCGCAATTGTGCAGCAATGCAAACTGCATAACCTGTCCAAATTTCACGGGTGTACAAGAAACCACGGGGGATTTACAAGGAGATGTTCACCCGGAAGAGCCGGACACCAGCGGGCAGCAATATTCCGGAACTCTTCCTGAGAAGCCTTGAAAGCAGTGAAACGCTCCTATGTTGCAATAACTCAGAATCTCATTCTGAGAATTGCCTGCAGAGGTCATTCGGCTGAACACAACCTTGGACTAATTAGAGCCAGATGTAGGCAGTGCCGTCCATAGTGCTGGATGGACAGTGGTGGCGTGCCAAACAACTGAGCTCTAGTTCTCATCACTTTCACAAAGTGCCATAAGTTGAGGTTCAACTTACTGCTCCGGTTGAGTAGAGTGTAGCCGTCAAAGCTGGAATCAGTAGTACTCAGGTGAGAAGAACGTGAAGCAGATATACCGAGTCCGCTGGCAGTGTCCTACGGGGACCAGCCTATCTGGCTGCCACTCCTGAATGTTTGCAACCACGGCCGAGCTAGGCAGGCGCAATTGTGCAGCAATGCAAACTGCTTAACCTGGTCAAATTTCACGGGTGTACAAGAAACCACGGGGGATTTACAAGGAGATGTTCACCCGGAACTGCCTGAGGCCTGCCGGCAGCAAGATTCCAAATTTCATCCTGAGAAGCCTTGAAAGCAGTGAAACGCTCCTATGTTGCAATAACTCAGAACCTCATTCTGAGTGTTCCCGGCAGAGGTCATTCGGCTGAACACAACCGTGGACTAATTAGAGCCAGATGTAAGCAGTGCCGTCCATAGTGCTGGATGGACATTGGTGGCGTGCTAAACAACTGAGCTCTAGTTCTCATCACTTTCACAAAGTGCCATAAGTTGAGGTTCAACTTACTGCTCCGGTTGAGTAGAGTGTAGCGGTCAAACCTGGAATCAGTAGCACTCAGGTGAGAAGAACGGGAAGCAGATATAGCCAGTCCGCTGGCGGTGTCCTCCAGGGACCAGCCTATCTGGCTGCCACGCCTGAATGTTTGCAACCACGGCCGAGCTGGGCGGGCGCAATTGTGCAGCAATGCAAACTGCATAACCTGGCCAAATTTCACGGGTGTACAAGGAACCGCCGGTGATTTACAAGGAGATGTTCACCCGGAACAGCCAGAGGCCTGCCGGCAGCAAGATTCCAGAATTCTTCCTGAGAAGCCTTGAAAGCAGTGAAACGCTCCTATGTTGCAATAACTCAGAACCTCATTCTGAGTGTTCCCTGTAGAGTTCATTCGGCTGAACACAACGGTAGACTAATTAGAGCCAGATGTAGGCAGTGTAGTCCATAGTGCTGGATGGAGAGTGGTGGCGTGCCAAACAACTGAGCTCTAGTTCTCAACAGTTTCACAAAGTGCCCTAAGTTGAGGTTCAACTTACGGCTCCGGTTGAGTAGAGTGTAGCCGTCAAAGCTGGAATCAGTAGCACTCAGGTGAGAAGAACGGGAAGCAGATATACCCAGTCAATTGGCAGTGTCCTACGGGGACCAGCCTATCCGGCTGCCACGACTGAATGTTTGCAACCGCGGCCGAGCTTGGCAGGCGCAATTGTGCAGGAATGCAAACTGCATAACCTGGCCAAATTTCACGGATGTACAAGAAACCACGGGGGATTTACCAGGAGACGTTCACCCGGAACAGCCGGAGGCCTGCCGGCAGCAAGATTCTGGAATTCGTCTTGAGAGGCCTTGAAAGCAGTGAAACTCTCCTATGTTGCAATAACTCAGAACCTCATTCTGAGTGTTCCCGGCAGAGGTCATTCGGCTGAACACAACCGTGGAGTAATTAGAGCCAGATGTAGGCAGTGCCGTCCATAGTGCTGGATGGACAGTGGTGGCGTGCCAAACAACTGAGCTCTAGTTCTCAACAGTTTCACAAAGTGCCATAAGTAGAGGTTCAACTTACTGCCCCGATTGAGTAGAGTTTAGCCGTCAAAGCTGGAATCAGTAGCACTCAGGTGAGAAGAACGGGAAGCAGATATACCCAGTCCGCTGGCAGTGTCCTACGGGGACCAGCCTATCTGGCTGCCACGCCTGAATGTTTGCAACCGCGGCCGAGGTAAGCAGGCGCAATTGTGCAGCAATGCAAACTGCATAACCTGGCCAAATTTCACGGATGTACAAGAAACCACGGGGGATTTACAAGGAGATATTCACCCGGAAGAGCCGGAGGCCTGTCGGCAGCAAGATTCCGGAATTCTTCCTGAGAAGCGTTGAAAGAAGTGAAACGCTCCTATGTTGCAATAACTCAGAACCTCATTCTGAGTGTTTCCGGCAGTGGTCATTCGGCTGAACACAACCATGGACTAATTAGAGCCAGATGTAGGCAGTGCCGTCCATAGTGCTGGATGGAGAGTGGTGGCGTGCCAAACAACTGACCTCTAGTTCTCAACACTTTCACAAAGTGCCCTAAGTTGAGGTTCAACTTACGGCTCCGGTTGAGTAGAGTGTAGCGGTCAAAGCTGGAATCAGTAGCACTCAGGTGAGAAGAACGGGATGCAGATATACCCAGTCCGCTGGCAGTGTCCTACGAGGACCAGCCTATCTGAGTGCCACGCCTGAATGTTTGCAAGCGCGGCCGAGCTAAGCAGGCGGAATTGTGCAGCAATGCAAACTGCATAAACTGGCCAAATTTCACGGGTGTACAAGAAATCACGGGGGATTTACAAGGTGATGTTCACCCGGAACAGCCAGAGGCCTGCCGGCAGCAAGATTCCAGAATTCTTCCTGAGAAGCCTTGAAAGCAGTGAAACGCTCCTATGTTGCAATAACTCAGAACCTCATTCTGAGTGTTCCCGGCAGAGGTCATTCGGCTGAACACAACCGTGGACTAATTAGAGCCAGATGTAGGCAGTGCAGTCCATAGTGCTGGATGGACAGTGGTGGCGTGCCAAACAACTGAGCTCTAATTCTCAACAGTTTCACAAAGTGCCCTAAGTTGAGGTTCAACTTACGGATCCGGTTGAGTAGAGTGTAGCCGTCAAAGCTGGAATCAGTAGCACTCAGGTGAGAAGAACGTGAAGCAGATATAGCCAGTCCGCTGGCAGTGTCCTACGGGGACTAGCCTATCTGGCTGCCTCGCCTGAATGTTTGCAAGCGCGGCCGAGCTAAGCAGGCGGAATTGTGCAGCAATGCAAACTGTATAACCTGGCCAAATTTCACGGGTGTACAAGAAACCACGGGGGATTTACAAGATGTTCACCCGGAAGAGCCGGAGGCCTGCCGGCAGCAAGATTCCGGAATTCTTCCTGAGAAGCCTTGAGAGCAGTGAAACGCTCCTATGTTGCAATAACTCAGAACCTCATTCTGAGTGTTCCCGGCAGAGGTCATTCGGCTGAACACAACCGTGGAGTAATTAGAGCCAGATGTAGGCAGTGCCGTCCATAGTGCTGGATGGACAGTGGTGGCGTGCCAAACAACTGAGCTCTAGTTCTCATCACTTTTACAAAGTGCCATAAGTTGAAGTTCAACTTACTGCTCCGGTTGAGTACAGTGTAGCGGTCAAACCTGGAATCAGTAGCACTCAGGTGAGAAGAACGGGAAGCAGATATACCCAGTCCACTGGCAGTGTACTACGGGGACCAGCCTATGTGGCTGCCACGCCTGAATGTTTGCAAGCGCGTCCGAGCTATGCAGGCGCAATTGTGCAGCAATGCAAACTGCATAACATGGCCAAATTTCACGGGTGTACAAGAAACCACGGGGGATTTACAAGGAGATGTTCACCAGGAACTGCCGGAGGCCTGCCGGCAGCAAGATTCTGGAATTCGTCTTGAGAGGCCTTGAAAGCAGTGAAACGCTCCTATGTTGCAATAACTCAGAACCTCATTCTGAGTGTTCCCGGCAGAGGTCATTCGGCTGAACACAACCGTGGAGTAATTAGAGCCAGATGTAGGCAATGCCGTCCATAGTGCTGGATGGACAGTGGTGGCGTGCCAAACAACTGAGCTCTAGTTCTCATCACTTTCACAAAGTGCCATAAGTTGAGGTTCAACTTACTGCTCCGGTTGAGTAGAGTGTAGCGGTCAAAGCTTGAATCAGTAGTACTCAGGTGAGAAGAACGGGAAGCAGATATACCCAGTCCGCTGGCAGTGTCCTACGGGGACCAGCCTATCTGGCTTCCACGCCTGAATGTTTGCAACCGTGGGCGAGCTAGGCAGGCGCAATTGTGCAGCAATGCAAACTGCATAACCTGGCCAAATTTCACGGGTGTACAAGAAACCGAGGGGGATTTACAAGGAGATATTCACCCGGAACAGCCGGACGCCGGCGGGCAGCAAGATTCCGGAACTCTTCCTGAGAAGCCTTGAAAGCAGTGAAACGCTCCTATGTTGCAATAACTCAGAACCTCATTCTGAGTGTTCCCGGCAGAGTTCATTCGGCTGAACACAACCGTGGACTAATTAGAGCCAAATGTAGGCAGTGCCGTCCATAGTGCTGGATGGACAGTGGTGGCGTGCCAAACAACTGAGCTCTAGTTCTCAACAGTTTCACAAAGTGCCCTAAGTTGAGGTTCAACTTACTGCTCCCGTTGAGTAGAGTGTAGCGGTCAAAGCTGGAATCAGTAGCACTCAGGTGAGAAGAACGGGAAGCAGATATACCCATTCCGCTGGCAATGTCCTACGGGGACTAGCCTATCTGGCTGCCACGCCTGAATGTTTGCAACCGCGGCCGAGCTAGGCAGGCGCAATTGTGCAGCAATGCAAACTGCATAACCTGGGCAAATTTCACGGGTGTACAAGAAACCATGGGGGATTTACAAGGAGATGTTCACCCGGAACTGCCGGAGGCCTGCCGGCAGCAAGATTCCGGAATTCTTCCTGAGAAGCCTTGAAAGCAGTGAAACGCTCCTATGTTGCAATAACTCAGAACCTGATTCTGAGTGTTCGCGGGAGAGGTCATTCGGCTGAACACAACCGTCGACTAATTAGAGCCAGATGTAGGCAGTGCCGTCCATAGTGCTGGATGGACAGTGGTGGCATGCCAAACAACTGAGCTCTAGTTCTCATCACTTCCACAAAGTGCCATAAGTTGAAGTTCAACTTACTGCTCCGGTTGAGTACAGTGTAGGGGTCAAACCTGGAATCAGTAGCACTCAGGTGAGAAGAACGGGAAGCAGATATACCCAGTCCGCTGGCAGTGTCCTACGGGGACCAGCCTATCTGGCTGCCACGCCTGAATGTTTGCAACCGCGTCCGAGCTATGCAGGCCCAATTGTGCAGCAATGCAAACTGCATAACCTGGCCAAATTTCACGGGTGTACAAGAAACCACGGGGGATTTACAAGGAGATGTTCACCCGGAACAGCCGGACGCCGGCGGGCAGCAATATTCCGGAACTCTTCCTGAGAAGCCTTGAAAGTAGTGAAACGCTCCTATGTTGCAATAACTCAGAACCTCATTCTGAGTGTTCCCGGCACAGGTCATTCGGCTGAACACAACCGTGGACTAATTAGAGCCAGATGTAGGCAGTGCTGTCCATAGTGCTGGATGGACAGTGGTGGCGTGCCAAACAACTGAGCTCTAGTTCTCAACACTTTCACAAAGTGCCATAAGTTGAGGTTCAACTTACTGCTCCGGTTGAGTAGAGTGTAGCGGTCAAAGCTTGAATCAGTAGTACTCAGGTGAGAAGAACGGGAACCATATATACCCAGTCCGCTGGCAGTGTCCTACGGGGACCAGCCTATCTGGCTGCCACGCCTGAATGTTTGCAACCGCGGCCGAGCTAGGCAGGCGCAATTGTGCAGCAATGCAAACTGCATAACCTGGCCAAATTTCACGGATGTACAAGAAACCACGGGGGATTTACAAGGAGATGTTCACCCAGAAGAGCCGGAGGCCTGTCGTCAGCAAGATTCCGGAATTCTTCCTGAGAAGCCTTGAAAGCAGTGAAACGCTCCTATGTTGCAATAACTCAGAACCTCATTCTGAGTGTTCCCGGCAGAGGTCATTCGGCTGAACACAACCATGGACTAATTAGAGCCAGATGTAGGCATTGCCGCCCATAGTGCTGGATGGACAGTGGTGGCGTGCCAAACAACTGAGCTCTAGTTCTCAACAGTTTCACAAAGTGCCCTAAGTTGAGGTTCAACTTACGGCTCCGGTTGAGTAGAGTGTAGCAGTCAAAGCTGGAATCAGTAGCACTCAGGTGAGAAGAACGGGAAGCAGATATACCCAGTCCGCTGGCAGTGTCCTATGAGGACCAGCCTATCTGGCTGCCACGCCTGAATGTTGTCAAGAGCGGCCGAGCTAAGCAGGCAGAATTGTGCAGCAATGCAAACTGCATAACCTGGCCAAATTTCACGGGTGTACAAGAAACCACGGGGGATTTACAAGGAGATGTTCACCCGGAACAGCCGGAGGCCTGCCGGCAGCAAGATTCCAGAATTCTTCCTGAGAAGCCTTGAAAGCAGTGAAACGCTCCTATGTTGCAATAACTCAGAACCTCATTCTGAGTGTTCCCTGCAGAGGTCATTCGGCTGAACACAACCGTGGACTAATTAGAGCCAGATGTAGGCAGTGCAGTCCATAGTGCTGGATGGAGAGTGGTGGCGTGCCAAACAACTGAGCTCTAGTTCTCAACAGTTTCACAAAGTGCCCTAAGTTGAGGTTCAACTTACGGCTCCGGTTGAGTAGAGTGTAGCCGTCAAAGCTGGAATCAGTAGCACTCAGGTGAGAAGAACGGGAAGCAGATATACCCAGTCAATTGGCAGTGTCCTACTGGGACCAGCCTATCTGGCTGCCACGCCTGAATGTTTGCAACCGCGGCCGAGCTAGGCAGGCACAATTGTGCAGCAATGAAAACTGCATAACCTGGCCAAATATCACGGGTGAACAAGAAACCACGGGGGATTTACAAGGAGATGTTCACCCGGAACTGCCAGAGGCCTGCCGGCAGTAAGATTCCGGAATTCTTCCTGAGAAGCCTTGAAAGCAGTGAAACGCTCCTATGTTGCAATAACTCAGAACATCATTCTGAGTGTCCCCGGCCAAGTTCATTCGGCTGACCACAACCGTGGACTAAATAGAGCCAGATGTAGGCAGTGCCGTCCACAGTGCTGGATGGACAGTGGTGGCGTGCCAAACAACTGAGCTCTAGTTCTCAACAGTTTCACAAAGTGCCCTAAGTTGAGGTTCAACTTACGGCTCCGGTTTAGTAGAGTGTAGCGGTCAAAGCTGGAATCAGTAGCACTCAGGTGAGAAGAACGTGAAGCAGATATAGCCAGTCCGCTGGCAGTGTCCTACGGGGACTAGCCTATCTGGCTGCCACGCCTGAATGTTTGCAAGCGCGGCCGAGCTAAGCAGGCGGAATTGTGCAGCAATGCAAACTGCTTAACCTGGTCAAATTTCACGGGTGTACAAGAAACCACGGGGGATTTACAAGGAGATATTCACCCGGAACTGCCTGAGTCCTGCCGGCAGCAAGATTCCAGAATTCTTCCTGAGAAGCCTTGAAAGCAGTGAAACGCTACTATGTTGCAATAACTCAGAACCTCATTCTGAGTGTTCCCTGCAGAGGTCATTCGGCTGAACACAACGGTAGACTAATTAGAGCCAGATGTAGGCAGTGCAGTCCATAGTGCTGGATGGACAGTGGTGGCGTGCCAAACAACTGAGCTCTAGTTCTCAACAGTTTCACAAAGTGCCCTAAGTTGAGGTTCAACTTACGGCTCTGGTTGAGTAGAGTGTAGCCGTCAAAGCTGGAATCAGTAGCACTCAGGTGAGAAGAACGGGAAGCAGATATACCCAGTCAATTGGCAGTGTCCTACGGGGACCAGCCTATCTGGCTGCCACGCCTGAATGTTTGCAACCGCGGCCGAGCTTGGCAGGCGCAATTGTGCTGGAATGCAAACTGTATAACCTGGCCAAATTTCACGGATGTACAAGAAACCACGGGGGATTTACAAGGAGATGTTCACCCGGAAGAGCCGGAGGCCTGCCGGCAGCAAGATTCCGGAATTCGTCTTGAGAGGCCTTGAAAGCATTGAAACGCTCCTATGTTGCAATAACTCAAAACCTCATTCTGAGTGTTCCCGGCAGAGGTCATTCGGCTGAACACAACCCTGGACTAATTAGAGCCAGATGTAGGCAGTGCCGTCCATAGTGCTTGATGGACAGTGGTGGCGTGCCAAACAACTGAGCTCTAGTTCTCATCACTTTCACAAAGTGCCATAAGTTGAGGTTCAACTTACTGCTCCGGTTGAGGAGAGTGTAGTGGTCAAAGCTCGAATCAGTAGTACTCAGGTGAGAAGAACGGGAAGCAGATATACCCAGTCCGCTGGCACTGTCCTACGGGGACCAGCCTATCTGGCTGCCACGCCTGAGTTTTTGCAACCGCGTCCGAGCTAGGCAGGCGCAATTGTGCAGCAATGCAAACTGCATAACCTAGCCAAATTTCACGGATGTACAAGAAACCACGGTGGATTTACAAGGAGATGTTCACCCGGAACAGACGGAGGCCAGCCGACAGCAAGATTCCGGAATTCTTCCTGAGAAGCCTTGAAAGCAGTGAAACGCTCCTATGTTGCAATAATTCAGAACCCCATTCTTAGTGTTCCCGGCAGAGGTCATTCAGCTGAACACAACCGTGGACTAATTAGAGCCAGATGTAGGCAGTGCCATCCATAGTGCTGGATGGACAGTGGTGGCGTGCCAAACAACTGAGCTCTAGTTCTCAACAGTCTCACAAAGTGCCCTAAGTTGAGGTTCAACTTACTGCTCCGGTTGAGTAGAGTGCAGCCGTCAAAGCTGGAATCAGTAGCACTCAGGTGAGAAGAACGTGAAGCAGATATAGCCAGTACGCTGGCAGTGTCCTACGGGGACTAGCCTATCTGGCTGCCACGCCTGAATGTTTGCAAGCGTGGCCGAGCTAAGCAGGCGGAATTGTGCAGCAATGCAAACTGTATAACCTGGCCAAATTTCACGGGTGTACAAGAAACCACGGGGGATTTACAAGGAGATGTTCACCCGGAACATCCGGAGGTCTGCCGGCAGCAAGATTCCGTAATTCTTCCTGAGAAGCCTTGAGAGCAGTGAAACGCTCCTATGTTGCAATAACTCAGAACCTCATTCTGAGTGTTCCCGGCAGAGGTCATTCGGCTGAACACAACCGTGGAGTAATTAGAGCCAGATGTAGGCAGTGCCGTCCATAGTGCTGGATGGACAGTGGTGGCGTGCCAAACAACTGAGCTCTAGTTCTCATCACTTGTACAAAGTGCCATAAGTTGAAGTTCAACTTACTGCTCCGGTTGAGTACAGTGTAGCGGTCAAACCTGGAATCAGTAGCACTCATGTGAGAAGAACGGGAAGCAGATATACCCAGTCCACTGGCAGTGTACTACGGGGACCAGCCTATGTGGCTGCCACGCCTGAATGTTTGCAAGCGCGTCCGAGCTATGCAGGCGCAATTGTGCAGCAATGCAAACTGCATAACATGGCCAAATTTCACGGGTGTACAAGAAACCACGGGGGATTTACAAGGAGATGTCAGCAGGAACTGCCGGAGGCCTGCCGGCAGCAAGATTCTGGAATTCGTCTTGAGAGGCCTTGAAAGCAGTGAAACGCTCCTATGTTGCAATAACTCAGAACCTCATTCTGAGTGTTCCCGGCAGAGGTCATTCGGCTGAACACAACCGTGGAGTAATTAGAGCCAGATGTAGGCAATGCCGTCCATAGTGCTGGATGGACAGTGGTGGCGTGCCAAACAACTGAGCTCTAGTTCTCATCACTTTCACAAAGTGCCATAAGTTGAGGTTCAACTTACTGCTCCGGTTGAGTAGAGTGTAGCGGTCAAAGCTTGAATCAGTAGTACTCAGGTGAGAAGAACGGGAAGCAGATATACCCAGTCCGCTGGCAGTGTCCTACGGGGACCAGCCTATCTGGCTTCCACGCCTGAATGTTTGCAACCGTGGGCGAGCTAGACAGGCGCAATTGTGCAGCAACGCAAACTGCATAACCTGGCCAAATTTCACGGGTGTACAAGAAACCGAGGGGGATTTACAAGGAGATATTCACCCGGAACAGCCGGACGCCGGCGGGCAGCAAGATTCCGGAACTCTTCCTGAGAAGCCTTGAAAGCAGTGAAACGCTCCTATGTTGCAATAACTCAGAACCTCATTCTGAGTGTTCCCGGCAGAGTTCATTCGGCTGAACACAACCGTGGACTAATTAGAGCCAAATGTAGGCAGTGCCGTCCATAGTGCTGGATGGACAGTGGTGGCGTGCCAAACAACTGAGCTCTAGTTCTCAACAGTTTCACAAAGTGCCCTAAGTTTAGGTTCAACTTACTGCTCCGGTTGAGTAGAGTGTAGCGGTCAAAGCTGGAATCAGTAGCACTCAGGTGAGAAGAACGGGAAGCAGATATACCCATTCCGCTGGCAATGTCCTACGGGGACTAGCCTATCTGGCTGCCACGCCTGAATGTTTGCAACCGCGGCCGAGCTAGGCAGGCGCAATTGTGCAGCAATGCAAACTGCATAACCTGGCCAAATTTCACGGGTGTACAAGAAACCATGGGGGATTTACAAGGAGATGTTCACCCGGAATTGCCGGAGGCCTGCCGGCAGCAAGATTCCGGAATTCTTCCTGAGAAGCCTTGAAAGCAGTGAAACGCTCCTATGTTGCAATAACTCAGAACCTGATTCTGAGTGTTCGCGGGAGAGGTCATTTGGCTGAACACAACCGTCGACTAATTAGAGCCAGATGTAGGCAGTGCCGTCCATAGTGCTGGATGGACAGTGGTGGCATGCCAAACAACTGAGCTCTAGTTCTCATCACTTCCACAAAGTGCCATAAGTTGAAGTTCAACTTACTGCTCTGGTTGAGTACAGTGTAGGGGTCAAACCTGGAATCAGTAGCACTCAGGTGAGAAGAACGGGAAGCAGATATACCCAGTCCGCTGGCAGTGTCCTACGGGGACCAGCCTATCTGGCTGCCACGCCTGAATGTTTGCAACCGCGTCCGAGCTATGCAGGCCCAATTGTGCAGCAATGCAAACTGCATAACCTGGCCAAATTTCACGGGTGTACAAGAAACCACGGGGGATTTACAAGGAGATGTTCACCCGGAACAGCCGGACGCCGTCGGGCAGCAATATTCCGGAAATCTTCCTGAGAAGCCTTGAAAGCAGTGAAACGCTCCTATGTTGCAATAACTCCGAAACTCGTTCTGAGTATTTCCGGCAGAGGTCATTCGGCTGAACACAACCGTCGACTAATTAGAGCCAGATGTAGGCAGTGCCGTCCATAGTGCTGGATGGACAGTGGTGGCGTGCCAAACAACTGAGCTCTAATTCTCAACAGTTTCACAAAGTGCCCTAAATTGAGGTTCAACTTACTGCTCCCGTTGAGTAGAGTGTTGCGGTCAAAGCTGGAATAAGTAGCACTCAGGTGAGGAGAACGGGAAGCAGATATACCCAGTCCACTGGCAGTGTCCTTCGGGGACTAGCCTATCTGGATTCCATGCCTGAATGTTTGCAACCGTGGCCGAGCTAGGCAGGCGGAATTGTGCAACAATGCAAACTGCATAACATGGCCAAATTTCACGGGTCTACAAGAAACCACGGGGGATTTACAAGGAGATGTTGACCCGGAACTGCCGGAGGCCTGCCGGCAGCAAGATCCCGGATTTCTTCCTGAGAAGCCTTGAAAGCAGTGAAACGCTCCTATGTTGCAATAACTCAGAACCTCATTCTGAGTGTTCCCGGCAGAGGTCATTCGGCTGAACACAACCATGGACTAATTAGAGCCAGATGTAGGCAGTGCCGTAAATAGTGCTGGATGGAGAGTGGTGGCGTGCCAAACAACTGAGCTCTAGTTCTCAACACTTTCACAAAGTGCCATAAGTTGAGGTTCAACTTACTGCTCCGGTTGAGTAGAGTGTAGCGGTCAAAGCTTGAATCAGTAGTACTCAGGTGAGAAGAACGGGAACCAGATATACCCAGTCTGCTGGCAGTGTCCTACGGGGACCAGCCTATCTGGCTGCCACGCCTGAATGTTTGCAACCGCGGCCGAGCTAGGCAGGCGCAATTGTGCAGCAATGCAAACTGCATAACCTGGCCAAATTTCACGGATGTACAAGAAACCACGGGGGATTTACAAGGAGATGTTCACCCAGAAGAGCCGGAGGCCTGTCGTCATCAAGATTCCGGAATTCTTCCTGAGAAGCCTTGAAAGCAGTGAAACGCTCCTATGTTGCAATAACTCAGAACCTCATTCTGAGTGTTCCCGGCAGAGGTCATTCGGCTGAACACAACCATGGACTAATTAGAGCCAGATGTAGGCATTGCCGCCCATAGTGCTGGATGGAGAGTGGTGGCGTGCCAAACAACTGAGCTCTAGTTCTCAACAGTTTCACAAAGTGCCCTAAGTTGAGGTTCAACTTACGGCTCCGGGTGAGTAGAGTGTAGCAGTCAAAGCTGGAATCAGTAGCACTCAGGTGAGAAGAACGGGAAGCAGATATACCCAGTCCGCTGGCAGTGTCCTATGAGGACCAGCCTATCTGGCTGCCACGCCTGAATGTTGTCAAGAGCGGCCGAGCTAAGCAGGCAGAATTGTGCAGCAATGCAAACTGCATAACCTGGCCAAATTTCACGGGTGTACAAGAAACCACGGGGGATTTACAAGGAGATGTTCACCCGGAACAGCCGGAGGCCTGCCGGCAGCAAGATTCCAGAATTCTTCCTGAGAAGCCTTGAAAGCAGTGAAACGCTCCTATGTTGCAATAACTCAGAACCTCATTCTGAGTGTTCCCTGCAGAGGTCATTCGGCTGAACACAACCGTGGACTAATTAGAGCCAGATGTAGGCAGTGCAGTCCATAGTGCTGGATGGAGAGTGGTGGCGTGCCAAACAACTGAGCTCTAGTTCTCAACAGTTTCACAAAGTGCCCTAAGTTGAGGTTCAACTTACGGCTCCGGTTGAGTAGAGTGTAGCCGTCAAAGCTGGAATCAGTAGCACTCAGGTGAGAAGAACGGGAAGCAGATATACCCAGTCAATTGGCAGTGTCCTACGGGGACCAGCCTATCTGGCTGCCACGCCTGAATGTTTGCAACCGCGGCCGAGCTAGGCAGGCACAATTGTGCAGCAATGAAAACTGCATAACCTGGCCAAATATCACGGGTGAACAAGAAACCACGGGGGATTTACAAGGAGATGTTCACCCGGAACTGCCAGAGGCCTGCCGGCAGTAAGATTCCGGAATTCTTCCTGAGAAGCCTTGAAAGCAGTGAAACGCTCCTATGTTGCAATAACTCAGAACATCATTCTGAGTGTCCCCGGCCAAGTTCATTCGGCTGAACACAACCGTGGACTAAATAGAGCCAGATGTAGGCAATGCCGTCCATAGTGCTTGATGGACAGTGGTGGCGTGCCAAACAACTGAGCTCTAGTTCTCATCACTTTCACAAAGTGCCATAAGTTGAAGTTCAACTTACTGCTCCGGTTGAGTAGAGTGTAGTGGTCAAAGCTGGAATCAGTAGTACTCAGGTGAGAAGAACGGGAAGCAGATATACCCAGTCCGCTGGCACTGTCCTACGGGGACCAGCCTATCTGGCTGCCACGCCTGAGTTTTTGCAACCGCGTCCGAGCTAGGCAGGCGCAATTGTGCAGCAATGCAAACTGCATAACCTCGCCAAATTTCACGGATGTACAAGAAACCACGGGGGATTTACAAGGAGATGTTCACCCGGAACTGCCTGAGGCCTGCCGGCAGCAAGATTCCAGAATTCTTCCTGAGAAGCCTTGAAAGCAGTGAAACGCTCCTATGTTGCAATAACTCAGAACCTCATTCTGAGTGTTCCCTGCAGAGGTCATTCGGCTGAACACAACCGTGGACTAATTAGAGCCAGATGTAGGCAGTGCCGTCCATAGTGCTGGATGGACAGTGGTGGCATGCCAAACAACTGAGCTCTAGTTCTCATCACTTTCACAAAGTGCCATAAGTTGAAGTTCAACTTACTGCTCCGGTTGAGTACAGTGTAGGGGTCAAACCTGGAATCAGTAGCACTCAGGTGAGAAGAACGGGAAGCAGATATACCCAGTCAGCTTGCAGTGTCCTACGGGGACCAGCCTATCTGGCTGCCACGCCTGAATGTTTGCAACCGCGTCCGAGCTATGCAGGCGCAATTGTGCAGCAATGCAAACTGCATAACATGGCCAAATTTCACGGGTGTACAAGAAACCACGGAAGATTTACAAGGAGATGTTCACCAGGAACTGCCGGAGGCCTGCCGGCAGCAAGATTCCGGAATTCTTCCTGAGAAGCCTTGAAAGCAGTGAAACGCTCCTATGTTGCAATAACTCAGAACCTCATTCTGAGTGTTCCCGGCAGAGGTCATTCGGCTGAACACAACCATGGACTAATTAGAGCCAGATGAATGCAGTGCCGTCCATAGTGCTGGATGGAGAGTGGTGGCGTGCCAAACAACTGAGCTCTAGTTCTCAACACTTTCACAAAGTGCCATAAGTTGAGGTTCAACTTACTGCTCTGGTTGGGTAGAGTGTAGCGGTCAAACCTGGAATCAGTAGCACTCAGGTGAGAAGAACGGGAAGCAGATATACCCAGTCCATTGGCAGTGTCCTACGGGGACCAGCCTATCTGGCTGCACCGCCTGAATGTCTGCAACCGCGGCCGAGCGAGGCAGGCGCAATTGTGCAGCAATGCAAACTGCATAACTTGGCCAAATTTCACGGATGTACAAGAAACCACGGGGGATTTACATGGAGATGTATATGCGGAACTGCCGGAGGCCTGCCGGCAGCAAGATTCCGGAATTCTTCCTGAGAAGCCTTGAAAGCAGTGAAACGCTCCTATGTTGCAATAACTCAGAACATCATTCTGGGTGTCCCCGGCAGAGGTCATTCGGCTGAACACAACCGTGGACTAATTAGAGCCAGATGTAGGCAGTGCCGTCCATTGTGCTGGATGGAGAGTGGTGGCATGCCAAACAACTGAGCTATAGTTCTCAACAGTTTCACAAAGTGCCATAAGTAGAGGTTCAACTTACTGCTCCGATTGAGTAGAGTGTAGCCGTCAAAGCTGGAATCAGTAGCACTCAGGTGAGAAGAACAGGAAGCAGATATACCCAGTCCGCTGGCAGTGTCCTACGGGGACCAGCCTATCTGGCTGCCACGCCTGAATGTTTGCAACCGCGGCCGAGGTAGGCAGGCGCAGTTGTGCAGCAATGCAAACTGCATAACCTGGCCAAATTTCACGGATGTACAAGAAACCACGGGGGATTTACAAGGAGATGTTCACCCGGAAGAGCCGGAGGCCTGTCGTCAGCAAGATTCCGGAATTCTTCCTGAGAAGCCTTGAAAGCAATGAAACGCTCCTATGTTGCAATAACTCCGAACCTCATTCTGAGTGTTCCCGGCAGAGGTCATTTTCTGAACACAACCATGGACTAATTAGAGCTAGATGTAGGCAGTGCCGTCCACAGTGCTGGATGGACAGTGGTGGCGTGCCAAACAACTGAGCTCTAGTTCTCAACAGTTTCACAAAGTGCCATAAGTAGAGGTTCAACTTACTGCTAAGGTTGAGTAGAGTGTAGCCGTCAAAGCTGGAATCAGTAGCACTCAGGTGAGAAGAACGGGAAGAAGATATACCCAGTCCGCTGGCAGTGTCCTACGGGGACCAGCCTATCTGGCTGCCACGCCTGAATGTTTGCAACCGCGTCCGAGCTAGGCAGGCGCAATTGTGCAGCAATGAAAATTGCATAACCTGGCCAAATTTCACGGATGTACAAGAAACCACGGGGGATTTACAAGGAGATGTTCACCCGGAAGAGCCGGAGGCCTGCCGGCAGCAAGATTCCGGAATTCTTCCTGAGAAGCCTTCAAAGCAGTGAAAAGCTCCGATGTTGCAATAACTCAGAACCTCATTCTGAGTGTTCCCGGCAGAGGTCATTCAGCTGAACACAACCGTGGACTAATTAGAGCCAGATGTAGGCAGTGCCGTCCATAGGGCTGGATGGAGAGTGGTGGCGTGCCAAACAACTGAGCTCTAGTTCTCAACAGTTTCACAAAGTGCCATAAGTTGAGGTTCAACTTACTGCTCCGGTTGAGTAGAGTGTAGCCGTCAAAGCTGGAATCAGTAGCACTCAGGTGAGAAGAACGGGAAGCAGATATACCCAGTCCGCTGGCAGTGTCCTACGGGGACCAGCCTATCTGGCTGCCACGCCTGAATGTTTGCAACCCCGGCCGAGCTAGGCATGCGCAATTGTGCAGCAATTCAAACTGCATAACCTGGCCAAATTTCACGGGTGTACAAGAAACCACGGGGGATTTACAAGGAGATGTTTACCCGGAACTGCCGGAGGCCTGCCGGCAGCAAGATTCCGGAATTCTTCCTGAGAAGCCTTGAAAGCAGTGAAACGCTCCTATGTTGCAATAACTCAGAACCTCATTCTGAGTGTTCCCGGCAGAGGTCATTCGGCTGAACACAACCGTGGACTAATTAGAGCCAGATGTAGGCAGTGCCGTCCATAGTGCTGGATGGAGAGTGGTGGCGTGCCAAACAACTGAGCTCTAGTTCTCATCACTTTCACAAAGTGCCATAAGTTGAGGTTCAACTTACTGCTCCGGTTGAGTAGAGTGTAGCGGTCAAAGCTGAAATCAGTAGCACTCAGGTGAGAAGAACCGGAACCAGATATACCCAGTCCGCTGGCAGTGTCCTACGGGGACTAGCCTATCTGGATTCCATGCCTGAATGTTTGCAACCGCGGCCGAGCTAGGCAGTCGGAATTGTGCAACAATGCAAACTGCATAACCTGGCCAAATTTCACGGGTGTACAAGAAACCACGGGGGATTTACAAGGAGATGTTCACCCGGAACTGCCGGAGGCCTGCCGGCAGCAAGATTCCGTAATTCTTCCTGAGAAGCCTTGAAACGCTCCTATGTTGCAATAACTCAGAACCTCATTCTGAGTGTTCCCGGCAGAGGTCATTCGGCGGAATACAACCATGGACTACTTAGAGCCAGATGTAGGCAGTGCCGTCCATAGTGCTGGATGGACAGTGGTGGCGTGCCAAACAACTGAGCTCTAGTTCTCAACAGTTTCACAAAGTGCCCTAAGTTGAGGTTCAACTTACGGCTCCGGTTGAGTAGAGTGTAGCCGTCAAAGCTGGAATCAGTAGCACTCAGGTGAGAAGAACGGGAAGCAGATATACCCAGTCCGCTGGCAGTGTCCTACGGGGACCAGCCTATCTGGCTGCCACGCCTGAATGTTTGCAACCGCGTCCGAGCTAGGCAGGCGCAATTGTGCAGCAATGAAAATTGCATAACCTGGCCAAATTTCACGGATGTACAAGAAACCACGGGGGATTTACAAGGAGATGTTCACCCGGAAGAGCCAGAGGCCTGCCGGCAGCAAGATTCCGGAATTCTTCCTGAGAAGCCTTGAAAGCAGTGAAAAGCTCCGATGTTGCAATAACTCAGAACCTCATTCTGAGTGTTCCCGGCAGAGGTCATTCAGCTGAACACAACCGTGGACTAATTAGAGCCAGATGTAGGCAGTGCCGTCCTTAGGGCTGGATGGAGAGTGGTGGGGTGACAAACAACTGAGCTCTAGTTCTCAACAGTTTCACAAAGTGCCATAAGATGAGGTTCAACTTACTGCTCCGGTTGAGTAGAGTGTAGCCGTCAACGCTGGAATCAGTAGCACTCAGGTGAGAAGAACGGGAAGCAGATATACCCAGTCCGCTGGCAGTGTCCTACGGGGACCAGCCTATCTGGCTGCCACGCCTGAATGTTTGCAACCGCGGCCGAGCTAGGCAGGCGCAATTGTGCAGCAATTCAAACTGCATAACCTGGCCAAATTTCACGGGTGTACAAGAAACCACGGGGGATTTACAAGGAGATGTTTACCCGGAACTGCCGGAGGCCTGCCGGCAGCAAGATTCCGGAATTCTTCCTGAGAAGCCTTGAAAGCAGTGAAAGGCTCCTATGTTGCAGTAACTCAGAACATCATTCTGAGTGTTCCCGGCAGAGGTCATTCGGCTGAACACAACCGTGGACTAATTAGAGTCAGATGTAGGCAGTGCAGTCCATAGTGCTGGATGGACAGTGGTGGCGTGCCAAACAACTGAGCTCTAGTTCTCAACAGTTTCACAAAGTGCCCTAAGTTGAGGTTCAACTTACGGCTCCGGTTGAGTAGATTGTAGCCGTCAAAACTGGAATAATTAGCACTCAGGTGCAAAGAACGGCAAGCAGATATACCCAGTCCGCTGGCAGTGTCCTACGGGGACCAGCCTACCTGGCGGCCACGCCTGAATGTTTGCAACTGCGGCTGAGCTAGCCAGGCGCAATTGTGCAGCAATGCAAACTGCATAACCTGGCCAAATTTCACGGGTGTTCAAGAAACCAAGGGGGATTTACAAGGAGATGTTCACTCGGAACAGCCGGACGCCGGCGGGCAGCAATATTCCGGAACTCTTCCTTAGAAGCCTTGAAAGCAGTGAAACGCTCCTATGTTGCAATAACTCAGAACCTCATTCTGAGTGTTCCCGGCAGAGGTCATTCGGCAGAACACAACCGTGGAGTAATTAGAGCCAGATGTATGCAGTGCCGTCCATAGTGCTGGATGGACAGTGGTGGCATGCCAAACAACTGAGCTCTAGTTCTCAACACTTTCACAAAGTGCCATAAGTTGAGGTTCAACTTACTGCTCAGGTTGCGTAGAGTGTAGCCGTCAAACCTGGAATCAGTAGAACTCAGGTGAGAAGAACGTGAAGCAGATATACCGAGTCCGCTTGCAGTGTCCTACGGGGTACAGCCTATCTGGCTGCCACTCCTGAATGTTTGCAACCGCGGCCGAGCTAGGCAGGCGCAATTGTGCAGCAATGCAAACTGCTTAACCTGGTCAAATTTCACGGGTGTACAAGAAACCAAGGGGATTTACAAGGAGATGTTCACCCGGAACTGCCTGAGGCCTGCCGGCAGCAAGATTCCGAAATTCATCCTGAGAAGCCTTGAAAGCAGTGAAACGCTCCTATGTTGCAATAACTCAGAACCTCATTCTGAGTGTTCCCGGCAGAGGTCATTCGGCTGAACACAACCGTGGACTAATTAGAGCCAGATGTAAGCAGTGCCGTCAATAGTGCTGGATGGACAGTGGTGGCATGCCAAACAACTGAGCTCTAGTTCTCATCACTTTCAGAAAGTGCCATAAGTTGAGGTTCAACTTACTGGTCCGGTTGAGTAGAGTGTAGCGGTCAAACCTGGAATCAGTAGCACTCAGGTGAGAAGAACGGGAAGCAGATATACCCAGTCCGCTGGCGGTGTCCTCCAGGGACCAGCCTATCTGGCTGCCACGCCTGAATGTTTGCAACCACGGCCGAGCTGGGCGGGCGCAATTGTGCAGCAATGCAAACTGCATAACCTGGCCAAATTTCACGGGTGTACAAGGAACCGCCGGTGATTTACAAGGAGATGTTCACCCGAACAGCAGAAGGCCTGCCGGCAGCAAGATTCCGGAATTCTTCCTGAGAAGCCCTGAAAGCAGTGAAACGCTCCTATGTTGCAATAACTCAGAACCTCATTCTTAGTGTTCCCGGCAGAGGTCATTCGGCTGAACACAACCATGGACTAATTAGAGCCAGATGTAGGCAGTGCCGTCCATAGTGCTGGACGGACAGTCGTGGCGTGCCAAACAACTGAGCTCTAGTTCTCAACGGTTTCACAAAGTGCCATAAGTTGAGGATCAACTTACTACTCGGGTTGAGTAGAGTGTAGCGGTCAAAGCTGGAATCAGTAGCACTCAGGTGAGAAGAACGGGAAGCAGATATACCCAGTCCGCTGGCAGTGTCCTACGAGGACCAGCCTATCTGGCTGCCACCCCTGAATGTTTGCAAACGCGGCCAAGCTAAGCAGGCGGAATTGTGCAGCAATGCAAACTGCATAACCTAGCCAAATTTCATGGTTGTACAAGAAACCACGGGGGATTTACAAGGAGATGTTCACCCGGAACAGCCAGAGGCCTGCCGGCAGCAAGATTCCAGAATTCTTCCTGAGAAGCCTTGAAAGCAGTGAAAAGCTCCTATGTTGCAATAACTCAGAACCTCATTCTGAGTTTTCCCTGTAGAGGTCATTCGGCTGAAAACAAAGGTAGACTAATTAGAGCAGGATGTAGGCAGTGCAGTCCATAGTGCTGGATGGACAGTGGTGGCGTGCCAAACAACTGAGCTCTAGTTCTCAACAGTTTCACAAAGTGCCCTAAGTTGAGGTTCAACTTACGGCTCCGGTTGAGTAGAGTGTAGCCGTCAAAGCTGGAATCAGTAGCACTCAGGTGAGAAGAACGGGAAGCAGATATACCCAGTCCGCTGGCAGTGTCCTACGGGGACCAGCCTATCTGGCTGCCACGCCTGAATGTTTGCAACCGCGTCCGAGCTAGGCAGGCGCAATTGTGCAGCAATGAAAATTGCATAACCTGGCCAAATTTCACGGATGTACAAGAAACCACGGGGGATTTACAAGGAGATGTTCACCCGGAAGAGCCAGAGGCCTGCCGGCAGCAAGATTCCGGAATTCTTCCTGAGAAGCCTTGAAAGCAGTGAAAAGCTCCGATGTTGCAATAACTCAGAACCTCATTCTGAGTGTTCCCGGCAGAGGTCATTCAGCTGAACACAACCGTGGACTAATTAGAGCGAGATGTAGGCAGTGCCGTCCTTAGGGCTGGATGGAGAGTGGTGGCGTGACAAACAACTGAGCTCTAGTTCTCAACAGTTTCACAAAGTGCCATAAGATGAGGTTCAACTTACTGCTCCGGTTGAGTAGAGTGTAGCCGTCAAAGGTGGAATCAGTAGCACTCAGGTGAGAAGAACGGGAAGCAGATATATCCAGTCCGCTGGCATTGTCCTACGGGGACCAGCCTATCTGGCTGCCACGCCTGAATGTTTGCAACCGCGGCCGAGCTAGGCAGGCGCAATTGTGCAGCAATTCAAACTGCATAACCTGGCCAAATTTCACGGGTGTACAAGAAACCACGGGGGATTTACAAGGAGATGTTTACCCGGAACTGCCGGAGGCCTGCCGGCAGCAAGATTCCGGAATTCTTCCTGAGAAGCCTTGAAAGCAGTGAAACGATCCTATGTTGAAATAACTCAGAACCTCATTCTGAGTGTTTCCGGCAGAGGTCATTCGGATGAACACAACCGTGGACTAATTAGAGCCAGATGTAGGCAGTGCCGTCCATAGTGCTGGATGGAGAGTGGTGGCGTGCCAAACAACTGAGCTCTAGTTCTCATCACTTTCACAAAGTGCCATAAGTTGAGGTTCAACTTACTGCTCCGGTTGAGTAGAGTGTAGCGGTCAAAGCTGGAATCAGTAGCACTCAGGTGAGAAGAACCGGAACCAGATATACCCAGTCCGCTGGCAGTGTCCTACGGGGACTAGCCTATCTGCATTCCATGCCTGAATGTTTGCAACCGCGGCCGAGCTAGGCAGGCGGAATTGTGCAACAATGCAAACTGCATAACCTGGCCAAATTTCACGGGTGTACAAGAAACCACGGGGGATTTACAAGGAGATGTTCACCCGGAACTGCCGGAGGCCTGCCGGCAGCAAGATTCCGTAATTCTTCCTGAGAAGCCTTGAAAGCAGTGAAACGCTCCTATGTTGCAATAACTCAGAACCTCATTCTGAGTGTTCCCGGCAGAGGTCATTCGGCGGAACACAACCATGGACTACTTAGAGCCAGATGTAGGCAGTGCCGTCCATAGTGCTGGATGGACAGTGGTGGCGTACCAAACAACTGAGCTCTAGTTCTCAACACTTTCACAAAGTGCCATCAGTTGAGGTTCAACTTACTGATCCGGTTGAGTAGAGTGTAGCCGTCAAAGCTGGAATCAGTAGCAATCAGGTGAGAAGAACGGGAAGCAGATATACCCAGTCCGCTGGCAGTGTCCTACGGGGACCAGCCTATCTGGCGGCCATGCCTGAATGTTTGCAACCGCGGCCGAGCTAGGCAGGCGCAATCGTGCAGCAATGCAAACTGCATAACCTGGCCAAATTTCACGGGTGTACAAGAAAGCACGGGGGATTTACAAGGAGATGTTCACCCGGAACTGCCGGAGGCCTGCGGGCAGCAAGATTCTGGAATTCTTCCTGAGAAGCCTTGAAAGCAGTGAAACGTTCCTATATTGCAATAACTCAGAACCTCATTCTGAGTGTTCCCGGCCGAGGTCATTCGGATGAACACAACCGTGGACTAATTAGAGCCAGATGTAGGCAGTGCCGTCCATAGTGCTGGATGGACAGTGGTGGCATGCCGAATAACTGAGCTCTAGTTCTCAACACTTTCACAAATTGCCATAAGTTGAGGTTCAACTTACTGCTTAGGTTGCGTAGAGTGTAGCCGTCAAAGCTGGAATCAGTAGCACTCAGGTGAGAAGAACGGGAAGCAGATATACCCAGTCCGCTGGCAGTGTCCTACGGGGACCAGCCTATCTGGCTGCCACGCCTGAATGTTTGCAACCGCGGCCGAGCTAGGCAGGCGCAATTGTGCAGCAATTCAAACTGCATAACCTGGCCAAATTTCACGGGTGTACAAGAAACCACGGGGGATTTACAAGGAGATGTTTACCCGGAACTGCCGGAGGCCTGCCGGCAGCAAGATTCCGGAATTCTTCCTGAGAAGCCTTGAAAGCAGTGAAACGATCCTATGTTGAAATAACTCAGAACCTCATTCTGAGTGTTTCCGGCAGAGGTCATTCGGATGAACACAACCGTGGACTAATTAGAGCCAGATGTAGGCAGTGCCGTCCATAGTGCTGGATGGAGAGTGGTGGCGTGCCAAACAACTGAGCTCTAGTTCTCATCACTTTCACAAAGTGCCATAAGTTGAGGTTCAACTTACTGCTCCGGTTGAGTAGAGTGTAGCGGTCAAAGCTGGAATCAGTAGCACTCAGGTGAGAAGAACCGGAACCAGATATACCCAGTCCGCTGGCAGTGTCCTACGGGGACTAGCCTATCTGCATTCCATGCCTGAATGTTTGCAACCGCGGCCGAGCTAGGCAGGCGGAATTGTGCAACAATGCAAACTGCATAACCTGGCCAAATTTCACGGGTGTACAAGAAACCACGGGGGATTTACAAGGAGATGTTCACCCGGAACTGCCGGAGGCCTGCCGGCAGCAAGATTCGGTAATTCTTCCTGAGAAGCCTTGAAAGCAGTGAAACGCTCCTATGTTGCAATAACTCAGAACCTCATTCTGAGTGTTCCCGGCAGAGGTCATTCGGCGGAACACAACCATGGACTACTTAGAGCCAGATGTAGGCAGTGCCGTCCATAGTGCTGGATGGACAGTGGTGGCGTACCAAACAACTGAGCTCTAGTTCTCAACACTTTCACAAAGTGCCATCAGTTGAGGTTCAACTTACTGGTCCGGTTGAGTAGAGTGTAGCCGTCAAAGCTGGAATCAGTAGCACTCAGGTGAGAAGAACGGGAAGCAGATATACCCAGTCCGCTGGCAGTGTCCTACGGGGACCAGCCTATCTGGCGGCCATGCCTGAATGTTTGCAACCGCGGCCGAGCTAGGCAGGCGCAATCGTGCAGCAATTCAAACTGCATAACCTGGCCAAATTTCACGGGTGTACAAGAAACCACGGGGGATTTACAAGGAGATGTTCACCCGGAACTGCCGGAGGCCTGCGGGCAGCAAGATTCTGGAATTCTTCCTGAGAAGCCTTGAAAGCAGTGAAACGTTCCTATATTGCAATAACTCAGAACCTCATTCTGAGTGTTCCCGGCCGAGGTCATTCGGATGAACACAACCGTGGACTAATTAGAGCCAGATGTAGGCAGTGCCGTCCATAGTGCTGGATGGACAGTGGTGGCATGCCGAATAACTGAGCTCTAGTTCTCAACACTTTCACAAATTGCCATAAGTTGAGGTTCAACTTACTGCTTAGGTTGCGTAGAGTGTAGCCGTCAAAGCTGGAATCAGTAGCACTCAGGTGAGAAGAACGGGAAGCAGATATACCCAGTCCGCTGGCAGTGTCCTACGGGGACCACCCTATCTGGCTGCCACGCCTGAGTTTTTGCAACCGCGTCCGAGCTAGGCAGGCGGAATTGTGCAGCAATGCAAACTGCATAATCTGGCCAAATTTCATGGATGTACAAGAAACCACGGGGGATTTGCAAGGAGATGTTCACCCGGAACAGCCAGAGGCCTGCCGGCAGCAAGATTCCGGAATTCTTCCTGAGAAGCCTTGAAAGCAGTGAAACGCTCCTATGTTGCAATAACTCAGAACCTCATTCTGAGTGTTCCCGGCAGAGGTCATTCGGCTGAACACAACCATGGACTAATTAGAGCCAGATGTAGGCAGTGCCGTCCATAGTGCTGGATGGACAGTGGTGGCGTGCCAAACAACTGAGCTCTAGTTCTCATCACTTTCACAAAGTGCCATATGTTGAGGTTCAACTTACTGCTCCAGTTGAGTAGAGTGTAGCGGTCAAACCTGGAATCAGTAGCACTCAGGTGAGAAGAACGGGAAGCAGATATAGCCAGTCCGCTCGCAGTGTCCTACGGGGACCAGCCTATCTGGCTGCCACGCCTGAATGTTTGCAACCGCGGCCGAGCTAGGCAGGCGCAATTGTGCAGCAATGCAAACTGCATAACCTGGCCAAATTTCACGGGTGTACAAGAAACCGAGGGGGATTTACAAGGAGATGTTCACCCGGAACAGCCGGACGCCGGCGGGCAGCAAGATTCCGGAACTCTTCCTGAGAAGCCTTGAAAGCAGTGAAATGCTCCTATGTTACAATAACTCATAACCTCATTCTGAGTGTTCCCGGCAGAGGTCATTCGGCTGAACACAACCGTGGACTAATTAGAGCCAGATGTAGGCAGTGCCGTCCATAGTGCTGGATGGACAGTGGTGGTGTGCCAAACAACTGAGCTCTAGTTCTCAACAGTTTCACAAAGTGCCCTAAGTTGAGGTTCAACTTACTGCTCCGGTTGAGTAGAGTGTATCGGTCCAAGCTGGAATCAGTAGCACTCAGGTGAGAAGAACGGGAAGCAGATATACCCATTCCGCTGGCAATGTCCTACGGGGACTAGCCTATCTGGCTGCCACGCCTGAATGTGTGCAACCGCGGCCGAGCTAGGCAGGCGCAATTGTGCAGCAATGCAAACTGCATAACCTGGGCAAATTTCACGGGTGTACAAGAAACCATGGGGGATTTACAAGGAGATGTTCACCCGGAACTGCCGGAGGCCTGCCGGCAGCAAGATTCCGGAATTCTTCCTGAGAAGCCTTGAAAGCAGGGAAACGCTCCTATGTTGCAATAACTCAGAACCTCATTCTGAGTGTTCGCGGCAGAGGTCATTCGGCTGAACACAACCGTCGACTAATTAGAGCCAGATGTAGGCAGTGCCGTCCATAGTGCTGGATGGACAGTGGTGGCGTGCCAAACAACTGAGCTCTAGTTCTCATCACTTCCACAAAGTGCCATAAGTTGAAGTTCAACTTACTGCTCCGGTTGAGTACAGTGTAGGGGTCAAACCTGGAATCAGTAGCACTCAGGTGAGAAGAACTGGAAGCAGATATACCCAGTCCGCTGGCAGTGTCCTACTGGGACCAGCCTATCTGGCTGCCACGCCTGAATGTGTGCAACCGCGTCCGAGCTATGCAGGCGCTATTGTGCAGCAATGCAAACTGCATAACCTGGCCAAATTTCACGGGTGTACAAGAAACCACGGGGGATTTACAAGGAGATGTTCACCAGGAACAGCCGGACGCGGGCGGGCAGCAATATTCCGGAACTCTTCCTGAGAAGCCTTGAAAGCAGTGAAACGCTCCTATGTTGCAATAACTCCGAACCTCATTCTGAGTGTTCCCGGCAGAGGTCATTCGGCTGAACACAACCGTCGACTCATTAGAGCCAGATGTAGGCAGTGCCGTCCATAGTGCTGGATGGACAGTGGTGGCGTGCCAAACAACTGAGCTCTAATTCTCAACAGTTTCACAAAGTGCCCTAAATTGAGGTTAAAACTTACTGCTCTGGTTGAGTAGAGTGTAGCGGTCAAAGCTGGAATCAGTAGCACTCAGGTGAGAAGAACGGGAAGCAGATATACCCAGTCCGCTGGCAGTGTCCTACGGGGACTAGCCTATCTGGATTCCATGCCTGAATGTTTGCAACCGCGGCCGACCTAGGCAGGCGGAATTGTGCAACAATGCAAACTGCATAACATGGCCAAATTTCACGGGTGTACAAGAAACCACGGGGGATTTACAAGGAGATGTTGACCCGGAACTGCCGGAGGCCTGCCGGCAGCAAGATCCCGGAATTCTTCCTGAGAAGCCTTGAAAGCAGTGAAACGCTCCTATGTTGCAATAACTCAGAACCTCATTCTGAGTTTTCCCGGCAGAGGTCATTCGGCTGAACACAACCATGGACTAATTAGAGCCAGATGTAGGCAGTGCCGTAAATAGTGCTGGATGGAGAGTGGTGGCGTGCCAAACAACTGAGCTCTAGTTCTCAACACTTTCACAAAGTGCCATAAGTTGAGGTTCAACTTACTGCTCCGGTTGAGTAGAGTGTAGCGGTCAAACCTGGAATCAGTAGCAGTCAGGTGAGAAGAACGGGAAGCAGATATACCCAGTCCGTTGGCAGTGTCCTCTGGGGACCAGCCTATCTAGCTACCACGCCTGAATGTTTGCAACCGGGTACGAGCTAGGCAGGCGCAATTGTGCAGCAATGCAAACTGCATAACCTGGCCAAATTTAACGGGTGTACAAGAATCCACGGGGGATTTACAAGGAGATGTTCACCGGAACTGTCGGAGGCCTGGTGGCAGCAAGATTCCGGAATTCTTCCTGAGAAGCCTTTAAAGCAGTGAAACGCTCCTATGTTGCAATAACTCAGAACCTCATTCTGAGTGTTCCCGGCAGAGGTCATTCAGCTGAACACAACCGTGGACTAATTAGAGCCAGATGTAGGCAGTGCCATCCATAGTTCTGGATGGACAGTGTTGGCGTGCCAAACAACTGAGCTCTAGTTCTCAACAGTTTCACAAAGTGCCCTAAGTTGAGCTTCAACTTACTCCTTCGGTTGAGTAGAGTGTAGCCGTGAAACCTGGAATCAGTAGAACTCAGGTGAGAAGAACGGGAAGCAGATATACCCAGTCCGCTGGCAGTGTCCTACGGGGACTAGCCTATCCGGCTGCCATGCCTGAATGTTTGCACCCGCGGCCGAGCTAGGCAGGCGCAATTGTGCAGCAATGCAAACTGCATAACCTGGCCAAATTTCACGGGTGTACAAGGAACCGCCGGTGATTTACAAGGAGATGTTCACGCGAACAGCAGAAGGCCTGCCGGCAGCAAGATTCCGGAATTCTTCCTGAGAAGCCCTGAAAGCAGTGAAACGCTCCTATGTTGCAATAACTCAGAACCTCATTCTGAGTGTTCCTGGCAGAGGTCATTCGGCTGAACACAACGGTAGACTAATTAGAGCCAGATGTAGGCAGTGCAGTCCATAGTGCTGGATGGACAGTGGTGGCGTGCCAAACAACTGAGCTCTAGTTCTCAACAGTTTCACAAAGTGCCCTAAGTTGAGGTTCAACTTGCTGCTCCGGTTGAGTAGAGTGTAGCCGTCAAAGCTGGAATCAGTAGCACTCAGGTGAGAAGAACGGGAAGCAGATATACCCAGTCAATTGGCAGTGTCCTACGAGGACCAGCCTATCTGGCTGCCACGCCTGAATGTTTGCAACCGCGGCCGAGCTTGGCAGGCGCAATTGTGCAGGAATGCAAACTGCATAACCTGGCCAAATTTCACGGGTGTACAAGAAAGCACGGGGGATTTACAAGGAGATGTTCACCCGGAACAGCCGGAGGCCTGCCAGCAGCAAGATTCTGGAATTCGTCTTGAGAGGCCTTGAAAGCAGTGAAACGCTCCTATGTTGCAATAACTCAGAACCTCATTCTGAGTGTTCCCGGCAGAGGTCATTCGGCTGAACACAACCGTGGAGTAATTAGAGCCAGCTGTATGCAGTGCCGTCCATAGTGCTGGATGGACAGTGGTGGCGTGCCAAACAACTGAGCTCTAGTTCTCCTCACTTTCACAAAGTGCCATAAGTTGAGGTTCAACTTATTGCTCCGGTTGAGTAGAGTGTAGCGGTCAAAGCTTGAATGAGTAGTACTCAGGTGAGAAGAACGGGAACCAGATATACCCAGTCCGCTGGCAGTGTCCTACGGGGACCAGCCTATCTGGCTGCCACGCCTGAATGTTTGCAACCGCGGCCGAACTAGGCAGGCGAAATTGTGCAGCAATGCAAACTGCATAACCTGGCCAAATTTCCCGGGTGTACAAGAAACCACGGGGGATTTACAAGGAGATGTTCACCCGGAACAGACGGATGCCGGCGGGCAGCAAGATTCCGGAATTCTTCCTGAGAAGCCTTGAAAGCAGTGAAACGCTCTTATGTTGCAATAACTCAGAACATCATTCTGAGTGTCCCCGGCAGAGGTCATTCGGCTGAACACAACCGTGGACTAATTAGAGCCAGATGTAGGCAGTGCCGTCCATAGTGCTGGATGGAGAGTGGTGGCGTGCCAAACAACTGAGCTCTAGTTCTCAACAGTTTCACAAAGTGCCCTAAGTTGAGGTTCAACTTACGGCTCCGGTTGAGTAGAGTGTAGCCGTCAAAGCTGGAATCAGTAGCACTCAGGTGAGAAGAAGGGGAAGCAGATATACCCAGTCAATTGGCAGTGTCCTACGGGGACCAGCCTATCTGGCTGCCACGCCTGAATGTTTGCAACCCAGGCCGAGCAAGGCAGGCGAAATTGTGCAGCAATGCAAACTGCATAACCTGGCCAAATTTCACGGGTGTACAAGAAACCACGGGGGATTTACAAGGAGATGTTCACCCGGAACTGCCGGACGCCGGCGGGCAGCAAGATTCCGGAATTCTTCCTGAGAAGCCTTGAAAGCAGTGAAACGCTCCTATGTTGCAATAACTCAGAACCTCATTCTGAGTGTTCCCGGCAGAGGTCATTCGGCTGAACACAACCGTGGACTAATTAGAGCCAGATGTAGGCAGTGCCGTCCATAGTGCTGGATGGACAGTGGTGGCATGCCAAACAACTGAGCTCTAGTTCTCATCACTTTCACAAAGTGCCATTAGTTGAGGATCAACTTACGGCTCCGATTGAGTAGAGTGTAGCCGTCAAAGCTGGAATCAGTAGCACTCAGGTGAGAAGAACGGGAAGCAGATATACCCAGTCCATTGGCAGTGTCCTTCGGGGACCAGCCTATCTGGCTGCCACGCCTGAATGTTTGCCACCGCGGCCGAGCTAGGCAGGCGCAATTGTGCAGCAATGCAAACTGCATAGCCTGGCCAAATTTCACGGATGTACAAGAAACCACAGGGGATTTACAAGGAGATGTTCACCCGGAACAGCCGGAGGCCTGCCGGCAGCAAGATTCCGGAATTCTTCCTGAGAAGCCTTGAAAGCAGTGAAACGCTCCTATGTTGCAATAACTCAGAACCTCTTTCTGAGTGTTCCCGGCAGAGGTCATTCAGCTGAACACAACCGTGGACTAATTAGAGCCAGATGTAGGCAGTGCCGTCCATAGTGCTGGATGGACAGTGGCGGCGTGCCAAACAACTGAGCTCTAGTTCTCAACAGTTTCACAAAGTGCCCTAAGTTGAGGTTCAAATTACGGCTCCGGTTGAGTAGAGTGTAGCGGTCAAAGCTGGAATCAGTCGCACTCAGGTGAGAAGAATGTGAAGCAGATATAGCTAGTCCGCTGGCAGTGTCCTACGTGGACTAGCCTATCTGGGTGCCACGCCTGAATGTTTGCAACCGCGGCCGAGGTAGGCAGGCGCAATTGTGCAGCAATGCAAACTGCATAACCTGGCCAAATTTCACGGATGTACAAGAAATCACGGGGGATTTACAAGGAGATGTTCACCTGGAACAGCTGGAGACCTGCCGGCAGCAAGATTCCAGAATTCTTCCTGAGAAGCCTTGAAAGCAGTGAAACGCTCCTATGTTGCAATAACTCAGAACCTCATTCTGAGTGTTCCAGGCAGAAGTCATTCGGCTGAACACAACCGTGGACTAATTAGAGCCAGATGTAGGCAGTGCCGTCCATAGTGCTGGATGGACAGTGGTGGCGTGCCAAACAACTGAGCTCTAGTTCTCAACAGTTTCACAAAGTGCCATGAGTTGAGGTTCAACTTACTGCTCCGGTGGAGTAGAGTGTAGCCGTCAAAGATGTAATCAGTAGCACTCAGGGGAGAAGAACGGGAAGCAGATATACCCAGTCCGCTGGCAGTGTCCTACGGGGACCAGCCTATCTGGCTGCCACACCTGAATGTTTGCAACCGCGGCCGAGCTAGGCAGGCACAATTGTGCAGCAATTCAAACTGCATAACCTGGCCAAATATCACGGGTGAACAAGAAACCACGGGGGATTTACAAGGAGATGTTCGGCCGGAACTGCCAGAGGCCTGCCGGCAGTAAGATTCCGGAATTCTTCCTGAGAAGCCTTGAAAGCAGTGAAACGCTCCTATGTTGCCATAACTCAGAACATCATTCTGAGTGTCCCCGGCCGAGGTCATTCGGCTGAACACAACCGTGGACTAATTAGAGCCAGATGTAGGCAGTGCCGTCCATAGTGCTGGATGCACAGTGGTGGCTTGCCAAACAACTGAGCTCTAGTTCTCAACAGTTTCACAAAGTGCCATAAGTAGAGGTTAAACTTACTGCTCCGGTTGAGAAGAGTGTAGCCGTCAAAGCTGGAATCAGTAGCACTCAGGTGAGAAGAACGGGAAGCAGATATACCCAGTCTGCTGGCAGTGTCCTACGGGGACCAGCCTATCTGGCTGCCACGCCTGAATGTTTGCAACCGCGGCCGAGCTAGGCAGGCGCAATTGTGCAGCAATGCAAACTGCATAACCTGGCCAAATTTCACGGATGTACAAGAAACCACGGGGGATTTACAAGGAGATGTTCACCCGGAAGAGCCGGAGGCCTGCCGGCAGCAAGATTCCGGAATTCTTCCTGAGAAGCCTTGAAAGCAGTGAAACACTCCTATGTTGCAATAACTCAGAACCTCATTCTGAGTGTTTCCGGCAGAGGTCATTCAGCTGAACACAACCGTGGACTAAATAGAGCCAGATGTAGGCAGTGCCGTCCATAGTGCTGGATGGAGAGTGGTGGCGTGCCAAACAACTGAGCTCTAGTTCTCAACAGTTTCACAAAGTGCCCTAAGTTGAGGTTCAACTTACGGCTCCGGTTGAGTAGAGTGTAGTGGTCAAAGCTGGAATCAGTAGCACTCAGGTGAGAAGAACGTGAAGCAGATATAGCCAGTCCGCTGGCAGTGTCCTACGGGGACTAGCCTATCTGTCTGCCACGCCTGAATGTTGGCAAGCGCGGCCGAGCTAAGCCGGCGGAATTGTGCAGCAATACAAACTGTATAACCTGGCCAAATTTCAAGGGTGTACAAGAAACCACGGGGGATTTACAAGGAGATGTTCACCCGGAACAGCCGGAGGCCTGCCGGCAGCAAGATTCCAGAATTCTTCCTGAGAAGCCTTGAAAGCAGTGAAACGCTCCTATGTTGCAATAACTCAGAACCTCATTCTGAGTGTTCCAGACAGAGGTCATTCGGCTGAACACAACCGTGGACTAATTAGAGCCAGATGTAGGCAGTGCCGTCCATAGGGCTGGATGGAGAGTGGTGGCGTGCCAAACAACTGAGCTCTAGTTCTCAACAGTTTCACAAAGTGCCCTAAGTTGAGGTTCAACTTACTGCTCCGGTTGAGTAGAGTGTAGCCGTCAAAGCTGGAATCAGTAGCACTCAGGTGAGAAGAACGGGAAGCAGATATACCCAGTCCGCTGGCAGTGTCCTACGGGGACCAGGCTCTCTGGCTGCCACGCCTGAATGTTTGTAACCGCGGCCGAGCTAGGCAGGGCCAATTGTGCAGCAATTCAAACTGCATAACCTGGCCAAATTTCACGGGTGTACAAGAAACCACGGGGGATTTACAAGGAGATGTTCACCCGGAACTGCCGGAGGCCTGCCGGCAGCAAGATTCCGGAATTCTTCCTGAGAAGCCTTGAAAGCAGTGAAACGCTCCTATGTTGAAATAACTCAGAACCTCATTTTAGTGTTCCCGGCAGAGGTCATTCGGCTGAACACAACCGTGGACTAATTAGAGCCAAATGTAAGCAGTGCCGTCCATAGTGCTGGATGGACAGTGGTGGCGTGCCAAACAACTGAACTCTAGTTCTCATCACTTTCACAAAGTGCCATAAGTTGAGGTTCAACGTACTGCTCCGGTTGAGTAGAGTGTAGCCGTCAAACATGGAATCAGTAGCACTCAGGTGAGAAGAACGGGAAGCAGATATACCCAGTCCGCTGGCAGTGTCCTACGGGGACCAACCTATCTGGCTGCCACGCCTGAATGTTTGCAACCGCGGCCGAGCTAGGCAGGCGCAATTGTGCAGCAATGCAAACTGCATAACCTGGCCAAATTTCACGGATGTACAAGAAGCCACGGGGGATTTCAAGGAGATGTTCACCGGGAAGAGCCGGAGGCCTGCCGGCAGCAAGATTCCGGAATTCTTCCTGAGAAGCCTTGAAAGCAGTGAAACGCTCCTATGTTGCAATAACTCAGAACCTCATTCTGAGTGTTCCCGTCAGAGGTCATTCAGCTGAAAACAACCGTGGACTAATTAGAGCCAGATGTAGGCAGTGCCGTCCATAGTGCTGGATGGACAGTGGTGGCTTGCCAAACAACTGAGCTCTAGTTCTCAACAGTTTCACAAAGTGCCCTAAGTTGAGGTTCAACTTACGGCTCCGGTTGAGTAGAGTGTAGCGGTCAAAGATGGAATCAGTAGCACTCAGGTGAGAAGAACGTGAAGCAGATATAGCCAGTCCGCTGGCAGTGTCCTACGGGGACTAGCCTATCTGGCTGCCACGCCTGAATGTTGGCAAGCGCGGCCGAGCTAAGCAGGCGGAATTGTGCAGCAATGCAAACTGCATAACCTGGCCAAATTTCACGGATGTACAAGAAACCACGGGGGATTTACAAGGAGATGTTCACCCGGAACAGCCGGAGGCCTGCCGGAAGCCAGATTCCTGAATTCTTCCTGAGAAGCCTTGAAAGCAGTGAAACGCTCCTATGTTGCAATAACTCAGAACCTCATTCTGAGTGTTCCAGACAGAGGTCATTCGGCTGAACACAACCGTGGACTAATTAGAGCCAGATGTAGGCAGTGCCGTCCATAGGGCTGGATGGAGAGTGGTGGCGTGCCAAACAACTGAGCTCTAGTTCTCAACAGTTTCACAAAGTGCCCTAAGTTGAGGTTCAACTTACGGCTCCGGTTGAGTAGAGTGTAGCCGTCAAAGCTGGAATCAGTAGCACTCAGGTGAGAAGAACGGGAAGCAGATATACCCTGTCCGCTGGCAGTGTCCTACGGGGACCAGGCTATCTGGCTGCCACGCCTGAATGTTTGCAACCGCGACCGAGCTAGGCAGGGCCAATTGTGCAGCAATTCAAACTGCATAACCTGGCCAAATTTCACGGGTGTACAAGAAACCACGGGGGATTTACAAGGAGATGTTCACCCGGAACTGCCGGAGGCCTGCCGGCAGCAAGATTCCGGAATTCTTCCTGAGAAGCCTTGAAAGCAGTGAAACGCTCCTATGTTGAAATAACTCAGAACCTCATTCTGAGTGTTCCCGGCAGAGGTCATTCGGCTGAACACAACCGTGGACTAATTAGAGCCAGATGTAAGCAGTGCCGTCCATAGTGCTGGATGGACAGTGGTGGCGTGCCAAACAACTGAGCTCTAGTTCTCATCACTTTCACAAAGTGCCATAAGTTGAGGTTCAACTTACTGCTCCGGTTGAGTAGAGTGTAGCGGTCAAAGCTGGAATCAGTAGCACTCAGGTGAGAAGAACGGGAAGCAGATATACCCAGTCCGCTGGCAGTGTCCTACGGGGACCAACCTATCTGGCTGCCACGCCTGAATGTTTGCAACCGCGGCCGAGCTAGGCAGGCGCAATTGTGCAGCAATGCAAACTGCATAACCTGGCCAAATTTCACGGATGTACAAGAAGCCACGGGGGATTTCAAGGAGATGTTCACCCGGAAGAGCCGGAGGCCTGCTGGCAGCAAGATTTCGGAATTCTTCCTGAGAAGCCTTGAAAGCAGTGAAACGCTCCTATGTTGCAATAACTCAGAACCTCATTCTGAGTGTTCCCGTCAGAGGTCATTCAGCTGAAAACAACCGTGGACTAATTAGAGCCAGATGTAGGCAGTGCCGTCCATAGTGCTGGATGGACAGTGGTGGCGTGCCAACCAACTGAGCTCTAGTTCTCAACAGTTTCACAAAGTGCCCTAAGTTGAGGTTCAACTTACGGCTCCGGTTGAGTAGAGTGTAGAGGTCAAAGATGGAATCAGTAGCACTCAGGTGAGAAGAACGTGAAGCAGATATAGCCAGTCCGCTGTCAGTGTCCTACGGGGACTAGCCAATCTGGCTGCCACGCCTGAATGTTGGCAAGCGCGGCCGAGCTAAGCAGGCGGAATTGTGCAGCAATGCCAACTGCATAACCTGGCCAAATTTCACGGATGTACAAGAAACCACGGGGGATTTACAAGGAGATGTTCACCCCGAACAGCCGGAGGCCTGCCGGCAGCCAGATTCCAGAATTCTTCCTGAGAAGCCTTGAAAGCAGTGAAACGCTCCTATGTTGCAGTAACTCAGAACATCATTCTGAGTGTCCCCCGCCAAGGTCATTCGGCTGAACACAACCGTGGACTAATTAGAGCCAGATGTAGTCAGTGCCGTCCATAGTGCTGGATGGACAGTGGTGGCGTGCCAAACAACTGAGCTCTAGTTCTCAACAGTTTCACAAAGTGCCATAAGTAGAGGTTCAACTTACTGCTCCGGTTGAGTAGAGTGTAGCCGTCAAAGCTGGAATCAGTAGCACTCAGGTGAGAAGAACGTGAAGCAGATATAGCCAGTCCGCTGGCAGTGTCCTACGGGGACTAGCCTATCTGGCTGCCACGCCTGAATGTTTGCAAGCGCGGCCGAGCTAAGCAGGCGGAATTGTGCAGCAATGCAAACTGCATAACCTGGCCAAATTTCACGGATGTACAAGAAACCACGGGGGATTTACAAAGACATGTTCACCCGGAACAGCCGGAGGCCGGCCGGCAGCAAGATTCCGGAATTCTTCCTGAGAAGCCTTGAAAGCAGTGAAACGCTCCTATGTTGCAATAACTAAGAACCTCATTCTGAGTGTTCCCGGGAGAGGTCATTCGGCTGAACACAACCGTGGACTAATTAGAGCCAGATGTAAGCAGTGCCGTCCATAGTGCTGGATGGACAGTGGTGGCGTGCCAAACATCTGAGCTCTAGTTCTCATCACTTTCACAAAGTGCCATAAGTTGAGGTTCAACTTACTGCTCGGGTTGAGTAGAGTGTAGCCGTCAAACATGGAATCAGTAGCACTCAGGTGAGAAGAACGGGAAGCAGATATACCCAGTCCGCTGGCAGTGTCCTACGGGGATCAGCCTATCTGGCTGCCACGCCTGAATGTTAGCAACCGCGGCCGAGCTAGGCAGGCAAAATTGTGCAGCAATGCAAACTGCATAACCAGGCCAAATTTAAAGGGTGTACAAGAAACCACGGGGGATTTACAAGGAGATGTTCACCAGGAACAGCCGGAGGCCTGCCGGCAGCAAGATTCCGGAATTCTTCCTGAGAAGCCTTGAAAGCAGTGAAACGCTCCTATGTTGAAATAACTCAGAACCTCATTCTGAGTGTTCCCGGCAGAGGTCATTCGGCTGAACTAAACCGTCGACTAATTAGAGCCAGATGTAGGCAGTGCCGTCCATAGTGCTGGATGAACAGTGGTGGCGTGCCAAACAACTGAGCTCTAGTTGTCATCACTTTCACAAAGTGCCATAAGTTGAGGTTCAACTTACTGCTCCGGTTGAGTAGTGTGTAGCCGTCAAAGCTGGAATCAGTAGCACTCAGGTGAGAAGAACGGGAAGCAGATATAGCCAGTCCGCTGGCAGTGTCCTACGGGGACCAGCCTATCTGGCTGCCATGCCTGAATGTTTGCAACCGCGGCCGAGCTACGAAGGCGCAATTGTGCAGCAATGCAAACTGCATAACCTGGCCAAATTTCACGGGTGTACAAGAAACCACGGGGGATTGACAAGGAGAGGTTCACCCGGAACTGCCGGAGGCCTGCCGGAAGCAAGATTCCGGAATTCTTCCTGAGAAGCCTTGAAAGAAGTGAAACGCTCCTATGTTGCAATAACTCAGAACCTCATTCTGAGTGTTCCCGGCAGAGGTCATTCGGCTGAACACAACCATGGAATAATTAGAGCCAGATGTAGGCAGTGCCGTCCATAGTGCTGGATGGACAGTGGTGGCGTGCCAAACAACTGAGCTCTAGTTCTCATCGCTTTCACAAAGTGCCATGAGTGGAGGTTCAACTTACTGCTCCGGTTTAGTAGAGTGTAGCCGTCAAAGCTGGAATCAGTAGCACTCAGGTGAGAAGAACGGGAAGCAGATATACCCAGTCCGCTGGCAGTGTACTACGGGGACCAGCCTATCTGGCTGCCACGCCTGAATGTTTGCAACCGCGGCCGAGCTAGGCAGGCGCAATTGTGCAGCAATTTAAACTGCATAACCTGGCCAAATTTGACGGGTGTACAACGAACCGCGGGTGATTTACAAGGAGATGTTCACCCGGAACAGCCGGAGGCCTGCTGGCAGCAAGATTCCGGAATTCTTCCTGAGAAGCCTTGAAAGCAGTGAAACGCTCCTATGTTGCAGTAACTCACAACCTCATTCTGAGTGTTCCCGGCAGAGGTCATTCGGCTGAACACAACCGTGGACTAATTAGAGCCAGATGTAGGCAGTGCCGTCCATAGTGCTGGATGGACAGTGGTGGCGTGCCAAACAACTGAGCTCTAGTTCTCATCACTTTCACAAAATTCCATAAGTAGAGGTTCAACTTACTGCTCCAGTTGAGTAGAGTGTAGCCTTCAAAGGTGGAATCAGTAGCACTCAGGAGAGAAGAACGGGAAGCAGATATACCCAGTCCGCTGGCAGTGTACTACGGGGACCAGCCTCTCTGGCTGCCTCGCCTGAATGTTTGCAACCGTGGCTGAGCTAGGCAGGCGCAATTGTGCAGCATTGCAAACTGCATAACCTGGCCAAATTTCACGGATGTACAAGAAACCACGGGGGATTTACAAGGAGATGTTCACCCGGAACAGCCGGACGCCGGCGGGCAGCATGATTCCGGAACTCTTCCTGAGAAGCCTTGAAAGCAGTGAAACGCTCCTATGTTGCAATAAGTCAGAACCTCATTCTGAGTGTTCCCGGCAGAGGTCATTCGGCTGAACACAAACATAGACTAATTAGAGCCAGATGTAGGCAGTGCCGTCCATAGTGCTGGATGGACAGTGGTGGCATGCCAAACAACTGAGGTCTAGTTCTCAACACTTTCACAAAGTGCCATAAGTTGAGGTTCAATTTACTGCTCCAGTTGAGTAGAGAGTGTAGCCGTCAAAGGTGGAATCAGTAGCACTCAGGTGAGAAGAACGGGAAGCAGATATACCCAGTATGCTGGTAGTGTCCTACGGGGACCAGCCTATCTGGCTGCCACGCCTGAATGTTTGCAACCGCGGCCGAGCTAGGCTGGCGCAATTGTGCAGCAATGCAAACTGCATAACCTGTCCAAATTTCAGGGGTGTACAAGAAACCACGGGTGATTTACAAGGAGATGTTCACCCGGAACAGCCCGAGGCCTGCCGGCAGCAAGATTCCGGAATTCTTCCTCAGAAGCCGTGAAACCAGTGCAACGCTCCTATGTTGCAATAACTCAGAACCTCATTCTGAGGGTTCCAGGCAGAGGTCATTCGGCTGAACACAACCGTGGACTAACTAGAGCCAGATGTAGGCAGTGCCGTCCATAGTGCTGGATGTAGAGTGGTGGCGAGCCAAACAACTGACCTCTAGTTCTGAACAGTTTCACAAAATGCCATAACTTGAGGTTCAACTTAATGCTCCGGTTGAGTAGTGTGTAGCCGTCAAAGCTGGAATCAGTAGCACTCAGGTGAGGAGAACGGGAAGCAGATATACCGAGTCCGCTGGCAGTGTCCTACGGGGTACAGCCTATCTGGCTGCCACTCCTGAATGTTTGCAACCGCGGCCGAGCTAGGCAGGCGCAATTGTGCAGCAATGCAAACTGCTTAACCTGGTCAAATTTCACGGGTGTACAAGAAACCAAGGGGATTTACAAGGAGATGTTCACCCGGAACGGCCTGAGGCCTGCCGGCAGCAAGATTCCGAAATTCATCCTGAGAAGCCTTGAAAGCAGTGAAACGCTCCTATGTTGCAATAACTCAGAACCTCATTCTGAGTGTTCCCGGCAGAGGTCATTCGGCTGAACACAACCGTGGACTAATTAGAGCCAGATGTAAGCAGTGCCGTCCATAGTGCTGGATGGACAGTGGTGGCGTGCCAAACAACTGAGCTCTAGTTCTCATCACTTTCACAAAGTGCCATAAGTTGAGGTTCAACTTACTGCTCCGGTTGAGTAGAGTGTAGCGGTCAAACCTGGAATCAGTAGCACTCAGGTGAGAAGAACGGGAAGCAGATATACCCAGTCCGCTGGCGGTGTCCTCCAGGGACCAGCCTATCTGGCTGCCACGCCTGAATGTTTGCAACCACGGCCGAGCTGGGCGGGCGCAATTGTGCAGCAATGCAAACTGCATAACCTGGCCAAATTTCACGGGTGTACAAGGAACCGCCGGTGATTTACAAGGAGATGTTCACCCGAACAGCAGGAGGCCTGCCGGCAGCAAGATTCCGGAATTCTTCCTGAGAAGCCCTGAAAGCAGTGAAACGCTCCTATGTTGCAATAACTCAGAACCTCATTCTTAGTGTTCCCGGCAGAGGTCATTCGGCTGAACACAACCATGGACTAATTAGAGCCAGATGTAGGCAGTGCCGTCCATAGTGCTGGACGGACAGTCGTGGCGTGCCAAACAACTGAGCTCTAGTTCTCAAAGGTTTCACAAAGTGCCATAAGTTGAGGATCAACTTACTACTCGGGTTGAGTAGAGTGTAGCGGTCAAAGCTGGAATCAGTAGCACTCAAGTGAGAAGAACGGGAAGCAGATATACCCAGTCCGCTGGCAGTGTCCTACGAGGACCAGCCTATCTGGCTGCCACCCCTGAATGTTTGCAAACGCGGCCAAGCGAAGCAGGCGGAATTGTGCAGCAATGCAAACTGCATAACCTGGCCAAATTTCATGGTTGTACAAGAAACCACGGGGGATTTACAAGGAGATGTTCACCCGGAACAGCCAGAGGCCTGCCGGCAGCAAGATTCCAGAATTCTTCCTGAGAAGCCTTGAAAGCAGTGAAAAGCTCCTATGTTGCAATAACTCAGAACCTCATTCTGAGTTTTCCCTGTAGAGGTCATTCGGCTGAAAACAAAGGTAGACTAATTAGAGCAGGATGTAGGCAGTGCAGTCCATAGTGCAGGATGGACAGTGGTGGCGTGCCAAACAACTGAGCTCTAGTTCTCAACAGTTTCACAAAGTGCCCTAAGTTGAGGTTCAACTTACGGCTCCGGTTGAGTAGAGTGTAGCCGTCAAAGCTGGAATCAGTAGCACTCAGGTGAGAAGAACGGGAAGCAGATATACCCAGTCCGCTGGCAGTGTCCTACGGGGACCAGCCTATCTGGCTGCCACGCCTGAATGTTTGCAACCGCGTCCGAGCTAGGCAGGCGCAATTGTGCAGCAATGAAAATTGCATAACCTGGCCAAATTTCACGGATGTACAAGAAACCACGGGGGATTTACAAGGAGATGTTCACCCGGAAGAGCCAGAGGCCTGCCGGCAGCAAGATTCCGGAATTCTTCCTGAGAAGCCTTGAAAGCAGTGAAAAGCTCCGATGTTGCAATAACTCAGAACCTCATTCTGAGTGTTCCCGGCAGAGGTCATTCAGCTGAACACAACCGTGGACTAATTAGAGCCAGATGTAGGCAGTGCCGTCCTTAGGGCTGGATGGAGAGTGGTGGCCTGACAAACAACTGAGCTCTAGTTCTCAACAGTTTCACAAAGTGCCATAAGATGAGGTTCAACTTACTGCTCCGGTTGAGTAGAGTGTAGCCGTCAAAGCTGGAATCAGTAGCACTCAGTTGAGAAGAATGTGAAGCAGATATACCCAGTCCGCTGGCAGTGTCCTACGGGGACCAGCCTATCTGGCTGCCACGCCTGAATGTTTGCAACCGCGGCCGAGCTAGGCAGGCGCAATTGTGCAGCAATTCAAACTGCATAACCTGGCCAAATTTCACGGGTGTACAAGAAACCACGGGGGATTTACAAGGAGATGTTTACCCGGAACTGCCGGAGGCCTGCCGGCAGCAAGATTCCTGAATTCTTCCTGAGAAGCCTTGAAAGCAGTGAAACGCTCCTATGTTGAAATAACTCAGAACCTCATTCTGAGTGTTCCCGGCAGAGGTCATTCGGATGAACACAACCGTGGACTAATTAGAGCCAGATGTAGGCAGTGCCGTCCATAGTGCTGGATGGAGAGTGGTGGCGTGCCAAACAACTGAGCTCTAGTTCTCATCACTTTCACAAAGTGCCATAAGTTGAGGTTCAACTTACTGCTCCGGTTGAGTAGAGTGTAGCGGTCAAAGCTGGAATCAGTAGCACTCAGGTGAGAAGAACCGGAACCAGATATACCCAGTCCGCTGGCAGTGTCCTACGGGGACTAGCCTATCTGCATTCCATGCCTGAATGTTTGCAACCGCGGCCGAGCTAGGCAGGCGGAATTGTGCAACAATGCAAACTGCATAACCTGGCCAAATTTCACGGGTGTACAAGAAACCACGGGGGATTTACAAGGAGATGTTCACCCGGAACTGCCGGAGGCCTGCCGGCAGCAAGATTCCGTAATTCTTCCTGAGAAGCCTTGAAAGCAGTGAAACGCTCCTATGTTGCAATAACTCAGAACCTCATTCTGAGTGTTCCCGGCAGAGGTCATTCGGCGGAACACAACCATGGACTACTTAGAACCAGATGTAGGCAGTGCCGTCCATAGTGCTGGATGGACAGTGGTGGCGTACCAAACAACTGAGCTCTAGTTCTCAACACTTTCACAAAGTGCCATCAGTTGAGGTTCAACTTACTGGTCCAGTTGAGTAGAGTGTAGCCGTCAAAGCTGGAATCAGTAGCACTCAGGTGAGAAGAACGGGAAGCAGATATACCCAGTCCGTTGGCAGTGTCCTACGGGGACCAGCCTATCTGGCGGCCATGCCTGAATGTTTGCAACCGCGGCCGAGCTAGGCAGGCGCAATCGTGCAGCAATGCAAACTGCATAACCTGGCCAAATTTCACGGGTGTACAAGAAAGCACGGGGGATTTACAAGGAGATGTTCACCCGGAACTGCCGGAGGCCTGCGGGCAGCAAGATTCTGGAATTCTTCCTGAGAAGCCTTGAAAGCAGTGAAACGTTCCTATATTGCAATAACTCAGAACCTCATTCTGAGTGTTCCCGGCCGAGGTCATTCGGATGAACACAACCGTGGACTAATTAGAGCCAGATGTAGGCAGTGCCGTCCATAGTGCTGGATGGACAGTGGTGGCATGCCGAATAACTGAGCTCTAGTTCTCAACACTTTCACAAATTGCCATAAGTTGAGGTTCAACTTACTGCTTAGGTTGCGTAGAGTGTAGCCGTCAAAGCTGGAATCAGTAGCACTCAGGTGAGAAGAACGGGAAGCAGATATACCCAGTCCGCTGGCAGTGTCCTACGGGGACCAGCCTATCTGGCTGCCACGCCTGAGTTTTTGCAACCGCGTCCGATCTAGGCAGGCGGAATTGTGCAGCAATGCAAACTGCATAATCTGGCCAAATTTCATGGATGTACAAGAAACCACGGGGGATTTGCAAGGAGATGTTCACCCGGAACAGCCAGAGGCCTGCCGGCAGCAAGATTCCGGAATTCTTCCTGAGAAGCCTTGAAAGCAGTGAAACGCTCCTATGTTGCAATAACTCAGAACCTCATTCTGAGTGTTCCCGGCAGAGGTCATTCGGCTGAACACAACCATGGACTAATTAGAGCCAGATGTAGGCAGTGCCGTCCATAGTGCTGGATGGAGAGTGGTGGCGTGCCAAACAACTGAGCTCTAGTTCTCATCACTTTCACAAAGTGCCATAAGTTGAGGTTCAACTTACTGCTCCGGTTGAGTAGAGTGTAGCGGTCAAACCTGGAATCAGTAGCACTCAGGTGAGAAGAACGGGAAGCAGATATACCTAGTCCGCTCGCAGTGTTCTACGGGGACCAGCCTATTTGGCTGCCACGCCTGAATGTTTGCAACCGCGGCCGAGCTAGGCAGGCGCAATTGTGCAGCAATGCAAACTGCATAACCTGGCCAAATTTCACGGGTGTACAATAAACCGAGGGGGATTTACAAGTAGATGTTCACCCGGAACAGCCGGACGCCGGCGGGCAGCAAGATTCCGGAACTCTTCCTGAGAAGCCTTGAAAGCAGTGAAATGCTCCTATGTTACAATAACTCATAACCTCATTCTGAGTGTTCCCGGCAGAGGTCATTCGGCTGAACACAACCGTGGACTAATTAGAGCCAGATGTAGGCAGTGCCGTCCATAGTGCTGGATGGACAGTGGTGGTGTGACAAACAACTGAGCTCTAGTTCTCAACAGTTTCACAAAGTGCCCTAAGTTGAGGTTCAACTTACTGCTCCGGTTGAGTAGAGTGTATCGGTCCAAGCTGGAATCAGTAGCACTCAGGTGAGAAGAACGGGAAGCAGATATACCCATTCCGCTGGCAATGTCCTACGGGGACTAGCCTATCTGGCTGCCACGCCTGAATGTGTGCAACCGCGGCCGAGCTAGGCAGGCGCAATTGTGCAGCAATGCAAACTGCATAACCTGGGCAAATTTCACGGGTGTACAAGAAACCATGGGGGATTTACAAGGAGATGTTCACCCGGAACTGCCGGAGGCCTGCCGGCAGCAAGATTCCGGAATTCTTCCTGAGAAGCCTTGAAAGCAGGGAAACGCTCCTATGTTGCAATAACTCAGAACCTCATTCTGAGTGTTCGCGGCAGAGGTCATTCGGCTGAACACAACCGTCGACTAATTAGAGCCAGATGTAGGCAGTGCCGTCCATAGTGCTGGATGGACAGTGGTGGCGTGCCAAACAACTGAGCTCTAGTTCTCATCACTTCCACAAAGTGCCATAAGTTGAAGTTCAACTTACTGCTCCGGTTGAGTACAGTGTAGGGGTCAAACCTGGAATCAGTAGCACTCAGGTGAGAAGAACTGGAAGCAGATATACCCAGTCCGCTGGCAGTGTCCTACTGGGACCAGCCTATCTGGCTGCCACGCCTGAATGTTTGCAACCGCGTCCGAGCTATGCAGGCGCAATTGTGCAGCAATGCAAACTGCATAACCTGGCCAAATTTCACGGGTGTACAAGAAACCACGGGGGATTTACAAGGAGATGTTCACCCGGAACAGCCGGACGCGGGCGGGCAGCAATATTCCGGAACTCTTCCTGAGAAGCCTTGAAAGCAGTGAAACGCTCCTATCTTGCAATAACTCAGAACCTCATTCTGAGTGTTCCCGGCAGAGGTCATTCGGCTGAACACAACCGTCGACTCATTAGAGCCAGATGTAGGCAGTGCCGTCCATAGTGCTGGATGGACAGTGGTGGCGTGCCAAACAACTGAGCTCTAATTCTCAACAGTTTCACAAAGTGCCCTAAATTCAGGTTCAACTTACTGCTCTGGTTGAGTAGAGTGTAGCGGTCAAAGCTGGAATCAGTAGCACTCAGGTGAGAAGAACGGGAAGCAGATATACCCAGTCCGCTGGCAGTGTCCTACGGGGACTAGCCTATCTGGATTCCATGCCTCAATGTTTGCAACCGCGGCCGACCTAGGCAGGCGGAATTGTGCAACAATGCAAACTGCATAACATGGCCAAATTTCACGGGTGTACAAGAAACCACGGGGGATTTACAAGGAGATGTTGACCCGGAACTGCCGGAGGCCTGCCGGCAGCAAGATCCCGGAATTCTTCCTGAGAAGCCTTGAAAGCAGTGAAACGCTCCTATGTTGCAATAACTCAGAACCTCATTCTGAGTTTTCCCGGCAGAGGTCATTCGGCTGAACACAAACATGGACTAATTAGAGCCAGATGTAGGCAGTGCCGTAAATAGTGCTGGATGGAGAGTGGTGGCGTGCCAAACAACTGAGCTCTAGTTCTCAACTTTCACAAAGTGCCATAAGTTGAGGTTCAACTTACTGCTCCGGTTCAGTAGAGTGTAGCGGTCAAACCTGGAATCAGTAGCAGTCAGGTGAGAAGAACGGGAAGCAGATATACCCAGTCCGTTGGCAGTGTCCTCTGGGGACCAGCCTATCTAGCTACCACGCCTGAATGTTTGCAACCGGGTACGAGCTAGGCAGGCGCAATTGGGCAGCAATGCAAACTGCATAACCTGGCCAAATTTAACGGGTGTACAAGAATCCACGGGGGATTTACAAGGAGATGTTCACCGGAACTGTCGGAGGCCTGGTGGCAGCAAGATTCCGGAATTCTTCTTGAGAAGCCTTTAAAGCAGTGAAACGCTCCTATGTTGCAATAACTCAGAACCTCTTTCTGAGTGTTCCCGGCAGAGGTCATTCAGCTGAACACAACCGTGGACTAATTAGAGCCAGATGTAGGCAGTGCCATCCATAGTTCTGGATGGACACTGTTGGCGTGCCAAACAACTGAGCTCTAGTTCTCAACAGTTTCACAAAGTGCCCTAAGTTGAGGTTCAACTTACTCCTTCGGTTGAGTAGAGTGTAGCCGTGAAACCTGGAATCAGTAGAACTCAGGTGAGAAGAACGGGAAGCAGATATACCCAGTCCGCTGGCAGTGTCCTACGGGGACTAGCCTATCCGGCTGCCATGCCTGAATGTTTGCACCCGCGTCCGAGCTAGGCAGGCGCAATTGTGCAGCAATGCAAACTGCATAACCTGGCCAAATTTCACGGGTGTACAAGGAACCGCCGGTGATTTACAAGGAGATGTTCACCCGAACAGCAGAAGGCCTGCCGGCAGCAAGATTCCGGAATTCTTCCTGAGAAGCTCTGAAAGCAGTGAAACGCTCCTATGTTGCAATAACTCAGAACCTCATTCTGAGTGTTCCTGGCAGAGGTCATTCGGCTGAACACAACGGTAGACTAATTAGAGCCAGATGTAGGCAGTGCAGTCCATAGTGCTGGATGGACAGTGGTGGCGTGCCAAACAACTGAGCTCTAGTTCTCAACAGTTTCACAAAGTGCCCTAAGTTGAGGTTCAACTTGCTGCTCCGGTTGAGTAGAGTGTAGCCGTCAAAGCTGGAATCAGTAGCACTCAGGTGAGAAGAACGGGAAGCAGATATACCCAGTCAATTGGCAGTGTCCTACGAGGACCAGCCTATCTGGCTGCCACGCCTGAATGTTTGCAACCGTGGCCGAGCTTGGCAGGCGCAATTGTGCAGGAATGCAAACTGCATAACCTGGCCAAATTTCACGGGTGTACAAGAAAGCACGGGGGATTTACAAGGAGATGTTCACCCGGAACAGCCGGAGGCCTGCCGGCAGCAAGATTCTGGAATACGTCTTGAGAGGCCTTGAAAGCAGTGAAACGCTCCTCTGTTGCAATACCTCAGAACCTCATTCTGAGTGTTCCCGGCAGAGGTCATTCGGCTGAACACAACCGTGGAGTAATTAGAGCCAGCTGTAGGCAGTGCCGTCCATAGTGCTGGATGGACAGTGGTGGCGTGCCAAACAACTGAGCTCTAGTTCTCCTCACTTTCACAAAGTGCCATAAGTTGAGGTTCAACTTATTGCTCCGGTTGAGTAGAGTGTAGCGGTCAAAGCTTGAATCAGTAGTACTCAGGTGAGAAGAACGGGAACCAGATATACCCAGTCCGCTGGCAGTGTCCTACGGGGACCAGCCTATCTGGCTGCCACGCCTGAATGTTTGCAACCGCGGCCGAGCTAGGCAGGCGAAATTGTGCAGCAATGCAAACTGCATAACCTGGCCAAATTTCCCGGGTGTACAAGAAACCACGGGGGATTTACAAGGAGATGTTCACCCGGAACAGACGGATGCCGGCGGGCAGCAAGATTCCGGAACTCTTCCTGAGAAGCCTTGAAAGCAGTGAAACGCTCTTATGTTGCAATAACTCAGAACATCATTCTGAGTGTCCCCGGCAGAGGTCATTCGGCTGAACACAACCGTGGACTAATTAGAGCCAGATGTAGGCAGTGCCGTCCATAGTGCTGGATGGAGAGTGGTGGCGTGCCAAACAACTGAGCTCTAGTTCTCAACACTTTCACAAAGTGCCATAAGTAGAGGTTCAACTTACTGCTCCGGTTGAGTAGACTGTAGCCGTCAAAGCTGGAATCAGTAGCACTCATGTGAGAAGAACGGGAAGCAGATATACCCAGTCCGCTGACAGTGTCCTACGGGGACCAGGCTATCTGTCTGCCACGCCTGAATGTTTGCAACCGCGGCCGAGGTAAGCAGGCGCAACTGTGCAGCAATGCAAACTGCATAACCTGGCCAAATTTCACGGATGTACAAGAAACCACGGGGGATTTACAAGGAGATGTTCACCCAGAACAGCCGGAGGCCTGTCGGCAGCAAGATTCCGGAATTCTTCCTGAGAAGCCTTGAAAGCAGTGAAACGCTCCTATGTTGCAATAACTCAGAACCTCATTCTGAGTGTTCCCGGCAGAGGTCATTCAGCTGAACACAACCGTGGACTAATTAGAGCCAGATGTAGGCAGTGCCGTCCATAGTGCTGGATGGACAGTGGTGGCGTGCCAAACAACTGAGCTCTAGTTCTCAACAGTTTCACAAAGTGCCCTAAGTTGAGGTTCAACTTACGGCTCCGGTTGAGTAGAGTGTAGCCGTCAAAGCTGGAATCAGTAGCACTCAGGTGAGAAGAACTGGAAGCAGATATACCCAGTCAATTGTCAGTGTCCTACGGGGACCAGCCTATCTGGCTGCCACGCCTGAATGTTTGCAACCCAGGCCGAGCAAGGCAGGCGAAATTGTGCAGCAATGCAAACTGCATAACCTGGCCAAATTTCACGGGTGTACAAGAAACCACGGGGGATTTACAAGGAGATGTTCACCCGGAACTGCCGGACGCCGGCGGGCAGCAAGATTCCGGAATTCTTCCTGAGAAGCCTTGAAAGCAGTGAAACGCTCCTATGTTGCAATAACTCAGAACCTCATTCTGAGTGTTCCCGGCAATGTTGATTCGGCTGAACACAACCATGGACTAATTAGAGCCAGATGTAGGCAGTGCCGTCCATAGTGCTGGATGGATAGTGGTGGCGTGCCAACCAACTGAGCTCTAGTTCTCAACAGTTTCACAAAGTGCCCTAAGTTGAGGTTCAACTTACTGCTCCGGTTAAGTAGAGTGTAGCCGTCAAAGCTGGAATCAGTAGCACTCAGGTGAGAAGAACGGGAAGCAGATATACCCAGTCCGCTGGCAGTGTCCTACGGGGACCAGCCTATCTGGCTGCCACACCTGAATGTTTGCAACCGCTGCCGAGCTAGGCAGGCACAATTGTGCAGCAATGTAAACTGCATAACCTGGCCAAATATCACGGGTGTACAAGAAACCACGGGGGATTTACAAGGAGATGTTCACCCGGAACAGCCGGAGGCCTGCCAGCAGAAAGATTCCGGAATTCTTCCTGAGAAGCCTTGAAAGCAGTGAAACGCTCCTATGTTGCAATAACTCAGAACATCATTCTGAGTGTCCCCGGCCGAGGTCATTCGGCTGAACACAACCGTGGACTAATTAGAGCCACATGTAGGCAGTGCCGTCCGTAGTGCTGGATGGACTGTGGTGGCGTGCCAAACAACTGAGCTCTAGTTCTCAACAGTTTCACAAAGTCCCATAAGTAGAGGTTCAACTTACTGCTCCGGTTGAGTCGAGTGTAGCCGTCAAAGCTGGAATCAGTAGCACTCAGGTGAGAAGAACGGGAAGCAGATATACCCAGTCCGCTGGCAGTGTCCTACGGGGACCAGCCTATGTGGCTGCCACGCCTGAATGTTTGCAACCGCGGCCGAGCTAGGCAGGCGCAATTGTGCAGCAATGCAAACTGCATAACCTGGCCAAATTTCACGGATGTAGAAGAAACCACGGGGGATTTACAAGGAGATGTTCACCCGGAAGAGCCGGAGGCCTGCCGGCAGCAAGATTCCGGAATTCTTCCTGAGAAGCCTTGAAAGCAGTGAAACGCTCCTATGTTGCAATAACTCAGAACATCATTCTGAGTGTCCCCGGCCGAGGTCATTCGGCTGAACACAACCGTGGACTAATTAGAGCCAGATGTAGGCAGTGCCGTCCATAGTGCTGGATGCACAGTGGTGGCTTGCCAAACAACTGAGCTCTAGTTCTCAACAGTTTCACAAAGTGCCATAAGTAGAGGTTAAACTTACTGCTCTGGTGGAGAAGAGTGTAGCCGTCAAAGCTGGAATCAGTAGCACTCAGGTGAGAAGAACGGGAAGCAGATATACCCAGTCTGCTGGCAGTGTCCTACGGGGACCAGCCTATCTGGCTGCCACGCCTGAATGTTTGCAACCGTGGCCGAGGTAGGCAGGCGCAATTGTGCAGCAATGCAAACTGCATAACCTGGCCAAATTTCACGGATGTACAAGAAACCACGGGGGATTTACAAGGAGATGTTCACCCGGAAGAGCCGGAGGCCTGCCGGCAGCAAGATTCCGGAATTCTTCCTGAGAAGCCTTGAAAGCAGTGAAACACTCCTATGTTGCAATAACTCAGAACCTCATTCTGAGTGTTTCCGGCAGAGGTCATTCAGCTGAACACAACCGTGGACTAAATAGGGCCAGATGTAGGCAGTGCCGTCCATAGTGCTGGATGGAGAGTGGTGGCGTGCCAAACAACTGAGCTCTAGTTCTCAACAGTTTCACAAAGTGCCCTAAGTTGAGGTTCAACTTACGGCTCCGGTTGAGTAGAGTGTAGCGGTCAAAGCTGGAATCAGTAGCACTCAGGTGAGAAGAACGTGAAGCAGATATAGCCAGTCCGCTGGCAGTGTCCTACGGGGACTAGCCTATCTGGCTGCCACGCCTGAATGTTTGCAAGTGCGGCCGAGCTAAGCCGGCGGAATTGTGCAGCAATACAAACTGTATAACCTGGCCAAATTTCAAGGGTGTACAAGAAACCACGGGGGATTTACAAGGAGATGTTCACCCGGAACAGCCGGAGGCCTGCCGGCAGCAAGATTCCAGAATTCTTCCTGAGAAGCCTTGAAAGCAGTGAAACGCTCCTATGTTGCAATAACTCAGAACCTCATTCTGAGTGTTCCAGACAGAGGTCATTCGGCTGAACACAACCGTGGACTAATTAGAGCCAGATGTAGGCAGTGCCGTCCATAGGGCTGGATGGAGAGTGGTGGCGTGCCAAACAACTGAGCTCTAGTTCTCAACTGTTTCACAAAGTGCCCTAAGTTGAGGTTCAACTTACTGCTCCGGTTGAGTAGAGTGTAGCCGTCAAAGCTGGAATCAGTAGCACTCAGGTGAGAAGAACGGGAAGCAGATATACCCAGTCCGCTGGCAGTGTCCTACGGGGACCAGGCTCTCTGGCTGCCACGCCTGAATGTTTGCAACCGCGGCCGAGCTAGGCAGGGCCAATTGTGCAGCAATTCAAACTGCATAACCTGGCCAAATTTCACGGGTGTACAAGAAACCACGGGGGATTTACAAGGAGATGTTCACCCGGAACTGCCGGAGGCCTGCCGGCAGCAAGATTCCGGAATTCTTCCTGAGAAGCCTTGAAAGCAGTGAAACGCTCCTATGTTGAAATAACTCAGAACCTCATTTTAGTGTTCCCGGCAGAGGTCATTCGGCTGAACACAACCGTGGACTAATTAGAGCCAGATGTAGGCAGTGCCGTCCATAGTGCTGGATGGACAGTGGTGGCGTGCCAAACAACTGAACTCTAGTTCTCATCACTTTCACAAAGTGCCATAAGTTGAGGTTCAACTTACTGCTCCGGTTGAGTAGAGTGTAGCCGTCAAACATGGAATCAGTAGCACTCAGGTTAGAAGAACGGGAAGCAGATATACCCAGTCCGCTGGCAGTGTCCTACGGGGACCAACCTATCTGGCTGCCACGCCTGAATGTTTGCAACCGCGGCCGAGCTAGGCAGGCGCAATTGTGCAGCAATGCAAACTGCATAACCTGGCCAAATTTCACGGATGTACAAGAAGCCTCGGGGGATTTCAAGGAGATGTTCACCGGGAAGAGCCGGAGGCCTGCCGGCAGCAAGATTCCGGAATTCTTCCTGAGAAGCCTTGAAAGCAGTGAAACGCTCCTATGTTGCAATAACTCAGAACCTCATTCTGAGTGTTCCCGTCAGAGGTCATTCAGCTGAAAACAACCGTGGACTAATTAGAGCCAGATGTAGGCAGTGCCGTCCATAGTGCTGGATGGACAGTGGTGGCTTGCCAAACAACTGAGCTCTAGTTCTCAACAGTTTCACAAAGTGCCCTAAGTTGAGGTTCAACTTACGGCTCCGGTTGAGTAGAGTGTAGCGGTCAAAGATGGAATCAGTAGCACTCAGGTGAGAAGAACGTGAAGCAGATATAGCCAGTCCGCTGGCAGTGTCCTACGGGGACTAGCCTATCTGGCTGCCACGCCTGAATGTTGGCAAGCGCGGCCGAGCTAAGCAGGCGGAATTGTGCAGCAATGCAAACTGCATAACCTGGCCAAATTTCACGGATGTAAAAGAAACCACGGGGGATTTACAAGGAGATGTTCACCGGGAACAGCCGGAGGCCTGCCGGCAGCCAGATTCCTGAATTCTTCCTGAGAAGCCTTGAAAGCAGTGAAACGCTCCTATGTTGCAATAACTCAGAACCTCATTCTGAGTGTTCCAGACAGAGGTCATTCGGCTGAACACAACCGTGGACTAATTAGAGCCAGATGTAGGCAGTGCCGTCCATAGGGCTGGATGGAGAGTGGTGGCGTGCCAAACAACTGAGCTCTAGTTCTCAACAGTTTCACAAAGTGCCCTAAGTTGAGGTTCAACTTACGGCTCCGGTTGAGTAGAGTGTAGCCGTCAAAGCTGGAATCAGTAGCACTCAGGTGAGAAGAACGGGAAGCAGATATACCCTGTCCGCTGGCAGTGTCCTACGGGGACCAGGCTATCTGGCTGCCACGCCTGAATGTTTGCAACCGCGGCCGAGCTAGGCAGGGCCAATTGTGCAGCAATTCAAACTGCATAACCTGGCCAAATTTCACGGGTGTACAAGAAACCACGGGGGATTTACAAGGAGATGTTCACCCGGAACTGCCGGAGGCCTGCCGGCAGCAAGATTCCGGAATTCTTCCTGAGAAGCCTTGAAAGCAGTGAAACGCTCCTATGTTGAAATAACTCAGGAGCTCATTCTGAGTGTTCCCGGCAGAGGTCATTCGGCTGAACACAACCGTGGACTAATTAGAGCCAGATGTAAGCAGTGCCGTCCATAGTGCTGGATGGACAGTGGTGGCGTGCCAGACAACTTAGCTCTAGTTCTCATCACTTTCACAAAGTGCCATAAGTTGAGGTTCAACTTACTGCTCCGGTTGAGTAGAGTGTAGCGGTCAAAGCTGGAATCAGTAGCACTCAGGTGAGAAGAACGGGAAGCAGATATACCCAGTCCGCTGGCAGTGTCCTACGGGGACCAACCTATCTGGCTGCCACGCCTGAATGTTTGCAACCGCGGCCGAGCTAGGCAGGCGCAATTGTGCAGCAATGCAAACTGCATAACCTGGCCAAATTTCACGGATGTACAAGAAGCCACGGGGGATTTCAAGGAGATGTTCACCCGGAAGAGCCGGAGGCCTGCTGGCAGCAAGATTCCGGAATTCTTCCTGAGAAGCCTTGAAAGCAGTGAAACGCTCCTATGTTGCAATAACTCAGAACCTCATTCTGAGTGTTCCCGTCAGAGGTCATTCAGCTGAAAACAACCGTGGACTAATTAGAGCCAGATGTAGGCAGTGCGGTCCATAGTGCTGGATGGACAGTGGTGGCGTGCCAACCAACTGAGCTCTAGTTCTCAACAGTTTCACAAAGTGCCCTAAGTTGAGGTTCAACTTACGGCTCCGGTTGAGTAGAGTGTAGCGGTCAAAGATGGAATCAGTAGCACTCAGGTGAGAAGAACGTGAAGCAGATATAGCCAGTCCGCTGTCAGTGTAATACGGGGACTAGCCAATCTGGCTGCCACGCCTGAATGTTGGCAAGCGCGGCCGAGCTAAGCAGGCGGAATTGTGCAGCAATGCAAACTGCATAACCTGGCCAAATATCACGGATGTACAAGAAACCACGGGGGATTTACAAGGAGATGTTCACCCCGAACAGCCGGAGGCCTGCCGGCAGCCAGATTCCTGAATTCTTCCTGAGAAGCCTTGAAAGCAGTGAAACGCTCCTATGTTGCAGTAACTCAGAACATCATTCTGAGTGTCCCCGGCCAAGGTCATTCGGCTGAACACAACCGTGGACTAACTAGAGCCAGATGTAGGCAGTGCCGTCCATAGTGCTGGATGTAGAGTGGTGGCGAGCCAAACAACTGACCTCTAATTCTGAACAGTTTCACAAAGTGCCATAACTTGAGGTTCAACTTAATGCTCCGGTTGAGTAGTGTGTAGCCGTCAAAGCTGGAATCAGTAGCACTCAGGTGAGGAGAACGGGAAGCAGATATACCCAGTCCGCTGGTAGTGTCCAACGAGGACCAGCCTATCTGGCTGCCACGCCTGAATGTTTGCAACCGCGGCCGAGCTAGGCAGGCGCAATTGTGCAGCAATGCAAACTGCATAACCTGGCCAAATTTGACGGGTGTACAAGAAACCACGGGGGATTTACAAGGAGATGTTCACCCCGAACAGCCGTAGGCCTGCCGGCAGCAAGATTCCGGAATTCTTCCTGAGAAGCCTTGAAAGCAGTGAAACGCTCCTATGTTGCAATAACTCAGAACCTCATTCTGAGTGTTCCCGGCAGAGGTCATTCGGCTGAACTAAACCGTCGACTAATTAGAGCCAGATGTAGGCAGTGCCCTCCATAGTGCTGGATGAACAGTGGTGGCGTGCCAAACAACTGAGCTCTAGTTCTCAACCGTTTCACAAGGTGCCATAAGTAGAGGTTCAACTTACTGCTCCGGTTGAGTAGAGTGTAGCCGTCAAAGCTGGAATCAGTAGCACTCAGGTGAGAAGAACGGGAAGCAGATATACCCAGTCCGCTGGCAGTGTACTACGGGGACCAGCCTCTCTGGCTGCCTCGCCTGAATGTTTGCAACCGTGGCTGAGCTAGGCAGGCGCAATTGTGCAGCAATGCAAACTGCATAACCTGGCCAAATTTCACGGATGTACAAGAAACCACGGGGGATTTACAAGGAGATGTTCCCCCGGAACAGCCGGACGCCGGCGGGCAGCATGATTCCGGAACTCTTCCTGAGAAGCCTTGAAAGCAGTGAAACGCTCCTATGTTGCAATAAGTCAGAACCTCATTCTGAGTGTTCCCGGCAGAGGTCATTCGGCTGAACACAAACATAGACTAATTAGAGCCAGATGTAGGCAGTGCCGTCCATAGTGCTGGATGGACAGTGGTGGCGTGCCAAACAACTGAGCTCTAGTTCTCAACAGTTTCACAAAGTGCCATAAGTTGAGGTTCAACTTACTGCTCCGGTTGAGTAGAGTGTAGCTGTCAAAGCTGGAATCAGTAGCACTCAGGTGAGAAGAACGGGAAGCAGATATACCCAGGCCGCTGGCAGTGTCCTATGGGGACCAGCCTATCTGGCTGTGATACGTGAATGTTTGCAACCGCGGCCGAGCTAGGCAGGCACAATTGTGCAGCAATGCAAACTGCATAACCTGGCCAAATGTCACGGGTGTACAAGAAACCACGGGGGATTTACAAGGAGATGTTCACCCGGAACTGCCGGAGGCCTGCTGGCAGCAAGATTCCGGAATTCTTCCTGAGAAGCCTTGAAAGCAGTGAAACGCTCCTATGTTGCAATAACTCAGAACATCATTCTGAGTGTCCCCGGCCAAGGTCATTCGGCTGAACACAACCGTGGACTAATTAGAGCCAGAAGTAGGCAGTGCCGTCCATAGTGCTGGATGGACAGTGGTGGCGTGCCAAACAACTGAGCTCTAGTTCTCAACCGTTTCACAAGGTGCCATAAGTAGAGGTTCAACTTACTGCTCCGGTTGAGTAGAGTGTAGCCGTCAAAGCTGGAATAAGTAGCACTCAGGTGAGAAGAACGGGAAGCAGATATACCCAGTCGGCTGGCAGAGTCCTACGGGGATCAGCCTATCTGGCTGCCACGCCTGAATGTTTGCAACCGCGGCCGAGGTAGGCATGCGCAATTGTGCAGCAATGCAAACTGCATAACCTGGCCAAATTTCACGGATGTACAAGAAACCACGGGGGATTTACAAGGAGATGTTCACCCGGAAGAGCCGGAGGCCTGCCGGCAGCAAGATTCCGGAATTCTTCCTGAGAAGCCTTGAAAGCAGTGAAACGCTCCTATGTTGCAATAACTCAGAACATCATTCTGAGTGTTCCCGACAGAGGTCATTCAGCTGAAAACAACCGTGGACTAATTAGAGCCAGATGTAGGCAGTGCCGTCCATAGTGCTGGATGGACAGTGGTGTCGTGCCAAACAACTGAGCTCTAGTTCTCAACAGTTTCACAAAGTGCCCTAAGTTGAGGTTCAACTTACTGCTCCGGTTGAGTAGAGTGTAGCGGTCAAAGCTGGAATCAGTAGCACTCAGGTGAGAAGAACGTGAAGCAGATATAGCCAGTCCGCACACAGTGTCCTACGGGGACTAGACTATCTGGCTGCCACGCCTGAATGTTTGAAAGCGCGGCCGAGGTAAGCAGGCGGAATTGTGCAGCAATGCAAACTGCATAACCTGGCCAAATTTCACGGATGTACAAGAAACCACGGGGGATTTACAAGGACATGTTCACCCGGAAGACCCGGAGGCCTGCCGGCAGCAAGATTCCGGAATTCTTCCTGAGAAGCCTTGAAAGCAGTGAAACGCTCCTATGTTGCAATACCTCAGAACCTCATTCTGAGTGTTCCCGGCAGAGGTCATTCGGCAGAACACAACCGTGGACTAATTAGAGCCAGATGTAGGCAGTGCCGTCCATAGTGCTGGATGGACAGTGGTGGCGTGCCAAACAACTGAGCTCTAGTGATCATCACTTTCACAAAATTCCATAAGTTGAGGTTCAACTTACTGCTCCGGTTGAGTAGAGTGTAGCCGTCAAAGGTGGAATCAGTAGCACTCAGGTGAGAAGAACGGGAAGCAGATATACCCAGTATGCTGGTAGTGTCCTATGGGGGCCATTCTATCTGGCTGCCACGCCTGAATGTTTGCAACCGAGGCTGAGGTAGTCAGGCGCAATTGTGCAGCAATGCAAACTGCATAACCTGGCCAAATTTCACGGGTGTACAAGAAACCACGTGGGATTTACAAGGAGATGTTCACCCGGAACAGCCAGAGGCCTGCCGGCAGCAAGATTCCGGAATTCTTCCTGAGAAGCCTTGAAAGCAGTGAAACGATCCTATGTTGCAATAACTCAGAACCTCATTCTGAGTATTCCCGGTAGAGGTCATTCGGCTGAACACAATCGTGGACTAATTAGAGCCAGATGTAGGCAGTGCCGTCCATAGTGCTGGATGGACAGTGGTGGCGTGTCAAACAACTGAGCTTAGTTCTCGACAGTTTCACAAAGTGCCATCAGTTGAGGTTCAACTTACTGCTCCGGTTGAGTAGAGTGTAGCCGTCAAAGCTGGAATCAGTAGCACTCAGGTGAGAAGAACGGGAAGAAGATATACCCAGTCCGCTGGCAGTGTCCTACGGGGACCAGCCTATCTGGCTGCCACGCCTGAATGTTTGCAACCGCGGCGGAGCTAGGCTGGCGCAATTGTGCAGCAATGCAAACTGCATAACCTGTCCAAATTTCAGGGGTGTACAAGAAACCACGGGGGATTTACAAGGAGATGTTCACCCGGAACAGCCCGAGGCCTGCCAGCAGCAAGATTCCGGAATTCTTCCTCAGAAGCCGTGAAACCAGTGCAACGCTCCTATGTTGCAATAACTCAGAACCTCATTCTGAGGGTTCCAGGCAGAGGTCATTCGGCTGAACACAACCGTGGACTAACTAGAGCCAGATGTAGGCAGTGCCGTCCATAGTGCTGGATGTAGAGTGGTGGCGAGCCAAACAACTGACCTCTAGTTCTGAACAGTTTCACAAAGTGCCATAACTTGAGGTTCAACTTAATGCTCCGGTTGAGTAGTGTGTAGCCGTCAAAGCTGGAATCAGTAGCACTCAGGTGAGGAGAACGCGAAGCAGATATACCCAGTCTGCTGGTAGTGTCCTACGAGGACCAGCCTATCTGGCTGCCACGCCTGAATGTTTGCAACCGCGGCCGAGCTAGGCAGGCGCAATTGTGCAGCAATGCAAACTGCATAACCTGGCCAAATTTGACGGGTGTACAAGAAACCACGGGGGATTTACAAGGAGATGTTCACCCGGAACAGCCGTAGGCCTGCCGGCAGCAAGATTCCGGAATTCTTCCTGAGAAGCCTTGAAAGCAGTGAAACGCTCCTATGTTGCAATAACTCAGAACCTCATTCTGAGTGTTCCCGGCAGAGGTCATTCGGCTGAACACAACCGTGGCCTAATTAGAGCCAGATGTAGGCAGTGCGGTGCATAGTGCTGGATGGACAGTGGTGGCGTGCCAAACAACTGAGTTCTAGTGCTCAACACTTTCACAATGTGCCATAAGTTGAGGTTCAACTTAATGCTCCGGTTGAGTAGAGTGTAGCCGTAATAGCTGGAATCAGCAGCACTCAGGTGAGAAGAACGGGAAGCAGATATACCCAGTCCGCAGGAAGTGTCGTACGGGGACCAGCCTATCTGGCTCCCACGCCTGAATGTTTGTAACCGCGGCCGAGCTAGGCAGGCGCAATTGTGCAGCAATGCAAACTGCATAACCTGGCCAAATTTGACGGGTGTACAAGAAACCACGGGGGATTTACAAGGAGATGTTCACCCGGAACAGCCGGAGGCCTGCCGGCAGCAAGATTCCGGAATTCTTCCTGAGAAGCCTTGAAAGCAGTGAAACGCTCCTATGTTGCAATAACTCAGAACCTCATTCTGAGTGTTCCCGGCAGAGGTCATTCGGCTGAACACAACCGTGGACTAATTAGAGCCAGATGTAGGCAATGTCTTCCATAGTACTGGATGGACAGTGGTGGCGTGCCAAACACCTGAGCTCTAGTTCTCAACAGTTTCACAAAGTACCATAAGTTGAGTTTCAACTAACTGCTCCGGTTGAGTCGAGTGTAGCCGTCAAAGCTGGAATCAGTAGCACTCAGGTGAGAAGAACCGGAAGCAGATATACCCAGTCCGCTGGCAGAGTCCTATGGGCCCAGCCTATCTGGCTGCCACGCCTGAATGTTTGCAACCGCGGCCGAGCTAAGCTGGCGCAATTGTGCAGCAATGCAAACTGCATAACCTGTCCAAATTTCACGGGTGTACAAGAAACCACGGGGGATTTACAAGGAGATGTTCACCCGGAACAGCCGGAGGCCTGCCGGCAGCAAGATTCCGGAATTCTTCCTGAGAAGCCTTGAAAGCAGTGAAACGCTCCTATGTTGCAATAACTCAGAACCTCATTCTGAGTGTTCCCGGCAGAGGTCATTCGGCTAAACACAACCGTGAACTAATTAGAGCCAGATGTAGGCAGTGCCGTCCATAGTGCTGGATGGACAGTGGCGGCGTGCCAAACAACTGAGCTCTAGTTCTCAACAGTTTCACAAAGTTCCCTAAGTTGAGGTTCAACTTACGGCTCCGGTTGAGAAGAGTGTAGCGGTCAAAGCTGGAATCAGTAGCACTCAGGTGAGAAGAACGGGAAGCAGATATACCCAGTCCGCTGGCAGTGTCCTACGGGGACCAGCCTATCTGGCTGCCACGCCTGAATGTTTGCAACCGTGGCCGAGGTAGGCAGGCGCAATTGTGCAGCAATGCAAACTGCATACCCTGGCCAAATTTCACGAATGTACAAGAAACCACGGGGGATTTACAAGGAGATGTTCACCCGGAACTGCTGGAGGCCTGCCGACAGAAAGATTCCGAAATTCTTCCTGAGAAGCCTTGAAAGCAGTGAAACGCTCCTATGTTGCAATAACTCAGAACATCATTCTGAGTGTTCCCGACAGAGGTCATTCAGCTGAACACAACCGTCGACTAATTAGAGCCAGATGTAGGCAGTGCAGTCCATAGTGCTGGATGGACAGTGGTGGCGTGCCAAACAACTGAGCTCTAGTTCTCAACAGTTTCACAAAGTGCCATAAGTTGTGGTTCAACTTACGGCTCCGGTTGAGTAGAGTGTAGCGGTCAAAGCTGGAATCAGTAGCACTCAGGTGAGAAGAACGTGAAGCAGATATAGCCAGTCCGCTGGCAGTGTCCTACGGGGACTAGCCTATCTGGCTGCCACGCCTGAATGTTTGCAAGGGCGGCCGAGCTAAGCAGTCGGAATTGTGCAGCAATGCAAACTGCATAACCTGGCCAAATTTCACGGATGTACAAGAAACCACGGGGGATTTACAAAGACATGTTCACCCGGAACATCTGGAGGCCTGTCGGCAGCAAGATTCCGGAATTCTTCCTGAGAAGTCTTGAAAGCAGTGAAACGCTCCTATGTTGCAATAACTAAGAACCTCATTCTGAGTGTTCCCGGCAGAGGTCATTCGGCTGAACACAACCGTGGACTAATTAGAGCCAGATGTAGGCAGTGCTGTCCATAGTGCTGGATGGACAGTGGTGGCGTGCCAAACATCTGAGCTCTAGTTCTCATCACTTTCACAAAATTCCATAAGTTGAGGTTCAACTTACTGCTCCGGTTGAGTAGAGTGTAGCGGTCAAAGCTGGAATCAGTAGCACTCAGGTGAGAAGAACGTGAAGCAGATATAGCAAGTCCGCTGGCAGTGTCCTACGGGGACTAGCCTATCTGGCTGCCACGCCTGAATGTTTGCAAGCGCGGCCGAGCTAAGTAGGCGGAATTGTGCAGCAATACAAACTGTATAACCTGGCCAAATTTCAAGGGTGTACAAGAAACCACGGGGGATTTACAAGGAGATATTCACCCGGAATAGCCGGAGGCCTGCCGGCAGCAAGATTCCAGAATTCTTCCTGAGAAGCCTTGAAAGCAGTGAAACGCTCCTATGTTGCAATAACTCAGAACTTCATTCTGAGTGTTCCAGGCAGAGGCCATTCGGCTGAACACAACCGTGGACTAATTAGAGCCAGATGTAGGCAGTGCCGTCCATAGGGCTGGATGGAGAGTGGTGGCGTGCCAAACAACTGAGCTCTAGTTCTCAACAGTTTCACAAAGTGCCCTAAGTTGAGGTTCAACTTACTGCTCCGGTTGAGTAGAGTGTAGCCGTCAAAGCTGGAATCAGTAGCACTCAGGTGAGAAGAACGGGAAGCAGATATACCCAGTCCGCTGGCAGTGTCCTACGGGGACCAACCTATCTGGCTGCCACGACTAAATGTTTGCAACCGCGGCCGAGGTAGGCAGGCGCAATTGTGCAGCAATGCAAACTGCATAACCTGGCCAAATTTCACGGATGTACAAGAAACCACGGGGGATTTACAAGGAGATGTTCACCCGGAAGAGCCGGAGGCCTGGCGGCAGCAAGATTCCGGAATTCTTCCTGAGAAGCCTTGAAAGCAGTGAAATGCTCCTATGTTGCAATAACTCAGAACCTCATTCTGAGTGTTCCCGGCAGAGGTCATTCGGATGAACCCAACCGTGGACTAATTAGAGCCAGATGTAGGCAGTGCCGTCCATAGTGCTGGATGTAGAGTGGTGGCGTGCCAAACAACTGAGCTCTAGTTCTCATCACTTTCACAAAGTGCCATAAGTTGAGGTTCAACTTACTGCGCCGATTGAGTAGAGTGTAGCCGTCAAAGATGGAATCAGTAGCAGTCAGGTGAGAAGAATGGGAAGCAGATATACCCAGTGCGCTGGCAGTGTCCTATGGGGACCAGCCTATCTGGCTGCAACACGTGAATGTTTGCAACCGCGGCAGAGCTAGGCAGGCACAATTGTGCAGCAATGCAAACTGCATAACCTGGCCAAATATCACGGGTGTACAAGAAACCACGGGGGATTTACAAGGAGATGTTCACCCGGAACTGCCGGAGGCCTGCCGGCAGCAAGATTCCGGAATTCTTCCTGAGAAGCCTTGAAAGCAGTGAAACGCTCCTATGTTGCAATAACTCAGAACATCATTCTGAGTGTCCCCGGCCAAGGTCATTCGGCTGAAAACAACCGTGGACTAATTAGAGCCAGATGTAGGCAGTGCCGTCCATAGTGTTGGATGGACAGTGGTGGCGTGCCAAACAACTTAGCTCTAGTTCTCCACACTTTCACAAAGTGCCATAAGTAGAGGTTCAACTTACTGCTCTGGTTGAGTAGAGTGTAGCCGTCAAAGCTGCAATCAGTAGCACTCAGGTGAGAAGAACGGGAAGCAGATATACCCAGTCCGCTGGCAGTGTCCTACGGTGACCAGCCTATCTGGGTGCCACGCCTGAATGTTTGCAATCGTGGCCGAGCTAGGCAGGTGCAATTGTGCAGCAATGCAAACTGCATAACCTGGCCAAATTTCACGGATGTACAAGAAACCACGGGGGATTTACAAGGAGATGTTCACCCGGAAGAGCCGGAGGCCTGCCGGCAGCAAGATTCCGGAATTCTTGTTGAGAAGCCTTGAAAGCAGTGAAACGCTCCTATGTTGCAATAACTCAGAACCTCATTCTGAGTGTTCCCGGCAGAGGTCATTCGGCTGAACACAACCGTGGACTAATTAGAGCCAGATGTAGGCAGTGCCGTCCATAGTGCTGGATGGACAGTGGTGGCGTGCCAAACAACTGAGCTCTAGTTCTCATCGCTTTCACAATGTGCCATGAGTGGAGGTTCAACTTACTGCTCCGGTTGAGTAGAGTGTAGCCGTCAAAGTTGGAATCAGTAGCACTCAGGTGAGAAGAACGGGAAGCAGATATACCCAGTCCGCTGGCAGTGTACTACGGGGACCAGCCTATCTGGCTGCCACGCCTGAATGTTTGCAACCGCGGCCGAGGTAGGCAGGCGCAATTGTGCAGCAATTTAAACTGCATAACCTGGCAAAATTTCACGGGTGTACAAGGAACCGCGGGTGATTTACAAGGAGATGTTCACCCGGAACAGCCGGAGGCCTGCTGGCAGCAAGATTCCGGAATTCTTCCTGAGAAGCCTTGAAAGCAGTGAAACGCTCCTATGTTGCAATAACTCAGAACCTCATTCTGAGTGTTCCCGGCAGAGGTCATTCGGCTGAACACAACCATGGACTAATTAGAGCCAGATGTAGGCAGTGCCGTCCATAGTGCTGGATGGACAGTGGTGGCGTGCCAAACAACTGAGCTCTAGTTCTCAACAGTTTCACAAAGTGCCCTAAGTTGAGGTTCACCTTACTGCTCCGGTTGAGTAGAGTGTAGCGGTCAAACCTGGAATCAGTAACACTCAGGTGAGAAGAACGGGAAGCAGATATACCCAGTCCGCTGGCAGTGTCCTACGGGGACCAGCCTATCTGGCTGAAACACCTGAATGTTTGAAACCGCGACCGAGCTAGGCAGGCGCAATTGTGCAGCAATGCAAACTGCATAACCTAGCCAGATTTCATGGGTGTACAAGAAACCACGGGGGATTTACAAGGAGATGTTCACCCGGAAGAGCTGGAGGCCTGCCGGCAGCAAGATTCCGGAATTCTTCCTGAGAAGCCTTGAAAGCAGTGAAACGCTCCTATGTTGCAATAACTCAGAACCTCATTCTGAGTGTTCCGGGCAGAGGTCATTCGGCTGAACACAACCGTGGACTAATTAGAGCCAGATGTAGGCAGTGCCGTCCATAGTGCTGGATAGACAGTGGTGGCGTGCCAAACAACTGAGCTATAGTTCTCATCGCTTTCACAAAGTGCCATAAGTTGAGGTTCAACTTACTGCTCCGCTTGAGTAGAGTGTAGCCATCAAAGTTGGAATCAGTAGTACTCAGGTGAGAAGAACGGGAAGCAGATATACCCAGTCCGCTGGCAGTGTCCTACGGGGACCAGCCTATCTGGCTGCCACGCCTGTATGTTTGCAACCCCGGCCGAGCTAGGCAGGCGCAATTGTGCAGCAATGCAAACTGCATAACCTGGCCAAATTTCACGGGTGTACAAGAAACCACGGGGGATTGACAAGGAGAGGTTCACCCGGAACTGCCAGAGGCCTGCCGGCAGCAAGATTCCGGAATTCTTCCTGAGAAGCCTTGAAAGAAGTGAAACGCTCCTATGTTGCAATAACTCAGAACCTCATTCTGAGTGTTCCCGGCAGAGGTCATTCTGCTGAACACAACCATGGACTAATTAGAGACAGATGTAGGCAGTGCCGTCCATAGTGCTGGATGGACAGTGGTGGCGTGCCAAACAACTGAGCTCTAGTTCTCATCGCTTTCACAATGTGCCATGAGTGGAGGTTCAACTTACTGCTCCGGTTGAGTAGAGTGTAGCCGTCAAAGTTGGAATCAGTAGCACTCAGGTGAGAAGAACGGGAAGCAGATATACCCAGTCCGCTGGCAGTGTACTACGGGGACCAGGCTATCTGGCTGCCACGCCTGAATGTTTGCAACCGCGGCCGAGCTAGGCAGGCGCAATTGTGCAGCAATTTAAACTGCATAACCTGGCCAAATTTCACGGGTGTACAAGGAACCGCGGGTGATTTACAAGGAGATGTTCACCCGGAACAGCCGGAGGCCTGCTGGCAGCAAGATTCCGGAATTCTTCCTGAGAAGCCTTGAAAGCAGTGAAACGCTCCTATGTTGCAATAACTCAGAACCTCATTCTGAGTGTTCCCGGCAGAGGTCATTCGGCTGAACACAACCATGGACTAATTAGAGCCAGATGTAGGCAGTGCCGTCCATAGTGCTGGATGGACAGTGGTGGCGTGCCAAACAACTGAGCTCTAGTTCTCAACAGTTTCACAAAGTGCCCTAAGTTGAGGTTCACCTTACTGCTCCGGTTGAGTAAAGTGTAGCGGCCAAACCTGGAATCAGTAACACTCAGGTGAGAAGAACGGGAAGCAGATATACCCAGTCCGCTGGCAGTGTCCTACGGGGACCAGCCTATATGGCTGCCACGCCTGTATGTTTGCAACCCCGGCCGAGCTAGGCAGGCGCAATTGTGCAGCAATGCAAACTGCATAACCTGGCCAAATATCACGGATGTACAAGAAACCACGGGGGATTTACAAGGAGATGTTCACCCGGAACAGCCGGAGGCCTGCCGGCAGCAAGATTCCGGAATTCTTCCTAAGAAGCCTTGAAAGCAGTGAAACGCTCCTATGTTGCAATAACTCAGAACCTCATTCTGAGTGTTCCCGGCAGAGGTCATTCGGCTGAACACAACCGTGGACTAATTAGAGCCAGATGTAGGCAGTGCCGTCCATAGTGCTGGATGGACAGTGGTGGCGTGCCAAACAACTGAGCTCTAGTTCTCATCACTTTCTCAAAATTCCATAAGTAGAGGTTCAACTTACTGCTCCAGTTGAGTAGAGTGTAGCCGTCAAAGGTGGAATCAGTAGCACTCAGGTGAGAAGAACGGGAAGCAGATATACCCAGTCCGCTGGCAGTGTACTACGGGGACCAGCCTATCTGGCTGCCTCGCCTGAATGTTTGCAACCGTGGCTGAGCTAGGCAGGCGCAATCGTGCAGCAATGCAAACTGCATAACCTGGCCAAATTTCACGGATGTACAAGAAACCACGGGGGATTTACAAGGAGATGTTGACCCGGAACAGCCGGACGCCGGCGGGCAGCAAGATTCCGGAACTCTTTCTGAGAAGCCTTGAAAGCAGTGAAACGCTCCTATGTTGCAATAACTCAGAACCTCATTCTGAGTGTTCCCGGCAGAGGTCATTCGGCTGAACAAAACCATAGACTAATTAGAGCCAGATGTATGCCGTGCCGTCCATAGTGCTGGATGGACAGTGGTGGCGTGCCAAACAACTGAGCTCTAGTTCTCAACAGTTTCACAAAGTGCCATAAGTTGAGGTTCAACTTACTGCTCCGGTTGAGTAGAGTGTAGCGGTCAAAGATGGAATCAGTAGCACTCAGGTGAGAAGAACGTGAAGCAGATATAGCCAGTCCGCAGGCAGTGTCCTACGGGGACTAGCCTATCTGGCTGCCACGCCTGAATGTTTGAAAGCACGGCCGAGCTAAGCAGGCGGAATTGTGCAGCAATGCAAACTTCATAACCTGGCCAAATTTCACCAATGTACAAGAAACCACGGGGGATTTACAAGGACATGTTCACCCGGAAGAGCCGGAGGCCTGCCGGCAGCAAGATTCCGGAATTCTTCCTGAGAAGCCTTGAAAGCAGTGAAACGCTCCTATGTTGCAATAACTCAGAACATCATTCTGAGTGTTCCGGACAGAGGTCATTCAGCTGAACACAACCGTGGACTAATTAGAGCCAGATGTAGGCAGTGCCGTCCATAGTGCTGGATGGAGAGTGGTGGCGTGCCAAACAACTGAGCTCTAGTTCTCAACAGTTTCACAAAGTGCCCTAAGTTGAGGTTCAACTTACGGCTCCGGTTGAGTAGAGTGTAGCGGTCAAAGATGGAATCAGTAGCACTCAGGTGAGAAGAACGTGAAGCAGATATAGCCAGTCCGCAGGCAGTGTCCTACGGGGACTAGCCTATCTGGCTGCCACGCCTGAATGTTTGAAAGCACGGCCGAGCTAAGCAGGCAGAATTGTGCAGCAATGCAAACTGCATAACCTGGCCAAATTTCACGGATGTACAAGAAACCACGGGGGATTTACAAGGACATGTTCACACGGAACAGCCGGAGGCCTGCCGGCAGCAAGATTCCGGAATTCTTCCTGAGAAGCCTTGAAAGCAGTGAAACGCTCCTATGTTGCAATAACTCAGAACCTCATTCTGAGTGTTCCCGGCAGAGGTCATTCGGCTGAACACAACCGTGGACTAATTAGAGCCAGATGTAGGCAGTGCCGTCCATAGTGCTGGATGGACAGTGGTGGCTTGCCAAACAACTGAGCTCTAGTTCTCATCACTTTCACAAAATTCCATAAGTTGAGGTTCAACTTACTGCTCCGGTTGAGTAGAGTGTAGCCGTCAAAGGTGGAATCAGTAGCACTCAGGTGAGAAGAACGGGAAGCAGATATACCCAGTCCGTTGGCAGTGAACTACGGGGACCAGCCTATCTGGCTGCCACGCCTGAATGTTTGCAACCGTGGCTGACCTAGGCAGGCGCAATTGTGCAGCAATGCAAACTGCATAACCTGGCCAAATTTCACGGATGTACAAGAAACCACGGGGGATTTACAAGGAGATATTCACCCGGAACAGCCGGACGCCAGCGGGCAACAAGATTCCAGAACTCTTCCTGAGAAGCCTTGAAAGCAGTGAAACGCTCCTATGTTGCAATAAGTCAGAACCTCATTCTGAGTGTTCCCGGCAGAGGTCATTCGGCTGAACACAACCGTGGACTAATTAGAGCCAGATGTAGGCAGTGCCGTCCATAGTGCTGGATGGACAGTGGTGGCGTGCCAAACAACTGAGCTCTAGTTCTCAACAGTTTCACAAAGTGCCATAAGTAGAGGTTAAACTTACTGCTCCGGTTGAGTAGACTGTAGCTGTCAAAGCTGGAATCAGTAGCACTCAGGTGAGAAGAACGGGAAGCAGATATACCCAGTCCGCTGGCAGTGTCCTACGGGGACCAGCCTATCTGGCTGCCACGCCTGAATGTTTGCAACCCCGGCCGAGCTACGCAGGCGCAATTGTGCAGCAATGCAAACTGCATAACCTGGCCAAATTTCACGGATGTACAAGAAACCACGGGGGATTTACAAGGAGATGTTCACCCGGAAGAGCCGGAGGCCTGCCGGCAGCAAGATTCCGGAATTCTTCCTGAGAAGCCTTGAAAGCAGTGAAACGCTCCTATGTTGCAATAACTCAGAACCTCATTCTGAGTGTTCCCGGCAGAGTTCATTCGGCTGAACACAACCTTGGACTAATTAGAGCCAGATGTAGGCAGTGCCGTCCATAGTGCTGGATGGACAGTGGTGGCGTGCCAAACAACTGAGCTCTAGTTCTTATCACTTTCACAAAGTGCCATAAGTTGAGGTTCAACTTACTGCGCCGATTGAGAAGAGTGTAGCCGTCAAAGATGGAATCAGTAGCACTCAGGTGAGAAGAACGGGAAGCAGATATACCCAGTCCGCTGGCAGTGTCCTACTGGGACCAGCCTATGTGGCTGCGACACGTGAATGTTTGCAACCGCGGCCGAGCTAGGCAGGCACAATTGTGCAGCAATGCAAACTGCATAACCCGGCCAAATATCACCGGTGTACAAGAAACCATGGGGGATTTACAAGGAGATGTTCACCCGGAACTGCCGGAGACCTGCTGGCAGCAAGATTCCGGAATTCTTCCTGAGAAGCCTTGAAAGCAGTGAAACGCTCCTATGTTGCAATAACTCAGAACCTCATTCTGAGTGTTCCCGGCAGAGGTCATTCGGCTGAACACAACCATGGACTAATTAGAGCCAGATGTAGGCAGTGCCGTCCATAGTGCTGGATGGACAGTGGTGGCGTGCCAAACAACTGAGCTCTAGTTCTCAACAGTTTCACAAAGTGCCCTAAGTTGAGGTTCAACTTACGGCTCCGGTTGAGTAGAGTGTAGCGGTCAAACCTGGAATCAGTAACACTCAGTTGAGAAGAACGGGAAGCAGATATACCCAGTCCGCTGGCAGTGTCCTACGGGGACCAGCCTATCTGGCTGAAACACCTGAATGTTTGAAACCGCGGCCGAGCTAGGCAGGCGCAATTGTGTAACAATGCAAACTGCATAACCTGGCCAAATTTCACGGGTGTACAAGAAACCACGGGGGATTTACAAGGAGATGTTCACCCCGAACAGCCGGAGGAATGGCGGCAGCAAGATTCCGGAATTCTTCCTGAGAAGCCTTGAAAGCAGTGAAACGCTCCTATGTTGCAATAACTCATAACACTCATTCTGAGTGTTATCGGCAGAGGTCATTCGGCTGAACACAACCGTCGACTAATTAGAGATAGATGTAGGCAGTGCCGTCCATAGTGCTGGATGGACAGTGGTGGGGTGCCAAACAACTGAGCTCTAGTTCTCATCACTTTCACAAATTGCCATAAGTTGAGGTTCAACTTACTGTTCCTGTTGAGTAGAGTGTAGCCGTCAAAGCTGGAATCAGTACTACTCAGGTGAGAAGAACAGTAAGCAGATATACCCAGTCCGCTGGCAGTGTCTTACGGAGACCAGACTGTCTGGCTGCCACGCCTGAATGTTTGCAACCGCGGCCGAGCTAGGCAGGCGCAATTGTGCAGCAATGCAAACTGCATAACCTGGTCAAATTTCAAGGGTGTACAAGAAACCACGGGGGATTTACAAGGAGATGTTCACCCGGAAGAGCCGGAGGCCTGCCGGCAGCAAGATTCCGGAATTCTTCCTGAGAAGCCTTGAAAGCAGTGAAACGCTCCTATGTTGCAATAACTCAGAACCTCATTCTGAGTGTTCCCGGCAGAGGTCATTCGGCTGAACACAACCTTGCACTTATTAGAGCCAGATGTATGCAGTGCCATCCATAGTACTGGATGGACAGTGGTGGCGTGCCAAACAACTGAGCTCTAGTTCTCATCACTTTCACAAAGTGCCATAAGTTGAGGTTCAACTTACTGCTCCGGTTGAATAGAGTGTAGCCGTCAAAGCTGGAATCAGTAGTACTCAGGTGAGAAGAACGGGAAGCAGATATACCCAGTCCGCTGGCAATGTCCTACGGGGACCACCCTATCTGGCTGCCACGCCTGAATATTTGCAACCGCGGCCGAGCTAGGCAAGCCCAATTGTGCAGCAATGCAAACTGTATAACCTGGCCAAATTTCACGGGTGTACAAGAAACCCCTTTGGATTTACAAGGAGATGTTCACCCGGAACAGCCGGAGGCCTGCCGGCAGCAAGATTCCGGAAGTCTTCCTGAGAAGCCTTGAAAGCAGTGAAATGCTCCTATGTTGCAATAACTCAGAATCTCATTCTGAGTGTTCCCGGCAGAGGTCATTCGGCTGAACACAACCCTGGACTAATTAGAGCCAGATGTAGGCAGTGCCGTCAATAGTGCTGGATGGACAGTGGTGGTGTGCCAAACAACTGAGCTCTAGTTCTCAAGTTTCACAAAGTGCCATAAGTTGAGGTTCAACCTACTGGGCCGGTTGAGTAGAGTGTAGCCGTCAAAGGTGGAATCAGTAGCACTCAGGTGAGAAGAACGGGAAGCAGATATACCCAATCCGCTGGCAGTGTCCTACGGGGACCAGCCTCTCTGGCTGCCACACCTGAATATTTGGAACCGGGGCCGAGCTTGGCAGGCACAATTGTGCAGTAATACAAACTGCATAACCTGGCCAAATTTCAGGCGTGTACAAGCAACCATGGGGTTTTTACAAGGAGATGTTCACCCGGAAAAGCCGGAGGCCTTGCCGGCAGCCTGGTGGCGTGCCAAACAATTAAGATCTAGTTCTCAACAGTTTAACAAAGTGCCATAAGTTGAGGTTCAACTTACTGCTCCGGTTGAGTAGAGTGTAGCCGTCAAAGCTGGAATCAGTAGCACTCAGGGGAGAAGATCGGGAAGTAGATATACCCAGTCCGCTGGAGGTGTCCTACGGGGACCAGCATATCTGGCTGCCACGCCTGAATGTTTGCAACCGTGGCAGAGCTTGGCAGGCGGAATTGTGCAGCTATGCAAACTGCATAACCTGGTCAAATTTCACGGGTGTAAAAGAAACCTCGGGGGATTTACAAGGAGATGTTCACCCGGAACAGCCGGAGGCCTGCCGGTAGCAAGATTCCGGAATTCTTCCTGAGAAGCCTTGAAAGCAGTGATACGCTCCTATGTTGCAATAACTCAGAACCTCATTCTGAGAGTTCCTGGCAGAGGTCATTCGACTGAACACAACCCTGGACTAATTAGAACCAGATATAGGCAGTGCCGTCCATAGTGCTAAATGGACAGTGGTGCCGGCCAAACAACTGAGCTCTAGTTCTCAAGAGTTTCACAAAGTGCCATAAGTAGAGGTTCAACTTACTTCTCCGGTTGAGTAGAGTTTAGCCGTCAAAGCTGGAATCAGTAGCACTCAGGTGAGAAGAACGGGAAGCAGATATACCCAGTCCGCTGGCAATGTCCTACGGGGACCAGCCTATCTGGCTGCCACGCCTGAATGTTTGCAGCCGCGGCCGAGCTAGGCAGGCGCAATTGTGCAGCCATGCAAACTGCATAACCTGGCCAAATTTCACGGGTGTATAAGAAACCACCCGGGATTAACAAGGAGATGTTCACCCGGAACAGCCGGAGGCCTGCCGGCAGCCAGATTCCTGAATTCTTCCTGAGAAGCCTTGAAAGCAGTGAAACGCTCCTATGTTGCAATAACTCAGAACCTCACTCTGAGTGTTCCCGGCAGAGGTCATTCGGCTGAACACAACCGTGGACTAATTAGAGCCAGATGTAGGCAGTGCCGTCCATAGTGCTGGACGGACAGTGGTGGCGTGCCAAACAACTGAGCTCTACTTCTCAACACTTTCACAAATTGCCATGAGTAGACGTTCAACTTACTGCTCCGGTTGAGTAGAGTGTAGCCGTCAAAGCTGGAATCAGTAGCACTCAGGTGAGAAGAACGGGAAGCAGATATACCCAGTCCGCTGGCAGTGTCCTACGGGGACCAGCCTATCTGGCTGCTACGCCTGAATGTTTGCAACCGCGGTCGAGCTAGGCAGGTACAATTGTGCAGCCATGCAAACTGCATAACCTGGCCAAATTTCACGGGTGTACAAGAAACCACGGGGGATTTACAAGGAGATGTTCACCCGGAACATCCGGAGGCCTGCCGGCAGCAAGATTCCGGAATTCTTCCTGAGAAGCCTTGAAAGCAGTGAAACGCTCCTATGTTGCAATAACTCAGAACCTCATTCTGAGTTTTTCCGGCAGCGGTCATTCGGCTGAACACAACAGTGTACTAATTAGAGCCAGATGTAGGCAGTGCCGTCCATAGTGCTGGATGGACAGTGGTGGCGTGCCAAACAACTGAGCTCTAGTTCTCAACAGTTTCACAAAGTGCCATGAGTTGAAGTACAACTTACTGCTCTTGTTTAGTAGAGTGTAGCCGTCAAAGCTGGAATCAGTAGCACTCAGGTGAGAAGAACGGGAAGCAGATATACCCAGTCCGCTGGCAGTGTCCTACGGGGACCAGCCTATCTGGCTGCTACGCCTGAATGTTTGCAACCGCGGTCGAGCTAGGCAGGTACAATTGTGCAGCAATGCAAACTGCATAACCTGGCCAAATTTCACGGGTGTACAAGAAACCACGGGGGATTTACAAGGAGATGTTCACCCGGAACATCCGGAGGCCTGCCGGCAGCAAGATTCCGGAATTCTTCCTGAGAAGCCTTGAAAGCAGTGAAACGCTCCTATGTTGCAATAACTCAGAACCTCATTTTGAGTTTTTCCGGCAGCGGTCATTCGGCTGAACACAACAGTGTACTAATTAGAGCCAGATGTAGGCAGTGCCGTCCATAGTGCTGGATGGACAGTGGTGGCGTGCCAAACAACTGAGCTCTAGTTCTCAACAGTTTCACAAAGTGCCATGAGTTGAAGTACAACTTACTGCTCTTGTTTAGTAGAGTGTAGCCGTCAAAGCTGGAATCAGTAGCACTCAGGTGAGAAGAACGGGAAGCAGATATACCCAGTACGATGGCAGTGTCCTACGGGGACCAGCCTATCTGGCTGCCACGCCTGAATGGTTGCAACCACGGCGGAGCTAGGCAGGCGCATTTGTGCAGCAACGTAAACTGCATAACCTGGCCAAATTTCACGGGTGTATAAGAAACCACGGGGGATTTACAAGGAGATGTTCACCCGGGACAGTCAGAGGCCTGCCAGCAGTAAGATTCCGGAATTCTTCCTGAGAAGCCTTGAAAGCAGTGAAACGCTCCTATGTTGCAATAACTCAGAACCTCATTCTGAGTGTTCCCGGCAGAGGTCATTCGGCTGAACAAAACCGTGGACTAATTAGAGCCAGATGTAGGCAGTGCCGTCCATAGTGCTGGATGGACAGTTTTGGCGTGCCAAACAACTGAGCTCTAGTTCTCATCACTTTAACAAAGTGCCATAAGTTGAGGTTCAATTTACTACTGCGGTTTAGTAGAGTGTAGCTGTCAAAGCTTGCATCAGTAGCACTCAGGTGAGAAGAACGGGAAGCAAATATACCCAGTCCGCTGGCAGTGACCTTCGGGGACCAGCCTATCTGGCTGCCAACCCTGAATGTTTGCAACCGCGGCAGAGCTAGGCAGGCGCAATAGTGCAGCAATGCAAACTGCATAACCTGGCCAAATTTCACAGGTGTACAAGAAACCAGGCAGGATTTATTTTTTTTTTTTTAATTTTTTTTATTGTAGAGATACTATACAGAGGGTTACAGTTACATGAGTTAGGTAATGAGTACACTTCCACTTCCTCTTGAACATTGTTACCCCCTCCATTGTTTTCCCCCTACCATCCCCTCCCTCCCTCCCTTCCCCAAGGTTCTTTTTTTTTTTTTTTTTTTTTGATCGTGATTAAGTGATTACTTAATTTCCGGAAATTCACAGTATTGTGGAATAATGATGCTCATTTAAAGTCACAAGTTCATTCTAACTTTCCTGGAGCAAATTGTCTATCACAGTCTATAATATATAACGGTGCTCATATGTTATATACCATATATGTGATCAGCAGCATGGGGATATTTAGTAGTGGTTCAACCAGATGAGTGGGAGTTCTTTGTTTCTTAAGTCCTGTTAGTTTTGTCATATCACCTAACATTTTGGATTCATCATCCACTTATCAGGGAGACCATGTTCTGTTTGTCTCTTCGTTCTTGGCTTACCTCGCTCAACATGATTCCTTCTAGCTCCATCCATTTCCCTGCAAATGCCATTATTTTGTCATTTCTAATGGCTGCATAATATTCCATTGTGTATAGATACCACAATTTTTGGATCCATTCATCTGTGGTGGGGCATCTAGGTTGTTTCCATATCCTAGCTATTGCGAACAGTGCTGCAATAAACATGGAGGTGCATGTGTCCTTGTATATTGGTTCCTGTTGTTCAGGGTAGATGCCTAGAAGTGGTATGACTGGGTCGTAAGGGAGGTCAATCTTTAGCTTTCTAAGGACCCTCCAGACTGCTTTCCAAAGTGGTTGTATGAGTGTACATTCCCACCAGCAGTGTAATAGCGTTCCTCGTTCTCCACATCCCCTCCAGCATTTGTCGTTGGCTGATTTGTGGATGTGGGACATTCTGACTGGGGTAAGGTGGTATCTCAGGGTTGTCTTTATTTGCATTTCCTTCACCACCAGGGATGATGAACATTTCCTCATGTGTTTCTTTGCCATTTTTATTTCTTCATTTGAGAAGTCCCTCTTTAGTTCCCTTGCCCATTTAGTAATTGGTGTGTTGGGTTTGGGAGGGATTAGTTTCTTGAGTTCCCTGTATATACAGGATGTTAACCCCTTGTCTGATATATTGCTGGTAAATATTTTTTCCCAATTAGTTGGTTGTCTTTCTAGCTTGGTTGTGATAGCTTTATCTGTGCAGAAGCTTTTTATTTTAAGGTAGTCCCATTTGTCGAGTCTCTCTCCAATTTGTTGTGACCCTGGGACTCTGTTCAGGAAGTTCCTTCCTGTGCCTATTAGTTCAAGTGTCTCTCCTACTCTGTCCTGCAGTAGTTTCAGAGATTCAGGTTTAATGTTAAGGTCTTTAATCCATTTTGAGTTGATGTTGGTGCATGGTGATAGGCTGGGGTCCACTTTTAGTTTTCTGCATGTGGCTGCCCAGTTTTCCCAGCACCAGCGGTTGAAGAGGCTGTGTTTCTTCCATTGTATGTCTTTGGCTCCTTTGTCGAATATCAGCTGGCTGTAGGCCTGTGGATTTATTTCTGGATCTTCTATTCTGTTCCATTGGTCTTCGGGTCTGTTTTTGTGCCAGTACCATGCTGTCTTTGTTATTATAGCTCTGTAGTAGAGTTTGAAGTTCGGCATGGATAGCCCTCCCATATTGTCTTTATCCCCTAGAATTGTTTTGGCTATTCTAGGTCTTTTGTTGTTCCATATGAATTTTTGGACTGTTTTCTGTATTTCAGTGATGTACGTCATTGGGATTTTAATAGGAATTGCGTTGAATTTGTATATTAGTTTTGGAAGTATTACCATCTTTACTATATTAAGTCGGCCTATCCAGGAGCATGGGAGGTCTTTCCATTTCCTAGTGTCTTCTGCAATTTCTTTCTTTAACTTTTTATAGTTCTCATTAAATAGTTCTTTTACATCTTTGGTTAGGTTAATTCCTAAATATTTTATTTTTCGGGAGGTTATTGTGAATGGGGTTGCTCCCTTTATTTCCCTCTCTTCCTGTACATTATCAGTGTATAGGAAGGCAACTGATTTTTGTGGGTTTATTTTGTATCCTGCTATTTTGCCAAAGTGATTTATGATTTCTAAGAGTTTGGGGATGGAGTTTTTGGGATCGTGGAGGTATAGTATCATGTCGTCTGCAAAAAGGGATAGTTTAACTTCTTCTTTTCCTATGAGGATCCCTTTAATGTCTTTTTCTTGCCTTATTGCCCTGGCTAAGGGTTCTAGGACTATATTGAAGAGGAGTGGAGACAGTGGGCATCCTTGCCTTGTTCCTGATTTTAGGAGAATTGGTTGTAGCTTTTCCCCATTAAGTATAATATTGGCTATTGGTCTGTCATAAATGGCTTTTATTGTTTTTAGAAATGTTCCTTCTATTCCTATTTTCTCCAGAGCTTTTAGCATGAATGAATGTTGAATTTTGTCAAAGGCCTTTTCTGCATCTGTAGCGATAATCATGTGATTCTTGACCTTGGCTCTGTTGATATGTTGGATTACATTTATTGACTTACGTATGTTAAACCATCCCTGTGTCTCTGGGATGAAGCCTACCTGGTCATAGTGAATTATTTTTTTTATGTGTTTCTGGATTCTGTTAGCTAGAATCTTGTTAAGGATCTTTGCATCTGTGTTCATCAAGGAGATTGGCCTGTAATTCTCCTTTTTGGTTGGGTCTTTGCCTGGTTTGGGGATGAGTGTGATATTGGCTTCGTAGAATGAGTTTGGGATAGCTCCTTCCTTCTCTGTTTCTCTGAAGAGCTTGAGGAGTATGGGTATTAGTTCTTGTTTAAAGGTCTTATAGAATTCTGCTGTGAATCCATCTGGTCCTGGGCTTTTTTTTGTTGGAAGACTTTTGATAGCTTCCTGTATCTCATTATAGGATATTGGCTTATTTAATTGGTTAACTTCTTCTTTGCTCAGTTTGGGCAACTTGTATTTCTCTAAAAATGCATCCATTTCTGCCCGATTTTCTTCCTTTAGAGAGTATAGCTTTTGAAAGTAGTCTGTTAGAATTGTTTGGATATCTTGGGTACGTGTGGTGATGTTTCCCGTGGCATCCCTAATCCTATTAATATGGGTTTCCTCTCTTCTTTTTTTAATTAATCTAGCCAATGGGCCATCAATTTTGTTTATTTTTTCAAAGAACCAGCTTTTTGTTTGGTTTATTTTGGTTATGGTTTTCTGATTTTCTAATTGGTTAATCTCTGCTTTTAATTTGGTTATCTGGCTTCTTCTAGTAGCTTTAGGTTCCATTTTTTCCTGTTTTTCTAGCTGTTTTAATTGCAACGTGAGATTATTTACTTGGTCTGTCTCCATTCTCTTGATGTGGGCACTGAGGGCAATAAATTTGCCCCTCAGGACTGCTTTTGCTGTGTCCCACAAGTTTCTTTGTGAGGTGTTTTCATTTTCATTGAGTTGTAGGAAATGCTTTATTTCTTCTCTGATCTCTTCTGTTATCCAGGCATTGTTAAGGAGTGTGCTGTTCAATTTCCATGTATTGGAGAAATTTCTGCGGTATGCTTTGTTATTGAGAGCTAGCTTGATTCCACTGTGGTCAGATAGGATACAGGGGATTATGTCGATCCCTTTGTATTTGCTTAAGTTCCTTGCATGAACTATGATATGGTCTATTTTGGAGAAAGTTCCATGAGCTGCTGAGAAGAATGTGTACTGTGTTGTTTTAGGGTGAAATACTCGGTAGATGTCAGTTAATTCCGCTTGCAGTATGGCCTCTCTTAATTCGGTAGCTTCTTTGCCAATCCTCTGGTTGGTAGACCTGTCCTTTGGTGAGAGTGGTGTGTTAAAGTCTCCTAGTATTATCGTATTGGGATCTATTTTATTCTGTAAGTTTGAGAGCATTTGTTTGACATATCTGGGTGCACCAATATTTGGGGCATATAAGTTGATGATGGTTATATCCTCCTCTTGGATTGTTCCCTTTATTAATATGTAGTGTCCGTCCTTGTCTTTCTGTACTGATTTTAATGAAAAGTTTATTTTGTCAGATATCAGGATAGCTACACCTGCTTTCTTACTGGGGGCGTTTGATTGGTAGATCCTTTTCCACCCCCTCACTCTGAGTTTGTTTGTATGTTTGGCTGAGAGGTGGGTCTCCTGAAGGCAACAGATGGATGGGTCTTGTTTTCTTATCCAGTCCTCAGTTCGTTTTCTTTTAATTGGCGAATTCAGCCCATTTATATTAAGAGAAAGTATAGAGAGATGCATTGTTGTCCCTGCCATTCCGTTTTCCTAAGTTTTTCTTTTTTCCCTTTCCTCCTGTGCTTGCTCAGTTAGACTTTGAGTAATGCCTGTTTGGGGCAGGCCCCAGTTCCTGGCTGCTTTCTTCAGGTTGTGTCCCCCCTCTTAGAATTCTTTGTAATGCTGGCTTAATGTTTATGAATTCATTTAGTTTTTCTTTGCTATTAAAAGTTTTCAGTTCTCCATCAAATGTGAATGCTAGCTTTGCCGGGTAGATCAGTCTGGGTTGGCAGTTATTGGCTCTCAGGGCTCGTATGGTGCTTTCCCAGGCTTTTCTTGCATTCATTGTTTGTGTGGAGAGATCTGCAGTAATTCTTATTTTTTTCCCATTGTAGTATAGCTCCTTCTTCATTTTTGCTGCATGCAGGATTGTTTCCTTATTATTCAGATCTATCATTTTTACTATAATGTGTCTAGAAGTGTTTCTCCTGGGGTCTTGCTTGTTGGGTGTTCGATAAGCTTTTGTGATGTAGTTAAGATGGTCGTTTTTGAGGTGGGGAAAATTTTCATTGATTATCTTGTTAAATAGGTGTTGCATTCCCTTGCTCTGGAATTCCTCACCTTCGTCCACTCCAATTATGCGAAGGTTAAATTTTTTAGCATTATCTGCTTGCTCTTGAATATCCCTTTGGTTTAATTTGAGTAATTTTTCCATATCTGTCACTTTTTGGTCCAGTTGGTGTATTCTGTCTTCTGTATCTGACACTCGACCTTCCATTTCATTCACTCTGTTGACAGTGGCTTCTATTGTGGTTTGCATGGAGGAAATGGATCCCTTTATGGATTCAATGTTGGTTCTCAGAGTACTGATCTCACCTCTCAATGAGGTATGCATTACCTCTAATTTGGCGTTTATCTCACTTCTTATTGAGGTTTGTGCAGCTTCTATTTTTGCATGCATCTCTTGTTTGATACCCTGTATCTCTTTGGATAGTTCATCCTTGTGCTCTTTCAATTTCTGATAAATTTCTCGCTTTATTTCTTGAGTCATTGCCTCCAGCAACCCTTGGAAGTAGCCTTTGTCTTCCATTCCTGCTTTGCTCCCACTGGGGCTCTCCCCTGTGTGGCTGCTGGCTTTTGGGGTGAGCTTGCTGTCCTGGGTGGTAGTAAACCTTGTGATTTTTCTCTGTGATTTTCGCATGGAGGTTCAGGAGACTGCTCTTCAATTTTGTTTTGGTGTGTCTGTCTTTGCTTGGTTGCTGATTCTGTATTGGTAGAGAGAGTCTGTGCCTGATCTGGGTTCTGTTGGGAGCCTATTTCCAGCTGCTATTCTGACTTACTTAGGATTCTCAGCTCTCTGCTGTAGATTGCTGACAGTTCCCGCCTTTGGAAGGGTTGAGCAGCCTAGACTGCTTGTGTTTGCTCCTACGGGTGCTCTTGTGAAGAACAGATGCTCTGGATGCACTCTCCCAAATGCTGGAGTCTGCTATGGGCTCCTGATGTGTTTTTGTTTATTTGTTTTGGGCTGGTTGTGGACTTGAACTCTAGGTTTGGGTGCTGTCCCTCAGCTTTTTCAGCTCAAGGCTGGCACCCTACCGTTTGAGCCACAGCACCACTTCTGACCCTTTTTGCTTTTGTGATGCTGAGGAATCAGATGCAGGGCCTCATACATCCAAGACTATCACTCTATTGCTGAGCCGCCTTAACAGTCTGAGCTCCTGCTTACTATCAGGTGCTGGCAGCCTGTGTTGCCCAATTCCCAGTCTAGGGTATATGGGTGGAGTTTTGGTGGGGTTTGGGCTTCTCTTGTCCTGGGCCTCCAGGTCTTTTGTTGTCACAGGCGTGCTTCCCGGGGGAGTGTTGTTTCCTGGTTTTCTCCCCTCTGTTGAGGCGTATGCTCAGCTTTTTACTTCAATTGGGAGGAGTTGGTTGTGTTGTTCAGGCGCCGGATCCCCGGGCTTGGTTCCGGCCCCAGCCTGGAGCGCACTTGTTAGGCCTGTGCTGATGTGTATACCCCCTAGGTTATACAGCCTGGGGGACACAGTTCAAATTTCTTCTACTGTTGGTAGTCTTGACCCAGGGGCGCTGTTCCTGGCTTGGGCATTTAAGCTCCCTTCCAGGGGTGCTCTTGCTCTAGCCTGGCCAGCTGAGTGTGCTCCACGGGCTGGTGGAGCTCTCAAACAGTTCCCAGTTTTAGTGGGTCCTGTGGTCCGGGTGCTGGGGTAGGGAGTCTAGGTCAGGGTCTGGGGATTCCCTCCAGCTCTGGTCTCCCTTAAGGGATACACTTCCCCTGTGGGGTACTCACCCTGGAGCTGGTTGTTTCTGTGTGGTGTAGGTCGTCAGTTGTTGTTGCAATCCGGGCTGGGTTGGGCGGTGGTGGCTCTGTGTGATTCTTTTCTGTCTCTGCCTCTGTCGAAGCTGTTGGGTCAAGAGTGTCCACGCTCAGGCAGCTTCTTCTCGGTACCTCTGGGGCCCAAGTGACCCCGCCGGGTTGTTGCGATCGTGATCGGGCGGGCGGGTGGTCTGCAGACAGGACCCTTTGTCGCGCCGAGCCGCTTTGGCGGGATGGAACCTCTCTGCTCGGGTGGAGAGTGCTGGATCGTTGCGATCGCGATCAGGCGGGCCGGGTGGTCTGCCGCAGGTCCTTTTGTCACTCTGCTGATGCCGAGCGGCTTTGGCGGGATGGAGCCTCTCTGCTCGGGTGGAGAGTGAGGGGTGGGGGTGGGATCCTCGTGGAGACTCCCGGCTGGTAGGTTTCTCTGTTACTGGCGATCTGCTGTTCTGCAAACCAGTACCTGATGTTCTGAAAGTGGCCCCCTGTGTCTCTGCTGTTTCTCTGGGGCTCCCACAGCCCCCGCCGGGCCGGCTGGCCGGCGGCTTGGCGCGCTGCCGCGCGGCCAGTAAAAGTTGGGGGAGGGGTCTTCGCTTTTTTCTGTTTTGAAATTCTTTTCCTCTTTCTTTTTTGTTATTCTCCGCCTCTGGTTTTTCTCTGAGTGTTCGTCTTTTTGTTGTTGTCGGTCTCTTGGGGAGATTAAACGTTGGAACTCGAACTCTCTTTTTGGTTGGAGAGAGCTGTGGCGTTCCCCTACTGCCCCATCGCCATCTTGGTCCCCCCCTCCCAGGCAGGATTTAAAAGGAGATGTTCACCCGGAACATCCGGAGGCCTGCCGGCAGCATGATTCCGGAATTCTTCCTGAGAAGCCTTGAAAGCAGTGAAACGCTCCTATGTTGCAATAACTCAGAACCTCATTCTGAGTTTTTCCGGCAGCGGTCATTCGGCTGAACACAACAGTGTACTAATTAGAGCCAGATGTAGGCAGTGCCGTCCATAGTGCTGGATGGACAGTGGTGGTGTGCCAAACAACTGAGCTCTAGTTCTCAAGTTTCACAAAGTGCCATAAGTTGAGGTTCAACATACTGCGCCGGTTGAGTAGAGTGTAGCCGTCAAAGGTGGAATCAGTAGCACTCAGGTGAGAAGAACGGGAAGCAGATATACCCAATCCGCTGGCAGTGTCCTACGGGGACCAGCCTCTCTGGCTGCCACACCTGAATATTTGGAACCGGGGCCGAGCTTGGCAGGCACAATTGTGCAGTAATGCAAAATGCATAACCTGGCCAAATTTCAGGCGTGTACAAGAAACCATGGGGGATTTACAAGGAGATGTTCACCCGGAAAAGCCGGAGGCCTTGCCGGCAGCAAGATTCCGGAATTCTTCCTGAGAAGCCTTGAAAGCAGTGTAACGCTCCTATGTTGCAATAACTCAGAACCTCATTCTGAGTGTTCCCGGCAGAGGTCATTCGGATGAACACAACCGAGGACTAATTAGAGCCAGATGTACGCAGTGCCTACCATAGTGCTGGATGGACAGCGGTGGTGTGCCAAACAACTGAGCTCTAGTTCTCAACAGTTTCACAAAGGGCCGTAAGTTGAGGTTCAACTTACTGCTCCGGTTGAGTAGAGTGTAGCCGTCAAAGCTGGAATCAGTAGCACTCAGGTGAGAAGAAGAGGAAGCAGATATACCCACTCCGCTGGCAGTGTCCTACGGGGACCAGCCTATCTGGCTGCCACGCCTAAATGTTTCCAACCGTGGACGAGCTAGGCAGGTGCAATTGTGCAGCTATGCAAACTGCATAACCTGGTCAAATTTCACGGGTGTAAAAGAAACCTCGGGGGATTTACAAGGAGATGTTCACCCGGAACAGCCGGAGGCCTGCCGGTAGCAAGATTCCGGAATTCTTCCTGAGAAGCCTTGAAATAAGTGATACGCTCCTATGTTGCAATAACTCAGAACCTCATTCTGAGAGTTCCCGGCAGAGGTCATTCGACTGAACACAACCTTGGACTAATTAGAACCAGATATAGGCAGTGCCGTCCATAGTGCTAAATGGACAGTGGTGGCGTGCCAAACAATTAAGATCTAGTTCTCAACAGTTTAACAAAGTGCCATAAGTTGAGGTTCAACTTACTGCTCCGGTTGAGTAGAGTGTAGCCGTCAAAGCTGGAATCAGTAGCACTCAGGGGAGAAGAATGGGAAGCAGATATACCCAGTCCGCTGGCAGCGTCCTACGGGGACCAGCCTATCTGGCTGCCACGCCTGAATGTTTGCAACCGTGGCAGAGCTTGGCAGGTGGAATTGTTCAGCAATACAAACTGCATAACCTGGCCAAATTTCACGGGTGTACAAGAAACCACGGGGGATTTACAAGGAGATGTTCACCCGGAACTGCCGGAGGCCTGCCGGCAGCAAGATTCCGGAATTCTCCCTGAGAAGCCTTGAAAGCAGTGAAACGCTCCTATGTTGCAATAACTCAGAACCTCATTCTGAGTGTTCCCGGCAGAGGTCATTCGGCTGAACACAACCATGGACTAATTAGAGCCAGATGTAGGCAGTTCCGTCCATAGTGCTGGATGGACAGTGGTGGCGTGCCAAACAACTGAGCTCTAGTTCTCATCGCTTTCACAAAGTGCCATAAGTTGAGGTTCAACTTACTGCTCCGGTTGAGTAGAGTGTAGCCGTCAAAGTTGGAATCAGTAGCACTCAGGTGAGAAGAACGGGAAGCAGATATACCCAGTCCGCTGGTAGTGTACTACGGGGACCAGCCTATCTGGCTGCGATGCCTGAATGTTTGCAACCGCGGCCGAGCTAGGCAGGCGCAATTGTGCAGCAATTTAAACTGCATAACCTGGCCAAATTTCACGGGTGTACAAGGAACCGCGGGTGATTTACAAGGAGATGTTCACCCGGAACAGCCGGAGGCCTGCTGGCAGCAAGATTCCGGAATTCTTCCTGAGAAGCCTTGAAAGCAGTGAAACGCTCCTATGTTGCAATAACTCAGAACCTCATTCTGAGTGTTCCCGGCAGAGGTCATTCGGCTGAACACAACCATGGACTAATTAGAGCCAGATGTAGGCAGTGCCGTCAATAGTGCTGGATGGACAGTGGTGGCGTGCCAAACAACTGAGCTCTAGTTCTCAACAGTTTCACAAAGTGCCCTAAGTTGAGGTTCAACTTACTGCTCCGGTTGAGTAGAGTGTAGCGGTCAAACCTGGAATCAGTAACACTCAGGTGAGAAGAACGGGAAGCAGATATACCCAGTCCGCTGGCAGTGTCCTACGGGGACCAGCCTATCTGGCTGAAACACCTGAATGTTTGCAACCGCGGCCGAGCTAGGCAGGCGCAATTGTGCAGCAATGCAAACTGCATAACCTGGTCAAATTTCAAGGGTGTACAAGAAACCACGGGGGATTTACAAGGAGATGTTCACCCGGAAGAGCCGGAGGCCTGCCGGCAGCAAGATTCCGGAATTCTTCCTGAGAAGCCTTGAAAGCAGTGAAACGCTCCTATGTTGCAATAACTCAGAACCTCATTCTGAGTGTTCCCGGCAGAGGTCATTCGGCTGAACACAACCTTGCACTTATTAGAGCCAGATGTAGGCAGTGCCATCCATAGTACTGGATGGACAGTGGTGGCGTGCCAAACAACTGAGCTCTAGTTCTCATCACTTTCACAAAGTGCCATAAGTTGAGGTTCAACTTACTGCTCCGGTTGAATAGAGTGTAGCCGTCAAATCTGGAATCAGTAGTACTCAGGTGAGAAGAACGGGAAGCAGATATACCCAGTCCGCTGGCAGTGTCCTACGGGGACCAGCCTATCTGGCTGCCACGCCTGAATATTTGCAACCGCGGCCGAGCTAGGCAAGCGCAATTGTGCAGCAATGCAAAATGCATAACCTGGCCAAATTTCACGGGTGTACAAGAAACCCCTTTGGATTTACAATTAGATGTTCACCCGGAACAGCCGGAGGCCTGCCGGCAGCAAGATTCCGGAAGTCTTCCTGAGAAGCCTTGAAAGCAGTGAAATGCTCCTATGTTGCAATAACTCAGAATCTCATTCTGAGTGTTCCCGGCAGAGGTCATTCGGCTGAACACAACCCTGGACTAATTAGAGCCAGATGTAGGCAGTGCCGTCAATAGTGCTGGATGGACAGTGGTGGTGTGCCAAACAACTGAGCTCTAGTTCTCAAGTTTCACAAAGTGCCATAAGTTGAGATTCAACTTACTGCACCGGTTGAGTAGAGTGTAGCCGTCAAAGGTGGAATCAGTAGCACTCAGGTGAGAAGAACGGGAAGCAGATATACCCAGTCAGCTGGCAGTGTCCTACGGGGACCAGCCTCTCTGGCTGCCACACCTGAATATTTGGAACCGGGGCCGAGCTTGGCAGGCATAATTGTGCAGTAATGCAAACTGCATAACCTGGCCAAATTTCAGGCGTGTACAAGAAACCATGGGGTTTTTACAAGGAGATGTTCACCCGAAAAAGCCGGAGGCCTTGCCGGCAGCGTGGTGGCGTGCCAAACAATTAAGATCTAGTTCTCAACAGTTTAACAAAGTGCCATAAGTTGAGGTTCAACTTACTGCTCCGGTTGAGTAGAGTGTAGCCGTCAAAGCTGGAATCAGTAGCACTCAGGGGAGAAGAATGGGAAGCAGATATACCCAGGCCGCTGGCAGCGTCCTACGGGGACCAGCCTATCTGGCTGCCACGCCTGAATGTTTGCAACCGTGGCAGAGCTTGGCAGGCGGAATTGTGCAGCTATGCAAACTGCATAACCTGGTCAAATTTCACGGGTGTAAAAGAAACCTCGGGGGATTTACAAGGAGATGTTCACCCGGAACAGCCGGAGGCCTGCCAGTAGCAAGATTCCGGAATTCTTCCTGAGAAGCCTTGAAAGCAGTGATACGCTCCTATGTTGCAATAACTCAGAACCTCATTCTGAGAGTTCCCGGCAGAGGTCATTCGACTGAACACAACCCTGGACTAATTAGAACCAGATATAGGCAGTGCCGTCCATAGTGCTAAATGGACAGTGGTGCCGGCCAAACAACTGAGCTCTAGTTCTCAACAGTTTCACAAAGTGCCATAAGTAGAGGTTCAACTTACTTCTCCGGTTGAGTAGAGTTTAGCCGTCAAAGCTGGAATCAGTAGCACTCAGGTGAGAAGAACGGGAAGCAGATATACCCAGTCCGCTGGCAATGTCCTACGGGGACCAGCCTATCTGGCTGCCACGCCTGAATGTTTGCAACCGCGGCCGAGCTAGGCAGGCGCAATTGTGCAGCCATGCAAACTGCATAACCTGGCCAAATTTCACGGGTGTATAAGAAACCACCCGGGATTAACAAGGAGATGTTCACCCGGAACAGCCGGAGGCCTGCCGGCAGCCAGATTCCTGAATTCTTCCTGAGAAGCCTTGAAAGCAGTGAAACGCTCCTATGTTGCAATAACTCAGAACCTCACTCTGAGTGTTCCTGGCAGAGGTCATTCGGCTGAACACAACCGTGGACTAATTAGAGCCAGATGTAGGCAGTGCCGTCCATAGTGCTGGACGGACAGTGGTGGCGTGCCAAACAACTGAGCTCTACTTCTCAACACTTTCACAAATTGCCATGAGTAGACGTTCAACTTACTGCTCCGGTTGAGTAGAGTGTAGCCGTCAAAGCTGGAATCAGTAGCACTCAGGTGAGAAGAACGGGAAGCAGATATACCCAGTCCGCTGGCAGTGTCCTACGGGGACCAGCCTATCTGGCTGCTACGCCTGAATGTTTGCAACCGCGGTCGAGCTAGGCAGGTACAATTGTGCAGCCATGCAAACTGCATAACCTGGCCAAATTTCACGGGTGTACAAGAAACCACGGGGGATTTACAAGGAGATGTTCACACGGAACAGACGGAGGCCTGCCGGCAGCAAGATTCCGGAATTCTTCCTGAGAAGCCTTGAAAGAAGTGAAACGCTCCTATGTTGCAATAACTCAGAACCTCATTCTGAGTTTTTCCGGCAGCGGTCATTCGGCTGAACACAACAGTGTACTAATTAGAGCCAGATGTAGGCAGTGCCGTCCATAGTGCTGGATGGACAGTGGTGGCGTGCCAAACAACTGAGCTCTAGTTCTCAACAGTTTCACAAAGTGCCATGAGTTGAAGTACAACTTACTGCTCTTGTTTAGTAGAGTGTAGCCGTCAAAGCTCGAATCAGTAGCACTCAGGTGAGAAGAACGGGAAGCAGATATACCCAGTACGCTGGCAGTGTCCTACGGGGACCAGCCTATCTGGCTGCCACGCCTGAATGGTTGCAACCATGGCGGAGCTAGGCAGGCGCATTTGTGCAGCAACGTAAACTGCATAACCTGGCCAAATTTCACGGGTGTATAAGAAACCACGGGGGATTTACAAGGAGATGTTCACCCGGAAGAGCCGGAGGCCTGCCGGCAGCAAGATTCCGGAATTCTTCCTGAGAAGCCTTGAAAGCAGTGAAACGCTCCTATGTTTCAATAACTCAGAACCTCATTCTGAGTGTTCCCGGCAGAGGTCATTCGGCTGAACAAAACCGTGGACTACTTAGAGCCAGATGTAGGCAGTGCCGTCCATAGTGCTGGATGGACAGTGGTGGCGTGCCAAACAACTGAGCTCTAGTTCTCATCACTTTAACAAAGTGCCATAAGTTGAGGTTCAATTTACTACTGCGGTTGAGTAGAGTGTAGCTGTCATAGCTTGCATCAGTAGCACTCAGGTGAGAAGAACGGGAAGCAAATATACCCAGTCCGCTGGCAGTGACCTTCGGGGACCAGCCTATCTGGCTGCCAACCCTGAATGTTTGCAACCGCGGCAGAGCTAGGCAGGCGCAATAGTGCAGCAATGCAAACTGCATAACCTGGCCAAATTTCACAGGTGTACAAGAAACCAGGCAGGATTTAAAAGGAGATGTTCACCCGGAACAGCGGGAGGCCTGCCGGCATCAAGATTCCTGAATTCTTCCTGAGAAGCCTTGAAAGCAGTGAAACGCTCTTATGTTGCAATAACTCAGAACCTCATTCTGAGTGTTCCCGGCAGAGGTCATTCGGCTGAACACAACCGTGGACTAATTAGAGCCAGATGTAGGCAGTGCCGTCCATAGTGCTGGATGGACAGTGGTGGCGTGCCAAACAACTGAGCTCTACTTCTCAACACTTTCACAAAGAGCCATAAGTTGAGGTTCAACTTACTGCGCCGGTTGAGTAGAGTGTAGCTGTCAAAGCTGGAATCAGTAACAATTAGGTGAGAAGAACGGGAAGCAGATACACCAAGTCCGCTGGCAATGTCCTACGTGTCCAGCCTATCTGGCTGCCACGCCTGAATGTTTGCAACCGCGGCCGAGCTACGTAGGCGCAATTGTGCAGCAATGCAAACTGCATAACCTGGCCATATTTCACGGGTGTACAAGAAATCACGTGGGATTTACAAGGAGATGTTCACCCGGAACAGCCAGAGGCCTGCCGGAATCAAGATTCTGGAAATCTTCCTTAGAAGCCTTGAAAGCAGTGAAACGCTCCTATGTTGCAATAACTCAGAACCTCATTCTCAGTTTTCCCGGCAGAAGTCATTTGGCTGAACACAACCGTGGACTAATTAGAGCCAGATGTAGGCAGTGCCGTCCATAGTGCTGGATGGACAGTTGTGGCGTGCCAAACAACTGAGCTCTAGTTCTCAACAGTTTCACAAAGTGCCATAAGTTGAGGTTCAACTTACTGCTCCGGTTGAGTAGAGCGTAGCCGTCAAAGCTGGAATCAGTAGCACTCAGGTGAGAAGAACGGGAAGCAGATATATCCAGTCGGCTGGCAGTGTCCTACGGGGACCAGCCTATCTGGATGCCACGCCTGAATATTTGCAACCGAGGCCGAGATAGGCAGACGCAATTGTGCAGCAATGAAAACTGCATAACCTGGCCAAATTTCAAGGGTGTACAAGAAACCACGGGGGATTTACAAGGAGATGTTCACCCAGAACAGCTGGAGGCCTGTAGCCAGCAAGATTCCGGAATTCTTCCTGAGAAGCCTTGAAAGCAGTGAAACGCTCCTATGTTGCAATAACTCAGAACCTCATTCTGAGTGTTCCCGGCAGAGGTCATTCGGCTGAACTCAATGGTGGACTAATTAGAGCCAGATGTAGGCAGTGCCGTCCATAGTGCTGGATGGACAGTGGTGGCGTGCCAAACAACTGAGCTCTAGTTCTCAACACTTTCATAAAGTGCCATAAGTTGAGGTTCAACTTACTGCGCCGGTTGAGTAGAGTGTAGCCGTCAAAGCTGGAATAAGTAGCACTCAGGTGAGAAGAACGGGCAGCAGATATACCCACTCCGGTGGCAGTGTCATTCAGGGGCGAGCCTATCTGGCTGCCATGCCTGAATGTTTGCAAACGCGGCCGAGCTAGGCAGGCGCAATTGTGCAGCCATGCAAACTGCATAACCTGGCCAAATTTCACGGGTGTACAAGCAACCACGGGGGATTTACAAGGAGATGTTAACCTGTAAGAGCCAGAGGCTTACTGGCAGCAAGATCCCGGAATTCTTCCTGAGAAGCCTTGAAAGCAGTGAAACGCTCCTATGTTGCAATAACTCAGAACCTCATTCTGAGTGTTCCCGGCAGAGGTCATTCGGCTGAACACAACCGTGGACTAATTAGAGCCAGATGAATGCAGTGCCGTCCATAGTGCTGGATGGACAGTTGTGGCGTGCCAAACAACTGAGCTCTAGTTCTCAACACTTTCACAATGTGCCATGAGTTGAGGTTCAACTTACTGCTCTGGTTGAGTAAGAGTGTAGCCGTCAAAGCTGGCATCAGTAGCACTCAGTTGAGAAGAAAGGGAAGCAGATATACCCAGTCCGCTGGCAGTGTCCTATGGGGACCAGCCTATCTGGCTGCCACGCCTGAATGTTTGCAACCGCGGCCGAGCTAGGCAGGCGAAATTGTGCAGCAAGGCAAACTGAATAACCTGGCCAAATTTCACGGGTGTACAAGAAACCACGGGTCATTTATAAGGAGATGTTCACCCGGAACAGAAGGAGGCGTGCCGGCAGCAAGATTCTGGAATTCTTCCTGAGAAGCCTTGAAAACAGTGAAACGCTCCTATGTTGCAATAACTCAGAACCTCATTCTGAGTGTTCCCGGCAGAGGTCATTCGGATGAACACAACCGTGGACAAATTACAACCAGATGTAGGCAGTGACTTCCATAGTGCTGGATGGACACTGGTGGCGTGCCAAACAACTGAGCTCTAGTTCGCAACACTTTTACAAAGTGCCTTAATTTGAGGTTCAACTTACTGCGCCGGTTGAGTAGAGTGTAGCCATCAAAGCTGGAATCAGTAGCACTGAGGTGAGAAGAACGGGAAGCAGATATACCCAGTCCGCTGGCAGTGTCCTACGGGGACCAGCCTATCTGGCTGCCACGCCTGAATGTTTGCAACCGCAGCCGAGCTAGGCAGGCACAATTGTGCAACCATGCAAACTGCATAACCTGGCCAAATTTCACGGGTGTACAAGAAACCACGGGGGATTTACAAGGAGATGTTCACCCGGAACAGACGGAGGCCTGCCGGCAGCAAGATTCCGGAATTCTTCCTGAGAAGCCTTGAAAGCAGTGAAACGCTCCTATGTTGCAATAACTCAGAACCTCATTCTGAGTGTTTCCGGCAGCGGTGATTCGGCTGAACACAACAGTGGACTAATTAGAGCCAGATGTAGGCAGTGCCGTCCATAGTGCTGGATGGACAGTTGTGGCGTGCCAAACAACTGAGCTCTAGTTCTCAACTGTTTCACAAAGTGCCATAATTTGAGGTTCAACTTACTGCTCCGGTTGTGTAGAGTGTAGCCGTCAAAGCTGGAATCAGTAGCACTCAGGTGAGAAGAACGGGAAGCAGATATACCCAGTCTGCTTGCAGTGTCCTACGGGTTCCACCCTATCTGGCAGCCTCGCCTGAATGTTAGCAACCGCGGCCGTGCTTGGCAGGCGCAATTGTGCAGCAATGCAAACTGCAAAACCTGGCCAAATTTCACAGGTGTACAAGAAACCACGGGGGATTTACAATGAGATGTTCACCCGGAACAGACGGAGGCCTGCCGGCAGAAGATTCTGAATTCTTCCTGAGAAGCCTTGAAAACAGTGAAACGCTCCTATGTTGCAATAACTCAGAACCTCATTCTGAGTGTTCCCGGCAGAGGTCATTCGGCTGAACACAACCGTGGACTAATTAGAGCCAGATGTAGGCAGTGCCGTCCATAGTGCTGGATGGACAGTGGTGGCGTGCCAAACAACTGAGCTCTAGTTCTCAACACTTTCACAAAGTGCCATAAGTTGAGGTTCAACTTACTGCGCCGGTTGAGTAGAGTGTAGCGGTCAAAGCTTTAATCAGTAGCACTCAGGTGAGAAGAACGGGAAGCAGGTATACTCAGTCCGCTGGCAGTGTCCTACGGGGACCAGCTTATCAGGCTGCCACGCCTGAATGTTTGCAAGCGTGGCCGTGCTAGGCAGGCGCAATTGTGCAGCAATGCAAACTGCATAACCTGGCCAAATTTCACGGGTGTACAAGAAACCACGGGGTATTTACAAGGAGATGTTCACCCGGAACAGACGGAGGCCTGCCGGCAGCAAGATTCCGGAATACTTCCTCAGAAGATTTGAAAGCAGTGAAACGCCCCTATGTTGCAATAACTCAGAACCTCATTCTGAGTGTTCCCAGCAGAGGTCATTCGGCTGAACACAACCGTGGACTAATTAGAGCCAGATGTAAGCAGTGCCATCCATAGTACTCGATGGACAGGGTGGAGTGCCAAACAACTGAGCTCTAGTTCTCAACATTTTCACAAAGTGCCATAAGTTGAGTTTCAACTTACTGCTCAAGTAGAGTGTAGCCGTCAATGCTGGAATCAGTAGCAGTCAGGTGAGAAGAACGGGAAGCAGATATACCCAATCCGCTGGCAGTGTCCTAGGGGGACCAGCCTATCTGGCTGCCACGCCTGAATGTTTGCAACCGCGGCCGGGCTTGGAAGGCGCCTTTGTGCAGCAATGCAAACTGCATAACCTGGCCAAATTTCACGGGTGTACAAGAAACCACGGGGGATTTACAAGGAGATGTTCACCCGGAACAGCCGGAGGCCTGCCGGCATCAAGATTCCGGAATTCTTCCTGAGAAGCCTTGAAAGCAGTGAAACGCTCCTATGTGGCAATAACTCAGAACCTCATAATGAGTCTTCCCGGCAGAGGTCATTCGGATGAACAAAACCGTGGACTATTTAGAGCCAGATGTAGGAAGTGCCGTCCATAGTGCTGGATGGACAGTTGTGGCGTGCCAAACAACTGAGCTCTAGTTCTCATCACTTTCACAAAGTGCCATAATTTGAGGTTCAACTTACTGCTGTGGTTGAGTAGAGTGTAGGCGTCGAAGCTGGAATCAGTAGCACTCAGGTGAGAAGAACGGGAAGCAGATATACCCAGTCCGCTGGCAGTGTCCTACGTGGACCAGCCTATCTGGCTGCCACGCATGAATGTTTGCAACCGCGGCCGAGCTTGGCAGGCGCAATTGTGCAGCCATGCAAACTGCATAACCTGGCCAAATTTTACGGGTGTACAAGAAACCACGGGGGATTTACAAGGAGATGTTCACCCGGAACAGCCGGAGGCCTGCCGGCAGCAAGATTCCGGAATTCTTCCTGAGAAGCCTTGAAAGCAGTGAAACGCTCCTATGTTGCAATAACTCAGAACCTCATTCTGAATGTTCTCGGCAGAGGTCATTCGGCTGAACACAACCATGGACTCATTAGAGCCAGATGTATGCAGTGCCGTCCATAGTGCTGGATGGACAGTGGTGGCATGCCAAAGAACTGAGCTCTCGTTCTCAACACTTTCACAAAGTGCCATAAGTAGAGGTTCAACTTACTGCTCCGGTTGAGTAGAGTGTAGCCGTCAAAGCTGGAATCAGTAGCACTCAGGTGAGAAGAACGGGAAGCAGATATACCCAGTCCGCTGGCAGAGTCCTACGGGGAACAGCCAATCTGGCTGCCACGCCTGAATGTTTGCAACCCCGCCCGAGCTAGGCAGGCGCAATTGTGCAGCAATGCAAACTGCATAACCTGGCCAAATTTCACGGGTGTACAAGAAACCACGGGGGATTTACAAGGAGATATTCACCCGGAACAGCCGGAGGCCTGACGGCAGCAAGATTCCGGAATTCTTCCTGAGAAGCCTTGAAAGCAGTGAAACGCTCCTATGTTGCAATAACTCAGAACCTCATTCTGAATATTCTCGGCAGAGGTCATTCGGCTGAACACAACCGTGGAGTAATTAGAGCCAGATGTAGGCAGTGCCGTCCATAGTGCTGGATGGACAGTTGTGGCGTGCCAAACAACTGAGCTCTAGTTCTCAACACTTTCACAAAGTGCCATAAGTTGAGGTTCAACTTACTGCTCCGGTTGAGTAGAGTGTAGCCGTCAAAGCTGGAATCAGTAGCACTCAGGTTAGAAGAACAGGAAGCAGATATACCCAGTCCGCTGGCAGTGTCCTACGGCGACCAGCCTATCTGGCTGCCACGCCTGAATGTTTGCAACCGCAGCCGACCTAGGCAGGCGCAATTGTGCAGCAATGCAAACTGCATAACCTGGCCAAATTTCACGGGTGTACAAGAAACCACGGGGTATTTACAAGGAGATGTTCACCCAGAACAGCCGGAGGCCTGTAGCCAGCAAGATTCCGGAATTCTTCCTGGGAAGCCTTGAAAGCAGTGAAACGCTCTTATGTTGCAATAACTCAGAACCTCATTCTGAGTGTTCCCTGCAGAGGTCATTCGGCTGAACACAACCGTGGACTAATTAGAGCCAGATGTAGGCAGTGCCGTCCACAGTGCTGGATGGAAAGTGGTGGCGTGCCAAACAACTGAGCTCGAGTTCTTAACAGTTTCACAAAGTGCCAAAAATTGAAGTTCAACTTACTGCTCCGCTTGAGTAGAGTGTAGCCGTCAAAGCTGGAATAAGTGGCACTCAGGTGAGAAGAACGGGAAGCAGATATACCCAATCCGCTGGCAGGGTCCTAGGGGGACCAGCCCATCTGGCTGCCAGGCCTGAATGTTTGCAACCACGGCCGAGCTTGGAAGGCGCCTTTGTGCAGCAATGCAAACTGCATAACCTGGCCAAATTTCACGGGTGTACAAGAAACCACGGGGGATTTACATGGAGATGTTCACCCAGAACAGCCGGAGGCCTGTAGCCAGCAAGATTCCGGAATTCTTCCTGAGAAGCCTTGAAAGCAGTGAAACGCTCCTATGTTGCAATAACTCAGAACCTCATTCTGAGTGTTCACGGCAGAGGTCATTCGGCTGAACACAACCATGGACTAATTAGAGCCAGATGTAGGCAGTGCCGTCTACAGTGCTGGATGGACATTGGTGGCGTGCCAAACAACTGAGCTCTAGTTATCAACACTTTCACAAAGTGCCATAAGTTGAGGTTCAACTTACTGCGCCGGTTTAGTAGAATGTAGCCGTCAAAGCTGGAATCAGTAGCAATCAGGTGAGAAGAACGGGAAGCAGATATACCCAGTCCGCTGGCAGTGTCCTACGGGGACCAGCCTATCTAGCTGCTATGCCTGAATGTTTGCAACCGCGGCCGAGCTACGCAGGCGCAATTATGCAGCCATGCAAACTGCATAACCTGGCCAAATTTCACGGGTGTACAAGAAACCACGGGGGATTTACAAGGAGATGTTCACCCGGAACAGCCGGAGTACTACCGGCAGCAAGATTCTGGAATTCTTCCTGAGAAGCCTTGAGAGCAGTGTAACGCTCCTATGTTGCAATAACTCAGAACTTCATTCTGAGTGTTCCCGGCCGAGGTCAATGGGCTGAACACAACCGTGGACTAATTAGAGCCAGATGTAGGCAGTGCCGTCCATAGTGCTGGATGGACAGTGGTGGCGTGCCAAACAACTGAGCTCTACTTCTCAACACTTTCACAAAGTGCCATAAGTTGAGGTTCAACTTACTCCGCCGGTTGAGTAGAGTGTAGCTGTCAAAGCTGGAATCAGTAGCAATTAGGTGAGAAGAACGGGAAGCAGATACACCCAGTCCGCTGGCAATGTCCTACGTGTCCAGCCTATCTGGCTGCCACGCCTGAATGTTTGCAACCGCGGCCGAGCTACGTAGGCGCAATTGTGCAGCAATGCAAACTGCATAACCTGGCCATATTTCACGGGTGTACAAGAAATCACGTGGGATTTACAAGGAGATGTTCACCCGGAACAGCCAGAGGCCTGCCGGAATCAAGATTCTGGAAATCTTCCTTAGAAGCCTTGAAAGCAGTGAAACGCTCCTATGTTGCAATAACTCAGAACCTCATTCTGAGTTTTCCCGGCAGAGGTCATTCGGCAGAACACAACCGTGGACTAATTAGAGCCAGATGTAGGCAGTGCCGTCCATAGTGCTGGATGGACAGTTGTGGCGTGCCAAACAACTGAGCTCTAGTTCTCAACAGTTTCACAAAGTGCCATAAGTTGAGGTTCAACTTACTGCTCCGGTTGAGTAGAGTGTAGCCGTCCAAGCTGGAATCAGTAGCACTCATGTGAGAAGAACGGGAAGCAGATATACCCAGTCAGCTGGCAGTGTACTACGGGGACCAGCCTATCTGGATGCTACGCCTGAATATTTGCAACCGAGGCCGAGATAGGCAGACGCAATTGTGCAGCAATGAAAACTGCATAACCTGGCCAAATTTCAAGGGTGTACAAGAAACCACGGGGGATTTACAAGGAGATGTTCACCCAGAACAGCCGGAGGCCTGTAGCCAGCAAGATTCCGGAATTCTTCCTGAGAAGCCTTGAAAGCAGTGAAACGCTCCTATGTTGCAATAACTCAGAACCTCATTCTGAGTGTTCCCGGCAGAGGTCATTCGGCTGAACACAACGGTGGACTAATTAGAGCCAGATGTAGGCATTGCCGTCCATAGTGCTGGATGGACAGTGGTGGCGTGCCAAACAACTGAGCTCTAGTTCTCAACACTTTCACAAAGTGCCATAAGTTGAGGTTTAACTTACGGCGCCGGTTGAGTAGAGTGTAGCCGTCAAAGCTGGAATAAGTAGCACTCAGGTGAGAAGAACGGGAAACAGATATTCCCAGTCCGCTGGCAGTATCCTACGGGGACCAGCCTTTCTGGCTGCGAGGCCTGAATTTTTGCATCCGCGGCCGAGCTAGGCAGGCGCAGTTGTGCAGCAATGCAAACTGCATAACCTGGCCAAATTTCACGGGTGTACAAGAAACCACGGGGGATTTACAAGGAGATGTTCACCCGGAACAGCCGGAGGCCTGCCGGCAGCTTGATTCCGGAATTCTTCCTGAGAACCCTTGAAAGCAGTTAAACGCTCCTATGTTGCAATAACTCAGAACCTCATTCTGAGTGTTCCCGGCAGAGGTCATTCTTCGGCTGAACACAACCGTGGACTAATTAGAGCCAGATGAAGGCAGTGCCGTCCATAGTGCTGGATGGACAGTTGTGGCGTGCCAAACAACTGAGCTCTAGTTCTCAACAGTTTCACAAAGTGCCATGAGTTGAGGTTCAACTTACTGCTCCGGTTGAGTAAGAGTGTAGCCGTCAAAGCTGGCATCAGTAGCACTCAGGTGAGAAGAAAGGGAAGCAGATATACCCAGTCCGCTGGCAGTGTCCTACGGGGACCAGCCTATCTGGCTGCCACGCCTGAATGTTTGCAACCGCGGCCGAGCTAGGCAGGCGAAATTGTGCAGCAAGGCAAACTGAATAACCTGGCCAAATTTCACGGGTGTACAAGAAACCACGGGTCATTTATAAAGAGATATTCACCCGGAACAGAAGGAGGCCTGCCGGCAGCAAGATTCTGGAATTCTTCCTGAGAAGCCTTGAAAACAGTGAAACGCTCCTATGTTGCAATAACTCAGAACCTCATTCTGAGTGTTCCCGGCAGAGGTCATTCGGCTGAACACAACCGTGGACAAATTACAACCAGATGTAGGCAGTGCCGTCCATAGTGCTGGATGGACACTGGTGGCGTGCCAAACAACTGAGCTTTAATTCGCAACACTTTTACAAAGTGCCATAATTTGAGGTTCAACTTACTGCGCCGGTTGAGTAGAGTGTAGCCATCAAAGCTGGAATCAGTAGCACTCAGGTGAGAAGAACGGGAAGCAGATATACCCAGTCTGCTCGCAGTGTCCTACGGGTTCCAACCTATCTGGCTGCCACGCCTGAATGTTAGCAACCGTGGCCGTGCTTGGCAGGCGCAATTGTGCAGCAATGCAAACTGCAAAACCTGGCCAAATTTCACGGGTGTACAAGAAACCACGGGGGATTTACAATGAGATGTTCACCCGGAACAGACGGAGGCCTGCCGGCAGAAGATTCTGAATTCTTCCTGAGAAGCCTTGAAAGCAGTGAAACGCTCCTATGTTGCAATAACTCAGAACCTCATTCTGAGTGTTCCCGGCAGAGGTCATTCGGCTGAACACAACCGTGGACTAATTAGAGCCAGATGTAGGCAGTGCCGTCCATAGTGCTGGATGGACAGTTGTCGCGTGCCAAACAACTGAGCTCTAGTTCTCAACAGTTTCACAAAGTGCCATACGTTGAGGTTCAACTTACTGCTCTGGTTGAGTAGAGTGTAGCGGTCAAAGCTGGAATCAGTAGCACTCAGGTGAGAAGAACGGGAAGCAGGTATACTCAGTCCGCTGGCAGTGTCCTACGGGTACCAGCCTATCTGGCTGCCAAGCCTGAATGTTTGCAACCGTGGCCGTGCTATGCAGGCACAATTGTGCAGCAATGCAAACTGCATAACCTGGCCAAATTTCACGGGTGTACAAGAAACCACGGGGGATTTACAAGGAGCTGTTCACCCGGAACAGCCGGAGGCCTGCCGGCATCAAGATTCCGGAATTCTTCCTGAGAAGCCTTGAAAGCAGTGAAACGCTCCTATGTTGCAATAACTCAGAACCTCATTCTGAGTGTTCCCGGCAGAGGTCATTCGGCTGAACACAACCGTGGACTAATTAGAGCCAGATGTAGGCAGTGCCGTCCATAGTGCTGGATGGACCGTGGTGGTGTGCCAAACAACTGAGCTCTAGTTCTCAACACTTTCACAAAGTGCCATGAGTTGAGGTTCAACTTACTGAGCCGGTTGAGTAGAGTGAAGCCGTCAAAGCTGGAATCAGTAGCACTCAGGTGAGAAGAACGGGAAGCAGACACACCCAGTCCGCTGGCAATGTCCTACGGGGACCAGCCTATCTGGCGGCCACGCCTGAATGTTTGCAACCGCGGACGAGCTAGGTAGGCACAATGGTGCAGCAATGCAAACTGCATAACCTGGCCAAATTTCACGGGTGTACAAGAAACCACGGTGCATTTATAAGGAGATGTTCACCCGGAACAACAGGAGGCCTGCCGGCAGCAAGATTCTGGAATTCTTCCTGAGAAGCCTTGAAAACAGTGAAACGCTACTATGTTGCAAGAACTCAGACGCTCATTCTGAGTGTTCCCGGCAGAGGTCATTCGGCTGAACACAACCGTGGACAAATTACAACCAGATATAGGCAGTGCCGTCCATAGTGCTGGATGGACACTGGTGGCGTGCCAAACAACTGAGCTCTAGTTCGCAACACTTTCACAAAGTGCCATAATTTGAGGTTCAACTTACTGCGCCGGTTGAGTAGAGTGTAGCCGTCAAAGCTGGAATCAGTAGCACTCAGGTGAGAAGAAAGGGAAGCAGATATACCCATTCCGCTTGCAGTGTTCTACGGGGACCAGCCTATCTGGCTGCCAAGCCTGAATTTTTGGAACCACGGCCGAGCTGGGCAGGCGCAATTGTGCAACAATGCAAACTGCATAACCTCGCCAAATTTCACAGGTGTACAAGAAACCACGGGGGATTTACAAGGAGATGTTCACCCGGAACAGCCAGAGGCCTGCCGGCAGCAAGATTCCGGAATTCTTCCTGAGAAGCCTTGAAAGCAGTGAAACGCTCCTGTATTGCAATAACTCAGAACCTCATTCTGAGTGTTCCCGGAAGAGGTCATTCGGCTGAACACAACCGTGGACTAATTAGAGCCAGATGTAGGCAGTGCCGTCCATAGTGCTGGATGGACTGTGGTGGCGTGCCAACCAACTGAGCTCTACTTCTCAACACTTTCACAAAGTGCCATAAGTTGAGGTTCAACATACTGCTCCGGTTGAGTAGAGTGTAGCCGTCAAAGCTGGAATCAGTAGCACTCAAGTGAGAAGAACGGGAAGCAGATATACTCAGTCCGCTGGCAATGTCCTACGGGGACCAGCCTATCTGGCTGCCACGCCTGAATGTTTGCAACCGTGGCCGTGCTAGGCAGGCGCAATTGTGCATCAATGCAAACTGCATAACCTGGCCAAATTTTCCGGGTGTACAAGAACCCACGGGGTATTTACAAGGAGATGTTCACCCGGAACAGACGGAGGCCTGCAGGCAGCAAGATTCCGGAATACTTCCTCAGAAGATTTGAAAGCAGTGAAACGCCCCTATGTTGCAATAACTCAGAACCTCATTCTGAGTGTTCCCGGCAGAGGTCATTCGGCTGAACACAACCGTGGACTAATTAGAGCCAGATGTAGGCAGTGCCTTCCATAGTACTCGATGGACAGGGTGGCGTGCCAAACAACTCAGCTCTAGTTCTCAACATTTTCACAAAGTGCCATAAGTTGAGGTTCAACTTACTGCTCAAGTAGAGTGTAGCCGTCAATGCTGGAATCAGTAGCACTCAGGTGAGAAGAAAGGGAAACAGATATACCCAGACCGCTGACAGTTTCCTTCGAGGACCATCCTATCTGGCTGCCACGCCTGAATGTTTGCAATCGCGGCCGAACTAGGCAGGCGCAATTGTGCAGCAATGCAAACTGCATAACCTGGCCAAATTTCACGGGTGTACAAGAAACCACGGGGGATTTACAAGGAGTTGTTCACCCGGAACAGTCGGAGGCCTGCCAGCAGTAAGATTCCGGAATTCTTCCTGAGATGCCTTGAAAGCAGTGAAACCCTCCTATGTGACAATAACTCAGAACCTCATAATGAGTCTTCCCGGCAGAGGTCATTCGGATGAACACAACCGTGGACTAATTAGAACCAGATGTAGGCAGTACCGTCCATAGTGCTGGATGGACAGTTGTGGCGTGCCAAACAACTGAGCTCTAGTTCTCATCACTTTCACAAAGTGCCATAAGTTGAGGTTCAATTTACTCCTGCGGTTGAGTAGAGTGTAGCTGTCAAAGCTGCCATCAATAGCACTCAGGTGAGAAGAAAGTGAAGCAAATATACCCAGTCCGCTGGCAGTGACCTTCGGGGACCAGCCTATCTGGCTGCCACGCCTGAATGTTTGCAACCAGGGCCGAGCTAGGCAGGCGCAATAGTGCAGCAATGCAAACTGCATAACCTGGCCAAATTTCACAGGTGTACAAGAAACCAGGGGGGATTTACAAGGAGATGTTCACCCGGAACAGCCGGAGGCCTGCCGGCAGCAAGATTCCGGAATTCTTCCTGAGAAGCCTTGAAAGCAGTGAAACGCTCCTATGTTGCAATAACTCAGAACCTCATTCTGAGTGTTCACGGCAGAGGTCATTCGGCTGAACACAACCATGGACTAATTAGAGCCAGATGTAGGCAGTTCCGTCCACAGTGCTGGATGGACATTGGTGTCGTGCCAAACAACTGAGCTCTAGTTCTCATCACTTTCACAAAGTGCCATAAGTTGAGGTTCAACTTACTGCTCCGGTTGAGTAGAGTGTAGGGGTCAAAGCTGGAATCAGTAGCACTCAGGTGAGAAGAACGGGAAGCAGATATACCCAGTCCGCTGGCAGTGTCCTACGGGGACCAGCCTATCTGGCTGCCACGCCTGAATGTTTGCAACCGCGGCCGAGCTACGCAGGCGCAATTATGCAGCCATGCAAACTGCATAACCTGGCCAAATTTCACGGGTGTACATGAAACCACGGGGGATTTACAAGGAGATGTTCACCCGGAACAGCCGGAGGCCTACCGGCAGCAAGATTCTGGAATTCTTCCTGAGAAGCCTTGAGAGCAGTGTAACGCTCCTATGTTGCAATAACTAAGAACTTCATTCTGAGTGTTCCCGGCAGAGGTCATTCGGCTGAACACAACCGTGGACTAATTAGAGCCAGATGTAGGCAGTGCCGTCCATAGTGCTGGACGGACAGTGTTGGCGTGCCAATCAACTGAGCTCTACTTCTCAACACTTTCACAAAGTGCCATAAGTTGAGGTTCAACTTACTGCGCCGGTTGAGTAGAGTGTAGCTGTCAAAGCTGGAATCAGTAGCAATTAGGTGAGAAGAACGGGAAGCAGATACACCCAGTCCGCTGGCAATGTCCTACGTGTCCAGCCTATCTGGCTGCCACGCCTGAATGTTTGCAACCGCGGCCGAGCTACGAAGGCGCAATTGTGCAGCAATGCAAACTGCATAACCTGGCCATATTTCACGGGTGTACAAGAAACCACGGGGGATTTACAAGGAAGTGTTCACCCGGAACAGCCGGAGGCCTGCCGGAATCAAGATTCCGGAAATCTTCCTGAGAAGCCTTGAAAGCAGTGAAACGCTCCTGTGTTGCAATAACTCAGAACCTCATTCTGAGTTTTCCCGGCAGAGGTCATTCGGCTGAACAGAACCGTGGACTAATTAGAGCCAGATGTAGGCAGTGCCGTCCATAGTGCTGGATGGACAGTTGTGGCGTGCCAAACAACTGAGCTCTAGGTCTCAACAGTTTCACAAAGTGCCATAAGTTCAGGTTCAACTTACTGCTCCGGTTGAGTAGAGTGTAGCCGTCAAAGCTGGAATCAGTTGCACTCAGGTGAGAAGAACGGGAAGCAGATATACCCAGTCGGCTGGCAGTGTCCTACGGGGACCAGCCTATCTGGATGCCACGCCTGAATATTTGCAACCGAGGCCGAGATAGGCAGGCGCAATTGTGCAGCAATGAAAACTGCATAACCTGGCCAAATTTCAAGGGTGTACAAGAAACCACGGGGGATTTACAAGGAGATGTATACCCAGAACAGCCGGAGGCCTGTCGGCAGCAAGATTCCGGAATTCTTCCTGAGAAGCCTTGAAAGCAGTGAAACGCTCCTATGTTGCAATAACTCAGAACCTCATTCTGAGTGTTCCCGGCAGAGGTCATTCGGCTGAACACAACCGTGGACTAATTAGAGCCAGATGTAGGCATTGCCGTCCATAGTGCTGGATGGACAGTGGTGGCGTGCCAAACAACTGAGCTGTAGTTCTCAACAGTTTCACAAAATGCCATGAGTTGAGGATCAACTTACTGCTCCGGTTGAGTAGAGTGTAGCAGTTAAAGCTAGAATCAGTAGCACTCAGGTGAGAAGAACGAGAAGCAGTTATTCCCAGTCCGCTGGCAGTATCGTACGGGGACCAGCCTATCCGGCTGGGACGCCTGAATTTTTGCAACCGCGGCCGAACTAGGCAGGCGCAGCTGTGCAGCAATGCAAACTGCATAACCTGGCCAAATTTCCCGGGTGTACAAGACACCACGGGGGATTTACAAGGAGATGTTCACCCGGAACAGCCGGAGGCATGCCGGCAACAAGATTCCGGAATTCTTCCTGAGAAGCCTTGAAAGCAGTGAAACGCTCCTATGTTGCAATACCTCAGAACCTCATTCTGAGTGTTCCCGGCAGAGGTCATTCGGCTGAACACAACCGTGGACTACTTAGTACCAGATGTAGGCAATCCCGTCCATAGTGCTGTATGGACAGTGGTGGCGTGCCATACAACTGAGCTCTAGTTCTCAACACTTTCACAAAGTGCCATAAGTTGAGGTTCAACTTACTGCTCCGGTTGAGTAGAATGTAGCCGTCAAAGTTGGAATCAGTAGCACTCAGGTGAGAAGAACGGGAAGCAGATATACCCAGTCCGCTGAGAGTGTCCTACGGGGACCAGCCTATCTGGCTGCCACGCCTGAATGTTTGCAACCGCGGCCGAGCTAGGCAGGCGCAATTGTGCAGCAATGCAAACTGCATAACATGGCCAAATTTCACGGGTGTACAAGAAACCACGGGGGATTTACAAGGAGATGTTCACCCGGAACAGACGGAGGCCTGCCGGCAGAAGATTCTGAATTCTTCCTGAGAAGCCTTGAAAACAGTGAAACGCTCCTATGTTGCAATAACTCAGAACCTCATTCTGAGTGTTCCCGGCAGAGGTCATTCGGCTGAACACAACCGTGGACTAATTAGAGCCAGATGTAGGCAGTGCCTTCCATAGTACTCGATGGACAGGGTGGCGTGCCAAACAACTGAGCTCTAGTTCTCAACATTTTCACAAAGTGCCATAAGTTGAGGTTCAACTTACTGCTCAAGTAGAGTGTAGCCGTCAATGCTGGAATCAGTAGCACTCAGGTGAGAAGAAAGGGAAACAGATATACCCAGACCGCTGGCAGTTTCCTTCGAGGACCATCCTATCTGGCTGCCACGCCTGAATGTTTGCATTCGCGGCCGAACTAGGCAGGCGCAATTGTGCAGCAATGCAAACTGCATAACCTGGCCAAATTTCACGGGTGTACAAGAAACCACGGGGGATTTACAAGGAGTTGTTCACCCGGAACAGTCGGAGGCCTGCCAGCAGTAAGATTCCGGAATTCTTCCTGAGAAGCCTTGAAAGCAGTGAAACCCTCCTATGTGACAATAACTCAGAACCTCATAATGAGTCTTCCCGGCAGAGGTCATTCGGATGAACACAACCGTGGACTAATTAGAGCCAGATGTAGGCAGTACCGTCCATAGTGCTGGATGGACAGTTGTGGCGTGCCAAACAACTGAGCTCTAGTTCTCATCACTTTCACAAAGTGCCATAAGTTGAGGTTCAATTTACTCCTGCGGTTGAGTAGAGTGTAGCTGTCAAAGCTGCCATCAATAGCACTCAGGTGAGAAGAAAGTGAAGCAAATATACCCAGTCCGCTGGCAGTGACCTTCGGGGACCAGCCTATCTGGCTGCCACGCCTGAATGTTTGCAACCAGGGCCGAGCTAGGCAGGCGCAATAGTGCAGCAATACAAACTGCATAACCTGGCCAAATTTCACAGGTGTACAAGAGACCAGGGGGGATTTACAAGGAGATGTTCACCCGGAACAGACGGAGGCCTGCCGGCAGCAAGATTCCGGAATTCTTCCTGAGAAGCCTTGAAAGCAGTGAAACGCTCCTATGTTGCAATAACTCAGAACCTAAATCTGAGTGTTCCTGGCAGAGGTCATTCGGCTGAACACAACCGTGGACTAATTAGAGCCAGATGTAGGCAGTGCCGTGCATAGTGCTGGATGGACAGTGGTGGCGTGCCAAACAACTGAGCTCTAGTTCTCAACAGTTTCACAAAGTGCCAAAAGTTGAAGTTCAACTTACTGCTCCGGTTGAGTAGAGTGTAGCCGTCAAAGCTGGAATTAGTAGAACTCAGGTGAGAAGAACGGGAAGCAGATATACCCAATCCGCTGGCAGTGTCCTAGGGGGACCAGGCTATCTGGCTGCCACGCCTGAATGTTTGCAACCGCGGTCGGGCTTGGAAGGCGCATTTGTGCAGCAATGCAAACTGCATAACCTGGCCAAATTTCACGGGTGTACAAGAAACCACGGGGGATTTACAAGGAGATGTTCACCCGGAACAGCCGGAGGCCTGATGGCATCAAGATTCCGGAATTCTTCCTGAGAAGCCTTGAAAGCAGTGAAACGCTCCTATGTTGCAATAACTCAGAACCTCATTCTGAGTGTTCACGGCAGAGGTCATTCGGCTGAACACAACCATGGACTAATTAGAGCCAGATGTAGGCAGTTCCGTCCACAGTGCTGGATGGACATTGGTGGCGTGCCAAACAACTGAGCTCTAGTTCTCATCACTTTCACAAAGTGCCATAAGTTGAGGTTCAACTTACTGCTCCGGTTGAGTAGAGTGTAGGGGTCAAAGCTGGAATCAGTAGCACTCAGGTGCGAAGAACGGGAAGCAGATATACCCAGTCCGCTGGCGGTGTCCTACGGGGACCAGCCTATCTGGCTGCCACGCCTGAATGTTTGCAACCGCGGCCGAGCTACGCAGGCGCAATTATGCAGCCATGCAAACTGCATAACCTGGCCAAATTTCACGGGTGTACATGAAACCACGGGGGATTTACAAGGAGATGTTCACCCGGAACAGCCGGAGGCCTACCGGCAGCAAGATTCTGGAATTCTTCCTGAGAAGCCTTGAGAGCAGTGTAACGCTCCTATGTTGCAATAACTAAGAACTTCATTCTGAGTGTTCCCGGCAGAGGTCATTCGGCTGAACACAACCGTGGACTAATTAGAGCCAGATGTAGGCAGTGCCGTCCATAGTGCTGGACGGACAGTGGTCGCGTGCCAATCAACTGAGCTCTACTTCTCAACACTTTCACAAAGTGCCATAAGTTGAGGTTCAACTGACTGCGCCGGTTGAGTAGAGTGTAGCTGTCAAAGCTGGAATCAGTAGCAATTAGGTGAGAAGAACGGGAAGCAGATACACCCAGTCCGCTGGCAATGTCCTACGTGTCCAGCCTATCTGGCTGCCACGCATGAATGTTTGCAACCGCGGCCGAGCTACGAAGGCGCAATTGTGCAGCAATGCAAACTGCATAACCTGGCCATATTTCACGGGTGTACAAGAAACCACGGGGGATTTACAAGGAAATGTTCACCCGGAACAGCCGGAGGCCTGCCGGAATCAAGATTCCGGAAATCTTCCTGAGAAGCCTTGAAAGCAGTGAAACGCTCCTGTGTTGCAATAACTCAGAACCTCATTCTGAGTTTTCCCGGCAGAGGTCATTCGGCTGAACAGAACCGTGGACTAATTAGAGCCAGATGTAGGCAGTGCCGTCCATAGTGCTGGATGGACAGTTGTGGAGTGCCAAACAACTGAGCTCTAGGTCTCAACAGTTTCACAAAGTGCCATAAGTTGAGGTTCAACTTACTGCTCCGGTTGAGTAGAGTGTAGCCGTCAAAGCTGGAATCAGTAGCACTCAGGTGAGAAGAACGGGAAGCAGATATACCCAGTCGGCTGGCAGTGTCCTACGGGGACCAGCCTATCTGGATGCCACGCCTGAATATTTGCAACCGAGGCCGAGATAGGCAGGCGCAATTGTGCAGCAATGAAAACTGCATAACCTGGCCAAATTTCAAGGGTGTACAAGAAACCACGGGGGATTTACAAGGAGATGTATACCCAGAACAGCCGGAGGCCTGTCGGCAGCAAGATTCCGGAATTCTTCCTGAGAAGCCTTGAAAGCAGTGAAACGCTCCTATGTTGCAATAACTCAGAACCTCATTCTGAGTGTTCCCGGCAGAGGTCATTCGGCTGAACACAACCGTGGACTAATTAGAGCCAGATGTAGGCAATGCCTTCCATAGTGCTGGATGGACAGTTGTCACGTGCCAAACAACTGAGCTCTAGTTCTCAACAGTTTCACAAAGTGCCATACGTTGAGGTTCAACTTACTGCGCCGGTTGAATAGAGTGTAGCGGTCAAAGCTGGAATCAGTAGCACTCAGGTGAGAAGAACGGGAAGCAGGTATACTCAGTCCGCTGGCAGTGTCCTACGGGGACCAGCCTATCTGGCTGCCACGCCTGAATGTTTGCAAGCGTGGCCGTGCTAGGCAGGCGCAATTGTGCAGCAATGCAAACTGCATAACCTGGCCAAATTTCACGGGTGTACAAGAAACCACGGGGTATTTACAAGGAGATGTTCACCCGGAACAGACGGAGGCCTGCCGGCAGCAAGATTCCGGAATACTTCCTCAGAAGATTTGAAAGCAGTGAAACGCCCCTATGTTGCAATAACTCAGAACCTCATTCTGAGTGTTCCCAGCAGAGGTCATTCGGCTGAACACAACCGTGGACTAATTAGAGCCAGATGTAAGCAGTGCCATAGATAGTACTCGGTGGACAGGGTGGAGTGCCAAACAACTGAGCTCTAGTTCTCAACATTTTCACAAAGTGCCATAAGTTGAGTTAAAACTTACTGCTCAAGTAGAGTGTAGCCGTCAATCCTGGAATCAGTAGCAGTCAGGTGAGAAGAACGGGAAGCAGATATACCCAATCCGCTGGCAGTGTCCTAGGGGGACGAGCCTATCTGGCTGCCACGCCTGAATGTTTGCAACCGCGGCCAGGCTTGGAAGGCGCCTTATTGCAGCAATGCAAACTGCATAACCTGGCCAAATTTCACGTGTGTACAAGAAACCACGGGGGATTTACAAGGAGATGTTCACCCGGAACAGCCGGAGGCCTGCCGGCATCAAGATTCCGGAATTCTTCCTGAGAAGCCTTGAAAGCAGTGAAACGCTCCTATGTTGCAATAACTCAGAACCTCATTCTGAGTGTTCCCGGCAGAGGTCATTCGGCTGAAAACAACCATGGACTAATTAGAGCCAGATATAGGCAGTGCCATCCACAGTGCTGGATGGACATTGGTGGCGTGCCAAACAACTGAGCTATAGTTCTCATCACTTTCACAAAGTGCCATAAGTTGAGGTTCAACTTACTGCTCCGGTTGAGTAGAGTGTAGGGGTCAAAGCTGGAATCAGTAGCACTCAGGTGCGAAGAACGGGAAGCAGATATACCCAGTCCGCTGGCAGTGTCCTACGGGGACCAGCCTATCTGGCTGCCACGCCTGAATGTCTGCAACCGCGGCCGAGCTACACAGGCCCAATTATGCAGCCATGCAAACTGCATAACCTGGCCAAATTTCACGGGTGTACAAGAAACCACGGGGGATTTACAAGGAGATGTTCACCCGGAACAGCCGGAGGCCTACCGGCAGCAAGATTCTGGAATTCTTCCTGAGAAGCCTTGAGAGCAGTGTAACGCTCCTATGTTGCAATAACTAAGAACTTCATTCTGAGTGTTCCCGGCAGAGGTCATTCAGCTGAACACAACCGTGGACTAATTAGAGCCAGATGTAGGCAGTGCCGTCCATAGTGCTGGATGGACAGTGGTGGCGTGCCAAACAACTGAGCTCTACTTCTCAACACTTTCACAAAGTGCCATAAGTTGAGGTTCAACTTACTGCGCCGGTTGAGTAGAGTGTAGCTGTCAAAGCTGGAATCAGTAGCAATTAGGTGAGAAGAACGGGAAGCAGATACACCCAGTCCGCTGGCAATGTCCTACGGGTCCAGCCTATCTGGCTGCCACGCCTGAATGTTTGCAACCGCGGCCGAGCTAGGCAGGCGAATTTGTGCAGCAATGCAAACTGCATAACCTGGCCAAATTTCAGGGGTGTACAAGAAACCACGGGGTATTTACAAGGAGATGTTCACCCGGAACAGCCGGAGGCCTCCCGGCAGCAAGAATTCGGAATTCTTCCTGAGAAGCCTTGAAAGCAGTGAAACGCTCCTATGTTGCAATAACTCAGAACCTCATTCTGAGTGTTCACGGCAGAGGTCATTCGGCTGAACACAACCGTGGACTAATTAGAGCCAGATGTAGGCAGTGCCGTCCATAGTGCTGGATGGACCGTGGTGGTGTGCCACACAACTGGGCTCTAGTTCTCAACACTTTCACAAAGTGCCATAAGTTGAGGTTCAACTTACTGCGCCGGTTGAGTAGAGTGAAGCCGTCAAAGCTGGAATCAGTAGCACTCAGGTGAGAAGAACGGGAAGCAGACACACCCAGTCCGCTGGCAATGTCCTACGGGGACCAGCCTATCTGGCGGCCACGCCTGAATGTTTGCAACCGCGGACGTGCTAGGTAGGCACAATGGTGCAGCAATGCAAACTGCATAACCTGGCCAAATTTCACGGGTGTACAAGAAACCACGGTGCATTTATAAGGAGATGTTCACCCGGAACAACAGGAGGCCTGCCGGCAGCAAGATTCTGGAATTCTTCCTGAGAAGCCTTGAAAACAGTGAAACGCTACTATGTTGCAAGAACTCAGACGCTCATTCTGAGTGTTCCCGGCAGAGGTCATTCGGCTGAACACAACCGTGGACAAATTACAACCAGATATAGGCAGTGCCGTCCATAGTGCTGGATGGACACTGGTGGCGTGCCAAACAACTGAGCTCTAGTTCGCAACACTTTCACAAAGTGCCATAATTTGAGGTTCAACTTACTGCGCCGTTTGAGTAGAGTGTAGCCGTCAAAGCTGGAATCAGTAGCACTCAGGTGAGAAGAACGGGAAGCAGATATACCCAGTCCGCTTGCAGTGTTCTACGGGGACCAGCCTATCTGGCTGCCAAGCCTGAATGTTTGCAACCACGGCCGAGCTGGGCAGGCGCAATTGTGCAACAATGCAAACTGCATAACCTCGCCAAATTTCACGGGTGTACAAGAAACCACGGGGGATTTACAAGGAGATGTTCACCCGGAACAGCCAGAGGCCTGCCGGCAGCAAGATTCCGGAATTCTTCCTGAGAAGCCTTGAAAGCAGTGAAACCCTCCTGTATTGCAATAACTCAGAACCTCATTCTGAGTGTTCCCGGAAGAGGTCATTCGGCTGAACACAACCGTGGACTAATTAGAGCCAGATGTAGGCAGTGCCGTCCATAGTGCTGGATGGACAGTGGTGGCGTGCCAACCAACTGAGCTCTACTTCTCAACACTTTCACAAAATGCCATAAGTTGAGGTTCAACATACTGCTCCGGTTGAGTAGAGTGTAGCCGTCAAAGCTGGAATCAGTAGCACTCAGGTGAGAAGAACGGGAAGCAGATATACTCAGTCCGCTGGCAATGTCCTACGGGGACCAGCCTATCTGGCTGCCACGCCTGAATATTTGCTACCGTGGCCGTGCTAGGCAGGCGCAATTGTGCATCAATGCAAACTGCATAACCTGGCCAAATTTCCCGGGTGTACAAGAAACCACGGGGTATTTACAAGGAGATGTTCACCCGGAACAGACGGAGGCCTGCAGGCAGCAAGATTCCGGAATACTTCCTCAGAAGATTTGAAAGCAGTGAAACGCCCCTATGTTGCAATAACTCAGAACCTCATTCTGAGTGTTCCCGGCAGAGGTCATTCGGCTGAACACAACCGTGGACTAATTAGAGCCAGATGTAGGCAGTGCCTTCCATAGTACTCGATGGACAGGGTGGCGTGCCAAACAACTGAGCTCTAGTTCTCAACATTTTCACAAAGTGCCATAAGTTGAGGTTCAACTTACTGCTCAAGTAGAGTGTAGCCGTCAATGCTGGAATCAGTAGCACTCAGGTGAGAAGAAAGGGAAACAGATATACCCAGACCGCTGGCAGTTTCCTTCGAGGACCATCCTATCTGGCTGCCACGCCTGAATGTTTGCAATCGCGGCCGAACTAGGCAGGCGCAATTGTGCAGCAATGCAAACTGCATAACCTGGCCAAATTTCACGGGTGTACAAGAAACCACGGGGGATTTACAAGGAGTTGTTCACCCGGAACAGTCGGAGGCCTGCCAGCAGTAAGATTCCGGAATTCTTCCTGAGAAGCCTTGAAAGCAGTGAAACCCTCCTATGTGACAATAACTCAGAACCTCATAATGAGTCTTCCCGGCAGAGGTCATTCGGATGAACACAACCGTGGACTAATTAGAGCCAGATGTAGGCAGTGCCGTCCATAGTGCTGGATGGACAGTTGTGGCGTGCCAAACAACTGAGCTCTAGTTCTCATCACTTTCACAAAGTGCCATAAGTTGAGGTTCAATTTACTCCTGCGGTTGAGTAGAGTGTAGCTGTCAAAGCTGCCATCAATAGCACTCAGGTGAGAAGAAAGTGAAGCAAATATACCCAGTCCGCTGGCAGTGACCTTCGGAGACCAGCCTATCTGGCTGCCACGCCTGAATGTTTGCAACCAGGGCCGAGCTAGGCAGGCGCAATAGTGCAGCAATGCAAACTGCATAACCTGGCCAAATTTCACAGGTGTACAAGAAACCAGGGGGGATTTACAAGGAGATGTTCACCCGGAACAGCTGGAGGCCTGCCGGCAGCAAGATTCCGGAATTCTTCCTGAGAAGCCTTGAAAGCAGTGAAACGCTCCTATGTTGCAATAACTCAGAACCTAAATCTGAGTGTTCCTGGCAGAGGTCATTCGGCTGAACACAACCGTGGACTAATTAGAGCCAGATGTAGGCAGTGCCGTGCATAGTGCTGGATGGACAGTGGTGGCGTGCCAAACAACTGAGCTATAGTTTTCAACACTTTCTTAAAGTGCCATAAGTTGAGGTTCAACTTACTGCTCCATTGAATAGAGTGTAGCCGTCAAAGCTGGAATGGGTCGCACTCAGGTGAGAAGAACGGGAAGCTGATAAACCCAGTCCGCTGGCAGTGTCCTACGGGGACCAGCCTATCTGGCTGCCATGCCTGAATATTTGCAACCGTGGCCGATCTAGGCAGGCGCAATTGTGCAGCAATGCAAACTGCATAACCTGGCCAAATTTCACAGATGTACAAGAAACCACGGGGGATTTACAAGGAGATGTTCACCCGGAACAGCCGGAGGCTTGCCAGCAGGAAGAATGCGGAATTCTTCCTGAGAAGCCTTGAAAGCAGTGAAACGCTCCTATGTTGCAATAACTCAGAACCTCATTCGGAGTGTTCCCTGCAGAGGTCATTCGGCTGAACACAACCGTGGACTAATTAGAGCCAGATGTAGGCAGTGCCGTCCATAGTGCTGGATGGACAGTGGTGGCGTGCCAAACAACTGAGCTCTAGTTCTCCACAGTTTCACAAAGGGCCATAAGTTGAGGTTCAACTTACTGCTCCGGTTGAGTAGAGTGTAGCCGTCAAAGCTGGAATCAGTAGCACTCAGGTGAGAAGAACGGGAAGCAGATATACCCAGTCTGCTGGCAGTGTCCTACGGGGACCAGGCTATCTGGCTGCCACGCCTGAATGTTTGCAACCGCGGCCTAGCTAGGCAGGCGCAATTGTACAGCAATGCAACTGCATAACCTGGCCAAATTCCACGGGTGTACAAGAAACCACGGGGGATTTACAAGGAGATGTTCACCTGGAACAGCCGGAGGCCTGCCGGCAGCAAGATTCCGGAATTCTTCCTGAGAAGCCTTGAAAGCAGTGAAACGCTCCTATGTTGCAATAACTCAGAACCTCTTTCTGAGTGTTCCCGGCAGAGGTCATTCGGCTGAACACAACCGTGGACTAATTAGAGCCAGATATAGGCAGTGCCGTCCATAGTGCTGGATGGACAGGGGTGGCGTGCCAAAAAACTGAGCTCTGGTTCTCAACACTTTCACAAAGTGCCATAAGTTGAGGTTCAACTTACTGCTCTGGTTTAGTAGAGTGTAGCCGTCAAAGCTGGAATCAGTAGCACTCAGCTGAGAAGAACGGGAAGCAGATATACCCAGTCTGCAGGCAGTGTCCTATCTGGCTGCCACGCCTTAATGTTTGCAACCGCGGCCGAGCTAGCCAGGCGCAATTGTGCTGCAATGCAAACTGCATAAACTGGCCAAATTCCACGGGTGTACAAGAAACCACGGGGGATTTACAAGGAGATGTTCACCCGGAACAGCCGGAGGCCTGCCGGCAGCAAGATTCCGGAATTCTTCCTGAGAAGCCTTGAAAGCAGTGAAACGCTCCTAGGTTGCAATAACTCAAAACCTCTTTCTGAGTGTTCCCGGCAGAGGTCATTCGGATGAACACAACCGTGGACTAATTAGAGCCAGATGTAGGCAGTGCCGTCCATAGTGCTGGATGGACAGTGGTGGCGTGCCAAACAACTGAGCTCTGGTTCTCAACACTTTCACAAAGTGCCATAAGTTGAGGTTCAACTTACTGCTCTGGTTTAGTAGAGTGTAGCCGTCAAAGCTGGAATCAGTAGCACTCAGGTGAGAAGAACGGAAAGCAGATATACCGAGTCCCCTGGCAGAGTCCGACGGGGACCAGGCTATCTGGCTGCCACGCCTGAATGTTTGCAACCGCGGCGGACCTAGGCAGGCGTAATTATGCAGCAATGCAAACTGCATAACCTGGCTAAATTTAACGGGTGTACAAGAAACCACTTGGGATTTACAAGGAGATGTTCACCCGGAACAACCGGAGGAATGCCGGCAGCAAGATTCCGGAATTCTTCCTGAGAAGCCTTGAAAGCAGTGAAACGCTCCTATGTTGCAGTAACTCAGAACCTCATTCTGAGTGTTCCCGGCAGAGGTCATTCGGCTGAACCCAACCGTGGACTAATTAGAACCAGATGTAGGCAGTTCCGTCCATAGTGCTGGATGGACAGTGGTGGCGTGCCAAACAACTGAGCTCTAGTTCTGCACAGTTTCACAAAGTGCCATAAGTTGAGGTTCAACTTACTGCTCCGGTTGAGTAGATTGTAGTCGTCAAAGCTGGAATCAGTAGCACTCAGTTTAGAAGAACGGAAAGCAGATATACACAGTCCGCTGGCAGAGTGCAACGGGGACCAGGCTATCTGGCTACCACGCCTGAATGTTTGCAACCGCGGCAGAGCTAAGCAGGCAGAATTGTGCAGCAATGCAAACTGCATAACCTGGCCAAATTCCACGGGTGTACAAGAAACCAAGGGGGATTTACAAGGAGATGTTCACCCGGAACAGCCGGAGGCCTGCCGGCAGCCAGATTCCGGAATTCTTCCTGAGAAGCCTTGAAAGCAGTGAAACGCTCCTATGTTGCAATAACTCAGAACCTCATTCTGAGTGTTCCCGGCAGAGGTCATTCGGCTGAACACAACCGTGGACTAATTAGAGCCAGATGTAGGCAGTGCCGTCCATAGTGCTGGATGGACAGTGGTGGCGTGCCAAACAACTCAGTTCTAGTTCTCAACACTTTCACAAAGTGCCATAAGTTGAGGTTCAACTTACTACTCCGGTTGAGTAGAGTGTAGCCGTCAAAGGTGGAATCAGTAGCACTCAGGTGAGAAGAACGGGAAGCAGATATACCCAGTCTGCTGGCAGTGTCCTACCGGGACCAGCCTATCTGGCTGCCACGCCTGAATGTTTGCAACCGCGGCCGAGCTAGGCAGGCGCAATTGTGCAGCAATGCAAACTGGATAAACTGGCCAAATTTCACGGGTGTATAAGAAACCACGGGGGATTTACAAGGAGATGTTCACCCGGAACAGCTGGAGGCCTGCCGGCAGCAAGATTCCGGAATTCTTCCTGAGAAGCCTTGAAAGCAGTGAAACGCTCCTATGTTGCAATAACTCAGAACCTCATTCTGAGTGTTCCCGGCAGAGGTCATTCGGCTGAACACAACCGTGGACTAATTAGAGCCAGATGTAGGCAGTTCCGTCCATAGTGCTGGATGGACAGTGGTGGCGTGCCAAACAACTGAGCTCTAGTTCTCAACATGGCACAAAGTGCCATAAATTGAGGTTCAACTTACTGCTTCGGTTGAGTAGAGTGTAGCCGTCAAAGCTGGAATCAGTAGCACTCAGGTGAGACGTACGGGAAGCAGATATACCCAGTCCGCTGGCAGTGTCCTACAGGGACCAGCTTATCTGGCTGCCACGCCTGAATATTTGCAACCGCGGCAGCTAGGCAGGCGCAATTGTGCAGCAATGCAAACTGCACGACCTGGCCAAATTTCACGGGTGTACAAGAAACCACGGGGAATTTACACGGAGATGTTCTCACGGAACAGCCACAGGCCTGCCGGCAGCAAGATTCCGGAATTTTTCCTGAGAAGCCTTGAAAGCAGTGAAACGCTCCTATGTTGCAATAACTCAGAACCTCATTCTGAGTGTTCCTAGCAGAGGTCTTTCGGCTAAACACAACCGTGGACTAATTAGAGCCAGATGTAGGCAGTGCCGTCCATAGTGCTGGATGGACTGTGGTGGCGTGCCAAACAACTGAGCTCTATTTCTCAACAGTTTCACAAAGTGCCATAAGTAGAGGTTCAACTTACTACTCTGGTTGAGTAGAGTGTAGCCGTCAAAGCTGGAATCAGTAGCACTCAGCTGAGAAGAACGGGAAGCAGATATACCCAGTCCGCTGGCAGAGTCCTACGGGGACCAGCCTATCTGGCTGCCACGCCGGAATGTTTGCAACCGCGGCCCAGCTCGGCTGGAACAATTGTGCAGCAATGCAAACTGCATAACCTGGCCAAATTTCACGGGTGTACAAGAACCACGGGGGATTTACAAGGAGATGTTAACCCGGAATAGCCGGAGGCCTGCTAGCAGCCAGATTCTGGAATTCTTCCTGAGGAGGCTTGAAATCAGTGAAACGCTCCTATGTTGCAATAACTCAGAACCTCATTCGGAGTGTTCCCGGCAGAGGTCATTCGGCTGAACACAACCGTGGACTAATTAGAGCCAGATGTAGGCAGTGCCGTCCATAGGGCTGGATGGACAGTGGTGGCGTGCCAAAAAACTGAGCTCTAGTTCTCAACACTTTCACAAAGTGCCATAAGTTGAGGTTCATCTTACTACTCCGGTTGAGTAGAGTGTAGCCGTCAAAGCTGGAATCAGTAGCACTCAGGTGAAAAGATCGGGAAGCAGATATACCCAGTCTGCTGGCAGTGTCCTACGGGGACCAGCCTATCTGGCTGCCACGCCTGAATATTTGCAACCGCGGCCGAGCTAGGCAGACGCAATTGTGCACCAATGCAAACTGCATAAACTGGCCAAATTTCACGGGTGTACAAGAAACCACGGGGAATTTACAAGGAGATGTTCACCCGGAACAGCCGGAGGCCTGCCGGCAGCAAGATTCCGGAATTCTTCCTGAGAAGCCTTGAAAGCAGTGAAACGCTGCTATGTTGCAATAACTCAGAACCTCATTCCGAGTGTTCACAGCAGAGGTCATTCGGCTGAACACAACCGTGGACTAATTAGAGCCAGATGTAGGCAGTGCCGTCCATAGTGCTGGATGGACAGTGGAGGCGTGCCATACAACTGAGCTCTAGTTCTCAACACTGTCACAAAATGCCATGAATTGAGGTTCAACTTACTGCTCCAGTTGAGTAGAGTGTAGCCGTCAAACCTGGAATCAGTAGCACTCAGGTGAGACGAACGGGAAGCAGATATACCCAGTCCGCTGGCAGTGTCCTACGGGGACCCGCCTGTATGGCTGCCACGACTGAATGTTTGCAACCGCGGCAGAGCTAGGCAGGCGGAATTGTGCAGCAATGCCAACTGCATAACCTGGCCAAATTCCACGGGTGTACAAGAAACCACGGGGGATTTACAAGGAGATGTTCACCCAGAACGGCCGGAGGCCTGCCGAAATCAAGATTCCGGAATTCTTCCTGAGAAGCCTTGAAAGCAGTGAAACGCTCCTATGTTGCAATAACTCAGAACCTCATTCTCAGTGTTCCCGGCAGGGGTCATTCGGCTGAACACAACTGTGGACTAATTAGAGCCAGATGTAGGCAGTGCCGTCCATAGTGCTGGATGGACAGTGGTGGCGTGCCAAACAACTGAGCTCTAGTTCTCAACACTTTCACAAAGTGCCATAATTTTAGGTTCAACTTACTACGCCGGTTGAGTAGAGTGTAGCCGTCAAAGCTGGAATCAGTAACACTCAGGTTAGAAGAACGGGAAGCAGATATACCCAGTCCGCTGACACTGTCCTACGGGGACCAGCCTGTCTGGTTGCCACGACTGAATGTTTGCAACCGCGGCCGAGCTAGGCAGGCGCAATTGTGCAGCAATGCAAACTGCATAACCTGGCCAAATTCCACGGGTGTACAAGAAACCACGGGGGATTTACAAGGAGATGTTCACCTGGAACATCCGGAGGCCTGCCGGCAGCAAGATTCCGGAATTCTTCCTGAGAAGCCTTGAAAGCAGTGAAACGCTCCTATGTTGCAATAACTCAGAACCTCTTTCTGAGTGTTCCCGGCAGAGGTCATTCGGATGAACACAACCGTGGACTAATTAGAGCCAGATGTAGGCTTTGCCGTCCATAGTGCTGGATGGACAGTGGTGGCGTGCCAAACAACTGAGCTCTGGTTCTCAACACTTTCACAAAGTGCCATAAGTTGAGGTTCAACTTACTGCTCTGGTTTAGTAGAGTGTAGCCGTCTAAGCTGGAATCAGTAGCACTCAGGTGAGAAGAACGGGAAGCAGATATACCCAGTCCCCTGGCAGTGTCCTACGGGGACCAGCCTATCTGGCTGCCACGCCTGAATGTTTGCAACAGCAGCCGAGCTAGGCAGGCGCAATTGTGCAGCAATGCAAACTGCATAACCTGGCCAAATTTCACGGGTGTACAAGAAACCACGGGGGATTTACAAGGAGATGTTCACCCGGAACAGCCAGAGGCCTGCCGGCAGCAAGATTCCGGAATTCTTCCTGAGAAGCCTTGAAAGCAGTGAAACGCTCCTATGTTGCAATAACTCAGAACCTCATTCTGAGTGTTCCCGGCATTGGTCATTTGGCTAATTAGCGCAAGATGTAGGCAGTGCCGTGCATAGTGCTGGACGGACAGTGGTGGCGTGCCAAAAACCTGACCTCTAGTTCTCAACAGTTTCACAAAGTGCCATGAGTTGATGTTCAACTTACTGCTCCGGTTGAGTAGAGTGTAGCCGTCAAAGCTGGAATCAGTAGCACTCAGGTGAGAAGAACGGGAAGCAGATATACCCAGTCCGCTGGCAGTGTCCTACGGGGACCAGCCTATCTGGCTGCCACCCCTGAATGTTTGCAACCACGGCCGAGCTAGGCAGGCGCAATTGTGCAGCAATGCAAACTGCATAACCTGGCCAAATTTCACGGGTGTACAAGAAACCACGGGGGATTTACAAGGAGATGTTCACCAGGAACAGCCGGAGGTCTGCCGGCAGCAAGATTCCGGAATTCTTCCTGAGAAGCCTTGAAAGCAGTGAAACGCTGCTATGTTGCAATAACTCAGAACCTCATTCTGAGGGTTCCCGGCAGAGGTCATTCGGCTGAACACAACCGTGGACTAATTAGAGCCAGATGTAGGCAGGGCCGTCCATAGTGCTGGATGGACAGTGGTGGCGTGCCATACAACTGAGCTCTAGTTCTCAACACTGTCACAAAGTGCCATAAATTGAGGTTCAACTTACTGCTCCGGTTGAGTAGAGTGTAGCCGTCAAACCTGGAATCAGTAGCACTCAGGTGAGACGAACGGGAAGCAGATATACCCAGTCCGCTGGGAGTGTCCTACGGGGACCAGCCTGTATGGCTGCCACGACTGAATGTTTGCAACCGCGGCAGAGCTAGGCAGGCGGAATTGTGCAGCAATGCCAACTGCATAACCTGGCCAAATTCCACGGGTGTACAAGAAACCACGGGGGATTTACAAGGAGATGTTCACCCAAAACGGCCTGAGGCCTGCCGGCAGCAAGATTCCGGAATTTTTCCTGAGAAGCCTTGAAAGCAGTGAAACGCTCCTATGTTGCAATAACTCAGAACCTCATTCTCAGTGTTCCTGGCAGAGGTCATTCGGCTGAACACAACCGTGGACTAATTAGAGCCAGCTGTAGGCAGTGCCGTCCATAGTGCTTGATGGACAGTGGTGGCGTGCCAAACAACTTAGCTCTAGTTCTCAACAGTTTCACAAAGTGCCCTAAGTTGAGGTTCAACTTACTGCTCCGGTTGAATAGAGTGTAGCCGTCAAAGCTGGATTCAGTAGCACTCAGGTGAGAAGAACGGGAAGCAGATATACCCAGTCCACTGGCAGAGTCCAACGGGGACCAGCCTATCTGGCTGCCACGCCTGAAGGTTTGCAACCGCGGCCGAGCTAGGCAGGCCCAATTGTGCAGCAATGCAAATTGCATAACCTGGCCAAATTTCACGGGTGTACAAGAAACCAAGGGGGATTTACAAGGAGATATTCACCCGGAACAGCCTGAGGCCTGCCGGCAGCAAGATTCCGTAATTCTTCTTGAGAAGCCTTGAAAGTAGTCAAAAGCTCCTATGTTGCAATAACTCAGAACCTCATTCTGAGTGTTCCCGGCAGAGGTCATTCGGCTGAACACAACCGTGGACTAATTAGAGCCAGATGTAGGCAGTGCTGTCTATAGTGCTGGATGGACAGTGGTGGCGTGCCAAACAACTGAGCTCTATTTCTCAACAGTTTCACAAAGTGCCATAAGTTGAGGTTCAACTTACTACTCCGGTTGAGTAGAGTGTAGCCGTCAAAGCTGGAATCAGTAGCACTCAGGTGAGAAGAACGGGAAGCAGATATACCCATTCCGCTGGCCCTGTCCTACGGGGACCAGACTGTCTGGCTGCCACGCCTGAATGTTTGCAACCGCGGCCGAGCTCGGCAGGCACAATTGTGCAGCAATGCAAATTGCATAAACTGGCCAAATTCAACGGGTGTACAAGAAACCACGGGGGATTTACAAGGAGATGTTCTCCCGGATCAGCCGGAGGTCTGCCGGCAGCAAGATTCCGGAATTCTTCCTGAGAAGCCTTGAAAGCAGTGAAACGCTACTATGTTGCAATAACTCAGAACCTCTTTCTGAGTGTTCCCGGCAGAGGTCATACGGATGAACACAACCGTGGACTAATTAGAGCCAGATGTAGGCAGTGCCGTCCATAGTGCTGGATGGACAGTCGTGGCGTGCCAAACAACTGAACTCTAGTTCTCTACAGTATCACAAAGTGCCATAAGTTGAGGTTCAACTTACTGCTCCGGTTGAGTAAAGTGTAGCCGTGAAAGCTGGAATCAGTAGCACTCAGTTGGGAAGAACGGAAAGCAGATATACCCAGTCCGCTGGCAGAGTCCTTCGGGGACCAGACTATCTGGCTACCACGCCTGAATGTTTGCAACCGCGGCCGAGCTATACAGGCGCAATTGTGCAGCAATGCAAACTGCATAACCTGGCCATATTTCACGGGTGTACAAGAAACCAGGGGGGATTTACAAGGAGATGTTCACCCGGAACAGCCGGAGGCCTGCCTGTCAGCAAGATTCCGGAATTCTTCCTGAGAAGCCTTGAAAGCAGTGAAATGCTCCTATGTTGCAATAACTCAGAACCTCATTCTGAGTGTTCCCGGCAGAGGTCATTCGGCTGAACACAACCGTGGACTAATTAGAACCAGATGTAGGCAGTGCGGTCCATAGTGCTGGATGGACAGTGGTGGCGTGCCAAACAACTGAGCTCTAGTTCTCCACAGTTTCACAAAGTGCCATAAGTTGAGGTTCAACTTACTGCTACGGTTGAGTAGAGTGTAGCCATCAAAGCTGGAATCAGTAGCACTCAGGTGAGAAGAACGGAAAGCAGATATACCCAGTCCGCTGGCAAGTACTACGGGGACCAGGCTATCTGGCTGCCACGCCGGAATGTTTGCAACCGCGGCAGAGAAAGGCAGGCGCAATTGTGCAGCAATGCAAACTGCATAACCTGGCCAAATTTCACGGGTGTACAAGAAACCACGGGGGATTTACAAGGAGATGTTCACCCGGAACAGCCGGAGGCATGCCGGCAGCAAGATTCCGGAATTCTTCCTGAGAAGCCTTGAAAGCAGGGGAACGCTCCTATGTTCCAATAACTCAGAACCTCATTCTGAGTGTTCCCGGTAGAGGTCATTCGACTGAACACAACCGTGGACTAATTAGAGCCAGATGTAGGCAGTGCCGTCCATAGTGCTAGATGGACAGTGGTGTTGTGCCAAAAACTGAGCTCTAGTTCTCAACACTTTCCCAAAATTGCCATTAGTTGAGGTTCAACTTACTGCTCCGGTTGAGTAGAGTGTAGCCGTCAAAGCTGGAATCAGTAGCACTCAGTTGAGAAGAACGGGAAGCAGATATACCCAGTCCGCTGGCAGTGTCCTATGGGGACCAGCCTATCTGGCTGCCACGCCTGAAAGTTTGCAACCGCGGCCGAGCTAGGCAGGCGCAATTGTGCAGCAATGCAAACTGCATAACCTGGCCAAATTTCACGGGTGTACAAGAAACCACGTGGGATTTACAAGGAGATGTTCACCCGGAACAGCCGGAGGCCTGCCGGCAGCAAGATTCCGGAATTCTTCCTGAGAAGCCTTGAAAGCAGTGAAACGCTCCTATGTTGCAATAACTCAGAACCTCATTCTGAGTGTTCCCGGCAGAGGTCATTCGGCTGAACACAACCGTGGACTAATTAGAGCCAGATGTAGGCAGTGCCGTCCATAGTGCTGGATGGACAGTGGTGGCGTGCCAAACAACTGAGCTCTAGTTCTCCACAGTTTCACAAAGTGCCATAAGTTGAGGTTCAACTTACTGCTCCGGTTTAGTAGAGTGTAGCCGTCAAAGCTGGAATCAGTAGCACTCAGGTGAGAAGAACGGAAAGCAGATATACACAGTCCGCTGGCAGAGTCCTACGGGGACCAGGCTATCTGGCTGCCACGCCGGAATGTTTGCAACCGCGGCAGAGATAGGCAGGCGCAATTGTGCAGCAATGAAAACTGCATAACCTGGCCAAATTTCACGGATGTACAAGAAACCACGTGGGATTTACAAGGAAATATTCACCCTGAACAGCCGGAGGCCTGCCGGCAGCAAGATTCCGGAATTCTTCCTGAGAAGCCTTAAAAGCAGTGAAACGCTCCTATGTTGCAATAACTCAGAACCGCATTCGGAGTCTTCCCAGCAGAGGTCATTCGGATGAACACAACCGTGAACTGATTAGAGCCAGATGTAGGCAGTGCCGTCCATAGCGCTGGATGGACAGTGGTGGCGTGCCAAACAACTGAGCTCTATTTCTCAACAGTTTCACAAAGTGCCATAAGTTGAGGTTCAACTTACTACTCTGGTTGAGTAGAGTGTAGCCGTCAAAGCTGGAATCCGTAGCACTCAGGTGAGAAGAACGGGAAGCAGATATACCCAGGCTGCTTGCAGTGTCCTACGGGAACCAGCCTATCTTGCTGCCAGGCCTGAATGTTTGCAACCTCGGCCGAGCTAGGCAGGCGCAATTGTGCAGCAATTCAAACTGCATAATCTGGCCAAATTTCATGGGTGTACAAGAAACCACGGGGGATTTACAAGGAGATGTTCACCCGGAACAGCCGGAGGCCTGCCGGCAGCAAGATTCCAGAATTCTTCCTGAGAAGCCTTGAAAGCAGTGAAACGCTCCTATGTTGCAATAACTCAGAACCTCATTCTGAGTGTTCCCGGCAGAGGTCATTCGGCTGAACACAACCGTGCACTAATTAGAGCCAGATGTAGGCTCTGCTGTCCATAGTGCTGGATGGAATGTTGTGGCGTGCCAAACAACTGAGCTCTAGTTCTCAACACTTTCACAAATTGCCATAAGTTGAGGTTCAACTTACTGCTCCGGTTGTGTAGAGTGTAGCCGTCAAAGCTGGAATCAGTAGCACTCAGGTCAGAAGAACGGGAAGCAGATATACCCAGTCCGCTGGCAGTGTCCTACGGGGACCAGCCTATCTGGCTATCACGCCTGAATGTTTGCAACCACGGCTGAGGTAGGCAGGCACAATTGTGCAGCAATGCAAACTGCGTAACTTGGCCAAATTTCACTTGTGACTAAGAAACCACGGGGGATTTTCAAGGAGATGTTCACCCGGAACAGCCGGAGGCCTGCCGGCAGCAAGATTCCGGAATTCTTCCTGTGAAGCTTTGAAAGCAGTGAAACGCTCCTATGTTGCAATAACTCAGAACCTCATTCTTAGTGTTCCCGGCAGAGGTCATTCGGCTGAACACAACCGTGGACTATTTAGAGCAAGATGTAGACAGTGCCGTCCATACTGCTGGATGGACATTGGTGGCTAGTCAAAAACTGCGCTCTAGTTCTCAGTGCTTTCAGAAAGTGCCATAAGTTGAGGTTCAACTTACTACTCCCCTTGAGTATAGTGTAGCCTTCAAAGCTGGAATCAGTAGCACTCAGGTGAGAAGAACGGGAAGCAGATATACCCAGTACGCCAGCCATGTCCTACCGGGACCAGCCTCTCTGGCTTCCACCCCTGAATGTTTGCAAGCGTGGCAAAGCTAGGCAGGCGCAATTGTGCAGCAATGCAAACTTCATAACCTGGCCAAATTTCACCGGTGTACAAGAAACCACGGGGGATTTACAAGGAGATGTTCACCCGGAACAGCCGGAGGCCTGCCAGCAGCAAGATTCCTGAATTCTTTCTAAGAAGCCTTGAACACAGTGAAACGCTCCTGTGTTGCAATAACTCAGCACGTCATTCGGAGTGTTCCCGGCAGAGGTCATTCGGCTGAACACAACCGTGGACTAATTAGAGCCAGATGTAGACAGTGCCGTCCATAGTGCTGGATGGACAGTTGTCGCGTGCCAAACAAGTGAGCTCTATTTCTCCAAACTTTAACAGAGTGCCATAAGTAGAGGTTCAATTTACTGCTTCGTTTGAGTAGAGTGTAGCCGTCAAAGCGGGAATCAGTAGCACTCAGGTGAGAAGAATGGGAAGGAGATAAACCCAGTCCGCCAGCAGTGTCCTACCGGGACCAGCCTCTCTGGCTGCCACGCCTGAATATTTGCAACCGAGGCAGAGCTCGCCAGGCGGAATTGTGCAGCAATGCAAACTGCATAACCTGGCCAAATTTCACGGGTGTACAAGTAACCACCGGGGATGTACAAGGAGATGTTCCACCGGAACAGCCAGAGGCCTGCTGGCAGCAAGATTCCGGAATCCTTCCTAAGAAGCCTTGAAAGCAGTGAAACGCTCCTATGTTGAAATAACTCAGAAACTCATTCTGAGTGTTCCCGGCAGAGGTCATTCGGCTGAACTCATCCGTGGACTAATTAGAGCCAGATGTAGGCAGTGGACTAATTAGACCCAGATGTAGGCAATGGACTAATTAGAGCCAGATATAGGCAGTGTTTTCGATTGGAAAACAACTGAGCTTTAGTTCTCCAAACTTTCACAAAGTGCCATAAGTTGAGGTTCAACTTACTCCTCCGATTCAGTAGAGTATACCCGTCAAAGCTGGAATCAGTAGCACACAGGTGAGAAGAAGGGGAAGCAGGTAGACCAAGTCCGCTGGCAGTGTCCTACAAGAACCTGCCTTACTGGCTGCCACGCCTGAATGTTTGTAACCGCGGCAGAGCTATGCAGGCGGAATTGTGCAGCAATGCAAACTGCATAACCTGGCCAATTTTCACGGGTGCACAAGAAACCACGGGTGATTTACAAGGGGATTTCCCTCGGAACATCCGGAGGCCTGCCGGCAGCAAGATTCCGGAATTCTTCCTGTGAAACCTTGATAGCAGTGAAACGCTCCTAGGTTGCAATAACTCAGAACCTCATTCTGAGTGTTCCCGGCAGAGATCATTCAGCTGAACACAACTGTGGACTAATTAGAGCCAGATATAGGCAATGCCTTCCATAGTGCTGGATGGACTTTGGTGGCGTGCCAAACACCGGAGATCTAGTTCACAACACTTTCACAACGTACCATAAGTTGAGGTTCAAGTTACTGCTCCGGTTGAGAAGAGTGTAGCCGACAAAGCTGGAATGAATAGCACTCATGTGAGAAGAACGGGAAGCAGATATACCCAGTCCGCTGGCAGTGTCCTACAGGGACCAGCCTATCTGGCTGCCACGCCTGAATGATTGCAAACGCGGCAGATCTAGGCCAGCGCAATTGTGCAGCAAGGCAAACTGCATAATCAGGCCAAATTTCACGGGTGTACAAGAAAACACGGGGGATTTACAAGGGGATTTCCCTCGGAACATCCGGAGGCCTGCCGGCAGCAAGATTCCGGAATTCTTCCTGTGAAACCTTGAAAGCAGTGAAACGCTCCTAGGTTGCAATAACTCAGAACCTCATTCTGAGTGTTCCTGGCAGAGATCATTCAGCTGAACACAACTGTGGACTAATTAGAGCCAGATATAGGCAATGCCTTCCATAGTGCTGGATGGACATTGGTGGGGTGCCAAACACCGGAGATCTAGTTCACAACACTTTCACAACGTACCATAAGTTGAGGTTCAAGTTACTGCTCCGGTTGAGAAGAGTGTAGCCGACAAAGCTGGAATGAATAGCACTCATGTGATAAGAACGGGAAGCAGATATACCCAGTCCGCTGGCAGTGTCCTACAGGGACCAGCCTATCTGGCTGCCACGCCTGAATGATTGCAAACGCGGCAGATCTAGGCCAGCGCAATTGTGCAGCAATGCAAACTGCATAATCTGGCCAAATTTCACGGGTGTACAAGAAAACACGGGGGATTTACAAGGGGATGTTCACCCGGAACAGCTAGAGGCACGTCGGCCGAAACATTCCTGAATTCTTCCTAAGAAGCCTTGGAAGCAGTGAAGTGCTCCTATTTTGCAATAACTCAGAACCTCATTCTCAGTGTTCCCCGCAGAGGTCATTTGGCTGAACACAACCTTGGACTAATTAGAGCCAGGAGTAAGCAGTGCTGTCCACAGTGCTGGAAGGACAGTGGTGGCGTGCCAAACAACTGAGCTCTAGTTCTCAACACTTTCACAAAGAGACATAAGTTGAGGTTCAACTTACTGCTCCGATTGAGTAGAGCGTAGCGGTCAAAGCTGGAATCAGTAGCACTCAGATGAGAAGAACGGGAAGCAGATAGACCCAGTCCGCTGGCAGTGTCCCACGGGGATCAGCCTATCTGGTTGCCACGCCTGAATGTTTGCAACCGCGGCCGAGCTAGGCAGGCGAAATTGTGCAGCAATGCAAACTGCATAACCTGGCCAAATTCCACGGTTCTACAAGAAACCACGGGGGATTAACAAGGACATGTTCACCCGGAACAGCCGGAGGCCTGCCGGCAGCAAGATTCCGGAATTCTTCCTGAGAAGCCTTGAAAGCAGTGAAACGCTCCTATGTTGCAATAACTCAGAACCTCATTCTGAGTGTTCCCGGCAGAGGTCATTCGGCTGAACACAACCGTGGACTAATTAGAGCCAGATGTAGGCAGTGCCGTCCATAGTGCTGGATGGACAGTGGTGGCGTGCCAAACAACTGAGCTCTAGTTCTCAACATGGCACAAAGTGCCATAAATTGAGGTTCAACTTACTGCTTCGGTTGAGTAGAGTGTAGCCGTCAAAGCTGGAATCAGTAGCACTCAGGTGAGACGAACGGGAAGCAGATATACCCAGTCCGCTGGCAGTGTCCTACAGGGACCAGCTTATCTGGCTGCCACGCCTGAATATTTGCAACCGCGGCAGCTAGGCAGGCGCAATTGTGCAGCAATGCAAACTGCACGACCTGGCCAAATTTCACGGGTGTACAAGAAACCACGGGGAATTTACACGGAGATGTTCTCACGGAACAGCCACAGGCCTGCCGGCAGCAAGATTCCGGAATTTTTCCTGAGAAGCCTTGAAAGCAGTGAAACGCTCCTATGTTGCAATAACTCAGAACCTCATTCTGAGTGTTCCTAGCAGAGGTCTTTCGGCTAAACACAACCGTGGACTAATTAGAGCCAGATGTAGGCAGTGCCGTCCATAATGCTGGATGGACTGTGGTGGCGTGCCAAACAACTGAGCTCTATTTCTCAACAGTTTCACAAAGTGCCATAAGTAGAGGTTCAACTTACTACTCTGGTTGAGTAGAGTGTAGCCGTCAAAGCTGGAATCAGTAGCACTCAGCTGAGAAGAACGGGAAGCAGATATACCCAGTCCGCTGGCAGAGTCCTACGGGGACCAGCCTATCTGGCTGCCACGCCGGAATGTTTGCAACCGCGGCCCAGCTCGGCTGGAACAATTGTGCAGCAATGCAAACTGCATAACCTGGCCAAATTTCACGGGTGTACAAGAACCACGGGGGATTTACAAGGAGATGTTAACCCGGAATAGCCGGAGGCCTGCTAGCAGCCAGATTCTGGAATTCTTCCTGAGGAGGCTTGAAATCAGTGAAACGCTCCTATGTTGCAATAACTCAGAACCTCATTCGGAGTGTTCCCGGCAGAGGTCATTCGGCTGAACACAACCGTGGACTAATTAGAGCCAGATGTAGGCAGTGCCGTCCATAGGGCTGGATGGACAGTGGTGGCGTGCCAAAAAACTGAGCTCTAGTTCTCAACACTTTCACAAAGTGCCATAAGTTGAGGTTCAACTTACTACTCCGGTTGAGTAGAGTGTAGCCGTCAAAGCTGGAATCAGTAGCACTCAGGTGAAAAGATCGGGAAGCAGATATACCCAGTCTGCTGGCAGTGTCCTACGGGGACCAGCCTATCTGGCTGCCACGCCTGAATATTTGCAACCGCGGCCGAGCTAGGCAGACGCAATTGTGCACCAATGCAAACTGCATAAACTGGCCAAATTTCACGGGTGTACAAGAAACCACGGGGAATTTACAAGGAGATGTTCACCCGGAACAGCCGGAGGCCTGCCGGCAGCAAGATTCCGGAATTCTTCCTGAGAAGCCTTGAAAGCAGTGAAACGCTGCTATGTTGCAATAACTCAGAACCTCATTCTGAGTGTTCACAGCAGAGGTCATTCGGCTGAACACAACCGTGGACTAATTAGAGCCAGATGTAGGCAGTGCCGTCCATAGTGCTGGATGGACAGTGGAGGCGTGCCATACAACTGAGCTCTAGTTCTCAACACTGTCACAAAATGCCATGAATTGAGGTTCAACTTACTGCTCCAGTTGAGTAGAGTGTAGCCGTCAAACCTGGAATCAGTAGCACTCAGGTGAGAAGAACGGGAAGCAGATATACCCAGGCTGCTTGCAGTGTCCTACGGGAACCAGCCTATCTTGCTGCCAGGCCTGAATGTTTGCAACCTCGGCCGAGCTAGGCAGGCGCAATTGTGCAGCAATTCAAACTGCATAATCTGGCCAAATTTCATGGGTGTACAAGAAACCACGCGGGATTTACAAGGAGATGTTCACCTGGAACAGCCGGAGGCCTGCCGGCAGCAAGATTCCAGAATTCTTCCTGAGAAGCCTTGAAAGCAGTGAAACGCTCCTATGTTGCAATAACTCAGAACCTCATTCTGAGTGTTCCCGGCAGAGGTCATTCGGCTGAACACAACCGTGCACTAATTAGAGCCAGATGTAGGCTCTGCTGTCCATAGTGCTGGATGGAATGTTGTGGCGTGCCAAACAACTGAGCTCTAGTTCTCAACACTTTCACAAATTGCCATAAGTTGAGGTTCAACTTACTGCTCCGGTTGTGTAGAGTGTAGCCGTCAAAGCTGGAATCAGTAGCACTCAGGTCAGAAGAACGGGAAGCAGATATACCCAGTCCGCTGGCAGTGTCCTACGGGGACCAGCCTATCTGGCTATCACGCCTGAATGTTTGCAACCACGGCTGAGGTAGGCAGGCACAATTGTGCAGCAATGCAAACTGCGTAACTTGGCCAAATTTCACTTGTGACTAAGAAACCACGGGGGATTTGCAAGGAGATGTTCACCCGGAACAGCCGGAGGCCTGCCGGCAGCAAGTTTCCGGAATTCTTCCTGTGAAGCTTTGAAAGCAGTGAAACGCTCCTATGTTGCAATAACTCAGAACCTCATTCTTAGTGTTCCCGGCAGAGGTCATTCGGCTGAACACAACCGTGGACTATTTAGAGCAAGATGTAGACAGTGCCGTCCATACTGCTGGATGGACATTGGTGGCTAGTCAAAAACTGCGCTCTAGTTCTCAGCGCTTTCAGAAAGTGCCATAAGTTGAGGTTCAACTTACTACTCCCCTTGAGTATAGTGTAGCCTTCAAAGCTGGAATCAGTAGCACTCAGGTGAGAAGAACGGGAAGCAGATATACCCAGTACGCCAGCCATGTCCTACCGGGACCAGCCTCTCTGGCTTCCACCCCTGAATGTTTGCAAGCGTGGCAAAGCTAGGCAGGCGCAATTGTGCAGCAATGCAAACTTCATAACCTGGCCAAATTTCACCGGTGTACAAGAAACCACGGGGGATTTACAAGGAGATGTTCACCCGGAACAGCCGGAGGCCTGCCAGCAGCAAGATTCCTGAATTCTTTCTAAGAAGCCTTGAACACAGTGAAACGCTCCTGTGTTGCAATAACTCAGCACGTCATTCGGAGTGTTCCCGGCAGAGGTCATTCGGCTGAACACAACCGTGGACTAATTAGAGCCAGATGTAGACAGTGCCGTCCATAGTGCTGGATGGACAGTTGTCGCGTGCCAAACAAGTGAGCTCTATTTCTCCAAACTTTAACAGAGTGCCATAAGTAGAGGTTCAATTTACTGCTTCGTTTGAGTAGAGTGTAGCCGTCAAAGCGGGAATCAGTAGCACTCAGGTGAGAAGAATGGGAAGGAGATAAACCCAGTCCGCCAGCAGTGTCCTACCGGGACCAGCCTCTCTGGCTGCCACGCCTGAATATTTGCAACCGAGGCAGAGCTCGCCAGGCGGAATTGTGCAGCAATGCAAACTTCATAACCTGGCCAAATTTCACGGGTGTACAAGTAACCACCGGGGATGTACAAGGAGATGTTCCACCGGAACAGCCAGAGGCCTGCTGGCAGCAAGATTCCGGAATCCTTCCTAAGAAGCCTTGAAAGCAGTGAAACGCTCCTATGTTGAAATAACTCAGAAACTCATTCTGAGTGTTCCCGGCAGAGGTCATTCGGCTGAACTCATCCGTGGACTAATTAGAGCCAGATGTAGGCAGTGGACTAATTAGACCCAGATGTAGGCAATGGACTAATTAGAGCCAGATATAGGCAGTGTTTTCGATTGGAAAACAACTGAGCTTTAGTTCTCCAAACTTTCACAAAGTGCCATAAGTTGAGGTTCAACTTACTCCTCCGATTCAGTAGAGTATACCCGTCAAAGCTGGAATCAGTAGCACACAGGTGAGAAGAAGGGGAAGCAGGTAGACCAAGTCCGCTGGCAGTGTCCTACAAGAACCTGCCTTACTGGCTGCAACGCCTGAATGTTTGTAACCGCGGCAGAGCTATGCAGGCGGAATTGTGCAGCAATGCAAACTGCATAACCTGGCCAATTTTCACGGGTGCACAAGAAACCACGGGTGATTTACAAGGGGATTTCCCTCGGAACATCCGGAGGCCTGCCGGCAGCAAGATTCCGGAATTCTTCCTGTGAAACCTTGATAGCAGTGAAACGCTCCTAGGTTGCAATAACTCAGAACCTCATTCTGAGTGTTCCCGGCAGAGATCATTCAGCTGAACACAACTGTGGACTAATTAGAGCCAGATATAGGCAATGCCTTCCATAGTGCTGGATGGACATTGGTGGCGTGCCAAACACCGGAGATCTAGTTCACAACACTTTCACAACGTACCATAAGTTGAGGTTCAAGTTACTGCTCCGGTTGAGAAGAGTGTAGCCGACAAAGCTGGAATGAATAGCACTCATGTGAGAAGAACGGGAAGCAGATATACCCAGTCCGCTGGCAGTGTCCTACAGGGACCAGCCTATCTGGCTGCCACGCCTGAATGATTGCAAACGCGGCAGATCTAGGCCAGCGCAATTGTGCAGCAAGGCAAACTGCATAATCAGGCCAAATTTCACGGGTGTACAAGAAAACACGGGGGATTTACAAGGGGATTTCCCTCGGAACATCCGGAGGCCTGCCGGCAGCAAGATTCCGGAATTCTTCCTGTGAAACCTTGAAAGCAGTGAAACGCTCCTAGGTTGCAATAACTCAGAACCTCATTCTGAGTGTTCCTGGCAGAGATCATTCAGCTGAACACAACTGTGGACTAATTAGAGCCAGATATAGGCAATGCCTTCCATAGTGCTGGATGGACATTGGTGGGGTGCCAAACACCGGAGATCTAGTTCACAACACTTTCACAACGTACCATAAGTTGAGGTTCAAGTTACTGCTCCGGTTGAGAAGAGTGTAGCCGACAAAGCTGGAATGAATAGCACTCATGTGATAAGAACGGGAAGCAGATATACCCAGTCCGCTGGCAGTGTCCTACAGGGACCAGCCTATCTGGCTGCCACGCCTGAATGATTGCAAACGCGGCAGATCTAGGCCAGCGCAATTGTGCAGCAATGCAAACTGCATAATCTGGCCAAATTTCACGGGTGTACAAGAAAACACGGGGGATTTACAAGGGGATGTTCACCCGGAACAGCTAGAGGCACGTCGGCCGAAACATTCCTGAATTCTTCCTAAGAAGCCGTGGAAGCAGTGAAGTGCTCCTATTTTGCAATAACTCAGAACCTCATTCTCAGTGTTCCCCGCAGAGGTCATTTGGCTGAACACAACCTTGGACTAATTAGAGCCAGGAGTAAGCAGTGCTGTCCACAGTGCTGGAAGGACAGTGGTGGCGTGCCAAACAACTGAGCTCTAGTTCTCAACACTTTCACAAAGAGACATAAGTTGAGGTTCAACTTACTGCTCCGATTGAGTAGAGCGTAGCGGTCAAAGCTGGAATCAGTAGCACTCAGATGAGAAGAACGGGAAGCAGATAGACCCAGTCCGCTGGCAGTGTCCCACGGGGATCAGCCTATCTGGTTGCCACGCCTGAATGTTTGCAACCGCGGCCGAGCTAGGCAGGCGCAATTGTGCAGCAATGCAAACTGCATAACTTGGCCAAATTCCACGGTTCTACAAGAAACCACGGGGGATTTACAAGGACATGTTCACCCGGAACAGCCGGAGGCCTGCCGGCAGCAAGATTCCGGAATTCTTCCTGAGAAGCCTTGAAAGCAGTGAAACGCTCCTATGTTGCAATAACTCAGAACCTCATTCTGAGTGTTCCCGGCAGAGGTCATTCGGCTGAACACAACCGTGGACTAATTAGAGCCAGATGTAGGCAGTGCCGTCCATAGTGCTGGATGGACAGTGGAGGCGTGCCATACAACTGAGCTCTAGTTCTCAACACTGTCACAAAATGCCATGAATTGAGGTTCAACTTACTGCTCCAGTTGAGTAGAGTGTAGCCGTCAAACCTGGAATCAGTAGCACTCAGGTGAGACGAACGGGAAGCAGATATACCCAGTCCGCTGGCAGTGTCCTACGGGGACCCGCCTGTATGGCTGCCACGACTGAATGTTTGCAACCGCGGCAGAGCTAGGCAGGCGGAATTGTGCAGCAATGCCAACTGCATAACCTGGCCAAATTCCACGGGTGTACAAGAAACCACGGGGGATTTACAAGGAGATGTTCACCCAGAACGGCCGGAGGCCTGCCGAAATCAAGATTTCGGAATTCTTCCTGAGAAGCCTTGAAAGCAGTGAAACGCTCCTATGTTGCAATAACTCAGAACCTCATTCTCAGTGTTCCCGGCAGGGGTCATTCGGCTGAACACAACTGTGGACTAATTAGAGCCAGATGTAGGCAGTGCCGTCCATAGTGCTGGATGGACAGTGGTGGCGTGCCAAACAACTGAGCTCTAGTTCTCAACACTTTCACAAAGTGCCATAAGTTTAGGTTCAACTTACTACGCCGGTTGAGTAGAGTGTAGCCGTCAAAGCTGGAATCAGTAACACTCAGGTTAGAAGAACGGGAAGCAGATATACCCAGTCCGCTGACACTGTCCTACGGGGACCAGCCTGTCTGGTTGCCACGACTGAATGTTTGCAACCGCGGCCGAGCTAGGCAGGCGCAATTGTGCAGCAATGCAAACTGCATAACCTGGCCAAATTCCACGGGTGTACAAGAAACCACGGGGGATTTACAAGGAGATGTTCACCTGGAACATCCGGAGGCCTGCCGGCAGCAAGATTCCGGAATTCTTCCTGAGAAGCCTTGAAAGCAGTGAAACGCTCCTATGTTGCAATAACTCAGAACCTCTTTCTGAGTGTTCCCGGCAGAGGTCATTCGGATGAACACAACCGTGGACTAATTAGAGCCAGATGTAGGCTTTGCCGTCCATAGTGCTGGATGGACAGTGGTGGCGTGCCAAACAACTGAGCTCTGGTTCTCAACACTTTCACAAAGTGCCATAAGTTGAGGTTCAACTTACTGCTCTGGTTTAGTAGAGTGTAGCCGTCTAAGCTGGAATCAGTAGCACTCAGGTGAGAAGAACGGGAAGCAGATATACCCAGTCCCCTGGCAGTGTCCTACGGGGACCAGCCTATCTGGCTGCCACGCCTGAATGTTTGCAACCGCAGCCGAGCTAGGCAGGCGCAATTGTGCAGCAATGCAAACTGCATAACCTGGCCAAATTTCACGGGTGTACAAGAAACCACGGGGGATTTACAAGGAGATGTTCACCCGGAACAGCCAGAGGCCTGCCGGCAGCAAGATTCCGGAATTCTTCCTGAGAAGCCTTGAAAGCAGTGAAACGCTCCTATGTTGCAATAACTCAGAACCTCATTCTGAGTGTTCCCGGCATTGGTCATTTGGCTAATTAGCGCAAGATGTAGGCAGTGCCGTGCATAGTGCTGGACGGACAGTGGTGGCGTGCCAAAAACCTGACCTCTAGTTCTCAACAGTTTCACAAAGTGCCATGAGTTGATGTTCAACTTACTGCTCCGGTTGAGTAGAGTGTAGCCGTCAAAGCTGGAATCAGTAGCACTCAGGTGAGAAGAACGGGAAGCAGATATACCCAGTCCGCTGGCAGTGTCCTACGGGGACCAGCCTATCTGGCTGCCACCCCTGAATGTTTGCAACCACGGCCGAGCTAGGCAGGCGCAATTGTGCAGCAATGCAAACTGCATAACCTGGCCAAATTTCACGGGTGTACAAGAAACCACGGGGGATTTACAAGGAGATGTTCACCAGGAACAGCCGGAGGTCTGCCGGCAGCAAGATTCCGGAAATCTTCCTGAGAAGCCTTGAAAGCAGTGAAACGCTGCTATGTTGCAATAACTCAGAACCTCATTCTGAGTGTTCCCGGCAGAGGTCATTCGGCTGAACACAACCGTGGACTAATTAGAGCCAGATGTAGGCAGGGCCGTCCATAGTGCTGGATGGACAGTGGTGGCGTGCCATACAACTGAGCTCTAGTTCTCAACACTGTCACAAAGTGCCATAAATTGAGGTTCAACTTACTGCTCCGGTTGAGTAGAGTGTAGCCGTCAAACCTGGAATCAGTAGCACTCAGGTGAGACGAACGGGAAGCAGATATACCCAGTCCGCTGGGAGTGTCCTACGGGGACCAGCCTGTATGGCTGCCACGAGTGAATGTTTGCAACCGCGGCAGAGCTAGGCAGGCGGAATTGTGCAGCAATGCCAACTGCATAACCTGGCCAAATTCCACGGGTGTACAAGAAACCACGGGGGATTTACAAGGAGATGTTCACCCAGAACGGCCTGAGGCCTGCCGGCAGCAAGATTCCGGAATTCTTCCTGAGAAGCCTTGAAAGCAGTGAAAAGCTCCTATGTTGCAATAACTCAGAACCTCATTCTCAGTGTTCCTGGCAGAGGTCATTCGGCTGAACACAACCGTGGACTAATTAGAGCCAGCTGTAGGCAGTGCCGTCCATAGTGCTTGATGGACAGTGGTGGCGTGCCAAACAACTTAGCTCTAGTTCTCAACTGTTTCACAAAGTGCCCTAAGTTGAGGTTCAACTTACTGCTCCGGTTGAATAGAGTGTAGCCGTCAAAGCTGGATTCAGTAGCACTCAGGTGAGAAGAACGGGAAGCAGATATACCCAGTCCACTGGCAGAGTCCAACGGGGACCAGCCTATCTGGCTGCCTCGCCTGAAGGTTTGCAACCGCGGCCAAGCTAGGCAGGCCCAATTGTGCAGCAATGCAAATTGCATAACCTGGCCAAATTTCACGGGTGTACAAGAAACCAAGGGGGATTTACAAGGAGATATTCACCCGGAACAGCCTGAGGCCTGCCGGCAGCAAGATTCCGTAATTCTTCTTGAGAAGCCTTGAAAGTAGTCAAAAGCTCCTATGTTGCAATAACTCAGAACCTCATTCTGAGTGTTCCCGGCAGAGGTCATTCGGCTGAACACAACCGTGGACTAATTAGAGCCAGATGTAGGCAGTGCTGTCTATAGTGCTGGATGGACAGTGGTGGCGTGCCAAACAACTGAGCTCTATTTCTCAACAGTTTCACAAAGTGCCATAAGTTGAGGTTCAACTTACTACTCCGGTTGAGTAGAGTGTAGCCGTCAAAGCTGGAATCAGTAGCACTCAGGTGAGAAGAACGGGAAGCAGATATACCCATTCCGCTGGCCCTGTCCTACGGGGACCAGACTGTCTGGCTGCCACGCCTGAATGTTTGCAACCGCTGCCGAGCTCGGCAGGCACAATTGTGCAGCAATGCAAATTGCATAAACTGGCCAAATTCAACGGGTGTACAAGAAACCACGGGGGATTTACAAGGAGATGTTCTCCCGGATCAGCCGGAGGCCTGCCGGCAGCAAGATTCCGGAATTCTTCCTGAGAAGCCTTGAAAGCAGTGAAACGCTACTATGTTGCAATAACTCAGAACCTCTTTCTGAGTGTTCCCGGCAGAGGTCATACGGATGAACACAACCGTGGACTAATTAGAGCCAGATGTAGGCAGTGCCGTCCATAGTGCTGGATGGACAGTCGTGGCGTGCCAAACAACTGAACTCTAGTTCTCTACAGTATCACAAAGTGCCATAAGTTGAGGTTCAACTTACTGCTCCGGTTGAGTAAAGTGTAGCCGTGAAAGCTGGAATCAGTAGCACTCAGTTGGGAAGAACGGAAAGCAGATATACCCAGTCCGCTGGCAGAGTCCTTCGGGGACCAGACTATCTGGCTACCACGCCTGAATGTTTGCAACCGCGGCCGAGCTATGCAGGCGCAATTGTGCAGCAATGCAAACTGCATAACCTGGCCAAATTTCACGGGTGTACAAGAAACCAGGGGGGATTTACAAGGAGATGTTCACCCGGAACAGCCGGAGGCCTGCCGGCAGCAAGATTCCGGAATTCTTCCTGAGAAGCCTTGAAAGCAGTGAAACGCTCCTATGTTGCAATAACTCAGAACCTCATTCTGAGTGTTCCCGGCAGAGGTCATTCGGATGAACACAACCGTGAACTGATTAGAGCCAGATGTAGGCAGTGCCGTCCATAGCGCTGGATGGACAGTGGTGGCGTGCCAAACAACTGAGCTCTATTTCTCAACAGTTTCACAAAGTGCCATAAGTTGAGGTTCAACTTACTACTCTGGTTGAGTAGAGTGTAGCCGTCAAAGCTGGAATCAGTAGCACTCAGGTGAGAAGAACGGGAAGCAGATATACCCAGGCTGCTTGCAGTGTCCTACGGGAACCAGCCTATCTTGCTGCCAGGCCTGAATGTTTGCAACCTCGGCCGAGCTAGGCAGGCGCAATTGTGCAGCAATTCAAACTGCATAATCTGGCCAAATTTCATGGGTGTACAAGAAACCACGGGGGATTTACAAGGAGATGTTCACCCGGAACAGCCGGAGGCCTGCCGGCAGCAAGATTCCAGAATTCTTCCTGAGAAGCCTTGAAAGCAGTGAAACGCTCCTATGTTGCAATAACTCAGAACCTCATTCTGAGTGTTCCCGGCAGAGGTCATTCGGCTGAACACAACCGTGCACTAATTAGAGCCAGATGTAGGCTCTGCTGTCCATAGTGCTGGATGGAATGTTGTGGCGTGCCAAACAACTGAGCTCTAGTTCTCAACACTTTCACAAATTGCCATAAGTTGAGGTTCAACTTACTGCTCCGGTTGTGTAGAGTGTAGCCGTCAAAGCTGGAATCAGTAGCACTCAGGTCAGAAGAACGGGAAGCAGATATACCCAGTCCGCTGGCAGTGTCCTACGGGGACCAGCCTATCTGGCTATCACGCCTGAATGTTTGCAACCACGGCTGAGGTAGGCAGGCACAATTGTGCAGCAATGCAAACTGCGTAACTTGGCCAAATTTCACTTGTGACTAAGAAACCACGGGGGATTTTCAAGGAGATGTTCACCCGGAACAGCCGGAGGCCTGCCGGCAGCAAGATTCCGGAATTCTTCCTGTGAAGCTTTGAAAGCAGTGAAACGCTCCTATGTTGCAATAACTCAGAACCTCATTCTTAGTGTTCCCGGCAGAGGTCATTCGGCTGAACACAACCGTGGACTATTTAGAGCAAGATGTAGACAGTGCCGTCCATACTGCTGGATGGACATTGGTGGCTAGTCAAAAACTGCGCTCTAGTTCTCAGCGCTTTCAGAAAGTGCCATAAGTTGAGGTTCAACTTACTACTCCCCTTGAGTATAGTGTAGCCTTCAAAGCTGGAATCAGTAGCACTCAGGTGAGAAGAACGGGAAGCAGATATACCCAGTACGCCAGCCGTGTCCTACCGGGACCAGCCTCTCTGGCTTCCACCCCTGAATGTTTGCAAGCGTGGCAAAGCTAGGCAGGCGCAATTGTGCAGCAATGCAAACTTCATAACCTGGCCAAATTTCACCGGTGTACAAGAAACCACGGGGGATTTACAAGGAGATGTTCACCCGGAACAGCCGGAGGCCTGCCAGCAGCAAGATTCCTGAATTCTTTCTAAGAAGCCTTGAACACAGTGAAACGCTCCTGTGTTGCAATAACTCAGCACGTCATTCGGAGTGTTCCCGGCAGAGGTCATTCGGCTGAACACAACCGTGGACTAATTAGAGCCAGATGTAGACAGTGCCGTCCATAGTGCTGGATGGACAGTTGTCGCGTGCCAAACAAGTGAGCTCTATTTCTCCAAACTTTAACAGAGTGCCATAAGTAGAGGTTCAATTTACTGCTTCGTTTGAGTAGAGTGTAGCCGTCAAAGCGGGAATCAGTAGCACTCAGGTGAGAAGAATGGGAAGGAGATAAACCCAGTCCGCCAGCAGTGTCCTACCGGGACCAGCCTCTCTGGCTGCCACGCCTGAATATTTGCAACCGAGGCAGAGCTCGCCAGGCGGAATTGTGCAGCAATGCAAACTGCATAACCTGGCCAAATTTCACGGGTGTACAAGTAACCACCGGGGATGTACAAGGAGATGTTCCACCGGAACAGCCAGAGGCCTGCTGGCAGCAAGATTCCGGAATCCTTCCTAAGAAGCCTTGAAAGCAGTGAAACGCTCCTATGTTGAAATAACTCAGAAACTCATTCTGAGTGTTCCCGGCAGAGGTCATTCGGCTGAACTCATCCGTGGACTAATTAGAGCCAGATGTAGGCAGTGGACTAATTAGACCCAGATGTAGGCAATGGACTAATTAGAGCCAGATATAGGCAGTGTTTTCGATTGGAAAACAACTGAGCTTTAGTTCTCCAAACTTTCACAAAGTGCCATAAGTTGAGGTTCAACTTACTCCTCCGATTCAGTAGAGTATACCCGTCAAAGCTGGAATCAGTAGCACACAGGTGAGAAGAAGGGGAAGCAGGTAGACCAAGTCCGCTGGCAGTGTCCTACAAGAACCTGCCTTACTGGCTGCCACGCCTGAATGTTTGTAACCGCGGCAGAGCTATGCAGGCGGAATTGTGCAGCAATGCAAACTGCATAACCTGGCCAATTTTCACGGGTGCACAAGAAACCACGGGTGATTTACAAGGGGATTTCCCTCGGAACATCCGGAGGCCTGCCGGCAGCAAGATTCCGGAATTCTTCCTGTGAAACCTTGATAGCAGTGAAACGTTCCTAGGTTGCAATAACTCAGAACCTCATTCTGAGTGTTCCCGGCAGAGATCATTCAGCTGAACACAACTGTGGACTAATTAGAGCCAGATATAGGCAATGCCTTCCATAGTGCTGGATGGACTTTGGTGGCGTGCCAAACACCGGAGATCTAGTTCACAACACTTTCACAACGTACCATAAGTTGAGGTTCAAGTTACTGCTCCGGTTGAGAAGAGTGTAGCCGACAAAGCTGGAATGAATAGCACTCATGTGAGAAGAACGGGAAGCAGATATACCCAGTCCGCTGGCAGTGTCCTACAGGGACCAGCCTATCTGGCTGCCACGCCTGAATGATTGCAAACGCGGCAGATCTAGGCCAGCGCAATTGTGCAGCAAGGCAAACTGCATAATCAGGCCAAATTTCACGGGTGTACAAGAAAACACGGGGGATTTACAAGGGGATTTCCCTCGGAACATCCGGAGGCCTGCCGGCAGCAAGATTCCGGAATTCTTCCTGTGAAACCTTGAAAGCAGTGAAACGCTCCTAGGTTGCAATAACTCAGAACCTCATTCTGAGTGTTCCTGGCAGAGATCATTCAGCTGAACACAACTGTGGACTAATTAGAGCCAGATATAGGCAATGCCTTCCATAGTGCTGGATGGACATTGGTGGGGTGCCAAACACCGGAGATCTAGTTCACAACACTTTCACAACGTACCATAAGTTGAGGTTCAAGTTACTGCTCCGGTTGAGAAGAGTGTAGTCGACAAAGCTGGAATGAATAGCACTCATGTGATAAGAACGGGAAGCAGATATACCCAGTCCGCTGGCAGTGTCCTACAGGGACCAGCCTATCTGGCTGCCACGCCTGAATGATTGCAAACGCGGCAGATCTAGGCCAGCGCAATTGTGCAGCAATGCAAACTGCATAATCTGGCCAAATTTCACGGGTGTACAAGAAAACACGGGGGATTTACAAGGGGATGTTCACCCGGAACAGCTAGAGGCACGTCGGCCGAAACATTCCTGAATTCTTCCTAAGAAGCCTTGGAAGCAGTGAAGTGCTCCTATTTTGCAATAACTCAGAACCTCAATCTCAGTGTTCCCCGCAGAGGTCATTTGGCTGAACACAACCTTGGACTAATTAGAGCCAGGAGTAAGCAGTGCTGTCCACAGTGCTGGAAGGACAGTGGTGGCGTGCCAAACAACTGAGCTCTAGTTCTCAACACTTTCACAAAGAGACATAAGTTGAGGTTCAACTTACTGCTCCGATTGAGTAGAGCGTAGCGGTCAAAGCTGGAATCAGTAGCACTCAGATGAGAAGAACGGGAAGCAGATAGACCCAGTCCGCTGGCAGTGTCCCACGGGGATCAGCCTATCTGGTTGCCACGCCTGAATGTTTGCAACCGCGGCCGAGCTAGGCAGGCGCAATTGTGCAGCAATGCAAACTGCATAACCTGGCCAAATTCCACGGTTCTACAAGAAACCACGGGGGATTTACAAGGACATGTTCACCCGGAACAGCCGGAGGCCTGCCGGCAGCAAGATTCCGGAATTCTTCCTGAGAAGCCTTCAAAGCAGTGAAACGCTCCTATGTTGCAATAACTCAGAACCTCATTCTGAGTGTTCCCGGCAGAGGTCATTCGGCTGAACACAACCGTGGACTAATTAGAGCCAGATGTAGGCAGTGCCGTCCATAGTGCTGGATGGACAGCGGTGGCGTGCCAAACAACTGAGCTCTAGTTCTCCACAGTTTCAGAAAAGGCCATAAGTTGAGGTTCAACTTACTGCGCCGGTTGATTAGAGTGTAGACATCAAAGCTGGAATCAGTAGCACTCAGGTGAGAAGAATGGGAAGCAGATATACCCAGTCCGCTGGCAGAGTCCTATGGGGACCAGCCTATCTGGCTGCCACGCCGGAATGTTTGCAACCGCGGCCGAGCTGGGCTGGCGCAATTGTGCAGCAATGCAAACTGTATAACCTGGCCAAATTTCACGGATGTACAAGAAACCACGGGGGATTTACAAGGAGATGTTCACCCGGAACAGCCGGAGGCCTGCTAGCAGCCAGATTCTGGAATTCTTCCTGAGAAGCCTTGAAAGCAGTGAAACGCTCCTATGTTGAAATAACTCAGAATCTCATTCGGAATGTTCCCGGCAGAGTTCATTCGGCTGAACACAACCGTGGACTAATTAGAGCCAGATGTAGGCACTGCAGTCCATAGGGCTGGATGGACAGTGGTGGCGTGCCAAACAACTGAGCTCTAGTTCTCAACACTTTCACAAAGTGCCATAAGGTGAGGTTCAACTTACTGCGCCGGTTGATTAGAGTGTAGCCGTCAAAGCTGGAATCAGTAGCACTCAGGTGAGAAGAACGGGAAGCAGATATACCCAGTCTGCTGGCAGTGTCCTACGGGGACGAGCCTATCTGGCTGCCACGCCTGAATGTTTGCTACCGTGGCCGAGCTAGGCAGGCCCAATTGTGCACCAATGCAAACTGCATAAACTGGCCAAATTTCACGGGTGTACAAGAAACCACGGGGGATTTACAAGGAGATGTTCTCCTGGAACAGCCGGAGGCCTGCCAGCAGCAAGATTCCGGAATTCTTCCTGATAAGCCTTGAAAGCAGTGAAACGCTGCTATGTTGCAATAACTCAGAACCTCATTCTGAGTGTTCCCGGCAGAGGTCATTCGGCTGAACACAACCGTGGACTAATTAGAGCCAGATGTAAGCAGTGCGGTCCACAGTGCTGGAAGGACAGTGGTGGCGTGCCAAACAACTGAGCTCTAGTTCTCAACACTTTCACATATTGCCATAAGGTGAGGTTCAACTTACTGCTCCGGTTGAGTAGAGTGTAGCCGTCAAAGCTGGAATCAGTAGCACTCAGGTGAGAAGAACGGGAAGCAGATAGACCCAGTCCGCTGGCAGTGTCTATGGGGACCAGCTTATCTGGCTGCCACGCCTGAATGTTTGCAACCGAGGCAGAGCTAGGCAGGCGAAATTGTGCAGCAATGCAAACTGCATAACCTGCCGAAATTTCACGAGTGTACAAGAAACCACCGGGGATTTTCAAGGAGATGTTCACCTGGAACAGCCGGAGGCTTGCGGGCAGCAACATTCCGGAATTCTTCCTAAGAAGCCTTGAAACAGAGAAACGCTCCTATATTGCAATAACTCAGAACCTCATTCTGAGTGTTACCGGCAGAGGTCATTCGGCTGAACACAACCGTGGAATAATTAGAGCCAGATGTAGACAGTGCCGTCCATACTGCTGGATGGACAGTGGTGGCTAGCCAAACAACTGGGCTCTCGTTCTCAGTACTTTCACAAAGTACCATAAGTTGAGGTTCAACTTACTGCTCCGGTGGAGTAGACTGTAGCCGTGAAAGCTGGAATCAGTAGCACTCAGGGGAGAAGAACGGAAGCAGATATACCCAGTCCGCTGGCAGTGTCCTACGGGGACCAGCCTATCTGGCTGCCACGCTTGAATGTTTGCAACCGAGACAGAGCAAGGCAGGCAAAATTGTGCCTCAATGCAAACTGCATAACCTGGCCAAATTTCACGGGTGTACAATAAACCACAAGGAAATACAAAGAGATGTTCACCCGGAAAAGCCGGAGGCCTGCCAGCAGCAAGATTCCGGAATTCTTCCTAAGAAGCCTTGAACGCAGTGAAACGCTCCTATGTTGCATTAACTCAGCACCTCATTCTGAGTGTTCCCGGCAGAGTTCATTCGGCTGAACACAACCGTGGACTAATTAGAGAAAGATGTAGGCAGTGTCGTCCATATTGCTGGATGGACAGTGGTGGCTTGCCAAATAACCTAGCTCTAGTTCTCAACACTTTCACAAAGTGCCATAAGTTGAAGTTCAACTTACTGCTACGGTTGAGTAGAGTGTAGCCGTCAAAGCTGGAATCAGTAGCACTCAGGTGAGAAGAACGGGAAGCAGATATACCCATTCCGCTGGCAGTGTCCTACGGGGACCAGCATATCTGGCTGCCACGCCTGAATGTTTGCAATCGCGGCAGAGCTTGGCAGGAACAATTGTGCAGCAATGCAAACTGCATAACCTGGCCAAATTTGAGGGATGTACAAGAAACCACGGGGCATTTACAAGGAGATGTTCACCCGGAAAGCCAGAGGGCTGCCGGCAGCAACATTCCGGAATCCTTCCTAAGAAGCCTTGAAAGCAGTGAAACTCTCCTATGTGGCAATAACTCAGAACCTCATTCTGAGTGTTCGCGGAGAGGTCATTCGGCTGAAATCAACCGTGGACTAATTAGAGCCAGATGTAGGCAGTGCCGTCCATAGTGCTGGATGGACAGTGGTGGCGTTCCAAACAACTGAGCTCTAGTTCTCAACACTTTCACAAAGTGCCATGAGTTGAGGTTCAACTTACTGCTCCGGTTGTGTAGAGTGTAGCCGTCAATGCTGGAATCCGTAGCACTCAGGTGAGAAGAACGGGAAGCAGATATACCCAGTCCGCTGGCAATGTCCTACGGGGACCAGCCTATCTGGTTGCCACGCCTGAATATTTGCAACCGCGGCAGAGCTAGGCAGGCGCAATTGTGCAGCAATACAAATTTCATAACCTGGAGAAATTTCACGTGTGTACAATAAAGCACGGGGGATTTACAAGGAGATGTTCACCCGGAACAGCGGGAGGCCAGCCGGCAGCAAGATTCCTGAATTCTTTCTAAGAAGCCTTGAACGCAGTGAAACGCTCCTGTGTTGCAATAACTCAGCACGTCATTCTGAGTGTTCCCGGCAGAGGTCATTAGGCTGAACTCAACCGTGGACTAATTAGAGCCAGATGTAGACAGTGCCGTCCATAGTGCTGGATGGACAGTGGTCGCGTGCCAAACAAGTGAGCTCTATTTCTCCAAACTTTAACAGAGTGCCATAAGTAGAGGTTCAACTTACGGCTCCGGTTGAGTAGAGTGTAGCCGACAAAGCTGGAATCAGTAGCACTCAGGTGAGAAGAATGGGAAGCAGATAAACTCAGTCCGCCAGCAGTGTCCTACCGGGACCAGCCTCTCTGGCTGCCACGCCTGAATATTTGCAACCGAGGCAGAGCTCGCCAGGCGGAATTGTGCAGCAAGGGAAACTGCATCACCTGGGCAAATTTCAAGGTTGTACAAGAAACCACGGGGGATTTACAAGGGGATGTTCACCCGGAACAGCCGGAGGCATGTCGGCTGAAACATTCCGGAATTCTTCCTAAGAAGCCTTGGAAGCAGTGAAGTGCTCCTATTTTGCAATAACTCAGAACCTAATTCTCAGTCTTCCCCGCAGAGGTCATTCGGCTGAACACAACCGTGGACTAATTAGAGCCAGATGTAGGCAGTGCCGTCCATAGTGCTGGATGGACTGTGGTGGCGTGCTAAACAACTGAGCTGTAGTTCTCAACATTTTCACAAAGTGCCATAAGTTGAGGTTCAACTTACTGCTCCGGGTGCGTAGAGTGTGGCCATCAAAGCTGGAATCAGTAGCACTCAGGTGAGAAGAACGGGAAGCACATGTACCCAGTGCGCTGGCAGTGTCCTACAGGGACCAGCCTATCTGGCTGTCACGCCTGATGTTTGCAACCGCAGCAGAACTAGGAAGGCGCAATTGTGCAGAAATGCAAACTGCATAACCTGGCCAAATTTCACGGGTGTACAAGAAACCAAGGGGGATTTACAAGGAGATGTTCACCCAGAACTACTGGAGGCATGCCGGCAGCAACATTCCGGAATCCTTCCTAAGAAGCATTGAAAGCAGTGAAACGCTCCTATGTTGCAATAACTCAGAACCTCATTCTGAGTGTTCCCGGCAGAGGTCATTCGGCTGAACACAACCGGGGACTACTTAGTGCCAGATGTAGGGAGTGCCGTCCATAGTGCTGGATGGACAGTGGTGGCGTGCCAAACAACTGAGCTATAGTTTTCAACACTTTCACAAAGCGCCATAAGTTGAGGTTCAACTTACTGCTCCGGTTGAGTAGAGTGTAGCCGTCAAAGGTGCAATCAGTAGCACTCAGGTGAGAAGAACGGGAAGTACATATGTACAGTCCGCTTTCAGTGTCCTACGGGGACCAGCCTATCTGGCTGCCACGCCTGAATGTTTGCAACCCCGGCAGAGCTATGCAGGCCCAATAGTGCAGCAATACATACTGCATAACCTGGCTAAATTCCACGGGTGTACAAGAAATCACGGGGGATTTACAAGGAGATGTTCACATGGAACAGGCTGAAGCCTGCCGGCAGCTACATTCCGGAATCCTTCCAGAGAAGCCTTGAAAGCAGTGAAACTCTCCTATGTTGCAATAACTCAGAACCTCTTTCTGAGTGTTCCGGGCAGTGGTCATTCGGTGAACACAACCGTGGACTAATTAGAGCCAGATGTTGGCAGTGCTGTCCATAATGCTGGATGGACAGTGGTGGCGTGCCAAACAACTGCGCTCTAGTTCTCAACACTTTCACAAAGTGCCATAAGTTGTGGTTCAACTTACTGCTCCGGATGAGTAGAGTGTAGCCGTCAAAGTTGGAATCAGTAGATCTCAGGTGAGAAGATCGGGAAGGAGATATACCCAGTTCGCTGGCAGTGTCCTACTGGGACCAGCCTATCTGGCTGCTACGCCTGAATGTTTGCAACCCCGGCAGAGCTAGGCAGGCGCAATTGTGCAACAATGCAATAACCTGGCCAAATTTCACGGATGTACAAGAAACCACGGGAGATTTACAAGGAGATGTTCTCCCGGAACAGCCAGAGGCCTGCCCGCAGCAACATTGCGAAATCCTTCCTGAGAAGTCTTGAAAGCAGTGAAACTCTCCTATGTTGCAATAACTCAGAACCTCATTCTGAGTGTTCCTGGCAGAGGTCATTCAGCTGAACACAACCATGGACTAATTAGAACCAGATGGAGGCAGTGCCGTCCATAGTGCTGGATGGACAGTGGTGGCATGCAAAACAACTGAGCTCTAGTTCTCAACACTTTCACAAAGTTCTATAAGTTGAGGTTCAACTTACTGCTCTGGTTGAGTAGAGTGTAGCAGTCAAAGCTGGAATCAGTATCGCTCAGGTTTGAAGAACCGGAAGCAGATACACCCAGTTAGCTGGCAGTGTCCTACCGGGATTAGCCTATCTGACTGCCACGCCTGAATGTTTGCCACCGTGGCAGAGCTAGGCCGGCGCAATTGTGCAGCAATGCAAACTGCATAACCTGGCCAAATTTCACGGGTGTACAAGAAACCACGGGGGATTTACAAGGAGATGTTCACCCGGAACAGCCGGAGGCCTGCCGGCAGCAACATTCCAGAATCCATCATGCGAAGTCTTGAAAGCAGTGAAACGCTCCTATGCTGCAATAACTCAGAACCTCATTCTGAGTGTTCCCGGCGGAGGTCATTCGGCTGAACCCAACCGTGGACTAATTAGAGCCAGATGTAGGCAGTGCTGTCCTTAGTGCTGGATGGACAGTGGTGGCATGCCAAACAACTGAGCTCTAGTTCACAACACTTTCAAAAAGTGCCATAAGTTGAGGTTCAACTTACTGCTGCGGTTGAGTAGAGTGTAGCCGTCAAAGCAGGAATCAAGAGCACGCAGGTGAGAAGAATGGGAAGCAGATATACCCAGTCCGCTTGCAGTGTCCTACTGGTTCCACCCTATCTGGCTGCCACGACTGAATGTTTGCAACCTCGCAGAGCTAGGCAGGCACAATTGTGCAGCAATGCAAACTGCTTAACCTGGCCAAAATTCACGGGTGTACAAGAAACCACGGGGGATTTACAAGGAGCTGTTCACCCGGAACAGCGGGAGGCCTGCCGGCAGCAACATTTCGGAATCCTTCCTAAGAAGCCTTGAAAGCAGTGAAATGCTCCTATGTTGCAATAACACAGAACCTCATTCTGAGTGTTCCCGGCAGAGGTCATTCGCCTGAACTCAATCGTGGATTAATAGAACCCGATGTAGGCAGTGTCGTCCATAATGCTGGATGGACACTGCCGGTTGAGTAGAGTTTAGCCTTCAAAGCTGGAATCAGTAGCACTCAGGTGAGAAGAACGGGAAGCAGATATACCAGGTCTGCTGGCAGGGTCCTAGGTGGACCAGCCTATCTGGCTGCCATGTCTGAATGTTTGCAACCGCTGCAGAGCTAGGCACGCGCATTTGTGCAGCAATGCAAACTGCATAACCTGTCCAAATTTCACGGGTGTACAATAAACCAAGGGGGATATACAAGGAGATGTTCACCCAGAACAGCAGGAGGCCTGCCGGCAGCAACCTTCCAGAATCCTTCCTAAGAAGCCTTGAAAGCAGTGAAACGCTCCTATGTTGCAGGAACGCAGAACCTCATTCTGACTTTTCCCGGCAGAATTCATGCGGCTGAACACAACCGTCGATTAATAGAGCCAGATGTAGGCAGTGCCGTCCACAGTGCTGGATTGACAGTGGTGGCGTGCCAAACAACTGAGCTCTAGTTCTCAACACTTTCACAAAGTGCCATAAGTTGAGTTTCAACTTACTGCTCCGGTTTAGTAGAGTGTAGCCGTCAAAGCTGGAATCAGTAGCACTCATGTGAGAAGAACGGGAAGCAGATATACCCAGTTCGCTGGCAGTGTCCTACGGGGACCAGCCTATCTGGCTGCCACGCCTGAATGTTTGCAACCGCGGCAGAGATGGGCAGGCACAAATGTGCAGCAATGCAAACTGCATAACCTGGCAAAAATTCACGGGTGTAAAATAAACCTCGGGGGATTTACAAGGAGATGTTCACCCAGAACAGCCGGAGGCCTGCCGGCAGCAACATTCCGGAATCCTTCCTAAGAAGCCTTGAAAGCAGTGAAGCGCTCCTATGTTGCAACAACTCAGAACCTCATTCTGATTGTTCCCGGCAGAGGTCATTCGGCTGAACACAACCGTGGACTAATTATTGCCAGATGTAGGCAGTGCCGTCCATGGTGCTGTAAGGACAGTGGTGGCGTGAGAAACAACTGAGCTCTAGTTCTCCACACTTTCATAATCTACCATAAGTTGAGGTTCAAGTTACTGCTCCGGTTGAGAAGAGTGTAGCCAACTCAGCTGGAATCAATAGCACTCATGTGAGAAGAACGGGAAGCAGATATACCCAGTCCGCTGGCAGTGTCCTACTGGGACCAGCCTATATGGCTGCCACGCCTGAATGATTGCAAACGCGGCAGATTTAGGCAAGCGCAATTGTGCAGCAATGCAAACTGCATAACCTGGCCAAATTTCACGGGTGTACAAGAAACCACGGGGGATTTACAAGGAGATGTTCACCCAGAACAGCCGGAGGCCTGTCGGCCAAAACATTCCGGAATTCTTCCTAAGAAGCCTTGGAAGCAGTGAAGTGCTCCTATTTTGCAATAACTCAGAACCTCATTCTCAGTGTTCCCCGAAGAGGTCATTCGGCTGAACTCAACCGTGGATTAATAGAGCCAGATGAAGGCAGGGGCGTCCATGGTGCTGGATGGACAGTGGTAGCGTGCCAAACAACTGAGCTCTAGTTCTCAACACTTTCACAAAGTGCCATGAGTTGAGGTTCAACTTACTGCTCCGATTTAGTAGAGTGTAGCCATCAAAGCTGGAATCAGTAGCACTCAGGTTAGAAGAATGGGAGTCAGATATAGCCAGTCCTCTGACAGTGTCCTACGGGACCAGCCTATCTGGCTGCCAAGCCTGAATGTTTGCAAACGCGGCAGAGCTAGGCAGGCGCCATTTTGCAGCAATGCAAACTGTATAACCTGGCCAAATTTCACGGCTGTACAAGAAACCACGGGGGATTTACAAGGAGATGTTCACCCGGAACAGCCAGAGGCTTGCCACCAGTAAGATTCCGGAATTCTTCCTGTGAAGCCTTGAAAAAAGTGAAACGCTCCTATGTGGCAATAACTCAGAAACTCATTCTGAGTGTTCCCGGCAGAGGTCATTTGGCTGTCGACAACTGTGGACTAATTAGAGCCAGATGTAGGCAGTGCCGTACATAGTGCTGGATGGACACTGCCAGTTTAGTAGAGTGTAGCCATCAAAGCTGGAATCAGTAGCACTGAGGTGAGAAGAACGGGAAGCTGATATAAGCAATCCGCTGGCAGTGTCCTAAGGGGACCCGTAAATCTGGCTGCCACGCCTGAATGTTTGCAACCGCGGCAGAGCTAGGCAGGCGCAATTGTGCAGCAATGCAAACTGCATAACCTGGAAAAATTTCACGGGTGTACAAGAAACCACGCGGGATTTACAAGGAGATGTTCCCCTGGAACAGCCAGAGGACTGGCGGCATCAACATTCCGGAATCCTTCCTAAGAAGCCTTGGAAGCAGTAATACGCTCCTATGTTGCAATAACTCAGAACCTCATTCTGAGTGTTCCCGGCAGAGGTCATTCGGCTGAACACAACCGTGAACTTATTAGAGCCAGATGTAGGCAGTACCGTCCATAGTGCTGGATGGACAGTGGTGGCGTGCCAAACAACTGAGCTCTAGTTCTCAAAACTTTTACAAATTGCCATAGGTTGAGGTTCAACTTACTTTTCTGGTTGAGTAGAGTGTAGCCGTCAAAGCTGGAATCAGTAGCACTCAGGTGAGAAGAATGGGAAGCAGATAGACCCAGTCCGCTGGCAGAGTCCTACGGGGACCCCCCTATTTGCCTGTCACGCCTGAATGTTTGCCACTGCGGCAGAGCTAGGCAGGCGCAATAGTGCAGCAATGCAAACTGCATAACCTGGCCAAATTTCACGGGTGTACAAGAAACCACGGGGGATTTACAAGGAGATGTTCACCCGGAACAGCCTGTGGCCTGCCGGAGCAATATTCCGGAATCCTTCCGAAGAAGCCTTGAAAGCAGTGAATCGCTCCTATGTTGCAATAACTCAGAACCTCATTCTGAGTGTTCCCAGCAGAGGTCATTCGGTTGAACACAACAGTGGACTAATTAGAGCCAGATGTAGGTAGTGCCGTCTATAGTGCTGGATGGACAGTGTTGGCGTGCCAAACAACGGAGCTCTAGTTCTCAACACTTTCACAAAGTGCCATAAGTTGAGTTTCAACTTACTGCTCCGGTTGAGGAGAGTGTAGTCCTCAAAGCTGGAAGCAGTAGCACTCATGTGAGAAGAACGTGAAGCCAATAGACCGAGTCTACTGGCAGCGTCCTATGGGGACCAGCCTATCTGGCTGCTACGCCTGAATGTTTGCAACCGCGGCAGAGCTAGGCAGGCGCAATTGTGCAGCAATGCAAACTGCATAACCTGGCCAAATTTCACGGGTGTACAAGAAAACACGGGGGACTTGCAAGGGGATGTTCAGCCGGAACAGCCGGAGGCATGTCGGCCGAAACATTCCGGAATTCTTCCTAAGAAGCCTTGGAAGCAGTGAAGTGCTCCTATTTTGTAATAACTCAGAACCTCATTCTCAGTTTTCCCCACAGAGCTCATTTGGCTGAACACAACCGTGGACTAATTAGAGCCAGATGTAAGCAGTGCTGTCCACAGCGCTTGAAGGACAGTGGTGGCGGCCAAACAACTGAGCTCTAGTTCTCAACACTTTCACAAAGAGCCATAAGTTGAGGTTCAACTTACTGCTCCGATTGAGTAGAGTCTAGCCGTCAAAGCTGGAATCAGTAGCACTCAGGTTAGAAGAACGGGAAGTACATATATACAGTCCGCTCGCAGTGTCCTAAGGGGACCAGCCTATCTGGCTGCCACGCTTGAATGTTTGTAACTGCGGCAGAGCTAGGCAGGCGCAATAGTGCAGCAATGCAAACTACATAACCTGGCTAAATTCCATGGGTGTACAAGAAACCACGGGGGATTTAAAAGGAGATGTTCATCCGGAACACCCGGAGGCCCGCCAGCAGCAAGATTTAGGAAGTCTTCCTGTGAAGCCTTGAAAGCAGTGAAATGCTCCTATGTTGCAATATCTCAGCACCTCATTCTGAGTGTTCCCGGCAGAGGTCATTCGGCTGAACACAACTGTGGACTAATTAGAGCCAGATGTAGGCAGTGCCGTCCATAGTGATGGATGGACTGTGGAGGCATGCCAAACAACTGAGCTCTAGTTCTCCACACTTTCACAACGTACCATAAGTTGAGGTTCAAGTTACTGCTCCGGTTGAGAAGAGTGTAGCCTACAAAGCTGGAATCAATAGCACTCAGGTGAGAAGAACGGGAAGCAGATATACCCAGTCTGCTGGCATTGTCCTACGGGGACCAGCCTATCTGGTTGCCACGCCTGAATGTTTGCAACCGCGGCAGAGCAAGGCAGTCACAATTGCGCAGCAATGCAAACTGCATAACCTGGCCAAATTTCAAGGGTGTACAAGAAACCACGGGGGATTTACAAGGAGATGTTCACCCGGAACAGCCGGAGGCCTGCCGGCAGCAACATTCCGGATTCTTCCCAAGAAGCCTTGAAAGCAGTGAAACGCTCCTATGTTGCAATAACTTAGAACCTCATTCTGAGTGTTCCCGGCAGAGGTCATTCGGCTGAACACAACCGTGGACGAATTAGAGTAAGATGTAGTCATTGCCTTCCACAGTGCTGGATGGACTGTGGTGGCGTGCCAAACAACTGAGCTCTTGTTCTCAACACTTATACAAAGTTGAGGTTCAACTTACGGCTCCGGTTGAGTAGAGTGTAGACGACAAAGCTGGAATCAGTAGCATTCAGGTGCGAAGAACGGGAAGCAGATAAACCCAGTCCGCTGGCAGTGTCCTAAGGGGACCAGCCTTTCTGGTTGCCACGCCTGAATGATTGCAAACGTGGCAGAGCTAGGCAGGCGCAATTGTGCAGCAATGCAAATTGCATAACCTGGCCAAATTTCACGGGCGTACAAGAAACCACGGGGGATTTACAAGGAGATCTTCACCTAGAATTCCCGGAGGACTGCCGGGAGCAATATTCCGAAATTTTTCCTAAGAAGGCTTGAAAGCAGTGAAACGCTCCTATTTGCAATTACTCAGAATCTCATTCTGAGTGTTCCCGGCAGAGGTCATTCGGCTGAACACAACTGTGGACTAATTAGAGCCAGATGTAGGCAGTGCCGTCCATAGTGCTGGATGGACTGTGGTGGCATGCCAAACAACTGAGCTCTAGTTCTCCACACTTTCACAAAGTACCATAAGTTGAGGTTCAACTTACTGCTCCAATTGGGTAGAGTGTAGTCGTCCAAGCTGGAATCAGTAGCACTCAAGTGAGAAGAACCGGAAGCAGATATACCCAGTCCGCTGGCAGTGTCTTCAGTGGTCTAGCCTACCTGGCTGCCACGACTGAATTTTTGCAACCGCAGCAGAGCTAGGCAGGCGCAATTGTGTAGCAAAGCAAACTGCATAACCTGGCCAAATTTCACGGGTGTACAAGAAACTTCGGGGGATTTACAAGGAGATGTTCACCCGCAATAGCCGGAGGACTACCGGCAGTAAGATTCCGGAATTCTTCCTAAGAAGCCTTGAAAGCAGTGAAACGCACCTATGTTGCAATAACTGAGAACCTCATCCTGAGTGTTCCCGGCAGAGGTCATTCGGCTGAACACAACCGTGGACTAATTAGAGCCAGCTTTATGCAGCTCCGTCCATACTGCTGGATGGACAGTTGTGGCGTGCCAAACAACTGAGCTCTAGTTCTCAACACTTTCACAAAGTGCCATAAGTTGAGGTTAAACTTACTGCTCCGGTTGAGTAGAGTGTAGCCATCAAAGCTGGAATCAGGAGCACTCAGGTGAGAAGAACGGGAAGCAGATATTCCCAGTATGCTGGCAGTGTCCTACGGGGACCAGCCAATCTGGCTGCCACGCCTGAACGTTTGCAACCGCGGCAGAGCTACACAGGCGCAAACAGTGCAGCAATGCAAACTGCATAACCTGGCCAAATTTCACGGATGTACAAGAAAATTTGGGGGATTTACAAGGATTTGTTCACCCGCAATAGCCTGAGGCCTACCGGCAGTAAGATTCCGGAATTATTCCTAAGAAGCCTTAAAAACAGTGAAACGCTCCTATGTTGCAATAACTCAGAACCTCATTCTGAGTGTTCCCGGCAGAGGTCATTCGGCTGACCACAACCGTGGACTAATTAGAGCCAGATGTAGGCAGTGGACTAATTTGAGCCACATGTAGGCAATGGACTAATTAGAGGCAGATATAGGCAGTGTTTTCGATTGGAAAACAACTGAGCTTTATTTCTCCAAATTTTCACAAAGTGCCATAAGTTGAGGTTCAACTTACTGCTCCGGTTGAGTAGAGTGTAGCCTTCAAAGGTGGAATCAGTAGCACTCTGGTGAGAAGAATGGGAAGCAGATATACCCAGTCCGCTGGCAGTGTCCTACGGGGACCAGCCTATCTGGCTGCCACGCCTGAATGTTTGCAACCGCGGCAGAGCTAGGCAGGCGCAATTGTGCAGCAATGCAAACTGCATTACCTGGCCAAATTTCACGGGTGTCCAAGAAACCACGGGGGATTCACAAGGAGATCTTCATCTGGAAGAGCCGGAGGTCTGGTGGCAGCAATATTCCGGAATCCTTCCGAAGAAGCCTTGAAAGCAGTGAATCGCTCCTATGTTGCAATAACTCAGAACCTCATTCTGAGTGTTCCCAGCAGAGGTCATTCGGCTGAAAACAACAGTGGACTAATTAGAGCCAGATGTAGGCATTGCCATCCATAGTGCCAGATGGACAGTGGTGGCGTGCCAAACAACTGAGATCTAATTCTCAACATTTTCACAAAGTGCCATAAGTTGAGGTTCAACTTACTGCTCCCGTTGAGTAGTGTGTAGCCGTCAAAGCTGGAATCAGTAACACTCAGGTGAGAACGGGAAGCAGGTTGACCCAGTCCGCTGGCAGTGTCCTACAGGGAGCAGCATATCTGGCTGCCTCGCCTGAATGTTTGCAACCGCGGAAGCGCTAGGCAGGTACAATTGTGCAGCAATTCAAACCGTATAACCTGGCCAAATTTCAGGGGTGACCAAGAAACCACGGGGGATTTTCAAGGAGATGTTCACCCGGAACAGCAGGAGGCCTGCCGGAAGCAAGATTTCGGAATTTTTCCTGTGAAGCCTTGAAACCAGTGAAACACTCCTATGTTGCAATAACTCAGAACCTCATTCTGAGTGTTCCCGGCAGAGGTCATTCGGCTGAACACAACCGGGGACTAATTAGAGCCAGATGTAGACAGTTCCGTCCATAGTGCTGGATGAACAGTGGTGGCGTGCCAAAAACTGAGCTCTAGTTCTCAACACTTTCACAAAGGGCCATAAGTTGAGGTTCAAATTACTGCTCCAGTTTAGTAGAGTGTAGCCCTCAAAGCTGGAATCAGTAGCACTCAGGTCAGAAGAACGGGAAGCAGATATACCCAGTCCGCTGCAAGTGTCTTACGGGGACCAGCCTATTTGGCTGCCACGCCTGAATGTTTGGAACCGCGGCAGAGTTAGGCAGGCACAATTGTGCAGCAATACAAACTCCATAACCTGGCCAAATTTCACGGGTGTACAAGAAACCACCGGGGATTTACAAGGAGATGTTCACCCGGAACAGCCGGAGGCCTGCCGGCAGCAAGATTCCGGAATTCTTCCTGTGAAGCCTTGAAAACAGTGAAACGCTCCTATGTTGCAATAACTCAGAAGCTCATTCTGAGTGTTCCCGGCAGAGGTCATTCAGCTGAACACAACCGTGGACTAATTAGAGCCAGATGTAGGCAGTGCCGTCCATAGTGCTGGATGGACAGTGGTGGCGTGCGAAACAACTGAGCTCAAGTTCTAAACACTCTCACAAAGTGCAATATGTTGAGGTTCAACCTACTGCTGCGGTTGAGTAGAGTGTAGCCGTCGAAGCTGGAATCAGTAGCACTCAGGAGAGAAGAACTGAAAGCAGATATACACAGTCCGCTGGCAGTGTCCTACGGGGACCGGCCTATCTGGCTGCAACGCCTGAATGTTTGCAACCGAGGCAGAGCTAGGGAGGCAGAATTGAGCAGCAATGCAAACTGCATAACCTGGCCAAATTTCACGGGTGTACAAAAAGCTTGGGGGATTTACAAGGAGATGTTCATCCGGAACAGCCGGAGTCCTGCCGGCAGCAAGATTCGGGAATCCTTACGAAGGAGCCTTGAAAGCAGTGAAGCGCTCCTATGTACCAATAACTCAGAACCTCATTCTGAGTGTTCCCAGCAGACGTCATTCGGCTGAATACAACCGTGGACTAATTGGAGCCAGATGTAGGCAGTGCCGTCCATAGTGCTGGGTGGACAGTGGTGGCGTGCCAAACAACTGAGCTCTAGTTCTCAACACTTTCACAAAGTGCCATAAGTTGAGGTTCAACTTACTGCTCCGGTTGACTAGAGTGTAGCCATCAAAGCTGGAATCAGTAGCACTCAGTTGAGAAGAACGGAATGCAGATATACCCAGTCCGCTGGCAGTGTCCTACGGGGACCAGACTATCTGGCTGCCAGACCTGAATGTTTGCAACCGCGGCAGAGCTATGCAGGCGCAATTGTGCGGTAATGCAAACTGCATAACCTGGCCAAATTTCACGGGTGTACAAGAAACCACTGGGGATTTACAAGGAGATGTTCACCTGGAACAGCCGGAGGCCTGCCGGTAGCAAGGTTCCGGAATTCTTCATTAGAAGCCTTGAAAGCAGTGAAACGCTCCTATGTTGCAATAACTCAGAACCCCATTCTTAGTGTTCCCGGCAGAGGTTATTCGGCTGAACACAACCGTGGACTAACTAGAGCCAGATGTAGGCAGTGCCGTCCATAGTGCTGGATTTACAGTGGTGGCGTGCCAAACAACTGAGCTCTAGTTCTCAACACTTTCACAAAGTGCCATAAGTTGAGGTTCAACTTACTGCTCCGGTTGAGTAGAGTGTAGTCGTCAAAGCTGGAATCAGTAGCACTCTGGTGAGAAGAACGGGAAGCAGATAGACCGAGTCCTCTGGCAGTGTCCTGCGGGGACCAGCCTATCTGGCTGCCACGCCTGAATGTTTGCATCCGAGGCAGAGCTAGGCAGGCGCAATTGTGCAGCAATGCAAACTGCATAACCTGGCCAAATTTCACGCGAGTACAAGAAACCACGGGGGATTTACAAGGAGATGTTCACCCGGAACAGACTGAGGCCCCCTGGCAGCAAGATTCCAGAATCCTTCCTAAGAAGCTTCGATAGCAGTGAAACGCTCCTATGTTGTCATAACTCAGAACCTCATTCTGTGTGTTCCCGGCAGATGTCATTCGGCTGAACTCAACCGTGGATTAATAGAGCCAGATGAAGGCAGGGGCGTCGATGGTGCTGGACGGACAGTGGTAGCCTGCCAAACAACTGAGCTCTAGTTCTCAACACTTTCACAAAGTGCCATAAGTTGAGGTTCAACTTACTGCTCCGGTTTAGTAGAGTGTAGTCATCAAAGCTGGAATCAGTAGCACTCAGGTTAGAAGAACGGGAATCAGATATACCCAGTCCGCTGGCAGTGTTCTACGGGGACCAGCCTATATGGCTGCCACGCCTGAATGATTGCAAACGCGGCAGATTTAGGCAAGCGCAATTGTGCAGCAATGCAAACTGCATAACCTGGCCAAATTTCACGGGAGTACAAGAAACCACGGGGGATTTACAAGGAGATATTCACCCGGAACAGCCGGAGGCCTGCCGGGAGCAACATTCCAAAAATCTTCCTAAGGAGCCTTGAAAGCAGTGAAACGCTCCTATGTTGCAAAAACTCAGAACCTCATTCTGAGTGTTCCTGGCAGAGGTCATTCGGCTGAACACAATCGTGCACTAATTAGAGCCAGATGTAGGCAGTGCGGTAAATAGTGCTCAAAGAACAGTGGTGGCGAGCCAAACAACTGAGCTCTAGTTCTCAACACTTTCACAAATTGCCATAAGGTGAGGTTCAACTTACTGCTTCGTTTGAGTAGAGTGTAGCCGTAAAACCTGGAATCAGTAGCACTCAGGTGAGAAGAACGGGAAGCAGATATACCCAGTGCTCTGGCAGTGTCCTACGGGGACCATCCTATCTGGCTGCCACGCCTGAATGTTTGCTAACGCGGCAGAGCTAGGCAGGCGCAATTGTGCAGCAATGCAAACTGCATAACCTGGCCCAATTCCACGGGTGTACAAGAAATCATGGGGGATTTACAAGGAGGTGTTCACCCGGAATATCCGGAGGCTTGCCGGCAGCAAGATTCCGGAATTCTTCCTAAGAAGCCTTGAAAGCAGTGAAACGCTCCTATATTGCAATATCTCAGAACCTCATTCTGAGGGTTCCCGCAAAGGTCATTCGCTTGAACACAACTGTGGCCTAATTAGAGCCAGATGTATGCAGTGCCGTCCATAGTGCTGGATGGACTGTGGTGGCATGCCAAACAACTGAGCTCTAGTTCTCCACAATTTCACAACGTACCATAAGTTGAGGTTCAATTTACTGCTCCGATTGAGTAGAGTGTAGCCGTCAAAGCTGGAATCAGTAGCACTCAGGTGAGAAGAACGGGAAGCAGATATACCCAGTCCCCTCGCAGTGTCTACAGGGAACAGCCTATCTGGCTGCCACGCCTGAATGTTTGCAACCGTGGCAGAGCTAGGCAGGCGCAATTGTGCAGCAATGCAAACTGCATAACCTGCCGAAATTTCACGGGTGTACAAGAAACCACCGGGCATTTACAAGGGGATGTTCCCCGGAATAGCCGGAATACTGCCGGCAGCAACATTCCGGAATTCTTCCTAAGAAGCCTTGAAACAGTGAAACGCTCCTATGTTGCAATAACTCAGAACCTCATTTTGAGTGTTACCCACAGAGGTCATTCGGCTGAACACAACCGTGGAATAATTAGAGCCAGATGTAGGCAGTGCCTTCCATAGTGCTGGATGGACAGTGGTGGCGAGCCAAACAACTGAGCTCTAGTTCTCAACACTTTTACAAAGTGTCCTTAGTTGAGGTTAAACTTACTGCTAGGGTTGAGTAGAGTGTAGCCCTCAAAGCTGGAATCAGTAGCACTCAGGTGAGAAGAACGGGAAGCAGATATACCCAGTCTGCTGGCAGTGTCCTACGGGGACCAGCCTCTATGGCTGCCATGCCTGAATGTTTGCAACCGCGGAAGCGCTAGGCAGGCTCAATTGTGCAGCAATGCATACTGCATAACCTGGCCAAACTTCACGGGTGTACAAGAAACCACGGGGGATTTACAAGGAGATGTTCACCCGGAACAGCTGGAGGCCTGCCGGCAGCAAGATTCCGGAATTCTTTCTAAGAAGCCTTTGAAAGCAGTGAAACGCTCCTATGTTGCAATCACTCAGAACCTCATTCTGAGTGTTCCCGGCAGAGGTCATTCGGCTGAACACAACCGTGGACTAATTAGAGCCAGATGTAAGCAGTGCTGTCCATATTGCTCGATGGACAGTGGTGGCGAGCCAAACAACTGAGTTCTAGTTCCCAACACTTTCACAAATTGCCATAAGGTGAGGTTCAACTTACTGCTCCGGTTGAGGAGAGTGTAGCCGTCAAATGTGGAATCAGTAGCACTCAGGTGAGAAGAACGGGAAGCAGATATACCCAGTCCTCTGGCAGTGTCCTACGGGGAACAGCCTATCTCGCTGCCACGCCTGAATGTTTGCAACCCCGGCAGAGTTAGGCAGCCACAATTGTGCAGCAATTCAAACTGCATAACCTGGCCAAATTTCACGGGTGTACAAGAAACCACGGGGGATTTACAAGGAGATGTTCACCCGGAACAGCAAGAGGCCTGCCAGCAACAACATTCCGGAATTCTTCCTAAGAAGCCTTGAAACAATGAAACGCTCCTATGTTGCAATAACTCAGAACCTCATTCTGAGTGTTCCCGGCAGAGGTCATTCGGCTGAACACAACCGTGGACTAATTATTGCCAGATGCAGGCAGTGCCGTCCATAGTGCTGGATGGACAGTGGTGGCGTGCCAAACAACTGAGCTCTAGTTCTCAACACTTTCACAAAGTGCCATAAGTTGAGTTTCATCTTATTGCTCCGGTTGAGTAGAGTGTAGCCTTCAAAGCTGGAATCAGTAGCACTCAGGTGAGAAGAACGGGAAGCAGATATACCCAGTCCGCTGGCATTGTCCTACGGGGACCAGCCTACCTGGCTGCCACACCTGAATATATGCAACCGCGGCAGAGCTAGGCAGGCGCAATTGTGCAGCAATGCAAACTGCATAACCTGGCCAAATTTCACGGGTGTACAAGAAACCACGGGGCATTTACGAGGACATGTACACCCGGAACTGCCCGAGGCCTGCCGGCAGGAACATTCCGGAATTCTTCCTACGAAGCCTTGAAAGCATTGAAACGCTCCTATGTTGCAATAACTTAGAACCTCATTCTGAGTGTTCCCGGCTGAGGTCATTCGGCTGAACACAACCGTGGACTAATTAGAGCCAGATGTAGGCAGTGCCTTCCATAGTGCTGGATGGACTGTGGTGGCGTGCTAAACAACTGAGCTCTAGTTCTCATCACTTATACAAAGTGCCATAAGTTGAGGTTCAACTTACGGCTCCGGTTGAGTAGAGTGTATCCGACAAAGCTGGAATCAGTAGCACTCAGGTGAGAAGAACGGGAAGCAGATATACCCAGTCCGCTGGCAGTGTCCTACTGGGACCAGCCTACCTGGCTGCCTCACCTGAATATTTGCAACCGCGACAGAGCTAATAAGGCGCAATTGTGCAGCAAGGCAAACTGCATAACCTGGCCAAATTTCACGGGTGTACAAGAAACCACGGGGGATTTACAAGGAGTTGTTCACCCGGAATAGCCGGAGGCTTACCGGCAGCAAGATTCCGGCATCCTTCCTAAGAAGCCTTGAAAGCAGTGAAACGCTCCTATGTTGCAATCACTCAGAACCTCATTCTGAGTGTTCCCGGCAGAGGTCATTCGGCTGAACACAACCGTGGACTAATTAGAGCCAGATGTAGGCAGTGTCGTCCATAGTGCTGGATGGACTGTGGTGGCATGCCAAACAACTGAGCTGTAGTTCTCCACACTTTCACAACGTAACATAAGTTGCGGTTCAATTTACTGCTCAGGTTGAGAAGGGTGTAGCCGACAAAGCTGGAATCAATAGCACTCAGGTGAGAAGAACGGGAAGCAGATATACCCAGTCCGCTGGCAGTGTCCTACGGGGACCAGCCTATCTGGCTGCCACGCCTGAATGATTGCAAACGCGGAAGATCTAGGCAAGAGCAATTGTGCAGCAATGCAAACTGCATAACCTGGCCAAATTTCACGGGTATACAAGAAACCACGGGCGATTTACAAGGGGATGTTCACCCGGAACAACCCCAGGCATTTCGGCCGAAACATTCCGGAATTCTTCCTAAGAAGCCTTGGAAGCAGTGAAGTGCTCCTATTTTGCAATAACTCAGAACCTCATTCTCAGTGTTCCCCACAGAGGTCATTTGGCTGAACACAACCGTGGAATAATTAGTGCCAGATGTAAGCAGTGCTGTCCACAGTGTGGAAGGACAGTGGTGGCGTGCCAAACAACTGAGCTCTAGTTCTCAACACTTTCAGAAAGAGCCATAAGTTGAGGTTCAAATTACTGCTTCGGTTGAGTAGAGTGTAGCCGTCAAAGCTGGAATCAGTAGCACTCAGGTGAGAAGAACGTGATGCAGATATACCCAGTCCGCTGGCAGTGTCCCACGGCCATCAGACTATCTGGCTGCCACGCCTGAATGTTTGCAACCGTGGCAGAGCTAGGCAGGCGCAATTGTGCAGCAATGCAAAATGCATAACCTGGCCAAATTTCAAAGGTGTACAAGAAACCACGGGGGATTTACAAGGAGATGTTCACCCGGAACAGCCGGAGGCCTGCCGGCAGCAAGATTCTGGAATTCTTCCTAAGAAGCCTTGAAAGCAGTGAAACGCTCCTATATGGCAATAACTGAGAACCTCATTCTGAGTGTTCCCGGCAGAGGTCATTCGGCTGAACACAACCATGGACTTATTAGAGCCAGATGTAGGCGGTGACGTCCATAGTGCTCGATCGAGAGTGTTGGCCTGCCAAACAACTGAGCTCTAGTTCTCAACACTTTCACAAAGTGCCATAAGTTGAGGTTCTACTTACTGCGCCGGTTCAGTAGAGTGTAGCCGTCAAAGCTGAAATCAGTAGCACTCAGGTGAGAAGAATGGGTAGCAGATATACCCAGTCCGCTAGCAGTGTCCTACGGGGACCAGCCTACCTGGCTGCCACACCTGAATATTTGCAACTGCGGCAGAGCTAGTTAGGGGCAATTGTGCAGCAATGCAAACTGCATAACCTGGCCAAATTTCACGGGTGTACAGAAACCACAGGGGATTTAAAAGAAGGTGTTCACCCGGAATAGCCGGAGGCTTGCCGGCAGCAAGATTCCAGAATTCTTCCTAAGAAGCCTTGAAAGTAGTGAAATGCTCCTATGTTGAAATAAGTCAGAACCTCATTCTGAGTGTTCCCGGCAGAGGTCATTCGGCTAAACACAACCGTGGACTAATTAGAGCCAGATGTAAGCAGTGTCGTCCACAGTGCTGGATGGACAGTGGTGGCGTACCAAACAACTGAGCTCTAGTTCTCAACACTTTCACAAAGTGCCATAAGTTGAGGTTCTACTTTCTACGCCGGTTGAGTAGAGTATAGCCGTCAAAGCTGAAATCAGTAACACTCAGGTGAGAAGAACGGGAAGCAGATATACCCAGTCCGCTGGCAGTGTCCTACGGGGACCAGCCTACCTGGCTGCCGCACCTGAATATTTGCAATCGCGGCAGAGCTAGTCAGGCGCAATTGAGCAGCAATGCAAACTGCATAACCTGGCCAAATTTCACGGGTGTACAAGAAACCACGGGGGATTTACAAGGAGATGTTCACCCGGAACAGCCGGAGGCCTGCCGGCAGCAACATTCCGGAATTCTTCCTAAGAAGCCTTGAAAGCAGTGAAACGCTCCTATGTTGCAATAACTCAGAACTTCATTCTGAGTGTTCCCAGCAGAGGTCATTCGGCTGAACACAACCGTGGACTAATTAGAGCCAGATGTAGGCTCTGCTGTCCATAGTGCTGGATGGACTGTTGTGTCGTGCCAAACAACTGAGCTCTAGTTCTCAACACTTTCACAAAGTGCCATAAGTTGAGGTTCAACTTACTGCTCCGGTTGAGTAGAGTGTAGCCGTCAAAGCTGGAATCAGTAGCACTCAGTTCAGAACAACGGGAAGCACATAGACCCATTCCGCTGGCAGTGCACTACAGGAACCAGCCTATCTGGCTGCCACGCCTGAATGTTTGCAACCGTGGCAGAGCTAGGCTGGCGCAATTGTGCAGCCGTGCAAACTGCATAACCTGGCCAAATTTCACGAGTGTACAAGAAACCACGGGGGATTTACAAGGAGATGTTCACCCGGAACAGCCGGAGGCCTGCAGACAGCAAGATTCCGGAATTCTTCCTGTGAAGCCTTGAAAGCAGTGAAACGCTCCTATTTTGCAATAACTGAGAATCTCATTTTGAGTGTTCCTGGAAGAGGTCATTCGGCTGAACACAACCATGGACTACTTAGAGCCAGATGTAGGCAGTGCCGTCCATAGGGCTGGATGGACAGTAGTGGCATGACAAACAACTGAGCTCTAGTTCTCAACACTATCACAAAGTGCCATAAGTTGTGGTTCAACTTATTGCTCCGGTTGAGTAGAGTGTAGGCAACAATGCTGGAATCAGTAGCACTCAGGTGAGAAGAACGGGAAGCAGATAGACCCAGTCCGCTGGCAGTGTCCTACGGGGACCAGCCTATCTGGCTGCCAAGCCTGAATGTTTGCAAGCGCGGCAGAGCTAGGCAGGCGCAATTGTGCAGCAATGCAAACTGCATAACCTGGCCAAATTTCATGGGTGTACAAGAAACCACTGGGGATTTACAAGTATCTGTTCACCAGGAACAGCCGGAGGCCTGCCGGCAGCAACATTCCGGAATTCTTCCTAAGAAGCCGTGAAAGCAGTGAAACGCTCCTATGTTGCGATAACTCAGAACCTCATTCTGAGTGTTCCCGGAAGAGGTCATTCTGCTGAACATAAACGTGGAAAAATTAGAGCCAGATGTAGGCAGTTCCGTGCATAGTGCAGGATGGAAAGTGGTCGCGTGCCAAACAACTGAGCTCTAGTTCTCAACACTTTCACAAAGTGCAATAAGTTGAGGTTCAACATACTGCTCCGGGTGAGTAGAGTGTAGCCGTCAAAGCTGGAATCAGTAGCACTCAGGTGAGAACGGGAAGCAGATATACCCAGTCTGCTGGCAGTGTCCTACGGGGTCCAGCCTATCTGGCTGCCAAGCCTGAATGTTTGCAACCGCGGCAGAGCTAGGCAGGCGCAATTGTGCAGCAATGCAAACTGCATAAGCTGGCCAAATTTCACGGGTGTACAAGAAAGCATGGGGGGCTTACAAGGAGATGTTCACCCGGGACATCCGGAGGCCTGCCGGCCGCAAGATTCCGGAATCTTTCCTGAGAAGCCTAGAAAGCAGTGAAAGGCTCCTATGTTGCAATAAATCAGAACCTCATTCTCAGTGTTCCCGGCAGACCTCATTCGGCTGAACACAACCGTGGACTAATTAGAGCCAGATGTAGGCAGTGCCGTCCATAGTACTGGATGGACAGTGGTGGCGTGCCAAACACCTGAGATCTAGTTCTCAACCCTTTCACAAAGTGCCATAAGTTGAGGTTCAACCTACTACTCCGGTTGAGTAGAGTGTAGCCGTCAAACCTCGAATCAGTAGCACTCAGGTGAGAAGAATGGGAAGCAGATATACCCAGTCCGCTGGCAGTGTCCTACCGGGACCAGCCTATCTGGCTGCCACGCCTGAATGTTTGCAACCGTGGCAGGGGTAGGCAGGCGCAATTGTGTAGCAATGCAAACTGAATAACCTCCCCCAATTTCAGGGGTGTACAAGAAACCACGGGGGATTTACAAGGACATGTTTACCCGGAACAGCCGGAGGCCTGCCGGCAGCAACATTCCAGAATCCATCCTGAGAAGCCTTGAAAGCAGTGAAACGCTCCTATGTTGCAATAACTCAGAACGTCATTCTTAGTGTTTCCGGCAGAGGTCATTCGGCTGAACACAACCGTGGACTAATTAGCGCCAGATGTAGGCAGTGCTGTCCATAGTACTGGATGGACAGTGGTGGCGTGCCAAACAACTGAGCTCTAGTTCTCAACACTTTCACAAAGTGCCATAAGTTGAGGTTCAACTTACTGCTACGGTTGAGTAGAGTGTAGCCGTCAACGCAGGAATCAGTAGCACTCAGGTGAGAAGAACGGGAAGCAGATATACCCAGTCCGCTTGCAGTGTCCTACTGGGTCCAGCCTATCTGGCTGCCACGACTGAATGTTTGCAACCTCGGCAGAGCTAGGCAGGCACAATTGTGCAGCAATGCAAACTGCATAACCTGGCCAAAATTCACGGGTGTACAAGAAACCACGGGGGATTTCCAAGGAGATATTCACCCGGAACAGCCCGAGGCCTGCCGGCAGCAACATTTCGGAATCCTTCCTAAGAAGCCTTGAAAGCAGTGAAACGCTCCTATGTTGCAATAACACAGAAACTCATTCTGATTGTTCCCGGCAGAGGTAATTCGGCTGAACTAAACCGTGGATTAATAGAGCCCGATGTAGGCAGTGCCGTCCATAGTGCTGGATGGACACTGCCGGTTGAGTAGAGTTTAGCCTTCAAAGCTGGAATCAGTCCCACTCAGGTGAGAAGAATGGGAAGCAGATATACCAGGTCTGCTTGCCGTGTCCTACTGGGTCCAGCCTATCTGGCTGCCACGTCTGAATGTTTACAACCCCGGCAGAGCTAGGCAGGCGCATTTGTGCAGCAATGCAAACTGCATAACCTGTCCAAATTTCACTGGTGTACAAGAAACCACGTGGGATTTACAAGGAGATGTTCACCCGGAACAGCAGGAGGCCTGCCGGCAGCAACCTTCCAGAATCCTTCCTAAGAAGCCTTGAAAGCAGTGAAACAATCCTATGTTGCAGGAACGCAGAACCTCATTCTGAGTTTTCCCGGCAGATGTCATGGGGATGAACACAACCGTGGATTAATAGAGCCAGATGTAGGCAGTGCCATCCACAGTGCTGGATTGACAGTGGTGGCGTGCCAAACAACTGAGCTCTAGTTCTCAACACTTTCACAAAGTGCCATAAGTTGAGTTTCAACTTACTGCTCCGGTTGAGTAGAGTGTAGCCGTCAAAGCTGGAATCAGTAGCACTCAGGTGAGAAGAACGGGAAGCAGATATACCCAGTCCGCTGGCAGCGTCCTACGGGGACCAGCCTATCTGGCTGCCACGCCTGAATGTTTGCAACCGCGGCAGAGCTAGGCAGGCAAAATTGTGCAGCAATGCAAACTGCATAACCTGGCAAAAATTCACGGGTGTAAAATAAACCACTGGGGATTTACACGGATATGTTCACCCAGAACAGCCGGAGTCCTGCTGGCAGCAAGATTCCGGAATTCATCCTAAGAAGCCGTGAAAGCAGTGAAACGCTCCTATGTTGCAATAACTCAGAACCTCATTCTGAGTGTTCCAGGCAGAGGTCATTCGGCTGAACACAACCGTGGACAAATTAGAGCCAGATGTAGACAGTGCCATCCATAGTGCTGGATGGACAGTGGTCGCATGCCCAACATCTTAGTTCTAGTTCTCAACAGTTTCAGAAAGTGCCCTAAGTTGAGGTTCAACTTACTGCTGCGGTTCAGTAGAATATAGCCGTCAAAGCTGGAATCAGTAGCACACAGGTGAGAAGAACGGGAAGCAGATACACCCAGTCCGCTGGCAGTGTCCTATGGGGAGCAGCCTATCTGGCTGGAATGCCTGAATGTTTGCCACCGCAGCAAGGCTAGGCAGGCGCAATTGTGCAGCAAAGCAAACTGCATAACTTGGCCAAATTTCACGGGTGTACAAGAAACAACGGCGGATTTACAAGGAGATGTTCACCCTGAACAGCCGGAGGCCTACCAACAGCAAGATTCCAGAATCCTTCGCGAGAAGCCTTGAAAGCACTGAAACGCTCATATGTTACAATAACTCAGAACCTCATTCTGAGTGTTCCCAGCAGAGGTCATTCGGCTGAACTCATCCGTGGACTAATTAGAGCCAGATGTAAGCAGTGGAATAATTAGAGCCACATGTAGGCAATGGACTAATTAGAGCCAGATATAGGCAGTGTTTGCGATTGGAAAACAACTGAGCTTTAGTTCTCAAAACTTTCACAAAGTGCCATAAGTTGAGGTTCAACTTACTGCTCCGGTTGAGTAGAGTGTAGCCGTCAAAGGTGGAATTAGTAGCACTCAGGTGAGAAGGACGGGAAGCAGATATACCCAGTCCGCTGGCAGGTCCTACGGGGACCAGCATATCTGGCTGCTACGCCTGAATGTTTGCAACCGCGGCAGAGCAAGGCAGTCACAATTGTGCAGCAATTCAAACTGCATAACCTGGCCAAATTTCACGGGTGTACAAGAAACCACGGGGGATTTACAAGGAGATGTTCACCCGGAACAGCCGGAGGCCTGCCGGCAGCAACATTCTGGAATTCTTCCTAAGAAGCCTTGAAAGCAGTGAAACGCTCCTATGTTGCAATAACTCAGAACTTCATTCTGAGTGTTCCCGGCAGAGGTCATTCGGCTGAACACAACCGTGGACTAATTAGAGCCAGATGTAGGCTCTGCTGTCCATAGTGCTGGATGGACTGTTGTGGCGTGCCAAACAACTGAGCTCTAGTTCTCAACACTTTCAAAAAGTGCCATAAGTTGAGGTTCAACTTACTGCTCCGGTTGTGTAGAGTGTAGCAGTCAAAGCTGGAATCAGTAGCACTCAGGTGAGAAGAACGGGAAGCAGATATACCCAGTCCGCTGGCAGTGTCCTACGGGGAAAAGCCTAACTGGCTGATACGCCTGAATGTTTGCAACCGTGAAAGAGCTAGACAGTCGCAATTATGCAGCAATGCAAACTGCATAACCTGGCCAAATTTCACGGGTGTACAAAATACCAGGAGGAAATACAAGGAGATGTTCACCCGGAAGAGCCGGAGGCCTGCCGGCAGAAAGATTCCGGAATTCTTCCTAAGAAGCCTTGAACAAGTGAAACACTCCTATGTTGCAATAACTCAGCACCTCATTCTGAGTGTTCCCGGCAGAGGTCATTCGGCTGAACACAACCGTGGACTAATTAGAGCCAGATGTAGTCAGTGGCGTCCATGGTGCTGGATGGACAGTGGTAGTGTGCCAAACAACTGAGCTCTAGTTCTCCAAACTTTAACAGAGTGCCATAAGTTGAGGTTCAACTTACTGCTCCGGTTTAGTAGAGTGTAGCCATCAAAGGTGGAATCAGTAGCACTCAGGTTAGAAAAACGGGAATCAGATATAACCAGTCCGCTGACAGTGTCCTACGGGACCAGACTATCTGGCTGCCAAGCCTGAATGTTTGCAACCGCGGCAGAGCTAGGCAGGCGCAATTGTGCAGCAATGCAAACTGCATTACCTGGCCAAATTTCACGGGTGTACAGGAAACCAGGGGGATTTACTAGGAGATGTTCACCCGGAACAGCTGGAAGCCTTACTGCAGCAAGATTCCGGAATTCTTCCTAAGAAGTCGTGAAAGCAGTGAAACGCTCCTATGTTGCAATAACTCAGAACCTCATTCTGAGTGTTCCCGGCATAGGTCATTCAGCTGAACACAACCGTGGACGAATTAGAGCCAGAAGTAGGCAGTGCCGTCCATAGTGCTGGATGGAGAGTGCTGTCGTGCCAAACAAGTGAGCTCTAGTTCTCAACACTTTCACAAAATGCCATAAGTTGAGGTTCAACTTACTGCTCCGGTTGACTAGAGTGTAGCCGTCAAAGCTGGAATCAGTAGCACTAAGTTGACAAGAACGGAATGCAGATATACCCAGTCTGCTGGCAGTGTCCTACGGGGACCAGTCTATCTGGCTGCCAGACTTGAATGTTTGCAACCGCGGCAGAGCTACGCAGGCGCAATTGTGCGGTAATGCAAACTGCATAACCTGTCCAAATTTGACGGGTGTACAAGAAACCACGGGGGATTTACAAGGAGATGTTCACCCGGAACAGCCTGAGGCTTGCCACCAGTAAGATTCCGGAATTCTTCCTGTGAAGCCTTGAAAACAGTGAAACGCTCCTATGTGGCAATAAATCAGAACCTCATTCTGAGTGTTCCCGGCAGAGGTCATTCGGGTGACGACAACCGTGGACTAATTAGAGCCAGATGTAGGCAGTGCCGTACATAGTGCTGGATGGACACTGCCGGTTTAGTAGAGTGTAGCCATGAAAGCCGGAATCAGTAGCACTGAGGTGAGAAGAACGGGAAGTTGATATATGCAATCCGCTGGCAGTGTCCTACGGGGACCAGTAAATCTGGCTGCCACGCCTGAATGTTTGCAATCGAGACAGAGCTAGGAAGGCGCAATTGTGTAGCAATGCAAACTGCATAACCCGGAAAAATTTCACGGGTGTACAAGAAACCACGCGGGATTTACAAGGAGATGTTCACCTGGAACAGCCGGAGGACTGGCGGCAGCAACATTCCGGAATCCTTCCTAAGAAGCCTTGAAAGCAGTAATACGCTCCTATGTTGCAAAAACTCAGAACCTCATTCTGAGTGTTCCAGGCAGAGGTCATTCGGCTGAACACAACAATGAACTTATTAGAGCCAGATGTAGGCAGTTCCGTCCATAGTGCTGGATGGACAGTGGTGGCGTGCCAAACAACTGAGCTCTAGTTCTCAAGACTTTTACAAATTGCCATGGGTTGGGGTTCAACTTACTTCGCTAGTTGAGTAGAGTGTAGCCGTCAAAGCTGGAATCAGTAACACTCAGGTGAGAAGAACGGGAAGCAGATAGACCCAGTCCGCTGGCAGAGTCCTACGGGGACCCGCCTATTTGCCTGTCACGCCTGAATGTTTGCCACTGCGTCAGAGCTAGACAGGCGCAATTGTGCAGCAATGCAAACTGCATAACCTGGCCAAATTTCACGGGTCTACAAGAAACCACGGGGGATTTACAAGGAGATGTTCACCCGGAACAGCCGGAGGCCTGCCGGCAGCAACATTCTGGAATTCTTCCTAAGAAGCCTTGAAAGCAGTGAAACGCTCCTATGTTGCAATAACTCAGAACTTCATTCTGAGTGTTCCCGGCAGAGGTCATTCGGCTGAACACAACCGTGGACTAATTAGAGCCAGATGTAGGCTCTGCTGTCCATAGTGCTGGATGGACTGTTGTGGCGTGCCAAACAACTGAGCTCTAGTTCTCAACACTTTCAAAAAGTGCCATAAGTTGAGGTTCAACTTACTGCTCCGGTTGTGTAGAGTGTAGCAGTCAAAGCTGGAATCAGTAGCACTCAGGTGAGAAGAACGGGAAGCAGATATACCCAGTCCGCTGGCAGTGTCCTACGGGGAAAAGCCTAACTGGCTGATACGCCTGAATGTTTGCAACCGTGAAAGAGCTAGACAGTCGCAATTATGCAGCAATGCAAACTGCATAACCTGGCCAAATTTCACGGGTGTACAAAATACCAGGAGGAAATACAAGGAGATGTTCACCCGGAAGAGCCGGAGGCCTGCCGGCAGAAAGATTCCGGAATTCTTCCTAAGAAGCCTTGAACAAGTGAAACACTCCTATGTTGCAATAACTCAGCACCTCATTCTGAGTGTTCCCGGCAGAGGTCATTCGGCTGAACACAACCGTGGACTAATTAGAGCCAGATGTAGTCAGTGGCGTCCATGGTGCTGGATGGACAGTGGTAGTGTGCCAAACAACTGAGCTCTAGTTCTCCAAACTTTAACAGAGTGCCATAAGTTGAGGTTCAACTTACTGCTCCGGTTTAGTAGAGTGTAGCCATCAAAGGTGGAATCAGTAGCACTCAGGTTAGAAAAACGGGAATCAGATATAACCAGTCCGCTGACAGTGTCCTACGGGACCAGACTATCTGGCTGCCAAGCCTGAATGTTTGCAACCGCGGCAGAGCTAGGCAGGCGCAATTGTGCAGCAATGCAAACTGCATTACCTGGCCAAATTTCACGGGTGTACAGGAAACCAGGGGGATTTACTAGGAGATGTTCACCCGGAACAGCTGGAAGCCTTACTGCAGCAAGATTCCGGAATTCTTCCTAAGAAGTCGTGAAAGCAGTGAAACGCTCCTATGTTGCAATAACTCAGAACCTCATTCTGAGTGTTCCCGGCATAGGTCATTCAGCTGAACACAACCGTGGACGAATTAGAGCCAGAAGTAGGCAGTGCCGTCCATAGTGCTGGATGGAGAGTGCTGTCGTGCCAAACAAGTGAGCTCTAGTTCTCAACACTTTCACAAAATGCCATAAGTTGAGGTTCAACTTACTGCTCCGGTTGACTAGAGTGTAGCCGTCAAAGCTGGAATCAGTAGCACTAAGTTGACAAGAACGGAATGCAGATATACCCAGTCTGCTGGCAGTGTCCTACGGGGACCAGTCTATCTGGCTGCCAGACTTGAATGTTTGCAACCGCGGCAGAGCTACGCAGGCGCAATTGTGCGGTAATGCAAACTGCATAACCTGTCCAAATTTGACGGGTGTACAAGAAACCACGGGGGATTTACAAGGAGATGTTCACCCGGAACAGCCTGAGGCTTGCCACCAGTAAGATTCCGGAATTCTTCCTGTGAAGCCTTGAAAACAGTGAAACGCTCCTATGTGGCAATAAATCAGAACCTCATTCTGAGTGTTCCCGGCAGAGGTCATTCGGGTGACGACAACCGTGGACTAATTAGAGCCAGATGTAGGCAGTGCCGTACATAGTGCTGGATGGACACTGCCGGTTTAGTAGAGTGTAGCCATGAAAGCCGGAATCAGTAGCACTGAGGTGAGAAGAACGGGAAGTTGATATATGCAATCCGCTGGCAGTGTCCTACGGGGACCAGTAAATCTGGCTGCCACGCCTGAATGTTTGCAATCGAGACAGAGCTAGGAAGGCGCAATTGTGTAGCAATGCAAACTGCATAACCCGGAAAAATTTCACGGGTGTACAAGAAACCACGCGGGATTTACAAGGAGATGTTCACCTGGAACAGCCGGAGGACTGGCGGCAGCAACATTCCGGAATCCTTCCTAAGAAGCCTTGAAAGCAGTAATACGCTCCTATGTTGCAAAAACTCAGAACCTCATTCTGAGTGTTCCAGGCAGAGGTCATTCGGCTGAACACAACAATGAACTTATTAGAGCCAGATGTAGGCAGTTCCGTCCATAGTGCTGGATGGACAGTGGTGGCGTGCCAAACAACTGAGCTCTAGTTCTCAAGACTTTTACAAATTGCCATGGGTTGGGGTTCAACTTACTTCGCTAGTTGAGTAGAGTGTAGCCGTCAAAGCTGGAATCAGTAACACTCAGGTGAGAAGAACGGGAAGCAGATAGACCCAGTCCGCTGGCAGAGTCCTACGGGGACCCGCCTATTTGCCTGTCACGCCTGAATGTTTGCCACTGCGTCAGAGCTAGACAGGCGCAATTGTGCAGCAATGCAAACTGCATAACCTGGCCAAATTTCACGGGTCTACAAGAAACTACAGGGGATTTACAAGGAGATGTTCACCCGGAACAGCCGGTGGCCTGCCGGCAGCAAGATTCCGGAATCCTTCCGAAGAAGCCTTGAAAGCAGTGAATCGCTCCTATGTTGCAATAACTCAGCACCTCATTCTGAGTGTTCCCGGCAGAGGTCATTCGTCTGAACACAACCGAGGACTAATTAGAGCCAGATGTATGCAGTGCCGTCCATAGTGCTGGATGGACAGTGGTGGCGTGTCAAACAACTGCGCTCTAGTTCTCAACACTTTCAGAAAGTGCCCTAAGTTGAGCTTCACCTTACTGCTCCGGTTGAGTAGAGTGTAGCCGTCAAAGCTGGAATCAGTAGCACTCAGGTGAGAAGAACCGGAATCAGATAGACCCAGTCCGCTGGGATTGTCCTATGGGGACCAGCCCATCTGGCTGCCACGCCTGAATGTTTGCAACCGTGGCAGAGCCAGGCAGGCGCAATTGTGCAGCAGTGCAAACTGCATAAACTGGCCAAATTTCACGGGTGTAGAAGAAACCACGGGGGATGTACAAGGAGATGTTCACCTGGAACAGCCAGAGGCCTGCCGGCAGCAATATTCCGGAATTCTTCCTAAGAAGCCTTGAAAGCAGTGAAACTCTCCTATGTTGCAATAACTCAGAACCTCATTCTGAGTGTTCCCCGCAGAGGTCATTCGGCTGAACTCATCCGTGGACTAATTAGAGCCAGATGTACGCAGTAGACTAATTAGAGCCAGATGTGGGCAATGGACTAATTAGAGCCAGATATAGGCAGTGTTTTCGATTGGAAAACAACTGAGCTTTAGTTCTCCAAACTTTCACAAATTGCCATAAGTTGAGGTTCAACTTACTGCTCCGGTTGAGTAGAGTGTACCCGTCAAAGCTGGAATCAGTAGCACTCAGTTGAGAAGAACGGGAAGTAGGTAGACCCAGTCCGCTGGCAGTGTCCTACGGGGACCAGCCTTTCTGGCTGCCACGCCTGAATATTTGTAACCACGGCAGAGCTATGCAGGCGGAATTGTGCAGCAATGCAAACTGCATAACCTGGCGAAATTTCACGGGTGTACAAGAAACCACGGAGGATTTACAAGGGGATTTCACCTGGAACAGGCGGAGGCCTTACGGCAGCAAGATTCCGGAATTCATCCTGTGAAACCTTGAAAGAAGTGAAACGCACCTAGTTTCCAATAACTAAGAACCTCATTCTGAGTGTTCCCGGCAGAGATCATTCGGCTGAACACAACTGTGGACTAATTAGAGCCAGATATAGGCAGTGCCGTACATAGTGCTGGATGGATATTGGTGGCGTGCCAAACACCTGAGATCTAGTTCACTACACTTTCACAAAGTGCCATACATTGAGGTTCTATTTACTGCTCCCGTTGAGTAGAGGGTAGCCGTCGAACCTCGAATCAGTAGCACTCAGGTGAGAAGAACGGAAAGCAGATATACCCAATTCCTGGCAGTGTCTTACGGGGACCAGCCTATCTGGCTGACACGCCTGAATGTTTGCAACCGCGGCAGGGGTACCCAGGCGAAATTGTGCAGCAATGCAAACTGAATAACCTCCCCAAATTTCAGGGGTGTACAAGAAACCACGGGGGATTTACAAGGAGATGTTCACCCTGAATCCCAGGAGGCCTGACGGCAGCAAGATTCTGGAATTCTTCCTAAGAAGCCTTGAAAGCAGTGAAACGCTCCTGTGTTGCAATATCTCAGAACCTCATTTTGACTGTTCCCGGCAGAGGTCATTCGGCTGAACACAACCGTGGACTAACTTTAGCCAGATGTAGGCAGTGCCGTCCATAGTGCTGGATGGACAGTCGTGGCGTGCCAAACAACTGAGCTCTAGTTCTCAACACTTGCACAAAATGCCATAATTTGAGGTTCAACTTACTGCTCCGGTTGAGTAGAGTGTAGCCCTCAAAGCTGGAATCAGTATCACTCAGGTGAGAAGAACGGGAAGCAGATATACCCAGTCTGCTGGCAGTGTCCTACGGGGACCAGCCTGTCTGGCTGCCATACCTGAATGTTTGCAACCCCGGCAGAGATAGGCAGTCGCAATTATGCAGCAATGCAAACTGCATAACTTGGCCAAATTTCACAGGTGGACAAGAAACCATGGGGGATTTACAAGGAGATGTTCACCCGGAACATCCGGAGGCCAGCCGGCAGCAAGATTCCGGAATCTTCCTAAGAAACCTTGAACGCAGTGAAACGCTCCTATGTTGCAATAACTCAGAACCTCATTTTTAGTGTTCCCGACAGAGGGCATTCGGCTCAACACAACTGAAGACTAATTAGAGCCAGATATAGGCAGTGCCGTCCATTGTGCTGGGGGGACAGTGGTCGCATGCTAAACAACTGAGCTCTAGTTCTCCAAACGTTCACAAAGTGCCATAAATTGAGGTTCAACTTACTGCTTCGGTTGAGTAGAGTGTAGCCCTCAAAGCTGGAATCAGTACCACTCAGGTGAGAAGAACGAGAAGCAGATATACCCACTCCGCTGGCAGTGTCCTACGTGGACCAGCCTATCTGGGTGCCAAGCCTGAATGTTTGCAACCGCGGCAGAGCTAGGCAGGCGCAATTGTGCAGCAATGCAAACTCCATAACCTGGCCAAATTTCAGGGGTGTACAAGAAACCACGGGGGATGTATAATTAGATGTTCACCGGGAACAGCCAGAGGCCTGCCGGCAGCAAGATTCCGGAATTCTTCCTAAGAAGCCTTGAAAGCAGTGAAACGCTCCTATGTTGCAATAACTCAGAACCTCATTCTGAGTGTTCCCGGCAGAGGTCATTCGGCTGAACTCATCCGTGGATTAATTAGAGCCAGATGTAGGCAGTGGAGTAATTAGAGCCAGATGTAGGCAATGGACTAATTAGAGCCACATATAGGCAGTGTTTTCGATTGGAAAACAACTGAGCTTTAGTTCTCCAAATTTTCACAAAGTGCCATAAGTTGAGGTTCAACTTACTGGTCCGGTTGAGACGAGTGTAGCCATGAAAGCTGGAATCAGTAGCACTCAGGTGAGAAGAACTGGAAACAGATAGACCCAGTTTGCTGGAAGTGTCTTACGGGGACCAGCCTATCTGGCTGATATGCCTGAATGTTTGCAAGCGCGGCAGTGGTAGGAAGGTGCAATTGTGCAGCAATGCAAAGTGCGTAAGCGCCCCAAATTTCAGGGGTGTACAAGAAACAACGGGGGATTTACAAGGACATGATCACCCGGAACACCCGGAGGCCTACCTGTAGCAAGATTCCGGAATTCTTCCAGTGAAGCCTTGAAAGCTGTGAAACGCACCTATGTTGCAATAACTCAGAACCTCATTCTGAGTGTTCCCGGCACAGGTCATTGGGCTGAACACAACCGTGGACTAATGAGAGCCAGGTGTAGGCAGTGCCGTCCATACTGCTGGATGGACAGAGGTGGAGTGCCAAACAACTGAGCTCTAGTTCTTAACACTTTCATAAAGTGCCATAAGTTGAGGTTCAACTTACTGCTCCGGTTGAGTAGAGTGTAGCCGTCAAAGCTGGAATCAGTAGCACTCAGGTGAGAAGAACGGGAAGCAGATATACCCAGTCTGCTGGCACTGTCCTACGGGGACCAGCCTATCTGGCTGCCACGCCTGAATGTTTGCAACTGCGGCAAAGATAGGCAGGCGCAATTGTGCAGCAATGCAAACTGCATAACCTGGCCAAATTTGACGAGTGTACAAGAAACCTCGGGGGATTTACAAATGATGTTCACCAGGAACAGTCGGAGGCCTGCCGGCAGCAACATTCCAGAATCCTTCCTAAGAAGCCTTGAAAGCAGTGAAACGCTCCTATGTTGCAATAACTCAGAACCTCACTCTGAGTGTTCCCGGCAGAGGTCATTCGGCTGAACACAACCGTGGACTAATTAGAGCCTGATGTATGCAGTGCCCTCCATAGTGCAGGATGGACAGTTGTGGTGTGCCAAACAACTGAGCTCTAGTTCTCAGCACTTTCACAAAGTGCCATAAGTTGAGGTTCAACTTACGGCTGCGGTTGAGTAGATTGTAGCCGTCAAAGCTGCAATCAGTAGCACTCAGGTGAGAAGAACGGGAAGCAGATATACCCAGTCCGCTGGCAATGTCTGACGGGGACCAGCCTATCTGGCTGTCACTCCTGAATGTTTGCAACCGCGGCAGAGCTAGGCAGGCGCAATTGTGCAGCAATGCAAACTGCATAACCTGGCCAAATTTCACGGGTGTACAAGAAACCACGGGGGATTTACAAGGAGATGTTCACCCGGAACATCCAGAGGCCTGCCGGCAGCTAGATTCCGGAATTCTTCCTAAGAAGCCTTGAAAGCAGTGAAACGCTCCTATGTTGCAATAACTCAGAACCTCATTCTGAGTGTTCCCGGCAGAGGTCATTAGGCTGAACTCATCTGTGGAATAATTAGAGCCAGATGTAGGCAGTGGAATAATTAGAGCCAGATGTAGGCAATGGACTAATTAGAGCCAGATATAGGCAGTGTTTTCGATTGGAAAACAACTGAGCTTTAGTTCTCCAAACTTTCACAAACTGCCATAAGTTGAGGTTCAACTTACTGCTCCGGTTGAGTAGTGTGTACCCGTCAAAGCTGGAATCAGTAGCCCTCAGGTGAGAAGATCGGAAAGCAGGTAGACCCAGTCCGCTGGCAGTGTCCTACGGGGACCAGCCTTTCTGGCTGCCACGCCTGAATGTTTGTAACCACGGCAGAGCTCTGCCGGCGAAATTGTGCAGCAATGCAAACTGCATCACCTGGCCAAATTTCACGGGTGTACAGGAAACCAAGGGGGATTTACAAGGGGATTCACTCGGAAGAGCCGGAGGCCTGCCGACAGCAAGATTCCGGAATTCTTCCTGTGAAACCTTGAAAGCAGTGAAATGCTCCCAGATTGCAATAACTCAGAACCTCATTCTGAGTGTTCCCGGCAGAGATCATTCGGCTGAACACAACTGTTGACTAATTAGAGCCAGAAATAGGTAGTGCCGTCCACAGTGCTGGATGGATATTGTTGGCGTGCCAAACACCTGAGATCTAGTTCACAACACTTTCACAAAGTGCCATACGTTAGGTTCTACTTACTGCTCCGGTTGAGTAGAGTGTAGCCGTCAAAGCTGGAATCAGAACCACTCAGGTGAGAAGAACGGGAAGCAGATATACCCAGTCCGCTGGCAGTGTCCTACAGGGACCAGCCTATCTGGCTGCCACGCCTGAATGTTTGCAACCGCGGCAGGGGTAGGCAGGCGCAGTTGTGCAGCAATGCAAACTGAATAACCTCCCCAAATTTCAGGGGTGTACAAGAAACCACCGGGGATTTACAAGGAGATGTTCACCCTGAAGAGCAGGAGGCCTGCTGGCAGCAAGATTCTGGAATTCTTCCTAAGAAGCCTTGAAAGCAGTGAAACGCTCCTATGTTGCAATATCTCAGAACCTCATTCTGACTGTTCCCGGCAGAGGTCATTCAGCTGAACACAACTGTGGACTAACTATAGCCAGATGGAGGCAGTGCCGTCCATAGTGCAGGATGGACTGTGGTGGTGTGCCAAACATCTGAGCTCTAGTTCTCAACACTTGCACAAAGTGCCATAAGTTGAGGTTCAACATACTGCTCCGGTTGAATAGAGTGTAGTCGTCAAAGCTGGAATCAGTATCACTCAGGTGAGAAGAACTGGAAGCAGATATACCCAGTCTGCTGGCAGTGCCCTACGGGGACCAGCCTATCTGGCTGCCATGCCTGAATGATTGCAACCGCGACAGAGCTAGACAGTCGAAATTATGCAGCAATGCAAACTGCATAACCTGGCCAAATTTCACGGTTGTATAAGAAACCAGGAGGAAATACAAGGAGATGTTCACCCGGAACAGCCGGAGGTCTGCCGGCAGCAAGATTCCAGAATTCTTCCTAAGAAACCTTGAACGCCGTGAAACTCTCCTATGTTGCAATAACTGAGAACATTATTGTGAGTGTTCCCAGCAGAGCTCATTCCGCTGAACACAACCGTGGACTAACTATAGCCAGATGTAGGCAGTGCCCTCCATAGTGCTTAATGGACAGTCGTGGCGTGCCAAACAACTGAGCTCTAGTTCTCAACACTTTCACAAAGTGCCATAAGTTGAGGTTCAACTTAGTGCTCTTGTTGAGCAGAGTGTAGCCGTCAAAGCTGGAATCAGTAGCACTCAGGTGAGAAGAACAGGAAGCAGATATACGCAGTACGCTGGCAGTGTCCTACGGGGACCAGCCTATCTGGCTGCTACGCATGAGTGTTTGCAATCTCGACAGAGCTTTGCAGGCGCAATTGGGCAGCAATGCATACTGCATAACCAGGCCAAATTTCACGTGTGTACAAGAAACCACGTGGGATTTACAAGGAGATGTTCACCTGCAACAGCCGGAGCCCTGCCCGCAGCAAGATTCCGGAATTCTTCCTGTGAAGCCTTGAAAGCAGTGAAACGCTCCTATGTTGCAATAACTCAGAACCTCATTCTGAGTGTTCCAGGCAGAGGTCATTCGGCTGAACACAACCGTGGACTAATTAGAGACAGATGTAGGCAGTGCCGTCCATAGTGCTGGATGGACAGGGATCGCATGCCCAACAACTGTACTGTAGTTCTCAACACTTTCAGAAATTGCCCTAAGTTGAGGTTCAACTTACTGCTGCGGTTGAGTAGAGTGTAGCCGTCAAAGCTGGCATCAGTAGCACTCAGGTAAGAAGATCGGGAAGCAGATATACCCAGTCTGCTGACAGTGTCTTACCGGGAGCAGCCTATCTGGCTGCCACGCCTGAATGTTTGCAATCGCGGCCGAGCTTGGCCGGCGCAATTGTGCAGCAATGCAAACTGCATAACTTGGCCAAATTTGAGGGGTGTACAAGAAACCACGGGGGATTTACAAGGAGATGTTCACCCGGAACAGCCAGAGGCCTGCCGGCAGCAACATTCCGGAATCCTTCCTAAGAAGCCTTGAAAGCAGTGAAAGGCTCCTATGTGGCAATAACTCAGAACCTCATTGTGAATGTTCCAGGCAGAGGTCATTCGGCTGAACACAACCGTGGACTAATTAGAGCCTGATGTATGCAGTGCCGCCCATAGTTCAGGATGCACAGTGTTGGTGTGCCAAACAACTGAGATCTAGTTCTCAACACTTTCACAAAGTGCCATAAGTTGAGGATCAACTTACTGCTCCGGTTGAGCAGAGTGTAGCTGTCAAAGCTGGAATCAGTAGCACTCAGGTGAGAAGAATGGGAAGCAGATATACCCAGTCCGCTGGCAATGTCTTACGGGGACCAGCCTATCTGGATGCCACTCCTGAATGTTTGCAACCGCGGCAGAGCTAGGCAGGCGCAATTGTGCAGCAATGCAAACTGCAAAAACTGGACAAATTTCACGGGTGTAGAAGAAACAACGGGGGATTTACAAGGACATGTTCACCCGATACAGCCGGAGGCCTGCTGGCAGCAAAATTCCGGAATTCTTGCTAAGAAGCCTTGAAAGCAGTGAAACGCTCCTAGTTTGCAATAACTCAGAACCGCATTCTGAGTGTTCCGGGCAGAGGTCATTCGGCTGAACACAACTGTGGACTAATTAGAGCCAGATGTAGGCAGTGCCGTCCATAGTGCTGGATGGACAGTGGTGGCGTGCAAAATACCTGAGATCTAGTTCTCAACACTTTCACAAAGTGCCATAAGTTGAGCTTCAACCTACTGCTCTGGTTGAGTTGAGTGTAGCCGTCAAAGCTGGAATCAGTAGCACTCAGGTGAAAAGAATGGGAAGCAGATATACCCTGTCCGCTGGCAGTGTCCTACGGGGACCAGCCTATCTGGCTGCCACGTCTGAATGTTTGCAACCATGGCAGGGGTAGGCAGGCGCAATTGTGTAGCAATGCAAACTGCATAACCTCCCCAAATTTCAGGGGTGTACAAGAAACCACGGGGGATATACTAGGACATGTTTACCCGGAACAGCTGGAGGCCTGCCGCCAGCAAGATTCCGGAATTCTTCCTAAGAAGCCTTGAAAGCAGTGAAACTCTCCTATGTTGGAATAACTCAGAACCTCATTCTGAGTGTTCCCGGCAGAGGTCATTCGGCTGAACACAACCTTGGACTAATTAGAACCAGATGTAGGCAGTGCCGTTCATAGTACTGGATGAACACTGGTCGCATGCCCAACAACTGAGCTGTAGTTCTCAACACTTTCAGAAAGTGCCCTAAATTGAGCTTCACCTTACTGCTCCGGTTGAGTAGATTGTAGCGGTCAAAGCTGGAATCATTAGCACTCAGGTGAGAAGAACGGGAAGCAGATATACCCAGTCCGCTGGCAGTGTCCTACAGGAACCAGTCTATCTGGCTGCCACGCATGAAAATTTGTAACCCGGGCAGAGCTAGGCAGGCGCAATTGTGCAGCAGTTCAAACTGCATAATCTGGCCAAATTTCACGGTTGTACAAGAAACCACGGGGGATGTACAAGGAGATGTTCACCCGGAACAGCCAGAGGCCTGCCGGCAGCAAGATTCCGGAATTCTTCCTAAGAAGCCTTGAAAGCAGTGAAACGCTCCTATGTTGCAATAGCTCAGAACCTCATTCTGAGTGTTCCCGGCAGAGGTCATTAGGCTTAACTCATCCGTGGACTAATTAGGGCCAGATGTAGGCAGTGGAATAATTAGAGCCAGATGTAGGCAATGGACTAATTAGAGCCAGATATAGGCAGAGTTTTCGATTGGAAAACAACTGAGCTATAGTTCTCCAAACTTTCACAAAGAGCCATAAGTTGAGGTTCAACTTACTGCTCCGTTTGAGTTGTGTGTACCCGTCAAAGCTGGAATCAGTAGCCCTCAGGTGAGAAGAACGGGAAGCAGGTAGAGCCAGTCCGCTGCCACGCCTGAATGTTTGTAACCACGGCAGAGCTATGCAGGCGCAATTGTGCAGCAATGCAAACTGCATAACCTGGCCAAATTTCACGGGTGTCCAAGAAACCACGGGGGATTTACACGGATATGTTCACCCGGAACAGCCGGAGGCCTGTTGGCAGCAACCTTCCAGAATCCTTCCTAAGAAGCCTTGAAAGCAGTGAAACAATCCTATGTTGCAGGAACGCAGAACCTCATTCTGAGTTTTCCCGGCAGATGTCATGGGGATGAACACAACCGTGGATTAATAGAGCCAGATGTAGGCAGTGCCATCCACAGTGCTGGATTGACAGTGGTGGCGTGCCAAACAACTGAGCTCTAGTTCTCAACACTTTCACAAAGTGCCATAAGTTGAGTTTCAACTTACTGCTCCGGTTGAGTAGAGTGTAGCCGTCAAAGCTGGAATCAGTAGCACTCAGGTGAGAAGAACGGGAAGCAGATATACCCAGTCCGCTGGCAGCGTCCTACGGGGACCAGCCTATCTGGATGCCACGCCTGAATGTTTGCAACCGCGGCAGAGCTAGGCAGGCAAAATTGTGCAGCAATGCAAACTGCATAACCTGGCAAAAATTCACGGGTGTAAAATAAACCACTGGGGATTTACACGGATATGTTCACCCAGAACAGCCGGAGTCCTGCTGGCAGCAAGATTCCGGAATTCATCCTAAGAAGCCGTGAAAGCAGTGAAACGCTCCTATGTTGCAATAACTCAGAACCTCATTCTGAGTGTTCCAGGCAGAGGTCATTCGGCTGAACACAACCGTGGACAAATTAGAGCCAGATGTAGACAGTGCCATCCATAGTGCTGGATGGACAGTGGTCGCATGCCCAACATCTTAGTTCTAGTTCTCAACAGTTTCAGAAAGTGCCCTAAGTTGAGGTTCAACTTACTGCTGCGGTTCAGTAGAATATAGCCGTCAAAGCTGGAATCAGTAGCACACAGGTGAGAAGAACGGGAAGCAGATACACCCAGTCCGCTGGCAGTGTCCTATGGGGAGCAGCCTATCTGGCTGGAATGCCTGAATGTTTGCCACCGCAGCAAGGCTAGGCAGGCGCAATTGTGCAGCAAAGCAAACTGCATAAATTGGCCAAATTTCACGGGTGTACAAGAAACAACGGCGGATTTACAAGGAGATGTTCACCCTGAACAGCCGGAGGCCTACCAACAGCAAGATTCCAGAATCCTTCGCGAGAAGCCTTGAAAGCACTGAAACGCTCATATGTTACAATAACTCAGAACCTCATTCTGAGTGTTCCCAGCAGAGGTCATTCGGCTGAACTCATCCGTGGACTAATTAGAGCCAGATGTAAGCAGTGGAATAATTAGAGCCACATGTAGGCAATGGACTAATTAGAGCCAGATATAGGCAGTGTTTGCGATTGGAAAACAACTGAGCTTTAGTTCTCAAAACTTTCACAAAGTGCCATAAGTTGAGGTTCAACTTACTGCTCCGGTTGAGTAGAGTGTAGCCGTCAAAGTTGGAATTAGTAGCACTCAGGTGAGAAGAACGGGAAGCAGATATACCCAGTCCGCTGGCAGGTCCTACGGGGACCAGCATATCTGGCTGCCACGCCTGAATGTTTGCAACCGCGGCAGAGCAAGGCAGTCACAATTGTGCAGCAATTCAAACTGCATAACCTGGCCAAATTTCACGGGTGTACAAGAAACCACGGGGGATTTACAAGGAGATGTTCACCCGGAACAGCCGGAGGCCTGCCGGCAGCAACATTCTGGAATTCTTCCTAAGAAGCCTTGAAAGCAGTGAAACGCTCCTATGTTGCAATAACTCAGAACTTCATTCTGAGTGTTCCCGGCAGAGGTCATTCGGCTGAACACAACCGTGGACTAATTAGAGCCAGATGTAGGCTCTGCTGTCCATAGTGCTGGATGGACTGTTGTGGCGTGCCAAACAACTGAGCTCTAGTTCTCAACACTTTCAAAAAGTGCCATAAGTTGAGGTTCAACTTACTGCTCCGGTTGTGTAGAGTTTAGCAGTCAAAGCTGGAATCAGTAGCACTCAGGTGAGAAGAACGGGAAGCAGATATACCCAGTCCGCTGGCAGTGTCCTACGGGGAAAAGCCTAACTGGCTGATACGCCTGAATGTTTGCAACCGTGAAAGAGCTAGACAGTCGCAATTATGCAGCAATGCAAACTGCATAACCTGGCCAAATTTCACGGGTGTACAAAATACCAGGAGGAAATACAAGGAGATGTTCACCCGGAAGAGCCGGAGGCCTGCCGGCAGAAAGATTCCGGAATTCTTCCTAAGAAGCCTTGAACAAGTGAAACACTCCTATGTTGCAATAACTCAGCACCTCATTCTGAGTGTTCCCGGCAGAGGTCATTCGGCTGAACACAACCGTGGACTAATTAGAGCCAGATGTAGTCAGTGGCGTCCATGGTGCTGGATGGACAGTGGTAGTGTGCCAAACAACTGAGCTCTAGTTCTCCAAACTTTAACAGAGTGCCATAAGTTGAGGTTCAACTTACTGCTCCGGTTTAGTAGAGTGTAGCCATCAAAGGTGGAATCAGTAGCACTCAGGTTAGAAAAACGGGAATCAGATATACCCAGTCCGCTGACAGTGTCCTACGGGACCAGACTATCTGGCTGCCAAGCCTGAATGTTTGCAACCGCGGCAGAGCTAGGCAGGCGCAATTGTGCAGCAATGCAAACTGCATTACCTGGCCAAATTTCACGGGTGTACAGGAAACCAGGGGGATTTACTAGGAGATGTTCACCCGGAACAGCTGGAAGCCTTACTGCAGCAAGATTCCGGAATTCTTCCTAAGAAGTCGTGAAAGCAGTGAAACGCTCCTATGTTGCAATAACTCAGAACCTCATTCTGAGTGTTCCCGGCATAGGTCATTCAGCTGAACACAACCGTGGACGAATTAGAGCCAGAAGTAGGCAGTGCCGTCCATAGTGCTGGATGGAGAGTGCTGTCGTGCCAAACAAGTGAGCTCTAGTTCTCAACACTTTCACAAAATGCCATAAGTTGAGGTTCAACTTACTGCTCCGGTTGACTAGAGTGTAGCCGTCAAAGCTGGAATCAGTAGCACTAAGTTGACAAGAACGGAATGCAGATATACCCAGTCCGCTGGCAGTGTCCTACGGGGACCAGTCTATCTGGCTGCCAGACTTGAATGTTTGCAACCGCGGCAGAGCTACGCAGGCGCAATTGTGCGGTAATGCAAACTGCATAACCTGTCCAAATTTGACGGGTGTACAAGAAACCACGGGGGATTTACAAGGAGATGTTCACCCGGAACAGCCTGAGGCTTGCCACCAGTAAGATTCCGGAATTCTTCCTGTGAAGCCTTGAAAACAGTGAAACGCTCCTATGTGGCAATAAATCAGAACCTCATTCTGAGTGTTCCCGGCAGAGGTCATTCGGGTGACGACAACCGTGGACTAATTAGAGCCAGATGTAGGCAGTGCCGTACATAGTGCTGGATGGACACTGCCGGTTTAGTAGAGTGTAGCCATGAAAGCCGGAATCAGTAGCACTGAGGTGAGAAGAACGGGAAGTTGATATATGCAATCCGCTGGCAGTGTCCTACGGGGACCAGTAAATCTGGCTGCCACGCCTGAATGTTTGCAATCGAGACAGAGCTAGGAAGGCGCAATTGTGTAGCAATGCAAACTGCATAACCCGGAAAAATTTCACGGGTGTACAAGAAACCACGCGGGATTTACAAGGAGATGTTCACCTGGAACAGCCGGAGGACTGGCGGCAGCAACATTCCGGAATCCTTCCTAAGAAGCCTTGAAAGCAGTAATACGCTCCTATGTTGCAAAAACTCAGAACCTCATTCTGAGTGTTCCAGGCAGAGGTCATTCGGCTGAACACAACAATGAACTTATTAGAGCCAGATGTAGGCAGTTCCGTCCATAGTGCTGGATGGACAGTGGTGGCGTGCCAAACAACTGAGCTCTAGTTCTCAAGACTTTTACAAATTGCCATGGGTTGGGGTTCAACTTACTTCGCTAGTTGAGTAGAGTGTAGCCGTCAAAGCTGGAATCAGTAACACTCAGGTGAGAAGAACGGGAAGCAGATAGACCCAGTCCGCTGGCAGAGTCCTACGGGGACCCGCCTATTTGCCTGTCACGCCTGAATGTTTGCCACTGCGTCAGAGCTAGACAGGCGCAATTGTGCAGCAATGCAAACTGCATAACCTGGCCAAATTTCACGGGTCTACAAGAAACCACAGGGGATTTACAAGGAGATGTTCACCCGGAACAGCCGGTGGCCTGCCGGCAGCAAGATTCCGGAATCCTTCCGAAGAAGCCTTGAAAGCAGTGAATCGCTCCTATGTTGCAATAACTCAGCACCTCATTCTGAGTGTTCCCGGCAGAGGTCATTCGTCTGAACACAACCGAGGACTAATTAGAGCCAGATGTATGCAGTGCCGTCCATAGTGCTGGATGGACAGTGGTGGCGTGTCAAACAACTGCGCTCTAGTTCTCAACACTTTCAGAAAGTGCCCTAAGTTGAGCTTCACCTTACTGCTCCGGTTGAGTAGAGTGTAGCCGTCAAAGCTGGAATCAGTAGCACTCAGGTGAGAAGAACCGGAATCAGATAGACCCAGTCCGCTGGGATTGTCCTATGGGGACCAGCCCATCTGGCTGCCACGCCTGAATGTTTGCAACCGTGGCAGAGCCAGGCAGGCGCAATTGTGCAGCAGTGCAAACTGCATAAACTGGCCAAATTTCACGGGTGTAGAAGAAACCACGGGGGATGTACAAGGAGATGTTCACCTGGAACAGCCAGAGGCCTGCCGGCAGCAATATTCCGGAATTCTTCCTAAGAAGCCTTGAAAGCAGTGAAACTCTCCTATGTTGCAATAACTCAGAACCTCATTCTGAGTGTTCCCCGCAGAGGTCATTCGGCTGAACTCATCCGTGGACTAATTAGAGCCAGATGTACGCAGTAGACTAATTAGAGCCAGATGTGGGCAATGGACTAATTAGAGCCAGATATAGGCAGTGTTTTCGATTGGAAAACAACTGAGCTTTAGTTCTCCAAACTTTCACAAATTGCCATAAGTTGAGGTTCAACTTACTGCTCCGGTTGAGTAGAGTGTACCCGTCAAAGCTGGAATCAGTAGCACTCAGTTGAGAAGAACGGGAAGTAGGTAGACCCAGTCCGCTGGCAGTGTCCTACGGGGACCAGCCTTTCTGGCTGCCACGCCTGAATATTTGTAACCACGGCAGAGCTATGCAGGCGGAATTGTGCAGCAATGCAAACTGCATAACCTGGCGAAATTTCACGGGTGTACAAGAAACCACGGAGGATTTACAAGGGGATTTCACCTGGAACAGGCGGAGGCCTTACGGCAGCAAGATTCCGGAATTCATCCTGTGAAACCTTGAAAGAAGTGAAACGCACCTAGTTTCCAATAACTAAGAACCTCATTCTGAGTGTTCCCGGCAGAGATCATTCGGCTGAACACAACTGTGGACTAAGTAGAGCCAGATATAGGCAGTGCCGTACATAGTGCTGGATGGATATTGGTGGCGTGCCAAACACCTGAGATCTAGTTCACTACACTTTCACAAAGTGCCATACATTGAGGTTCTATTTACTGCTCCCGTTGAGTAGAGGGTAGCCGTCGAACCTCGAATCAGTAGCACTCAGGTGAGAAGAACGGAAAGCAGATATACCCAATTCCTGGCAGTGTCTTACGGGGACCAGCCTATCTGGCTGACACGCCTGAATGTTTGCAACCGCGGCAGGGGTACCCAGGCGAAATTGTGCAGCAATGCAAACTGAATAACCTCCCCAAATTTCAGGGGTGTACAAGAAACCACGGGGGATTTACAAGGAGATGTTCACCCTGAATCCCAGGAGGCCTGACGGCAGCAAGATTCTGGAATTCTTCCTAAGAAGCCTTGAAAGCAGTGAAACGCTCCTGTGTTGCAATATCTCAGAACCTCATTTTGACTGTTCCCGGCAGAGGTCATTCGGCTGAACACAACCGTGGACTAACTTTAGCCAGATGTAGGCAGTGCCGTCCATAGTGCTGGATGGACAGTCGTGGCGTGCCAAACAACTGAGCTCTAGTTCTCAACACTTGCACAAAATGCCATAATTTGAGGTTCAACTTACTGCTCCGGTTGAGTAGAGTGTAGCCCTCAAAGCTGGAATCAGTATCACTCAGGTGAGAAGAACGGGAAGCAGATATACCCAGTCTGCTGGCAGTGTCCTACGGGGACCAGCCTGTCTGGCTGCCATACCTGAATGTTTGCAACCCCGGCAGAGATAGGCAGTCGCAATTATGCAGCAATGCAAACTGCATAACTTGGCCAAATTTCACAGGTGGACAAGAAACCATGGGGGATTTACAAGGAGATGTTCACCCGGAACATCCGGAGGCCAGCCGGCAGCAAGATTCCGGAATCTTCCTAAGAAACCTTGAACGCAGTGAAACGCTCCTATGTTGCAATAACTCAGAACCTCATTTTTAGTGTTCCCGACAGAGGGCATTCGGCTCAACACAACTGAAGACTAATTAGAGCCAGATATAGGCAGTGCCGTCCATTGTGCTGGGGGGACAGTGGTCGCATGCTAAACAACTGAGCTCTAGTTCTCCAAACGTTCACAAAGTGCCATAAATTGAGGTTCAACTTACTGCTTCGGTTGAGTAGAGTGTAGCCCTCAAAGCTGGAATCAGTACCACTCAGGTGAGAAGAACGAGAAGCAGATATACCCACTCCGCTGGCAGTGTCCTACGTGGACCAGCCTATCTGGGTGCCAAGCCTGAATGTTTGCAACCGCGGCAGAGCTAGGCAGGCGCAATTGTGCAGCAATGCAAACTCCATAACCTGGCCAAATTTCAGGGGTGTACAAGAAACCACGGGGGATGTATAATTAGATGTTCACCGGGAACAGCCAGAGGCCTGCCGGCAGCAAGATTCCGGAATTCTTCCTAAGAAGCCTTGAAAGCAGTGAAACGCTCCTATGTTGCAATAACTCAGAACCTCATTCTGAGTGTTCCCGGCAGAGGTCATTCGGCTGAACTCATCCGTGGATTAATTAGAGCCAGATGTAGGCAGTGGAGTAATTAGAGCCAGATGTAGGCAATGGACTAATTAGAGCCACATATAGGCAGTGTTTTCGATTGGAAAACAACTGAGCTTTAGTTCTCCAAATTTTCACAAAGTGCCATAAGTTGAGGTTCAACTTACTGGTCCGGTTGAGACGAGTGTAGCCATGAAAGCTGGAATCAGTAGCACTCAGGTGAGAAGAACTGGAAACAGATAGACCCAGTTTGCTGGAAGTGTCTTACGGGGACCAGCCTATCTGGCTGATATGCCTGAATGTTTGCAAGCGCGGCAGTGGTAGGAAGGTGCAATTGTGCAGCAATGCAAAGTGCGTAAGCGCCCCAAATTTCAGGGGTGTACAAGAAACAACGGGGGATTTACAAGGACATGATCACCCGGAACACCCGGAGGCCTACCTGTAGCAAGATTCCGGAATTCTTCCAGTGAAGCCTTGAAAGCTGTGAAACGCACCTATGTTGCAATAACTCAGAACCTCATTCTGAGTGTTCCCGGCACAGGTCATTGGGCTGAACACAACCGTGGACTAATGAGAGCCAGGTGTAGGCAGTGCCGTCCATACTGCTGGATGGACAGAGGTGGAGTGCCAAACAACTGAGCTCTAGTTCTTAACACTTTCATAAAGTGCCATAAGTTGAGGTTCAACTTACTGCTCCGGTTGAGTAGAGTGTAGCCGTCAAAGCTGGAATCAGTAGCACTCAGGTGAGAAGAACGGGAAGCAGATATACCCAGTCTGCTGGCACTGTCCTACGGGGACCAGCCTATCTGGCTGCCACGCCTGAATGTTTGCAACTGCGGCAAAGATAGGCAGGCGCAATTGTGCAGCAATGCAAACTGCATAACCTGGCCAAATTTGACGAGTGTACAAGAAACCTCGGGGGATTTACAAATGATGTTCACCAGGAACAGTCGGAGGCCTGCCGGCAGCAACATTCCAGAATCCTTCCTAAGAAGCCTTGAAAGCAGTGAAACGCTCCTATGTTGCAATAACTCAGAACCTCACTCTGAGTGTTCCCGGCAGAGGTCATTCGGCTGAACACAACCGTGGACTAATTAGAGCCTGATGTATGCAGTGCCCTCCATAGTGCAGGATGGACAGTTGTGGTGTGCCAAACAACTGAGCTCTAGTTCTCAGCACTTTCACAAAGTGCCATAAGTTGAGGTTCAACTTACGGCTGCGGTTGAGTAGATTGTAGCCGTCAAAGCTGCAATCAGTAGCACTCAGGTGAGAAGAACGGGAAGCAGATATACCCAGTCCGCTGGCAATGTCTTACGGGGACCAGCCTATCTGGCTGTCACTCCTGAATGTTTGCAACCGCGGCAGAGCTAGGCAGGCGCAATTGTGCAGCAATGCAAACTGCATAACCTGGCCAAATTTCACGGGTGTACAAGAAACCACGGGGGATTTACAAGGAGATGTTCACCCGGAACATCCAGAGGCCTGCCGGCAGCTAGATTCCGGAATTCTTCCTAAGAAGCCTTGAAAGCAGTGAAACGCTCCTATGTTGCAATAACTCAGAACCTCATTCTGAGTGTTCCCGGCAGAGGTCATTAGGCTGAACTCATCTGTGGAATAATTAGAGCCAGATGTAGGCAGTGGAATAATTAGAGCCAGATGTAGGCAATGGACTAATTAGAGCCAGATATAGGCAGTGTTTTCGATTGGAAAACAACTGAGCTTTAGTTCTCCAAACTTTCACAAACTGCCATAAGTTGAGGTTCAACTTACTGCTCCGGTTGAGTAGTGTGTACCCGTCAAAGCTGGAATCAGTAGCCCTCAGGTGAGAAGATCGGAAAGCAGGTAGACCCAGTCCGCTGGCAGTGTCCTACGGGGACCAGCCTTTCTGGCTGCCACGCCTGAATGTTTGTAACCACGGCAGAGCTCTGCCGGCGAAATTGTGCAGCAATGCAAACTGCATCACCTGGCCAAATTTCACGGGTGTACAGGAAACCAAGGGGGATTTACAAGGGGATTCACTCGGAAGAGCCGGAGGCCTGCCGACAGCAAGATTCCGGAATTCTTCCTGTGAAACCTTGAAAGCAGTGAAATGCTCCCAGGTTGCAATAACTCAGAACCTCATTCTGAGTGTTCCCGGCAGAGATCATTCGGCTGAACACAACTGTTGACTAATTAGAGCCAGAAATAGGTAGTGCCGTCCACAGTGCTGGATGGATATTGTTGGCGTGCCAAACACCTGAGATCTAGTTCACAACACTTTCACAAAGTGCCATACGTTAGGTTCTACTTACTGCTCCGGTTGAGTAGAGTGTAGCCGTCAAAGCTGGAATCAGAACCACTCAGGTGAGAAGAACGGGAAGCAGATATACCCAGTCCGCTGGCAGTGTCCTACAGGGACCAGCCTATCTGGCTGCCACGCCTGAATGTTTGCAACCGCGGCAGGGGTAGGCAGGCGCAGTTGTGCAGCAATGCAAACTGAATAACCTCCCCAAATTTCAGGGGTGTACAAGAAACCACCGGGGATTTACAAGGAGATGTTCACCCTGAAGAGCAGGAGGCCTGCTGGCAGCAAGATTCTGGAATTCTTCCTAAGAAGCCTTGAAAGCAGTGAAACGCTCCTATGTTGCAAAATCTCAGAACCTCATTCTGACTGTTCCCGGCAGAGGTCATTCAGCTGAACACAACTGTGGACTAACTATAGCCAGATGGAGGCAGTGCCGTCCATAGTGCAGGATGGACTGTGGTGGTGTGCCAAACATCTGAGCTCTAGTTCTCAACACTTGCACAAAGTGCCATAAGTTGAGGTTCAACATACTGCTCCGGTTGAATAGAGTGTAGTCGTCAAAGCTGGAATCAGTATCACTCAGGTGAGAAGAACTGGAAGCAGATATACCCAGTCTGCTGGCAGTGCCCTACGGGGACCAGCCTATCTGGCTGCCATGCCTGAATGATTGCAACCGCGACAGAGCTAGACAGTCGAAATTATGCAGCAATGCAAACTGCATAACCTGGCCAAATTTCACGGTTGTATAAGAAACCAGGAGGAAATACAAGGAGATGTTCACCCGGAACAGCCGGAGGTCTGCCGGCAGCAAGATTCCAGAATTCTTCCTAAGAAACCTTGAACGCCGTGAAACTCTCCTATGTTGCAATAACTGAGAACATTATTGTGAGTGTTCCCAGCAGAGCTCATTCCGCTGAACACAACCGTGGACTAACTATAGCCAGATGTAGGCAGTGCCCTCCATAGTGCTTAATGGACAGTCGTGGCGTGCCAAACAACTGAGCTCTAGTTCTCAACACTTTCACAAAGTGCCATAAGTTGAGGTTCAACTTAGTGCTCTTGTTGAGCAGAGTGTAGCCGTCAAAGCTGGAATCAGTAGCACTCAGGTGAGAAGAACAGGAAGCAGATATACGCAGTACGCTGGCAGTGTCCTACGGGGACCAGCCTATCTGGCTGCTACGCATGAGTGTTTGCAATCTCGACAGAGCTTTGCAGGCGCAATTGGGCAGCAATGCATACTGCATAACCAGGCCAAATTTCACGTGTGTACAAGAAACCACGTGGGATTTACAAGGAGATGTTCACCTGCAACAGCCGGAGCCCTGCCCGCAGCAAGATTCCGGAATTCTTCCTGTGAAGCCTTGAAAGCAGTGAAACGCTCCTATGTTGCAATAACTCAGAACCTCATTCTGAGTGTTCCAGGCAGAGGTCATTCGGCTGAACACAACCGTGGACTAATTAGAGACAGATGTAGGCAGTGCCGTCCATAGTGCTGGATGGACAGGGATCGCATGCCCAACAACTGTACTGTAGTTCTCAACACTTTCAGAAATTGCCCTAAGTTGAGGTTCAACTTACTGCTGCGGTTGAGTAGAGTGTAGCCGTCAAAGCTGGCATCAGTAGCACTCAGGTAAGAAGATCGGGAAGCAGATATACCCAGTCTGCTGACAGTGTCTTACCGGGAGCAGCCTATCTGGCTGCCACGCCTGAATGTTTGCAATCGCGGCAGAGCTTGGCCGGCGCAATTGTGCAGCAATGCAAACTGCATAACTTGGCCAAATTTGAGGGGTGTACAAGAAACCACGGGGGATTTACAAGGAGATGTTCACCCGGAACAGCCAGAGGCCTGCCGGCAGCAACATTCCGGAATCCTTCCTAAGAAGCCTTGAAAGCAGTGAAAGGCTCCTATGTGGCAATAACTCAGAACCTCATTGTGAATGTTCCAGGCAGAGGTCATTCGGCTGAACACAACCGTGGACTAATTAGAGCCTGATGTATGCAGTGCCGCCCATAGTTCAGGATGCACAGTGTTGGTGTGCCAAACAACTGAGATCTAGTTCTCAACACTTTCACAAAGTGCCATAAGTTGAGGATCAACTTACTGCTCCGGTTGAGCAGAGTGTAGCTGTCAAAGCTGGAATCAGTAGCACTCAGGTGAGAAGAATGGGAAGCAGATATACCCAGTCCGCTGGCAATGTCTTACGGGGACCAGCCTATCTGGATGCCACTCCTGAATGTTTGCAACCGCGGCAGAGCTAGGCAGGCGCAATTGTGCAGCAATGCAAACTGCAAAAACTGGACAAATTTCACGGGTGTAGAAGAAACAACGGGGGATTTACAAGGACATGTTCACCCGATACAGCCGGAGGCCTGCTGGCAGCAAAATTCCGGAATTCTTGCTAAGAAGCCTTGAAAGCAGTGAAACGCTCCTAGTTTGCAATAACTCAGAACCGCATTCTGAGTGTTCCGGGCAGAGGTCATTCGGCTGAACACAACTGTGGACTAATTAGAGCCAGATGTAGGCAGTGCCGTCCATAGTGCTGGATGGACAGTGGTGGCGTGCAAAATACCTGAGATCTAGTTCTCAACACTTTCACAAAGTGCCATAAGTTGAGCTTCAACCTACTGCTCTGGTTGAGTTGAGTGTAGCCGTCAAAGCTGGAATCAGTAGCACTCAGGTGAAAAGAATGGGAAGCAGATATACCCTGTCCGCTGGCAGTGTCCTACGGGGACCAGCCTATCTGGCTGCCACGTCTGAATGTTTGCAACCATGGCAGGGGTAGGCAGGCGCAATTGTGTAGCAATGCAAACTGCATAACCTCCCCAAATTTCAGGGGTGTACAAGAAACCACGGGGGATATACTAGGACATGTTTACCCGGAACAGCTGGAGGCCTGCCGCCAGCAAGATTCCGGAATTCTTCCTAAGAAGCCTTGAAAGCAGTGAAACTCTCCTATGTTGGAATAACTCAGAACCTCATTCTGAGTGTTCCCGGCAGAGGTCATTCGGCTGAACACAACCTTGGACTAATTAGAACCAGATGTAGGCAGTGCCGTTCATAGTACTGGATGAACACTGGTCGCATGCCCAACAACTGAGCTGTAGTTCTCAACACTTTCAGAAAGTGCCCTAAATTGAGCTTCACCTTACTGCTCCGGTTGAGTAGATTGTAGCGGTCAAAGCTGGAATCATTAGCACTCAGGTGAGAAGAACGGGAAGCAGATATACCCAGTCCGCTGGCAGTGTCCTACAGGAACCAGTCTATCTGGCTGCCACGCATGAAAATTTGTAACCCGGGCAGAGCTAGGCAGGCGCAATTGTGCAGCAGTTCAAACTGCATAATCTGGCCAAATTTCACGGTTGTACAAGAAACCACGGGGGATGTACAAGGAGATGTTCACCCGGAACAGCCAGAGGCCTGCCGGCAGCAAGATTCCGGAATTCTTCCTAAGAAGCCTTGAAAGCAGTGAAACGCTCCTATGTTGCAATAGCTCAGAACCTCATTCTGAGTGTTCCCGGCAGAGGTCATTAGGCTTAACTCATCCGTGGACTAATTAGGGCCAGATGTAGGCAGTGGAATAATTAGAGCCAGATGTAGGCAATGGACTAATTAGAGCCAGATATAGGCAGAGTTTTCGATTGGAAAACAACTGAGCTATAGTTCTCCAAACTTTCACAAAGAGCCATAAGTTGAGGTTCAACTTACTGCTCCGTTTGAGTTGTGTGTACCCGTCAAAGCTGGAATCAGTAGCCCTCAGGTGAGAAGAACGGGAAGCAGGTAGAGCCAGTCCGCTGCCACGCCTGAATGTTTGTAACCACGGCAGAGCTATGCAGGCGCAATTGTGCAGCAATGCAAACTGCATAACCTGGCCAAATTTCACGGGTGTCCAAGAAACCACGGGGGATTTACACGGATATGTTCACCCGGAACAGCCGGAGGCCTGTTGGCAGCAACCTTCCAGAATCCTTCCTAAGAAGCCTTGAAAGCAGTGAAACAATCCTATGTTGCAGGAACGCAGAACCTCATTCTGAGTTTTCCCGGCAGATGTCATGGGGATGAACACAACCGTGGATTAATAGAGCCAGATGTAGGCAGTGCCATCCACAGTGCTGGATTGACAGTGGTGGCGTGCCAAACAACTGAGCTCTAGTTCTCAACACTTTCACAAAGTGCCATAAGTTGAGTTTCAACTTACTGCTCCGGATTAGTAGAGTTTAGCCGTCAAAGCTGGAATCAGTAGCACTCATGTGAGAAGAACGGGAAGCAGATATACCCAGTCCGCTGGCAATGTCCTACGGGGACCAGCCTATCTGGCTGCCACGCCTGAATGTTTGCAACCGCGGCAGAGCTAGGCAGGCAAAATTGTGCAGCAATGCAAACTGCATAACCTGGCAAAAATTCACGGGTGTAAAATAAACCACTGGGGATTTACACGGATATGTTCACCCAGAACAGCCGGAGTCCTGCTGGCAGCAAGATTCCGGAATTCATCCTAAGAAGCCGTGAAAGCAGTGAAACGCTCCTATGTTGCAATAACTCAGAACCTCATTCTGAGTGTTCCAGGCAGAGGTCATTCGGCTGAACACAACCGTGGACAAATTAGAGCCAGATGTAGACAGTGCCATCCATAGTGCTGGATGGACAGTGGTCGCATGCCCAACATCTTAGTTCTAGTTCTCAACAGTTTCAGAAAGTGCCCTAAGTTGAGGTTCAACTTACTGCTGCGGTTCAGTAGAATATAGCCGTCAAAGCTGGAATCAGTAGCACACAGGTGAGAAGAACGGGAAGCAGATACACCCAGTCCGCTGGCAGTGTCCTATGGGGAGCAGCCTATCAGCCTGGAATGCCTGAATGTTTGCCACCGCAGCAAGGCTAGGCAGGCGCAATTGTGCAGCAAAGCAAACTGCATAACTTGGCCAAATTTCACGGGTGTACAAGAAACAACGGCGGATTTACAAGGAGATGTTCACCCTGAACAGCCGGAGGCCTACCAACAGCAAGATTCCAGAATCCTTCGCGAGAAGCCTTGAAAGCACTGAAACGCTCATATGTTACAATAACTCAGAACCTCATTCTGAGTGTTCCCAGCAGAGGTCATTCGGCTGAACTCATCCGTGGACTAATTAGAGCCAGATGTAAGCAGTGGAATAATTAGAGCCACATGTAGGCAATGGACTAATTAGAGCCAGATATAGGCAGTGTTTGCGATTGGAAAACAACTGAGCTTTAGTTCTCAAAACTTTCACAAAGTGCCATAAGTTGAGGTTCAACTTACTGCTCCGGTTGAGTAGAGTGTAGCCGTCAAAGTTGGAATTAGTAGCACTCAGGTGAGAAGAACGGGAAGCAGATATACCCAGTCCGCTGGCAGGTCCTACGGGGACCAGCATATCTGGCTGCCACGCCTGAATGTTTGCAACCGCGGCAGAGCAAGGCAGTCACAATTGTGCAGCAATTCAAACTGCATAACCTGGCCAAATTTCACGGGTGTACAAGAAACCACGGGGGATTTACAAGGAGATGTTCACCCGGAACAGCCGGAGGCCTGCCGGCAGCAAGATTCCGGAATTCTTCCTAAGAAGCCTTGAAAGCAGTGAAACGCTCCTATGTTGCAATAACTCAGAACTTCATTCTGAGTGTTCCCGGCAGAGGTCATTCGGCTGAACACAACCGTGGACTAATTAGAGCCAGATGTAGGCTCTGCTGTCCATAGTGCTGGATGGACTGTTGTGGCGTGCCAAACAACTGAGCTCTAGTTCTCAACACTTTCAAAAAGTGCCATAAGTTGAGGTTCAACTTACTGCTCCGGTTGTGTAGAGTGTAGCAGTCAAAGCTGGAATCAGTAGCACTCAGGTGAGAAGAACGGGAAGCAGATATACCCAGTCCGCTGGCAGTGTCCTACAGGAACCAGTCTATCTGGCTGCCACGCATGAAAATTTGTAACCCGGGCAGAGCTAGGCAGGCGCAATTGTGCAGCAGTTCAAACTGCATAATCTGGCCAAATTTCACGGTTGTACAAGAAACCACGGGGGATGTACAAGGAGATGTTCACCCGGAACAGCCAGAGGCCTGCCGGCAGCAAGATTCCGGAATTCTTCCTAAGAAGCCTTGAAAGCAGTGAAACGCTCCTATGTTGCAATAGCTCAGAACCTCATTCTGAGTGTTCCCGGCAGAGGTCATTAGGCTTAACTCATCCGTGGACTAATTAGGGCCAGATGTAGGCAGTGGAATAATTAGAGCCAGATGTAGGCAATGGACTAATTAGAGCCAGATATAGGCAGAGTTTTCGATTGGAAAACAACTGAGCTATAGTTCTCCAAACTTTCACAAAGAGCCATAAGTTGAGGTTCAACTTACTGCTCCGTTTGAGTTGTGTGTACCCGTCAAAGCTGGAATCAGTAGCCCTCAGGTGAGAAGAACGGGAAGCAGGTAGAGCCAGTCCGCTGCCACGCCTGAATGTTTGTAACCACGGCAGAGCTATGCAGGCGCAATTGTGCAGCAATGCAAACTGCATAACCTGGCCAAATTTCACGGGTGTCCAAGAAACCACGGGGGATTTACACGGATATGTTCACCCGGAACAGCCGGAGGCCTGTTGGCAGCAACCTTCCAGAATCCTTCCTAAGAAGCCTTGAAAGCAGTGAAACAATCCTATGTTGCAGGAACGCAGAACCTCATTCTGAGTTTTCCCGGCAGATGTCATGGGGATGAACACAACCGTGGATTAATAGAGCCAGATGTAGGCAGTGCCATCCACAGTGCTGGATTGACAGTGGTGGCGTGCCAAACAACTGAGCTCTAGTTCTCAACACTTTCACAAAGTGCCATAAGTTGAGTTTCAACTTACTGCTCCGGATTAGTAGAGTTTAGCCGTCAAAGCTGGAATCAGTAGCACTCATGTGAGAAGAACGGGAAGCAGATATACCCAGTCCGCTGGCAATGTCCTACGGGGACCAGCCTATCTGGCTGCCACGCCTGAATGTTTGCAACCGCGGCAGAGCTAGGCAGGCAAAATTGTGCAGCAATGCAAACTGCATAACCTGGCAAAAATTCACGGGTGTAAAATAAACCACTGGGGATTTACACGGATATGTTCACCCAGAACAGCCGGAGTCCTGCTGGCAGCAAGATTCCGGAATTCATCCTAAGAAGCCGTGAAAGCAGTGAAACGCTCCTATGTTGCAATAACTCAGAACCTCATTCTGAGTGTTCCAGGCAGAGGTCATTCGGCTGAACACAACCGTGGACAAATTAGAGCCAGATGTAGACAGTGCCATCCATAGTGCTGGATGGACAGTGGTCGCATGCCCAACATCTTAGTTCTAGTTCTCAACAGTTTCAGAAAGTGCCCTAAGTTGAGGTTCAACTTACTGCTGCGGTTCAGTAGAATATAGCCGTCAAAGCTGGAATCAGTAGCACACAGGTGAGAAGAACGGGAAGCAGATACACCCAGTCCGCTGGCAGTGTCCTATGGGGAGCAGCCTATCTGGCTGGAATGCCTGAATGTTTGCCACCGCAGCAAGGCTAGGCAGGCGCAATTGTGCAGCAAAGCAAACTGCATAACTTGGCCAAATTTCACGGGTGTACAAGAAACAACGGCGGATTTACAAGGAGATGTTCACCCTGAACAGCCGGAGGCCTACCAACAGCAAGATTCCAGAATCCTTCGCGAGAAGCCTTGAAAGCACTGAAACGCTCATATGTTACAATAACTCAGAACCTCATTCTGAGTGTTCCCAGCAGAGGTCATTCGGCTGAACTCATCCGTGGACTAATTAGAGCCAGATGTAAGCAGTGGAATAATTAGAGCCACATGTAGGCAATGGACTAATTAGAGCCAGATATAGGCAGTGTTTGCGATTGGAAAACAACTGAGCTTTAGTTCTCAAAACTTTCACAAAGTGCCATAAGTTGAGGTTCAACTTACTGCTCCGGTTGAGTAGAGTGTAGCCGTCAAAGTTGGAATTAGTAGCACTCAGGTGAGAAGAACGGGAAGCAGATATACCCAGTCCGCTGGCAGGTCCTACGGGGACCAGCATATCTGGCTGCCACGCCTGAATGTTTGCAACCGCGGCAGAGCAAGGCAGTCACAATTGTGCAGCAATTCAAACTGCATAACCTGGCCAAATTTCACGGGTGTACAAGAAACCACGGGGGATTTACAAGGAGATGTTCACCCGGAACAGCCGGAGGCCTGCCGGCAGCAACATTCCGGAATTCTTCCTAAGAAGCCTTGAAAGCAGTGAAACGCTCCTATGTTGCAATAACTCAGAACTTCATTCTGAGTGTTCCCGGCAGAGGTCATTCGGCTGAACACAACCGTGGACTAATTAGAGCCAGATGTAGGCTCTGCTGTCCATAGTGCTGGATGGACTGTTGTGGCGTGCCAAACAACTGAGCTCTAGTTCTCAACACTTTCAAAAAGTGCCATAAGTTGAGGTTCAACTTACTGCTCCGGTTGTGTAGAGTGTAGCAGTCAAAGCTGGAATCAGTAGCACTCAGGTGAGAAGAACGGGAAGCAGATATACCCAGTCCGCTGGCAGTGTCCTACGGGGAAAAGCCTAACTGGCTGATACGCCAGAATGTTTGCAACCGTGAAAGAGCTAGACAGTCGCAATTATGCAGCAATGCAAACTGCATAACCTGGCCAAATTTCACGGGTGTACAAAATACCAGGAGGAAATACAAGGAGATGTTCACCCGGAAGAGCCGGAGGCCTGCCGGCAGAAAGATTCCGGAATTCTTCCTAAGAAGCCTTGAACAAGTGAAACACTCCTATGTTGCAATAACTCAGCACCTCATTCTGAGTGTTCCCGGCAGAGGTCATTCGGCTGAACACAACCGTGGACTAATTAGAGCCAGATGTAGTCAGTGGCGTCCATGGTGCTGGATGGACAGTGGTAGTGTGCCAAACAACTGAGCTCTAGTTCTCCAAACTTTAACAGAGTGCCAGAAGTTGAGTTTCAACTTACTGCTCCGGTTCAGTAGAGTGTAGCCATCAAAGGTGGAATCAGTAGCACTCAGGTTAGAAAAACGGGAATCAGATATACCCAGTCTGCTGACAGTGTCCTACGGGACCAGACTATCTGGCTGCCAAGCCTGAATGTTTGCAACCGCGGCAGAGCTAGGCAGGCGCAATTGTGCAGCAATGCAAACTGCATTACCTGGCCAAATTTCACGGGTGTACAGGAAACCAGGGGGATTTACTAGGAGATGTTCACCCGGAACAGCTGGAAGCCTTACTGCAGCAAGATTCCGGAATTCTTCCTAAGAAGTCGTGAAAGCAGTGAAACACTCCTATGTTGCAATAACTCAGAACCTCATTCTGAGTGTTCCCAGCATAGGTCATTCAGCTGAACACAACCGTGGAGGAATTAGAGCCAGAAGTAGGCAGTGCCGTCCATAGTGCTGGATGGAGAGTGCTGTCGTGCCAAACAAGTGAGCTCTAGTTCTCAACACTTTCACAAAATGCCATAAGTTGAGGTTCAACTTACTGCTCCGGTTGACTAGAGTGTAGCCGTCAAAGCTGGAATCAGTAGCACTAAGTTGACAAGAACGGAATGCAGATATACCCAGTCCGCTGGCAGTGTCCTACGGGGACCAGTCTATCTGGCTGCCAGACTTGAATGTTTGCAACCGCGGCAGAGCTAAGCAGGCGCAATTGTGCGGTAATGCAAACTGCATAACCTGTCCAAATTTGACGGGTGTACAAGAAACCACGGGGGATTTACAAGGAGATGTTCACCCGGAACAGCCTTAGGCTTGCCACCAGTAAGATTCCGGAATTCTTCCTGTGAAGCCTTGAAAACAGTGAAACGCTCCTATGTGGCAATAAATCAGAACCTCATTCTGAGTGTTCCCGGCAGAGGTCATTCGGGTGACGACAACCGTGGACTAATTAGAGCCAGATGTAGGCAGTGCCGTACATAGTGCTGGATGGACACTGCCGGTTTAGTAGAGTGTAGCCATGAAAGCCGGAATCAGTAGCACTGAGGTGAGAAGAACGGGAAGTTGATATACGCAATCCGCTGGCAGTGTCCTACGGGGACCAGTAAATCTGGCTGCCACGCCTGAATGTTTGCAATCGAGACAGAGCTAGGAAGGCGCAATTGTGTAGCAATGCAAACTGCATAACCCGGAAAAATTTCACGGGTGTACAAGAAACCACGCGGGATTTACAAGGAGATGTTCACCTGGAACAGCCGGAGGACTGGCGGCAGCAACATTCCGGAATCCTTCCTAAGAAGCCTTGAAAGCAGTAATACGCTCCTATGTTGCAAAAACTCAGAACCTCATTCTGAGTGTTCCAGGCAGAGGTCATTCGGCTGAACACAACAATGAACTTATTAGAGCCAGATGTAGGCAGTTCCGTCCATAGTGCTGGATGGACAGTGGTGGCGTGCCAAACAACTGAGCTCTAGTTCTCAAGACTTTTACAAATTGCCATGGGTTGGGGTTCAACTTACTTCGCTAGTTGAGTAGAGTGTAGCCGTCAAAGCTGGAATCAGTAACACTCAGGTGAGAAGAACGGGAAGCAGATAGACCCAGTCCGCTGGCAGAGTCCTACGGGGACCCGCCTATTTGCCTGTCACGCCTGAATGTTTGCCACTGCGTCAGAGCTAGACAGGCACAATTGTGCAGCAATGCAAACTGCATAACCTGGCCAAATTTCACGGGTCTACAAGAAACCACAGGGGATTTACAAGGAGATGTTCACCCGGAACAGCCGGTGGCCTGCCGGCAGCAAGATTCCGGAATCCTTCCGAAGAAGCCTTGAAAGCAGTGAATCGCTCCTATGTTGCAATAACTCAGCACCTCATTCTGAGTGTTCCCGGCAGAGGTCATTCGTCTGAACACAACCGAGGACTAATTAGAGCCAGATGTATGCAGTGCCGTCCATAGTGCTGGATGGACAGTGGTGGCGTGTCAAACAACTGCGCTCTAGTTCTCAACACTTTCAGAAAGTGCCCTAAGTTGAGCTTCACCTTACTGCTCCGGTTGAGTAGAGTGTAGCCGTCAAAGCTGGAATCAGTAGCACTCAGGTGAGAAGAACCGGAATCAGATAGACCCAGTCCGCTGGGATTGTCCTATGGGGACCAGCCCATCTGGCTGCCACGCCTGAATGTTTGCAACCGTGGCAGAGCCAGGCAGGCGCAATTGTGCAGCAGTGCAAACTGCATAAACTGGCCAAATTTCACGGGTGTAGAAGAAACCACGGGGGATGTACAAGGAGATGTTCACCTGGAACAGCCAGAGGCCTGCCGGCAGCAATATTCCGGAATTCTTCCTAAGAAGCCTTGAAAGCAGTGAAACTCTCCTATGTTGCAATAACTCAGAACCTCATTCTGAGTGTTCCCCGCAGAGGTCATTCGGCTGAACTCATCCGTGGACTAATTAGAGCCAGATGTACGCAGTTGACTAATTAGAGCCAGATGTGTGCAATGGACTAAGTAGAGCCAGATATAGGCAGTGTTTTCGATTGGAAAACAACTGAGCTTTAGTTCTCCAAACTTTCACAAATTGCCATAAGTTGAGGTTCAACTTACTGCTCCGGTTGAGTAGAGTGTACCCGTCAAAGCTGGAATCAGTAGCACTCAGTTGAGAAGAACGGGAAGTAGGTAGACCCAGTCCGCTGGCAGTGTCCTACGGGGACCAGCCTTTCTGGCTGCCACGCCTGAATATTTGTAACCACGGCAGAGCTATGCAGGCGGAATTGTGCAGCAATGCAAACTGCATAACCTGGCGAAATTTCACGGGTGTACAAGAAACCACGGAGGATTTACAAGGGGATTTCACCTGGAACAGGCGGAGGCCTTACGGCAGCAAGATTCCGGAATTCATCTTGTGAAACCTTGAAAGAAGTGAAACGCACCTAGTTTCCAATAACTAAGAACCTCATTCTGAGTGTTCCCGGCAGAGATCATTCGGCTGAACACAACTGTGGACTAAGTAGAGCCAGATATAGGCAGTGCCGTACATAGTGCTGGATGGATATTGGTGGCGTGCCAAACACCTGAGATCTAGTTCACTACACTTTCACAAAGTGCCATACATTGAGGTTCTATTTACTGCTCCCGTTGAGTAGAGGGTAGCCGTCGAACCTCGAATCAGTAGCACTCAGGTGAGAAGAACGGAAAGCAGATATACCCAATTCCTGGCAGTGTCTTACGGGGACCAGCCTATCTGGCTGACACGCCTGAATGTTTGCAACCGCGGCAGGGGTACCCAGGCGAAATTGTGCAGCAATGCAAACTGAATAAACTCCCCAAATTTCAGGGGTGTACAAGAAACCACGGGGGATTTACAAGGAGATGTTCACCCTGAATCCCAGGAGGCCTGACGGCAGCAAGATTCTGGAATTCTTCCTAAGAAGCCTTGAAAGCAGTGAAACGCTCCTGTGTTGCAATATCTCAGAACCTCATTTTGACTGTTCCCGGCAGAGGTCATTCGGCTGAACACAACCGTGGACTAACTTTAGCCAGATGTAGGCAGTGCCGTCCATAGTGCTGGATGGACAGTCGTGGCGTGCCAAACAACTGAGCTCTAGTTCTCAACACTTGCACAAAATGCCATAATTTGAGGTTCAACTTACTGCTCCGGTTGAGTAGAGTGTAGCCCTCAAAGCTGGAATCAGTATCACTCAGGTGAGAAGAACGGGAAGCAGATATACCCAGTCTGCTGGCAGTGTCCTACGGGGACCAGCCTGTCTGGCTGCCATACCTGAATGTTTGCAACCCCGGCAGAGATAGGCAGTCGCAATTATGCAGCAATGCAAACTGCATAACTTGGCCAAATTTCACAGGTGGACAAGAAACCATGGGGGATTTACAAGGAGATGTTCACCCGGAACATCCGGAGGCCAGCCGGCAGCAAGATTCCGGAATCTTCCTAAGAAACCTTGAACGCAGTGAAACGCTCCTATGTTGCAATAACTCAGAACCTCATTTTTAGTGTTCCCGACAGAGGGCATTCGGCTCAACACAACCGAAGACTAATTAGAGCCAGATATAGGCAGTGCCGTCCATTGTGCTGGGGGGACAGTGGTCGCATGCTAAACAACTGAGCTCTAGTTCTCCAAACGTTCACAAAGTGCCATAAATTGAGGTTCAACTTACTGCTTCGGTTGAGTAGAGTGTAGCCCTCAAAGCTGGAATCAGTACCACTCAGGTGAGAAGAACGAGAAGCAGATATACCCACTCCGCTGGCAGTGTCCTACGTGGACCAGCCTATCTGGGTGCCAAGCCTGAATGTTTGCAACCGCGGCAGAGCTAGGCAGGCGCAATTGTGCAGCAATGCAAACTCCATAACCTGGCCAAATTTCAGGGGTGTACAAGAAACCACGGGGGATGTATAATTAGATGTTCACCGGGAACAGCCAGAGGCCTGACGGCAGCAAGATTCCGGAATTCTTCCTAAGAAGCCTTGAAAGCAGTGAAACGCTCCTATGTTGCAATAACTCAGAACCTCATTCTGAGTGTTCCCGGCAGAGGTCATTCGGCTGAACTCATCCGTGGATTAATTAGAGCCAGATGTAGGCAGTGGAGTAATTAGAGCCAGATGTAGGCAATGGACTAATTAGAGCCACATATAGGCAGTGTTTTCGATTGGAAAACAACTGAGCTTTAGTTCTCCAAATTTTCACAAAGTGCCATAAGTTGAGGTTCAACTTACTGGTCCGGTTGAGACGAGTGTAGCCATGAAAGCTGGAATCAGTAGCACTCAGGTGAGAAGAACTGGAAACAGATAGACCCAGTTTGCTGGAAGTGTCTTACGGGGACCAGCCTATCTGGCTGATATGCCTGAATGTTTGCAAGCGCGGCAGTGGTAGGAAGGTGCAATTGTGCAGCAATGCAAAGTGCGTAAGCGCCCCAAATTTCAGGGGTGTACAAGAAACAACGGGGGATTTACAAGGACATGATCACCCGGAACACCCGGAGGCCTACCTGTAGCAAGATTCCGGAATTCTTCCAGTGAAGCCTTGAAAGCTGTGAAACGCACCTATGTTGCAATAACTCAGAACCTCATTCTGAGTGTTCCCGGCACAGGTCATTGGGCTGAACACAACCGTGGACTAATGAGAGCCAGGTGTAGGCAGTGCCGTCCATACTGCTGGATGGACAGTGGTGGAGTGCCAAACAACTGAGCTCTAGTTCTTAACACTTTCATAAAGTGCCATAAGTTGAGGTTCAACTTACTGCTCCGGTTGAGTAGAGTGTAGCCGTCAAAGCTGGAATCAGTAGCACTCAGGTGAGAAGAACGGGAAGCAGATATACCCAGTCTGCTGGCACTGTCCTACGGGGACCAGCCTATCTGGCTGCCACGCCTGAATGTTTGCAACTGCGGCAAAGATAGGCAGGCGCAATTGTGCAGCAATGCAAACTGCATAACCTGGCCAAATTTGACGAGTGTACAAGAAACCTCGGGGGATTTACAAATGATGTTCACCAGGAACAGTCGGAGGCCTGCCGGCAGCAACATTCCAGAATCCTTCCTAAGAAGCCTTGAAAGCAGTGAAACGCTCCTATGTTGCAATAACTCAGAACCTCACTCTGAGTGTTCCCGGCAGAGGTCATTCGGCTGAACACAACCGTGGACTAATTAGAGCCTGATGTATGCAGTGCCCTCCATAGTGCAGGATGGACAGTTGTGGTGTGCCAAACAACTGAGCTCTAGTTCTCAGCACTTTCACAAAGTGCCATAAGTTGAGGTTCAACTTACGGCTGCGGTTGAGTAGATTGTAGCCGTCAAAGCTGCAATCAGTAGCACTCAGGTGAGAAGAACGGGAAGCAGATATACCCAGTCCGCTGGCAATGTCTTACGGGGACCAGCCTATCTGGCTGTCACTCCTGAATGTTTGCAACCGCGGCAGAGCTAGGCAGGCGCAATTGTGCAGCAATGCAAACTGCATAACCTGGCCAAATTTCACGGGTGTACAAGAAACCACGGGGGATTTACAAGGAGATGTTCACCCGGAACATCCAGAGGCCTGCCGGCAGCTAGATTCCGGAATTCTTCCTAAGAAGCCTTGAAAGCAGTGAAACGCTCCTATGTTGCAATAACTCAGAACCTCATTCTGAGTGTTCCCGGCAGAGGTCATTAGGCTGAACTCATCTGTGGAATAATTAGAGCCAGATGTAGGCAGTGGAATAATTAGAGCCAGATGTAGGCAATGGACTAATTAGAGCCAGATATAGGCAGTGTTTTCGATTGGAAAACAACTGAGCTTTAGTTCTCCAAACTTTCACAAACTGCCATAAGTTGAGGTTCAACTTACTGCTCCGGTTGAGTAGTGTGTACCCGTCAAAGCTGGAATCAGTAGCCCTCAGGTGAGAAGAACGGAAAGCAGGTAGACCCAGTCCGCTGGCAGTGTCCTACGGGGACCAGCCTTTCTGGCTGCCACGCCTGAATGTTTGTAACCACGGCAGAGCTCTGCCGGCGCAATTGTGCAGCAATGCAAACTGCATCACCTGGCCAAATTTCACGGGTGTACAGGAAACCAAGGGGGATTTACAAGGGGATTCACTCGGAAGAGCCGGAGGCCTGCCGACAGCAAGATTCCGGAATTCTTCCTGTGAAACCTTGAAAGCAGTGAAATGCTCCCAGGTTGCAATAACTCAGAACCTCATTCTGAGTGTTCCCGGCAGAGATCATTCGGCTGAACACAACTGTTGACTAATTAGAGCCAGAAATAGGTAGTGCCGTCCACAGTGCTGGATGGATATTGTTGGCGTGCCAAACACCTGAGATCTAGTTCACAACACTTTCACAAAGTGCCATACGTTAGGTTCTACTTACTGCTCCGGTTGAGTAGAGTGTAGCCGTCAAAGCTGGAATCAGAACCACTCAGGTGAGAAGAACGGGAAGCAGATATACCCAGTCCGCTGGCAGTGTCCTACAGGGACCAGCCTATCTGGCTGCCACGCCTGAATGTTTGCAACCGCGGCAGGGGTAGGCAGGCGCAGTTGTGCAGCAATGCAAACTGAATAACCTCCCCAAATTTCAGGGGTGTACAAGAAACCACCGGGGATTTACAAGGAGATGTTCACCCTGAAGAGCAGGAGGCCTGCTGGCAGCAAGATTCTGGAATTCTTCCTAAGAAGCCTTGAAAGCAGTGAAACGCTCCTATGTTGCAATATCTCAGAACCTCATTCTGACTGTTCCCGGCAGAGGTCATTCAGCTGAACACAACTGTGGACTAACTGTAGCCAGATGGAGGCAGTGCCGTCCATAGTGCAGGATGGACTGTGGTGGTGTGCCAAACAACTGAGCTCTAGTTCTCAACACTTGCACAAAGTGCCATAAGTTGAGGTTCAACATACTGCTCCGGTTGAATAGAGTGTAGTCGTCAAAGCTGGAATCAGTATCACTCAGTTGAGAAGAACTGGAAGCAGATATACCCAGTCTGCTGGCAGTGCCCTACGGGGACCAGCCTATCTGGCTGCCATGCCTGAATGATTGCAACCGCGACAGAGCTAGACAGTCGAAATTATGCAGCAATGCAAACTGCATAACCTGGCCAAATTTCACGGTTGTATAAGAAACCAGGAGGAAATACAAGGAGATGTTCACCCGGAACAGCCGGAGGTCTGCCGGCAGCAAGATTCCAGAATTCTTCCTAAGAAACCTTGAACGCCGTGAAACACTCCTATATTGCAATAACTGAGAACATTATTGTGAGTGTTCCCAGCAGAGCTCATTCCGCTGAACACAACCGTGGACTAACTATAGCCAGATGTAGGCAGTGCCCTCCATAGTGCTTAATGGACAGTCGTGGCGTGCCAAACAACTGAGCTCTAGTTCTCAACACTTTCACAAAGTGCCATAAGTTGAGGTTCAACTTAGTGCTCTTGTTGAGCAGAGTGTAGCCGTCAAAGCTGGAATCAGTAGCACTCAGGTGAGAAGAACAGGAAGCAGATATACGCAGTACGCTGGCAGTGTCCTACGGGGACCAGCCTATCTGGCTGCTACGCATGAGTGTTTGCAATCTCGACAGAGCTTTGCAGGCGCAATTGGGCAGCAATGCATACTGCATAACCAGGCCAAATTTCACGTGTGTACAAGAAACCACGTGGGATTTACAAGGAGATGTTCACCTGCAACAGCCGGAGCCCTGCCCGCAGCAAGATTCCGGAATTCTTCCTGTGAAGCCTTGAAAGCAGTGAAACGCTCCTCTGTTGCAATAACTCAGAACCTCATTCAAAGTGTTCCAGGCAGAGGTCATTCGGCTGAACACAACCGTGGACTAATTAGAGACAGATGTAGGCAGTGCCGTCCATAGTGCTGGATGGACAGGGATCGCATGCCCAACAACTGTACTGTAGTTCTCAACACTTTCAGAAATTGCCCTAAGTTGAGGTTCAACTTACTGCTGCGGTTGAGTAGAGTGTAGCCGTCAAAGCTGGCATCAGTAGCACTCAGGTAAGAAGATCGGGAAGCAGATATACCCAGTCTGCTGACAGTGTCTTACCGGGAGCAGCCTATCTGGCTGCCACGCCTGAATGTTTGCAATCGCGGCAGAGCTTGGCCGGCGCAATTGTGCAGCAATGCAAACTGCATAACTTGGCCAAATTTGAGGGGTGTACAAGAAACCACGGGGGATTTACAAGGAGATGTTCACCCGGAACAGCCAGAGGCCTGCCGGCAGCAACATTCCGGAATCCTTCCTAAGAAGCCTTGAAAGCAGTGAAAGGCTCCTATGTGGCAATAACTCAGAACCTCATTGTGAATGTTCCAGGCAGAGGTCATTCGGCTGAACACAACCGTGGACTAATTAGAGCCTGATGTATGCAGTGCCGCCCATAGTTCAGGATGCACAGTGTTGGTGTGCCAAACAACTGAGATCTAGTTCTCAACACTTTCACAAAGTGCCATAAGTTGAGGATCAACTTACTGCTCCGGTTGAGCAGAGTGTAGCTGTCAAAGCTGGAATCAGTAGCACTCAGGTGAGAAGAATGGGAAGCAGATATACCCAGTCCGCTGACAATGTCTTACGGGGACCAGCCTATCTGGATGCCACTCCTGAATGTTTGCAACCGCGGCAGAGCTAGGCAGGCGCAATTGTGCAGCAATGCAAACTGCAAAAACTGGACAAATTTCACGGGTGTAGAAGAAACAACGGGGGATTTACAAGGACATGTTCACCCGATACAGCCGGAGGCCTGCTGGCAGCAAAATTCCGGAATTCTTGCTAAGAAGCCTTGAAAGCAGTGAAACGCTCCTAGGTTGCAATAACTCAGAACCGCATTCTGAGTGTTCCGGGCAGAGGTCATTCGGCTGAACACAACTGTGGACTAATTAGAGCCAGATGTAGGCAGTGCCGTCCATAGTGCTGGATGGACAGTGGTGGCGTGCAAAATACCTGAGATCTAGTTCTCAACACTTTCACAAAGTGCCATAAGTTGAGCTTCAACCTACTGCTCTGGTTGAGTTGAGTGTAGCCGTCAATGCTGGAATCAGTAGCACTCAGGTGAAAAGAATGGGAAGCAGATATACCCTGTCCGCTGGCAGTGTCCTACGGGGACCAGCCTATCTGGCTGCCACGTCTGAATGTTTGCAACCATGGCAGGGGTAGGCAGGCGCAATTGTGTAGCAATGCAAACTGCATAACCTCCCCAAATTTCAGGGGTGTACAAGAAACCACGGGGGATATACTAGGACATGTTTACCCGGAACAGCTGGAGGCCTGCCGCCAGCAAGATTCCGGAATTCTTCCTAAGAAGCCTTGAAAGCAGTGAAACTCTCCTATGTTGGAATAACTCAGAACCTCATTCTGAGTGTTCCCGGCAGAGGTCATTCGGCTGAACACAACCTTGGACTAATTAGAACCAGATGTAGGCAGTTCCGTTCATAGTACTGGATGAACACTGGTCGCATGCCCAACAACTGAGCTGTAGTTCTCAACACTTTCAGAAAGTGCCGTAAATTGAGCTTCGCCTTACTGCTCCGGTTGAGTAGATTGTAGCGGTCAAAGCTGGAATCATTAGCACTCAGGTGAGAAGAACGGGAAGCAGATATACCCAGTACGCTGGCAGTGTCCTACAGGAACCAGTCTATCTGGCTGCCACGCATGAAAATTTGTAACCCGGGCAGAGCTAGGCAGCTGCAATTGTGCAGCAGTTCAAACTGCATAATCTGGCCAAATTTCACGGTTGTACAAGAAACCACGGGGGATGTACAAGGAGATGTTCACCCGGAACAGCCAGAGGCCTGCCGGCAGCAAGATTCCGGAATTCTTCCTAAGAAGCCTTGAAAGCAGTGAAACGCTCCTATGTTGCAATAGCTCAGAACCTCATTCTGAGTGTTCCCGGCAGAGGTCATTAGGCTTAACTCATCCGTGGACTAATTAGGGCCAGATGTAGGCAGTGGAATAATTAGAGCCAGATGTAGGCAATGGACTAATTAGAGCCAGATATAGGCAGAGTTTTCGATTGGAAAACAACTGAGCTATAGTTCTCCAAACTTTCACAAAGAGCCATAAGTTGAGGTTCAACTTACTGCTCCGTTTGAGTTGGGTGTACCCGTCAAACCTGGAATCAGTAGCCCTCAGGTGAGAAGAACGGGAAGCAGGTAGAGCCAGTCCGCTGCCACGCCTGAATGTTTGTAACCACGGCAGAGCTATGCAGGCGCAATTGTGCAGCAATGCAAACTACATAACCTGGCCAAATTTCACGGGTGTCCAAGAAACCACGGGGGATTTACACGGACATGTTCACCCGGAACAGCCGGAGGCCTGTTGGCAGCAAAATTCCGGAATTTTTCCTAAGAAGCCTTGAAAGCAGTGAAACGCTCCTATGTTGCAATAACTCAGAACCTCTTTCTGAGTGTTCCCGGCAGAGATCATTCGGCTGAACACAACTGTGGAGTAATTAGAGCCAGATGTAGGCAGTGCCGTCCATAGTGATGGATGGACAGTGGTGGCGTGCCAAACAACTGAGATCTAGTTCTCAACACTTTCACAAAATGCCATAAGTTGAGGTTCAACTTACTGCTCCGGTTGAGTAGAGTGTAGCCGTCAAAGCTGGAATCAGTAGCACTCAGGTGAGAAGAACGGGAAGTAGATATATCCAGTCCGCTGGCAGTGTCCTACAGGGATGAGCCTATCTGGCTGCCAGGACTGAATGTTTGCAACCGCGGCAGAGCTAGGCAGGTGCAATTGTGCAGCAATGCAAACTGCAAAACCTGGCCAAATTTCAAGGGTGTACAAGAAACCACGGGAGATTTACAAGGAGATGTTCACCCGGAATAGCTGGAGGCCTGCTGGCAACAAGATTCCGGATTTCATCCTGTGAAGCCATGAAAGTAGTGAAACGCTCCTATGTTGCAATAACTCAGAACCTCATTCTGAGTGTTCCCGGCAGAGGTCATTCGGCTGATCACAACTGTGGACTAATTAGAGCCAGATGTAGGCAGTGCCGTCCATAGTGCTGGACGGACAGTTGTGTCGTGCCAAACAACTGAGCTCTAGTTCTCAACACTTTCTCAAAGTGCCGTAAGTTGAGGTTCAACTTACTGCTGTGGTTGAGTAGAGTGTAGGCGTCGAAGCTGGAATCAGTAGCACTCAGGTGAGAGAACGGGAAGCAGATATACCCAGTCTGCTGGCAGTGTCCTATGGGGACCAGCCTATCTGGCTGCCACGTCAGAATGTTTGCATCCACGGCAGAGCTAGGCAGGCACAATTGTGCAGCAATGCAAAGTGCAAAACCTGGCCAAATTTCACGGGTGTACAAGAAACCACGGGGGAGTTACATGGAGATGTTCACTCGGAACAGCCAGAGGCCTTCTGGCAGCAACATTCCGGAATTCTTCCTAAGAAGCCTTGAAAGCAGTTAAACGCTCCTATGTTGCAATAACTAAGGAACCTCATTCTGAGTGTTCCCGGCAGAGGTCATTCTGCTGAACATAACCGTGGACTAATTAGAGCCAGATGTAGGCAGTGCCGTCCATAGTGCTGGATGGACAGTGGTGGAGTGAAAAACAACTGAGCTCTAGTTCTCAACACTTTCACAAAGTGCCATAAGTTGAGGTTCAACTTACTGCTCCGGTTGAGTAGAGTGTAGCCGTCAAGGCTGGAATCAGTAGCACTCAGGTGAGAAGAACGGGAAGCAGATATACCCAGTCCGCTGGCAGTGTCCTAGGTGGACCAGCCTATCTGGCTGCCATGCCTGAATGTTTGCAACCACTTCAGAGCTAGGCAGGAACAATTGTGCAGCAATGCAAACTGCATAACCTGGCCAAATTTCACGGGTGTAGAAGAAACCACGGGGGACTTACATGGAGATGTTCACCCGAAACAGCCAGAGGCCTGCCGGCAGCAGCTTTCCGGAATACTTCCTAAGAAGCCTTGAAAGCAGTGAAATGCTCCTATGTGACAACAACTCAGAACCTCATTCTGAATGTTCCCGGCAGAGGTCATTCGGCTGAACTCATCCGTGGACTAATTAGAGCCAGATGTAGGCAGTGGACTAATTACAGATAGATGTAGGCAATGGACTAATTAGAGCCAGATATAGGCAGTGTTTTAATTGGAAAACAACTGAGCTTTAGTTCTCCAAATTTTCACAAAGTGCCATAATTTGAGGTTCAAGTTACTGCTCCGGTTGAGTAGAGTGTACCCGTCAAACCTGGAATCAGTAGCACTCAGGTGAGAAGAACGGGAAGCAGGTAGACCCAGTCCGCTGACAGTGTCCTACGGGGCCCAGCCTATCTGGCTGCTACGCCTGAATGTTTGCAATCTCGACAGAGCTTCGTAGGCGCAATTGTGCAGCAATTCATACTGCATAACCTGGCCAAATTTCACGTGGGTACAAGAAACCACGGGGGATTAACAAGGAGATGTTCACCCGGAACAGCCAGAGGCCTGCTGGCAGCAACATTCCGGAATCCTTCCTAAGAAGCCTTGAAAGCAGTGAAAGGCTCCTATGTGGCAATAACTCAGAACCTCATTCTGAGTGTTCCTGGCAGAGGTCATTCGGCTGAACACAACCGTGGACTAATTAGAGCCTGATGTATGCAGTTCCGTCCATAGTGCAGGATGGACAGTGTTGGTGTGCCAAACAACTGAGCTCTAGTTCTCAACACTTTCACAAAGTGCCTTAAGTTGAGGATCAACTTACTGCTCCGGTTGAGTAGATTGTAGCTATCATAGCTGGAATCAGTAGCACTCAGGTGAGAAGAACGGGAAGCAGATATACCCAGTCCGCTGGCAGTGTCCAAGGGGGACCAGCCTATCTGGCTGCCACGTCTAAATGTTTGCAACCGCGGCAGAGCTAGGCAGGCGCAATTGTGCAGCATTGCAAACTGCATAACCCGGCCTAATTTCACGGGTGTTCAAGAAATCACGGGGGATTTACAAGGAGAAGTTCACTCGGAACAGACGGAGGCCTGCCGGAAGCAATATTCCGGAATTCTTCCTGTGAAGCCTTGAAAGCAGTGAAACGCTCCTATGTTGCAATAACTCAGAACCTCATTCTGAGTGTTCCCGGCAGAGGTCATTCAGCTGAACACAACCGTGGCCTAATAAGAGCCAGATGTAGGCCGTGCCGCCATATTGCTGGATTGACAATGGTGGCGTTCCATACAACTGAGCTCTAGTTTTCAACACTCACAAAGTGCCATAAGTTGAGGTTGAACTTATTGCTCTGGTTGAGTAGAGTGTAGCGGTCAAAGCAGGAATCAGTAGCACTCAGGTGAGAATATCGGGAAGCAGATATACCCAGTCTGCTGGCAGTGTCCTACGGGGACCAGTCTATCTGGCTGCCACGCCTGAATGTTTGCAATCGCGGCAGAGCTTGGCAGGCACAATTGTGCAACAATGCAAACTGCATAACCTGGCCATATTTTACGGGTGTACAAGAAACCACGGCAGATTTACAAGGAGATGTTCAACCGGAACAGCCAGAGGCCTGCCGGCAGCAACATTCTGGAATCCTTCCTAAGAAGCCTCGAAAGCAGTGAAACGCTCCTATGTTGCAATAACTTAGAACCTCATTCTGAGTGTTCCCGGCAGAGGTCATTCGGCTGAACATAACTGTGGACTAATTAGAGCCAGATGTAGGCAGTGCCTTCCATAGTGCTGGATGGACTGTTGTGGCGTGCCAAACAACTGAGATCTAGTTCTCAACACTTTCACAAAGTGCCATAAGTTGAGGTTCAACTTACTGCTCCGGTTGAGTAGAGTGCAGCCGTCAAAGCTGGAATCAGTAGCACTCATTTGAGAAGAATGGGAAGCAGATATACCCGGTCCGCTGGCAGGGTCCTACATGGACCAATCTATCTGGCTGCCACGCCTGAATGTTTGTAACCGGGGCAGAGCTAGGCAGGCACAATTGTGCAGCAGTGCAAACTGCATAACCTGGCCAAATTTGACGGGTGTACATGAAACCACGGGGGATGTACAAGGAGATGTTCACCCGGAACAGCCAGAGGCCTGCCGGCAGCAAGATTCCGGAATTCTTCCTAAGAAGCATTGAAAGCAGTGAAACGCTCCTACGTTGCAATAACTCAGAACCTCATTCTGAGTGCTCCCGACAGAGGTCATTCGGCTGAACTCATCCGTGGACTAATTAGAGCCAGATGTAGGCAGTGGACTAATTAGAGCCAGATGTAGGCAGTGGACTAAATAGAGCCAGATGTAGGCCATGGACTAATTAGAGCGAGATATAGGTAGTGTTTTCGATTGGAAAACGACTGAGCTTTAGTTCTCCAAACTTTCACAAAGTGCCATAAGTTGAGCTTCAACTTACTGTTCCGGTTGAGTAGAGTGTACCCGTCAAACCTGGAATCAGTAGGATTCAGGTGAGAAGAACGGGAAGCAGATATACCCAGTCCGCTGGGAGTGTCTTTCGTGGACCAGCCTATCTGGCTGCCACGCCTGAATGTTTGCAACCTCGGCAGAGCTAGGCAGGCGCAATTGTGCAGCAATGCAAACTGCATAACCTGGACAAATTTCACAGGTGTACAAGAAAGCACGGGGGATTTACAAGGAGATGTTCATCCAGAACAGCTGGAGTCCTGCCTGCAGCAAGATTCGGGAATTCTTCATGTGAAGCCTTGAAAGCAGTGAAAAGCTCCTATGTTGCAATAACGCAGAACTTCATTCTGAGTGTTCCCGGCAGAGGTCATTCGGGTGAACAAAACCATGGACTAATCAGAGCCAGATGTACCCAGTGCCGTCCATAGTGCGGGATGGACAGTGGTGGCATGCCAAACAACTGAGCTCTAGTTCTCAACACTGTCACAAAGTGCCATAAGTTGAGGTTCAAATTACTGCTCCAGGTGAGTAGACAGTGTAGCCGTCAAAGCTGGAATCAGTAGCACTCAGGTGAGAAGAAGGGGAAGCAGATATAACCAGTCCGCTGGCAGTGTCCTACAGGGACCAGCCTACCTGGGTGCCACGCCTGAATGTTTGCGACCGCGGCAGAGCTAGGCAGGCGCAATTGTGCAGCAATGCAAACTGGAAAACCTGGCCAAATTTCACGGGTGTACAAAAACCACGGGGGATTGACAAGTATATGTTCACCCGGGACAGCCGGAGGCCTGCCTGCATCAAAATTCCGGAATTCATCCTGTGAAGCCTTGAAAGCAGTGAAACGCCCTATGTTGCATTAACTCAGAAGCTCATTCTGAGTGTTCCCGGCAGAGGTCATTCGGCTGAACAAAACCATGGACTAATTAGAGCCAGATGTAGGCAGTGCAGTCCATAGTGCTGGATGGACAGTGGTGGCGTGCCAAAAAACTGAGCTCTAGTTCTCCAAACTTTAACAGAGTGCCATAAGTAGAGGTTAAACTTACTGCTTCGGTTGAGTAGAGTGTAGCCGTCAAAGCATGAATCAGAAGCACTCAGTTGAGAAGAACGCGAAGGAGATATACCCAGTCCGCTGGCAGTGTCCTACGGGGACCAGCCTATCTGGCTGCCACGCCTGAATGTTTGCAACCGCGGCAGACCTAGGCAGGCGCAATTAGGCAGCAATGCAAACTGCATAACCTAGCCAAATTTCACGGGTGTACAAGAAACAACGGGGGATTTACAAGGAGATGTTCACTCGGAAAAACTGGAGGCCTGCCGGCAGCAAGATTCCAGAATTCTTCCTAAGAAACCTTGAACGCAGTGAAACACTCCTATGTTGCAATAACTTAGAACCTTATTGTGAGTGTTCGCATCAGAGCTCATTCGGCTGAACACAGCCGTGAACTAACAATAGCCAGATGTAGAAAGTTCCGTCCATAGTGCTGGAAGGACAGTGGTGGCATGCCAAACACCTGAGCTCTAGTTCTCAACACTTTCACAAAGTGCCATAAGTTGAGGTTCAACTTACTGCTCCGGGTGAGTAGAGTGTAGCCGTCAAAGCTGGAATCAATAGCACTCAGGTGAGAAGAACGGGAAGCAGATAGACCCAGTGCACTGGCAGTGTCCTACGGGGACCAGCCTATCTGGCTGCCACGCCTGAATGTTTGCAACAGCGTCAGAGCTAGGCAGGCGCAATTGTGCAGCAATGCAAACTGCATAACCTGGCCAAATTTCACGGATGTACAAGAAAACACCGGGGATTTACAAGGACATGTTCACCCAGAACAGCCGGAGGCCTGCCGGGAACAAGGTTCCGGATTTCTTCCTGAGAAGCCTTGAAAGCAGTGAAACGCTCCTATGTTGCAATAACTCAGAAACTCATTCTGAGTGTTCCCGGCAGACGTCATTCGGTTGAACACAAACGTGGACTAATTAGAGCCAGATGGATGCATTGCCGTCCATAGTGCTGGATGGACAGTTTTGGCGTGCCAAGCAACTGAGCTCTAGTTCTCCACACTTTCACAGAGTGCCATAACGTGATGTTCAACTTACTGCTCCTGTTGAGTAGAGTGTACCCGTCAAAGCTGGAATCAGTAGGACTCAGGTGAGAAGAACGGGAAGCAGATAGACCCAGTCCGCTGACATTGTCTTCGTGGACCAGCCTATCTGGCTGCCATGCCTGAATGTTTGCAACCGCGGCAGAGCTAGGCAGGCGCAATTGTGCAGCTATGCAAACTGCATAACCTGGCCAAATTTCACAGGTGTACAAGAAAGCACAGGGGATTTACAAGGAGATGTTCACCCGGAACAGCTGGAGTCCTGCCTGCAGCAAGATTCGGGAATTCTTCATGTGAAGCCTTGAAAGCAGTGAAACGCTCCTATGTTGCAATAACTCAGAACCTCATTCTGAGTGTTCCCGGCAGAGATCATTCAGCTGACCACAACCGTGGACTAATTAGAGCCAGATGTAGGTAGTGCCGTCCATAGTGCTGGATGGACAGTGGTGGAGTCCAAAACAACTGAGCTCTAGTTCTCAACACTTTCACAAAGTGCCATAAGTTGAGGTTCAAATTACTCCTTCTGTTGAGTAGAGTGTAGCCGTCAAAGCTGGAATCAGTAGCACTCATGTGAGAAGAACGGGAAGCAGAAATACCCAGTCCGCTGGCAGTGTCCTACGAGGAGCAGCCTATCTGGCTGCCACGCCTGAATGTTTGCAACCGCGGCAGAGCTAGGCAGGCGCAATTGTGCATCAATGCAAACTGCATAACATGGCCAAATTTCACGGGTGTCCAAGAAACCACGGGGGATTTACAAGGAGATGTTCACCCGGAACAGCTGGAGGCATGCGGGCAGAAAATACAGGAATTCTTCCTAAGAAGCCTTGAAAGAAGTGAAACATTCCTATGTAGCAATAACTCAGAACCTCATTCTGAGTGTTCCCGACAGAGGTCATTCGGCTGAACACAACCGTGGACTAATTAGAGCCAGATGTAGGAAGTGCCGTCCATAGTGCTGGATGGACAGCGGTCGCATTCCAAACACCTGAGATGTAGTTCTCCAAACTTTAACAGAGTGACATAAGTAGAGGTTCAACTTACTGCTTTGGTTGAGTAGAGTGTAGCCGTCAAAGCATGAATCAGAAGCACTCAGGTGAGAAGAACGGGAAGGAGATATACCCAGTCCGCTTGCAGTGTCCTACGGGGACCAGCCTATCTGGCTGCCACGCCTGAATGTTTGCAACCGCGGCATAGCTATGCAGGCACAATTCGGCAGCAATTCAAACTGCATAACCTAGCCAAAATTTACGGGTGTACAAGAAACAACGGGGGATTTACAAGGAGATGTTCACTCGGAACAACCGGAGGCCTGCCGGAAGCAAGATTCCAGAATTCGTCCTAAGAAACCTTGAACGCAGTGAAACACTCCTATGTTGCAATAACTTAGAACCTTATTGTGAGTGTTCGCAGCAGAGGTCATTCGGCTGAACACAACCGTGGACTAACTATAGCCAGATGTAGGAAGTGCCGTCCATAATGCTGGATGGACAGTGGTGGCGTGCCAAACAACTGAGCTGTAGTTCTCAACACTTTCACAAAGTGCCATAAGTTGAGGTTCAACTTACTGCTCCGGGTGAGTAGAGCGTAGCCGTCAAAGCTGGAATCAATAGCACTCAGATGAAAAGAACGGGAAGCAGATAGACCCAGTGTGCTGGCAGTGTCCTACGGGGACCAGCCTATCTGGCTGCCACGCCTGAATGTTTGCAACAGCGGCAGAGCTAGGCAGGCGCAATTGTGCAGCAATGCAAACTGCATAACCTGGCCAAATTTCACGGATGTTCAAGAAACCACAGGGGATTGACAAGCACATGTTCACCCGGAACAGCCGGAGACCTGCCGGCATCAAGATTCCCGAGTTCTTCCTGTGAAGCCTTGAAAGCAGTGAAAATCTCCTTCATAGCAATAACTCAGAACCTCATTCTGAGTATTCCCGGCAGAGGTCATTGGGGTGACCACAACCGTGGACTAATTAGGGCCAGATGTAGGCAGTGCCGTCCATAGTGCTGGATGGACAATGGTGGCGTGCCAAACAACTTAGCTCTAGTTCTCAAGCCTTTCACAAAGTGCCATAAGTTGAGGTTCAACTTACTGCTCCGGTTGATAGAGTGTAGCCGTGAAAGCTGGAATCAGTAGCCCTCAGGTGAGAAGAACGTGAAGCCGATAGACGGAATCTGCTGGCAGTGTCCTACGGGGACCAGCCTATCTGGCTGCCACGCCTGAATGTTTGCAACCGTGGCAGAGCTAGGCAGGTGCAATTGTGCAGCAATGCAAACTGCATAACCTGGCCAAATTTAACAGGGGTACAAGAAACCACGGGGGATTTACAAAGAGATGTTCACCCGGAACAGCCAGAGGCCTGCCGGCAACAAGATTCCGGAATTCTTCCTGTGAAGCCTTGAAAGCAGTGAAACGCTCCTATGTTGCAATAACTCAGAACATCATTCTGAGTGTTCCCGACAGAGGTCATTCGGCTGAACACAACCGTGGACTAATTAGAGCCAGATGTAGGCAGTGCCGTCCATAGTGCTGGATGGAGAGTGGTCGCGTGCCAAACAACTGAGCTCTAGTTCTCTAAACTTTAACAGAGTGCCATAAGTAGAGGTTTAACATACTGCTTCAGTTGAGTAGAGTGTAGCCGTCAAAGCGGGAATCAGAAGCACACAAGTGAGAAGAATGGGAAGCAGATATACCCAGTCCGCCAGCAGTGTCCTACGGGGACCAGCCTCTCTGGCTGCCACGCCTGAATGTTTGCAACCGTGGCAAAGCTAGGCAGGCGCAATTGTGCAGCAATGCAAACTGCATAACCTGGCCAAATTTCACCGGTGTACAAGAAACCACGGGGGATTTACAAGGAGATGTTCACTCAGAACAACCGGAGGCCTGCCGGCAGCAAGATTCCAGAATTCTTCCTAAGAAACCTTGAACACAGTGAGACACTCCTATGTTGCAATAACTCAGAACCTCATTGTGAGTGTTCCAGGCAGAGCTCATTCGGCTGAACACAACCGTGGACTAACTATAGCCAGATGCATGCAGTGCCGTCCATAGTACTGGCTGGGCAGTGGTGGTGTGCCAAACAACTGAGCTCTAGTTCGCAACACTTTCACAAAGTGCCATAAGTTGAGGATCAACTTACTGCTCCGGTTGAGTAGAGTGTTGCCGTCCAAGCTAGAATCAACAGCACTCAGGTGAGAAGAACGGGAAGCACATATACCTAGTACGCTGGCAGTGTCCTACGGTGTCCAGCCTATGTGGCTGCCACGCCTCAATGTTTGCAATCGCGGCAGAGCTAAGCAGTCGCAATTATGCAGCAATGCAAACTGCATAACCTGGCCAAATTTCACGGGTGTACAAGAAAAGACTGGAGAATTACAAGGACATGTTTACCCGGAACAGCCGGAGGCCTGCCAGCAGCAACATTCCGGAATTCTTCCTAAGAAGCCTTGAAAGCAGTGAAACGCTCCGAGGTTGCAATAACTCAGAACCTCATTCTGAATGTTCCCGGCAGAGGTCATTCGGCTGAACTCATCCGTGGACTAATTACAACAGGATGTAGGCAGTGGACTAATTAGAGCCAGATGTAGGCAATGGACTGATTAGAGCCAGATATAGGCAGTGTTTTCGATTGGAAAACAACTGAGCTTTAGTTCTCCAAACTTTCACAAAGTGCCATAAGTTGAGGTTCAACTTACTGCTCCGGTTGAGTAGAGTGTACCCGTCAAAGCTGGAATCAGTAGCACTCAGGTGAGAAGAACGGGAAGCAGGTAGACCCAGTCCGCTGGCAGTGTCCTACGGGGACCAGCCTATCTGGCTGCTACGCCTGAATGTGTGCAATCTCGACAGAGCTTCGTAGGTGCAATTGTGCAGCAATGCATACTGCATAACCTGGCCAAATTTCACGTGTGTACAAGAAACCACGGGGGATTTACAAGGAGATGTTCACCCGCAACAGAAAGAGGCCTGTCCGCAGCAAGATTCCGGAATTCTTCCTGTGAAGCCTTGAAAGTAGTGAAACGCTCCTATGTTGCAATAAGTCAGAACCTCATTCTGAGTGTTCCAGGCAGAGGTCATTCGGCTGAACACAACGGTGGACTAATTAGAGCCAGATGTAGGCAGTGCCGTCCATAGTGCTGGATGGACAGTGGTGGCTTGCAAAACAACTGAGCTCTAGTTCTCAACACTTTCACAAAGTGCCCTAAGTTGAGGTTCAACTTACTGCTGCGGTTGAGTAGAGTGTAGCCGTCAAATCTGGCATCAGTAGCACTCAGATGAGAAGATCGGGAAGCAGATATACCCAGTCTGCTGACAGTGTCCTACGGGGAGCAGCCTATCTGGCTGCCACGCCTGAATGTTTGCAATCGCGGCAGAGCTTGGCAGGCACAATTGTGCAGCAATGCAAACTGCATAACTTGGCCAAATTTGACGGGTGTACAAGAAACCACGGGGGATTTACAAGGAGATGTTCACCCGGAACAGCCAGAGGCCTGCCGGCAGCAACATTCCGGAATCCTTCCTAAGAAGCCTTGAAAGCAGTGAAAGGCTCCTATGTGGCAATAACTCAGAACCTCATTGTGAATGTTCCAGGCAGAGGTCATTCGGCTGAACACAACCATGGACTAATTAGAGCCTGATGTATGCAGTGCCGTCCATAGTGCAGGATGGACAGTGTTGGTGTGCCAAACAACTGAGCTCTAGTTCTCAACACTTTCACAAAGTGCCATAAGTAGAGGTTCAACTTACTGCTCCGGTTGAGTAGAGTGTAGCTGTCAAAACTGGAATCAGTAGCACTCAGGTGAGAAGAATGGGAAGCAGTTATACCCAGTCCGCTGGCAATGTCTTACGGGGACCAGCCTATGTGGCTGCCTCTCCTGAATGTTTGCAACCGTGGCAGAGCTAGGCAGGCGTAATTGTGCAGCAATGCAATCTGCATAATCTGGACAAATTTCACGGGTGTACAAGAAACCACGGGGGATTTACAAGGACATGTTCACCCAGAACAGCCAGAGGCCTGCTGGCAGGAAAATTCCGGAATTCTTCCTAAGAAGCCTTGAAAGCAGTGAAACGCTCCTAGGTTGCAATAACTCAGAACCGCATTTTGAGTGTTCCCGGCAGAGGTCATTCGGCTGAACACAACTGTGGACTAATTAGAGCCAGATGTATGCAGTGCCGACCATAGTGCTGGATGGACAGTGGTGGCGTGCCAAATATGTGAGATCTAGTTCTCAACACTTTCCCAAAGTGCCATAAGTTGAGCTTCAACCTACTGCTACGGTTGAGTAGAGTGTAGCCGTCAAAGCTGGAATCAGTAGCACTCAGGTGAAAAGAATGGGAAGCAGATATACCCTGTCCGCTGGCAGTGTCCTACGGGGACAAGCCTATCTGGCTGCCACGTCTGAATGTTTGCAACCATGGCAGGGGTAGGCAGGCGCAATTGTGTAGCAATGCAAACTGCATAACCTCCCCAAATTTCAGTGGTGTACAAGAAACCACGGGGGATATACTAGGACATGTTTACCCGGAACAGCCGGAGGCCTGCCGCCAGCAACGTTCCGGAATTCTTCCTAAGAAGCCTTGAAAGCAGTGAAACGCTCCTATGTTGGAATAACTCAGAACCTCATTCTGGGTGTTCCCGGCAGAGGTCATTCGGCTGAACACAACCTTGGACTAATTAGAGCCAGATGTAGGCAGTGCCGTTCATAGTGCTGGATGGACCCTGGTCGCATGCCCAACAACTGAGCTGTAGTTCTCAACATTTTCAGAAAGTGCCCTAAATTGAGCTTCACCTTACTGCTCCGGTTGAGTAGATTGTAGCCGTCAAAGCTGGAATCATTAGCACTCAGGTGAGAAGAACGGGAAGCAGATATACCCAGTCCGCTGGCAGTGTCCTACAGGAACCAGTCTATCTGGCTGCCACGCCTGAAAATTTGTAACCCGGGCAGAGCTAGGCAGGCGTAATTGTGCAGCAGTTCAAACTGCATAACCTGGCCAAATTTCACGGTTGTACAAGAAACCACGGGGGATGTACAAGGAGATGTTCACCCGGAACAGCCAGAGGCCTGCCGGCGGCAAGATTCCGGAATTCTTCCTAAGAAGCCTTGAAAGCAGTGAAACGCTCCTATGTTGCAATAACTCACAACCTCATTCTGAGTGTTCCTGGCAGAGGTCATTAGGCTGAACTCATCCGTGGATTAATTAGAGCCAGATGTAGGCAGTGGAATAATTAGAGCCAGATGTAGGCAATGGACTAATTAGAGCCAGATAAAGGCAGAGTTTTCGATTGGAAAACAACTGAGCTTTAGTTCTCCAAACTTTCACAAAGTGCCATAAGTTGAGGTTCAACTTACTGCTCCGGTTGAGTAGTGTGTACCCGTCAAAGCTGTAATCAGTAGCCCTCAGGTGAAAAGAACGGGAAGCAGGTAGACCCAGTCCGCTGGCAGTGTCCTACGGGGACCAGCCTTTCTGGCTGCCACGCCTGAATGTTTGTAACCACGGCAGAGCTATGCAGGCGCAATTGTGCAGCAATCAAACTGCATAACCTGGCCAAATTTCACGGGTGTACAAGAAACCACGGGGGATTTACACGGAGATGTTCACCCGGAACTGCCGGAGGCCTGTTGGCAGCAAAATTCCGGAATTTTTCCTAAGAAGCCTTGAAAGCAGTGAAACGCTCCTATGTTGCAATAACTCAGAACCTCTTCCTGAGTTTTCCCAGCAGAGATCATTCGGCTGAACACAACCGTGGACTAATTAGAGCCAGATGTAGGCAGTGCCGTCCATAGAGATGGATGGATAGTGGTGGCGTGCCAAACACCTGAGATCTAGTTCTCAACACTTTTACAAAGTGCCATAAGTTGAGGTTCAACTTACTGCTCCGGTTGAGTAGAATGTAGCCGTCAAAGCTGGAATCAGTAGCACTCAGGTGAGAAGAACGGGAAGTAGATATACCCACAGGCAGTGTCCTACGGGGACCAGCCTATCTGGTTGACACGGCTGAATGATTGCAACCGCGACAGAGCTAGACAGTCGGAATTATGCAGTAATGCAAACTGCATAACCTGGCCAAATTTCACGGGTGTACAAGAAACCACGAGGAAATACAAGGAGATGTTCACCCAGAACAGCCGGAGGCATGCCAGCAGCAAGATTACGGAATTCTTCCTAAGAATCCTTGAACGCAGTGAAACGCTCCTATGTTGGAGTAACTCAGATCCTCATTCTGAGTGTTCCCGGCAGAAGTCATTCGGCTGAACACAACAGTGGACTAATTAGAGCCAGATGTAGGCAGTTCTGTCCATAGTGCTGGAAGTACAGTGGTCGCTTGCCAAACAACTGAGCTCTAGTTCTCCAAACTTTAACAGAGTGCCATAAGTAGAGGTTCAACTTACTGCTTCGGTTGAGTAGAGTGTAGCCGTCAAAGCGGAAATTAGAAGCACTCAAGTGAGAAGAAGGGGAAGCAGATATAACCAGTCCGCTGACAGTGTCTTACGAGGAACAGACTCTCTGGCTGCCACGCCTGAATGTTTGCAACCGTGGCAGAGCTAAGTAGGCACAATTGTGCAGCAAGGCAAAATACATAAACTGGCCAAATTTCACGGGTGTACAAGAAACCACGGGGGATTTACAAGGAGATGTTCACCCGGAACAGCAGGAGGCCTGCTGGTACCAAGTTTCCGGAATTCTTCCTGAGAAGCCTTGAAAGCAGTGAAACGCCCTATGTTGCAATAACTCAGAACCTCATTCTGAGTGTTCCCGGTAGAGGTCATTCGGATGAACAAAACCGTGGACTAATTAGAGCCAGATGTAGGCAGTTCTGTCCATAGTGCTGGATGGACAGTTTTGGCGTGCCAAGCAACTGAGCTCTAGTTCTCCACAATTTCACAGAGTGCCATAACTTGAGGTTCAACTTACTGCGCCTAGTGAGTAGAGTGTAGCCGTCAAAGCTGGAATCAGTAGCACTGAGGTGAGAATAATGGGAAGCAGATAGACCCAGACCGCTGGCAGTGTCCTACAGGGACCAGCCTATCTGGCTGCCACGCCTGAATGTTTGCAACCGTGGCAGAGCTAGGCAGGCGCAATTGTGCAGCAATGCAAACTGCCTAACCTGGCCAAATTTCCCAGGTGTACAAGAAAGCACGGGGGAATTACAAGGAGATGTTCACCCGGAACAGCTGGAGGCCTGCCTGCAGCAAGATTCTGGAATTCTTCATGTGAAGCCTTGAAAGCAGTGAAACGCTCCTATGTTGCAATAACTCAGAAACTCATTCTGAGTGTTCCCGGCAGAGGTCATTCAGCTGAACACAACCGTGGACTAATTAGAGCCAGATGTACGCAGTGCTGTCCATAGTGCGGGATGGACAGTGGTGGCGTGCCAAACAACTGAGCTCTATTTCTCAACAATGTCACAAAGTGCCATAAGTTGGGGTTCAAATTACTGCTCCAGCTGAGTAGAGAGTGTAGCCGTCAAAGCTGGAATCAGTAGCACTCAGGTGAGAAGAAGGGGAAGCAGATATAACCAATCCGCTGGCAGTGTCCTTCGCGGACCGGCCTATGTGGCTGCCACGCATGAATGTTTGCAACCGTGGCAGAGCTAGGCAGGGACAATTGTGCAGCAAGGCAAACTGCATAACCTGGCCAAATTTCACGCGTGTACAAGAAACCACGGGGGATTTACAAGGAGATGTTCACCCGGAACAGCCAGAGGCCTGCCGGTACCAAGTTTCCGGAATTCTTAATGAGAAGCCTTGAGAGCAGTGAAACGCCCTATGTTGCATTAACTCAGAACCTCATTCTGAGTGTTCCCGGCAGAGGTCATTCAGCTGAACAAAACCGTGGACTAATTAGAGCCAGATGTAGGCAGTGCCGTCCATAGTGCTGGATGGACAGTTTTGGCGGGCCAAGCAACTGAGCTCTAATTCTCAACACTTTCACAGAGTGCCATAAGTTGAAGTTCAACTTACTGCTCCGGTTGAGTAGAGTGTAGCCGTCAAAGCTGGAATCAGTAGCACTCAGGTGAGAATAATAGGAAGCAGATAGACCCAGTCCGCTGGCAGTGTCCTACGGGGACCAGCCTATCTGGCTGCCTTGCCAAAACATTTGGAACCGTGGCAGAGCTACGCAGGCGCAATTGTGCAGCAATGCAAACTGCATAACCTGGCCAAATTTCACGGGTGTACAAGAAACCATGGGGGATTTACAAGGAGATGTTCAACCGGAACATTCGGAGGCCTGCCGGCAGCAAGATTCCTTAATTCTTCCTGTGAAGCCTTGAAAGCAGTGAAACGCTCCATGTTGCAATAACTCAGAACCTCATTCTGAGTGTTCCCGGCAGAGGTCATTCGGCTGAACACAACCGTGGACTAATTAGAGCCAGATGTAGGCAGTGCCGTCCATAGTGCTGGATGGACAGTGGTGGCATGCCAAACAACTGAGGTCTAGTTCTCAACACTTTCACAAAGTGCCATAAGTTGAGGTTCAATTTACTGCTCCAGTTGAGTAGAGAGTGTAGCCGTCAAAGCTAGAATCAGTAGCACTCAGGTGAGAAGAACGGGAAGCAGATATAACCAGTCCGCTGGCAGTGTCCTACGGGGACCAGCCTATAAGGCTGCCACGCCAGAATGTTTGCAACCACGGCAGAGCTAGGCAGGCACAATTGTGCAGCAATGCAAACTGGCCAAATTTCACGGGTGTACAAGAAACCACGAGGGATTTACATGGAACACTCGGAACAGACGGAGGCCTACCAGAAGCAAGATTCCGGAATTCTTCCTATGAAGCCTTGAAAGCAGTGAAACGCTCCTATGTTGCAATAACTCAGAACTTCATTCTGAGTGTTCCCGGCAGAGGTCATTCGGCTGAACCCAACAGTGGACTAATTAGAGCCAGATGTAGGCACTGCCATCCACAGTGCTGTATGGACAGTGGTGGCATGCCAAACAACTGAGCTCTAGTTCTCAGCACTTTCACAAAGTGCCGTAAATTGAGGTTCAACTTACTGCTCCCGTTGAGTAGAGTGTAGCCGTCAAAGCTGGAATCAGTAGCACTCAGGTGAGAAGAAAGGGAAGCAGATATATCCAGTCCGCTGGCAGTGTCCTACAGGGACGAGCCTATCTGGCTGCCATGCTTGAATATTTGCAACCGCGGCAGAGCTAGGCAGGCGCAATTGTGCAGCAATGCAAACTGCAAAACCTGGTCAAATTTCACGGGTGTACAAGAAACCACGGGGGATTTACAAGGAGATGTTCACCCGGAATAGCTGGAGGCCTGCTGTCAGCAAGATTCGGGAATTCTTCCTGAGAAGCCTTGAAAGCAGTGAAACGCTCCTATGTTGCAATAACTCAGAACCTCATTCTGAGTGTTCCCGGCAGAGTTCATTCGGCTGGTCACAACCGTGGACTAATTAGAGCCAGATGTAGGCAGTGCCGTCCATAGTGCTGGACGCACAGTTGTGGCGTGCCAAACAACAGAGCTCTAGTTCTGAACACTTTCTCAAAATGCCGTAAGTTGAGGTTCAACTTACTGCTCCGGTTGAGTAGAGTGTAGCCGTCAAAGCTGGAAGCAGTAGCACTCAGGTGAGAAGAAAGGGAAGCAGATATATCCAGTCCGCTGGCAGTGTCCTACGGGGACCAGCCTATCTGGCTGCCATGTCAGAATGTTTGCATCCACGGCAGACCTAGGCAGGCACAATTGTGCAGCAATGCAAAGTGCAAAACCTGGCCAAATTTCACGGGTTTACAAGAAACCACGGGGGAGTTACATGGAGATGTTCACTCGGAACAGCCGGAGGCCTTCTGGCAGCAACATTCCGGAATTCTTCCTAAGAAGCCTTGAAAGCAGTTAAACGCTCCTATGTTGCAATAACTCAGAACCTCATTCTGAGTGTTCCCGGCAGAGGTCATTCGGCAGAACATAACCGTGGACTAATTAGACCCAGATGTAGGCAGTGCCGTCCATAGTCCTGGAAGGACAGTGGTGGCGTGGAAAACAACTGAGCTCTAGTTCTCAACACTTTCACAAAGTGCCATAAGTTGAGGTTCAACTTACTGCTCTGGTTGAGTAGAGTGTAGCCGTCAAAGCTGGAATCTGTAGCACTCAGGTGAGAAGAAAGGGAAGCAAATATACCCAGTCCGCTGGCAGTGTCCTAGGTGGACCAGCCTATCTGGCTGCCACGCCTGAATGTTTGAAACCGCGTCAGAGCTAGGCAGGAACAATTGTGCAACAATGCAAACTGCATAACCTGGCCAAATTTGACGGGTGTACAAGAAACCACGGGGGATTTACAAGGAGATGTTCACCCGGAACAGCCAGAGGCCTGCCGGCAGCAACATTCCGGAATCCTTCCTAAGAAGCCTTGAAAGCAGTGAAAGGCTCCTATGTGGCAATAACTCAGAACCTCATTCTGAGTGTTCCCGGCAGAGGTCATTCGGCTGAAAACAACCGTGGACTAATTAGAGCCAGATGTAGGCAGTGCCGTCCATAGTGCTGGATGTACACTGGTGCCGTGCCAAACAACTGAGCTCTAGTTCTCAACACTTTCACAAAGTGCCATAAGTTGAGGTTCAACTTACTGCTCCGGTTGAGTAGAGTGTAGCTGTCAAAGCTGGCATCAGTAGCACTCAGGTGAGAATATCGGGAAGCAGATATAACCAGTCTGCTGGCAGTGTCCTACGGGTACCAGCCTACCTGGCTGCCACGCCTGAATGTTTGCAATCGAGGCAGAGCTTGGCAGGCGCAATTGTGCAGCAATGCAAACTGCATAACCTGGCCATATTTTACGGGTGTACAAGAAACCACGGCAGATTTACAAGGAGATGTTCACCCGGAACTGCCAGAGGCCTGCCGGCAGCAACATTCCGGAATCCTTCCTAAGAAGCCTTGAAAGCAGTGAAACGCTCCTATGTTGCAATATCTCAGAACCTCTTTCTGAGTGTTCCCGGCAGATATCATTCGGCTGAACACAACTGTGGACTAATTAGAGCCAGACGTAGGCAGTGCCTTCCATAGTGCTGGATGGACAGTGATGGCGTGCCAAACACCTGAGATCTAGTTCTCAACACTTTCACAAAGTGCCATGAGTTGAGGTTCAATTTACTGCTCCGGTTGAGTAGAGTGCAGCCGTCAAAGCTGGAATCAGTAGCACTCAGGTGAGAAGAATGGGAAGCACATATACTCAGTCCGCTGGCAGTGTCCTTCGGGGACCAGCCTATCTGGCTGCCACGCCTGAATGTTTGCAACCGTGGCAGGGGTAGGCAGGCGCAATTGTGTAGCAATGCAAACTGTATAACCTCCCCAAATTTCAAGGGTGTACAAGAAACCACGGGATATTTACAAGGACATGTTTATCCGGAACAGCCGGAGCCCTGCCGGCAGCAACATTCCGGTATCCTTCCGAAGAAGCCTTGAAAGCAGTGAAACTCTCTTATGTTGGAATAACTCAGAACCTCATTCTGAGTATTCCCGGCAGAGGTAATTCGGCTGAACACAACCGTGGACTAATTCGAGCCAGATGTAGGCAGTGCCGTCCATAGTGCTGGATGGACAGGGGTCGCATGCCCAATATCTGAGCTGTAGTTCTCAACACTTTGAGAAAATGCCCTAAGTTGAGCTTCATCTTACTGCTCCAGTTGAGTAGATTGTAGCCGTCAAAGCTGGAATCAGTAGCACTCAGGTGAAAAGAACGGGAAGTACATATATACAGTCCGCTGGCAGTGTCCTACTGGGACCAGCCTATCTGGCTGCCACGCCCGAATGTTTGCAACCGCGGCAGAGCTAGGCAGGCGCAATAGTGCAGCAATGCAAACTGCATAACCAGGCTAAATTCCACGGGTGTACTAGAAACCACGGATGATTTACAAGGAGATGTTCATCCGGAACACCGGAGGCCAGCCAGCAGCAAGATTGAGGAATTCTTCCTAAGAAGCCTTGAAAGCAGTGAAACGCTCCTATGTTGCAATAACTCAGCACCTCATTCTGAGTGTTCCCGGCAGAGGTCATTCGGCTGAACACAATCGTGGACTAATTAGAACCAGATGTAGGCAATGCCGTCCATAGTGCTGGATGGACAGTGGTGGCGTGCCAAACAACTGAGCTCTAGTTCTCAACACTTTCACAAAGTGCCATAAGTTGAGGTTCAACTTACTGCTCCTGTTTAGTAGAGTTTAGCCATCAAAGCTGGAATCAGTAGCACTCAGGTGTGAAGAAAGGGAAGCAGATATATCCAGTCCACTGGCAGTTTCCTAAGGGGACCAGCCTATTTGGCTGCCACGCCTGAATGTTTGCAACCGAGGCAGAGCTAGGCAGGCGCAATTGAGCAGCAATGCAAACTGCATAACCTGGCCAAATTTCACGGGTGTACAAGAAACCACGGGGGATTTACAAGGAGATGTAAACGCAGAACACCCGAAGGCCTGCCGGAAGCAAGATTCCAGAATTCTTCCTAAGAAACCTTGAAAGTAGTGAAACGCTCCTATGTTGCAATAACTCAGAACCTCATTCTGAGTGTTCCTGGCAGAGGTCATTCGGCTGAACACAACCGTGGACTAATTAGAGCCAGATGTAGGCAGTGACGTCCACAGTGCTGGATGGAGAGTGGTGGCGTGCCAAACAACTGAGCTCTAGTTCTCAACACTTTCACAAAGTGCCATAAATTGAGGTTCTACTTACTGCGCCGGTTGAGTAGAGTTTAGCCGTCAAAGCTGAAATCAGTAGAACTCAGGTGAGAAGAACGGGAAGCAGATATACCCAGTCCGCTAGCAGTGTCCTACGGGGACCAGACTACCTGGCTGCCACACCTGAATATTTGCAACCGCGGCAGAGCTAGTCAGGGGCAATTGTGCAGCAATGCAAACTGCATAACCTGGCCAAATTTCACGGGTGTACAAGAAACCACGGGGGATTTACAAGAAGGTGTTCACCCGGAATAGCCGGAGGCTTGCCGGCAGCAAGATTCCAGAATTCTTCCTAAGAAGCCTTGAAAGTAGTGAAATGCTCCTATGGTGCAATAAGTCAGAACCTCATTCTGAGTGTTCCCGGCAGAGGTCATTCGGCTAAACACAACCGTGGACTAATTAGAGCCAGATGTAGGCAGTGCCGTCCACAGTGCTGGATGGAGAGTGGTGGCGTGCCAAACAACTGAGCTCTAGTTCTCAACACTTTCACAAAGTGCCATAAGTTGAGGTTCTAATTACTACGCCGGTTGACTAGAGTGTAGCCGTCAAAGCTGAAATCAGTAGCACTCAGGTGAGAAGAACGGGAAGCAGATATACCCAGTCCGCTGGCAGTGTCCTACGGGGACCAGCCTACCTGGTTGCCACACCTGAATATTTGCAACCGCAGCAGAGCTAGCCAGGCGCAATTGTGCAGCAATGCAAACTGCATAACCTGGCCAAATTTCACGGGTGTACAAGAAACCACGGGGGATTTACGAGGAGGTTTTCACCCGGAATAGCCGGAGGCTTGCCGGCAGCAAGATTCCGGAATTTTTCCTGAAGGCTTGACAGCAGTGAAACGCTCCTATGTTGCAATCACTCAGAATCTCATTCTGAGTGTTCCCGGCAGAGGTCATTCGGCTGAACACAACCGTGGACTAATTAGAGCCAGATGTAGGCAGTGCCGTCCATAGTGCTGGATGGACTGTGGTGGCATGCAAAACAACTGAGCTCTAGTTTTCCACACTTTCACAAAGTACCATAAGTTGAGGTTAAACTTACTGCTCCGTTGAGTAGAGTGTATCCGTCAAAGCTGGAATCAGTAGCACTCAAGTGAGAAGAACAGGAAGCAGATACATCCAGTCCGCTGGCAGTGTCTTCCGTGGTCTAGCCTATCTGGCTGCCACGACTGAATGTTTGCAACCGCAGCAGAACTAGGCAGGCGCAATTGTGCAGCAATGCAAACTGCACAACCTGGCCAAATTTCACGGGTGTACAAGAAACCACGGGGGAATTAAAAGGAGATGTTCACCTGGAAGAGCCGGAGGCCTGCCGGTAGCAAGATAACGGAGTTCTTCCTAAGAAGCCTTGAAAGCAGTGAAACGCTCCTATGTTGCAATAACTGAGAACCTCATTCTGAGTGTTCCCGGCAGAGGTCATTCGGCTGAACACAACCGTGGACTAATTAGAGCCAGATGTAGGCAGTGCCGTCCATAGGGCTGGATGGACAGTGGTGGCGAGCCAAAAACTGAGCTCTAGTTCTCAACACGTTCACAAATTCCCATAAGGTGAGGTTAAACTTACTGCTCCGGTTGAGTAGAGTTTAGCCGTAAAAGCTGGAATCAGTAGCACTCAGGTGAGAAGAAAGGGAAGCAGATATACCCAGTCTGCTGGCAGTGTCCTTCAGTGTCCAGCCTATCTTTCTGCCACGCCTGAATATTTGCAACAGCGGAAGAGCTAGGCAGGCGCATTTGTGCAGCAATGGAAACTGCTTAACCTGGCCAAATTTCACGGGTGTACAAGAAACTTCGGGGGATTTACAAGGAGATGTACACCCGCAATAGCCGGAGGCCTACCGGCAGTAAGATTCCGGAATTCTTCCTAAGAAGCCTTGAAAGCAGTCAAACGCACCTATGTTGCAACAACTGAGAACCTCATCCTGAGTGTTCCCGGCAGAGGTCATTCGGCTGAACACAACCGTGCACTAATTACAGCCAGATGTAGGCAGTGCCCCCTATAGTGCTGGATGGACAGTGGTGGCGTGTCAAACAACTGAGCTCTAGTTCTCAACACTTTCAAAAAGTGCCATAAGTTGAGGTTCAACTTACTGCTGTGGTTGAGTAGAGTGTAGCCGTCAAAGCAGGAATCAGGAGCACGCAGGTGAGAAGAATGGGAAGCAGATATACCCAGTCCGCTTGCAGTGTCCTACTGGGTCCAGCCTGTCTGGCTGCCACGACTGAATGTTTGCAACCTCGGCAGAGCTAGGCAGGCACAATTGTGCAGCAATGCAAACTGCATAACCTGGCCAAAATTCACGGGTGTACAAGAAACCACGGCAGATTTACAAGGAGATGTTCACCCGGAACTGCCAGAGGCCTGCCGGCAGCAACATTCCGGAATCCTTCCTAAGAAGCCTTGAAAGCAGTGAAACGCTCCTATGTTGCAATATCTCAGAACCTCTTTCTGAGTGTTCCCGGCAGATATCATTCGGCTGAACACAACTGTGGACTAATTAGAGCCAGACGTAGGCAGTGCCTTCCATAGTGCTGGATGGACAGTGATGGCGTGCCAAACACCTGAGATCTAGTTCTCAACACTTTCACAAAGTGCCATGAGTTGAGGTTCAACTTACTGCTCCGGTTGAGTAGAGTGCAGCCGTCAAAGCTGGAATCAGTAGCACTCAGGTAAGAAGAATGGGAAGCACATATACTCAGTCCGCTGGCAGTGTCCTTCGGGGACCAGCCTATCTGGCTGCCACGCCTGAATGTTTGCAACCGTGGCAGGGGTAGGCAGGCGCAATTGTGTAGCAATGCAAACTGTATAACCTCCCCAAATTTCAAGGGTGTACAAGAAACCACGGGATATTTACAAGGACATGTTTATCCGGAACAGCCGGAGCCCTGCCGGCAGCAACATTCCGGTATCCTTCCGAAGAAGCCTTGAAAGCAGTGAAACTCTCTTATGTTGGAATAACTCAGAACCTCATTCTGAGTATTCCCGGCAGAGGTAATTCAGCTGAACACAACCGTGGACTAATTCGAGCCAGATGTAGGCAGTGCCGTCCATAGTGCTGGATGGACAGGGGTCGCATGCCCAATATCTGAGCTGTAGTTCTCAACACTTTGAGAAAATGCCCTAAGTTGAGCTTCATCTTACTGCTCCAGTTGAGTAGATTGTAGCCGTCAAAGCTGGAATCAGTAGCACTCAGGTGAAAAGAACGGGAAGTACATATATACAGTCCGCTGGCAGTGTCCTACTGGGACCAGCCTATCTGGCTGCCACGCCCGAATGTTTGCAACCGCGGCAGAGCTAGGCAGGCACAATAGTGCAGCAATGCAAACTGCATAACCAGGCTAAATTCCACGGGTGTACTAGAAACCACGGATGATTTACAAGGAGATGTTCATCCGGAACACCGGAGGCCAGCCAGCAGCAAGATTGAGGAATTCTTCCTAAGAAGCCTTGAAAGCAGTGAAACGCTCCTATGTTGCAATAACTCAGCACCTCATTCTGAGTGTTCCCGGCAGAGGTCATTCGGCTGAACACAATCGTGGACTAATTAGAACCAGATGTAGGCAATGCCGTCCATAGTGCTGGATGGACAGTGGTGGCGTGCCAAACAACTGAGCTCTAGTTCTCAACACTTTCACAAAGTGCCATAAGTTGAGGTTCAACTTACTGCTCCTGTTTAGTAGAGTTTAGCCGTCAAAGCTGGAATCAGTAGCACTCAGGTGTGAAGAAAGGGAAGCAGATATATCCAGTCCACTGGCAGTGTCCTATGGGGAGCAGCCTATCTGGCTGGAATGCCTGAATGTTTGCCACCGCAGCAGAGCTAGGCAGGCGCAATTGTGCAGCAAAGCAAACTGCATAACCTGGCCAAATTTCTAGGGTGTACAAGAAACAACGGCGGATTTACAAGGAGATGTTCACCCAGAACAGCCGAAGGCCTACCGACAGCAAGATTCCAGAATCCTATCTGAGAAGCCTTGAAAGCAGTGAAACGCTCCTGTGTTACAATAACTCAGAACCTCATTCTGAGTGTTCCCAGCAGAGGTCATTCGGCTGAACTTATCTGTGGATTAATTAGAGCCAGATGTAGGCAGTGGACTAATTAGAGCCAGATTTAGGCAATGGACTAATTAGAGCCAGATATAGGCAGTGTTTTCGATTGGAAAACAACTGAGCTTTAGTTCTCCAAACTTTCACAAAGTGCCATATGTTGAGGTTCAACTTACTGCTCCGGTTGAGTAGAGTGTAGCCGTCAAAGCTGGAATCAGTAGCACTCAGATGAGAAGAACGGGAAGCAGATATACCCAGTCCGCTGGCAGTGTCAGACGGGGACCAGCCTATCTTGCTGCTACGCCTGAATGTTTGCAACCGCGGCAAAGCAAGGCAGTCACAATTGTGCAGCAATGCAAACTGCATAATCTGGCCAAATTTCACGGGTGTACAAGAAACCACGGGGGATTTACAAGGAGATATTCACCCGGAACAGCCGGAGGCCTGCCGGCAGCAACATTCCAGAATTCTTCCTAAGAAGCCTTGAAAGCAGTGAAACGCTCCTATGTTGCAATAATTCAGAACGTCATTCTGAGTGTTCCCGGCAGAGGTCATTCGGCTGAACACAACCGTGGACTAATTATAGCCAGATGTAGGCTCTGCTGTCCATAGTGCTGGATGGACTGTTGTGGCGTGCCAAACAACTGAGCTCTAGTTCTCAACACTTTCCAAAGTGCCATAAGTTGAGGTTCAACTTACTGCTCCGGTTGAGTAGAGTGTAGCCGTCAAAGCTGGAATCAGTAGCACTCAGTTGAGAACAACGGAAAGCACATAGACCCAGTCTGCTGGCAGTGTCCTACAGGAACCAGCCTATCTGGCTGCCATTCCTGAATGTTTGCAACCGTGGCAGAGCAAGGCAGGCGCAATTGTGCAGCCATGCAAACTGCATAAACTGGCCAAATTTCACGGGTGTACAAGAAACCACGGGGGATTTACAAGGAGATGTTCACCCGGAACAGCCGGAGGCCTGCCGGCAGCAAGATTCCGGAATTCTTCCTAAGAAGCCTTGAAAGCAGTGAAACGCTCCTATGTTGCAATATCTCAGAACCTCATTCTGAGTATTCCCGGCAGAGGTCATTCGGCTAAACACAACCGTGGACTAATTAGAGCCAGATGTAGGCAGTGCGGTCCACAGTGCTGGATGGACAGTGGTGGCGTGCCAAACAACTGAAGTCTAGTTCTCAACACTTTCACAAAGTGCCATAAGTTGAGGTTCTACTTACTGCTCCGGTTGAGTAGAGTGTAGCCGTAAAACCTGGAATCAGTAGCACTCGGGTGAGAAGAATGGGAAGCACAAATACCCAGTCCGCTGGCAGTGTCCTACGGGGACCAGCCTATCTTGCTGCCACGCCTGAATGTTTGCAACCGCGGCAGAGCTATGCAGGTGCAACCGTGCAGCAATGCAAACTGCATAACCTGGCCAAATTTCACGGGTGTAAAAGAAACCACGGGGGATATACAAGGAGATGGTCACCCTGAACAGCCGGAGGCCTGCCCGCAGCAACATTCTGGAATCCTTCCTAAGAAGCCTTGAAAGCAGTGAAACGCTCCTATGTTGCAATAACTCAGAACCTCATTCTGAGTGTTCCCGGCAGAGGTCATTCGGCTGAACACAACCGTGGACTAATTACAGCCAGATGGAATCAGTATCCTCCATAGTGCTGGATGGACAGTGGTGGCGTTCAAAAAAACTGAGCTCTAGTTCTCAACACTTTCCGAAAGTGCCACAAGTTGAGTTTCAACTGACTGCTCCGGTTGAGTAGAGTGTAGCCGTCAAAGCTGGAATCAAGAGCACCCAGGTGAGAAGAACGGGAAGCAGATATACCCAGTCCGCTGGCAGTGTCCTACGGGGACCAGCCTTTCTGGCTGCCACGCCTGAATGTTTGCAACTGCGGCAGAGCTAGGCAGTAGCAAGTGTGCAGCAATGCAAATTGCATGACCTGGCCAAATTTCACGGCTGTACAAGAAACCACGGGGGATTTACAAGGAGATGTTCACCCGGAACAGCGGGAGGCTTGCCGGAAACAACATTCCGGAATTCTTCCTAAGAAGCCTTGAAAGCAGTGAAACGCTCCTATGTTGAAACAACTCAGAACCTCATTCTGAGTGTTCCCGGCAGAGGTCATTCGGCTGAACACAACCGGGGACTAATTAGAGCCAGATGCAGGCAGGGCCGTCCATAGTGCTGGATGGACAATGGTGGCGAGCCAAACAACTGAGCTCTAGTTCTCAACACTTTCACAAAGCGCCATAAGCTGAGGTTCAACTTACTTCTGCGGTTGAGTAGAGTGTAGCCGTCAAAGCTGGAATCAGTAGCACTCAGGTGAGAAGAACGGGAAGCAGATATACCCATTACCCTGGCAGTGTCCAACGGGGTCCAGCCTATCTGGCTGCGACGACTGAATGTTTGCAACTTCGGCAGAGCTAGGCAGGCACAATTGTGCAGCAATGCAAACTGCATAACCTGGCCAAAATTCACGGGTGTACAAGAAACCACGGGGGATTTACAAGGAGATGTTCACCCGGAACAGCCGGAGGCCTGCCGGCAGCAAGATTCCGCAACTCATCCTAAGAAGCCGTGAAAGCAGTGAAACGCTCCTATGTTGCAATAACTCAGAACCTCTTTCTGAGTGTTCCCGGCAGTGGTCATTCGGTGAACACAACCGTGGACTAATTAGAGCCAGATGTAGACAGTGCCGTCCATAATGCTGGATGGACAGTGGTCGCATGCCCAACATCTGAGCTCTAGTTCTCAACAGTTTCACAAAGTGCCCTAAGTTGAGGTTCAACTTACTTGTGCGGATGAGTAGAGTGTAGCTGTCAATGCTGGAATCAGTAGCACACAGGTGAGAAGAACGGGAAGCAGATACATCCAGTCCGCTGGCAGTGTCCTATGGGGAGCAGCCTATATGGCTGGAATGCCTGAATCTTTGCCACCGCGGCAGAGCTAGGCAGGCGCAATTGTGCAGCAAAGCAAACTGCATACCCTGCCCAAATTTCACGGGTGTACAAGAAACAACAGCGGATTTACAAGGAGATGTTCACCCAGAACAGCCGGAGGCCTACCGACAGCAAGATTCCAGAATCCTTCCTGAAAAGCCTTGAAAGCAGTGAAACGCTCCTATGTTACAATAACTGAGAACCTCATTCTGAGTGTTCCCAGTAGAGGTCATTCGGCTGAACTCATCCGTGGAATAATTAGAGCCAGATGTAGGCAGTGGACTAATTAGAGCCAGATGTAGGCAATGGACTAATAAGAGCCAGATATAGGCAGTGTTTTCGATTGGAAAACTACTGAGCTTTAGTTCTCCAAACTTTCACAAAGTGCCATATGTTGAGGTTCAACTTACTGCTCCGGTTGAGAAGAGTGTAGCCGTCAAAGCTGGAATCAGTAGCACTCAGTGGAGAAGAACGGGAAGCAGATATACCCAGTCCGCTGGCAGTGTCCTACGGGGACCAGCCTATCTGGCTGCCACGCCTGAATGTTTGCAACGGTGGCAGAGCAAGGCAGTCAAAATTGTGCAGCAATGCAAACTGCATAACCTGGCCAAATTTCACGGGTGTTCAAGATACCACGGGGGATTTACAAGGAGATGTTCACCCGGGACAGCCGGAGGCCTGCCGGCAGCAACATTCCGGAATTCTTCCTAAGAAGCCTTGAAAGCAGTGAAACGCTCCTATGTTGCATTAATTCAGAACTTCATTCTGAGTGTTCCCGGCAGAGGTCATTCGGCTGAACACAACCGTGGACTAATTAGAGCCAGATGTAGGCTCTGCTGTCCATAGTGCTGGATGCACTGTTGTGGCGTGCCAAACAACTGAGCTCTAGTTCTCAACACTTTCACAAAGTGACATAAGTTGAGGTTCAACTTACTGCTCCAGTTGAGTAGAGTGTAGCCGTCAAAGCTGGAATCAGTAGCACTCAGGGGAGAAGAACAGGAAGCAGATATACCCAGTCCGCTGGCAGTGTCCTACAGGAACCAGCCTATCTGGCTGCCACGCCTGAATGTTTGCAACCGTGGCAGAGCTAGGCAGGCGCAATTGTGCAGCCATGCATACTGCATAACCTGGCCAAATTTCACGGGTGTACAAGAAACCACGGGGGATTTACAAGGAGATGTTCACCCGGAACAGCCGGAGGCCTGCCAGCAGCAAGATTCCGGAATTCTTCCTGAGAAGCCTTGAAAGCAGTGAAACGCTCCTATGTTGCAATAACTGAGAACATCATTCTGAGTGTTGCCGACAGAGGTCATTCGGCTAAACACAACCATGGGCTACTTAGAGCCAGATGTAGGCAGTGCCGTCCATAATGCTGGATGGACAGTGGTGGCATGCCAAATAACTGAGCTCTAGTTCTCAACACTTTCACAAAGTGCCATAAGTTGTGGTTCAACTTATTGCTCCGGTTGAGTAGAGTGTAGGCAACAAACCTGGAATCAGTAGCACTCAGGTGAGAAGAACGGGAAGCAGATAGACATAGCCCGCTGGCAGTGTTCTACGGGGACCAGCCTATCTAGCTGCCACGCCTGAATGTTTGCAACCGCGGCAGAGCTAGGCAGGCGCAATTGTGCAGCAATGCAAACTGCATAACCTGGCCAAATTTCACGGGTGTACAAGAAACCACGGGGGATTTCCAAGTATCTGTTCACCAGGAACAGCCGGAGGCCTGCCGGCAGCAACATTCCGGAATCCTTCCTGAGAAGCCTTAAAAGCAGTGAAAAGCTCCTATGTTGCGATAACTCAGAACCTCATTCTGAGTGTTCCCGGTAGAGGTCATTCGGCTGAACATAAACATGGAAAAATTAGAGCCAGATGTATGTATTGCCGTCCATAGTGGTCGCATGGTAAACAACTGAGCTCTAGTTCTCCAAACGTTCCGAAAGTGCCATATGTTGAGGTTTAACTTACTGCTATGGTTGAGTAGAGTGTAGCCGTCCAAGCTGAAATCAGTAGCACTCAGGTGAGAAGAACGGGAAGCAGATATACCCAGTCTGCTGGCAGTTTCCTACGGGGAAAAGCCTATCTGGCTGATACGCCTCAATGTTCGTAACCGGGACAGAGCTAGACAGTCGCAATTATGCAGCAATGCAAACTGCATAAGCTAGCTAAATTTCACGGGTGTACAAGAAACCAGGAGGAAATACAAGGCCATGTTCATCCGGAAGAGCCGGAGGCCTGCCGGCAACAAGATTCCGGAATTCTTCCTAAGAAGCCTTGAACACAGTGAAACACTCCTATGTTGCAATAACTCAGCACCTCATTCGGAGTGTTCCCGGCAGAGGTCATTGGCTGAACATAACCGTGGACTAATTAGATCCAGATGTAGGCAATGCTGTCCATAGTGCTGGATGGACAGTGGTCGCATGCCAAACAACTGAGCTCTAGTTCTCCAAACTTTAACAGAGTGCCATAATTAGAGGTTCAACTTACTGCTTCGGTTGAGTATAGTGTAGCCGTCAAAGCGGGAATCAGAAGCACTCAGGTGAGAAGAATGGAAAGGAGATATACCCAGTCCGCTGGCCCTGGCCTACGGGGACCATCCTATCTGGTTGCCACGCCTGAATGTTTGCAACCACGTTATAGCTAGGCAGGCGCAATTATGCAGCAATACAAACTGCATAATCTAGCCAAATTTCACGGGTGTACAAGAAACCACGGGGGATTTAGAAGGAGATGTTCACTCGGAACAACCGGAGGCCTGCCGGCAGCAAGATTCTAGAATTCTTCCTAAGAAGCCTTGAAAGCAGTGAAGAACTCCTATGTTGCAATAACTCAGAACCTCATTCTTTGTGTTTCCGGCAGAGCTCATTCGGCTGAACACAACCGTGGACTAACTATAGCCAGATGCATGCAGTGCCGTCCATAGTGCTGGCTGGACAGTGGTGGTGTGCCAAACAAGTGAGCTCTAGTTCTCAACACTTTCACAAAGTGCCATAAGTTGAGGATCAACTTACTGCTCTGGTTGACTAGAGTGTAGCCGTCAAAGCTGGAATCAGTAGCACTGAGTTGAGAAGAACGGAATGCAGATATACCCAGTCCGCTGGCAGTGTCCTTCGGGGACCAGTCTACCTGGCTACCAGACCTGAATGTTTTCAACCGCGGCAGAGCTAGGCAGGCGCAATTGTGCGGTACTGCAAACTGCATAACCTGGCCAAATTTCACGGGTGTACAAGAAACCACTGGGGATTTACAAGGAGATGTTCACCCGGAACAGCGGGAGGCCTGCCGGTAGCAAGGTTCCGGAATTCTTAATAAGAAGCCTTGAAAGCAGTGAAACGCTCCTATGTTGCAATAACTCAGAACCCCATTCTGAGTGTTCCCGGCAGAGGTTATCGGGTGAACACAACCGTGGACTAACTAGAGCCAGATGTAGGCAGTGCCGTCCACAGTGCTGGATTTACAGTGGTGGCGTGCTAAACAACTGAGCTCTAGTTCTCAACACTTTCACAAAGTGCCATAAGTTGAGGTTCAACTTACTGCTCCGGTTGAGTAGAGTGTAGTCGTCAAAGCTGGAATCAGTAGCACTCTGGTTAGAACAACGGGAAGCAGATATACCCAGTCTGCTGGCAGTGTCCTACCGGGACCAGCCTATCTGGCTGCCAAGCCTGAATGTTTGCATCCGCGGCAGAGCTAGGCAGGCGCAATTGTGCATCAATGCAAACTGCATAACCTGGCCAAATTTCACGGGTGTACAAGAAACCACCGGGGATTTACAAAGAGATATTCACCCGGAACAGACGGAGGCCTCCCGGCAGCAAGATTCCAGAATCCTTCCTAAGAAGCTTCGATAGCAGTGAAAGGCTCCTATGTTGCAATAACTCAGAACCTCATTCTGTGTGTTCCCCGCAGAGGTCATTCGGCTGAACTCAACCGTGGATTAATAGAGCAAGAGGAAGGCAGTGGCGTCCATGGTGCTGGATGGACAGTGGTAGCGTGCCAAACAACTGAGCTCTAGTTCTCAACACTTTCACAAAGTGCCATAAGTTGAGTCTCAACATACTGCGCCGGTTTAGTAGAGTGTAGCCATCAAAGCTGGAATCAGTAGCACTCAGGTTAGAAGAATGGGAATCAGATATACCCAGTCCGCTGACAGTGTCCTACGGGACCAGCCTATCTGGCTGCCAAGCCTGAATGTTTGCAACTGCGGCAGAGCTAGGCAGGCGCCATTTTGCAGCAATGCAAACTGCATAACCTGGGCAAATTTCACGGGTGTACAAGAAACCACGGGGGATTTACAAGGAGATGTTCACCCGGAACAGCCGGAGGCTTGCCACCAGTAAGATTCCGGAATTCTTCCTGTGAAGCCTTGATAACAGTGAAACGCTCCTATGTGGCAATAAATCAGAAACTGATTGTGAGTGTTCCCGGCAGAGGTCATTCGGCTGAACACAACCGTGCACTAATTAGAGCCAGATGTAGGCAGTGCCGTACATAGTGCTGGATGGACACTGTCGGTTTAGTAGAGTGTAGCCATCAAAGCTGGAATCAGTAGCACTGAGGTTAGAAGAACGGGAAGCTGATATATGCAATCTGCTGGCAAAATCCTACGGGGACACGCCTATGCCTGTCACGCCTGAATGTTTGCCACTGCGGCAGAGCTAGGCAGGCGCAATTGTGCAGCAATGGAAACTGCATTATCTGGCCAAATTTCACGGGTGTACAAGAAAACAGGGGGGATTTACAAGGAGATGTTCACCCGGAACAGCCGGAGGCCTGCTGGCAGCAAGATTCCGGAATCCTTCCTAAGAAGCCTTGAAAGCAATGAAATGCTCCTATGTTGCCATAACTCAGAACCTCATTCTGAGTGTTCCCGGCAGAGGTCATTCGGCTGAACACAACCGTGGACTAATTACAGCCAGATGTATGCAGCGCCGTCCATAGTGCTGGATGTACAGTGGTGGCGTGCCAAACAACTGAGCTCTAGTTCTCAACATTTTCACAAAGTGCCATAAGTTGAGGTTCAACTTACTGCTCCGGTTGAGTAGAGTGTAGTCGTCAAAGGTGGAATCAGTAGCACTCAGGTGAGAAGAACGGGAAACTGATAGACCCAGTCTGCAGGCAGTGTCCTACGGGAACCAGCCTATCTAGCTGCCACGCGTGAATATTTGCAACCGCGGCAGAGCTAGACAGGCACAATTGTTCAGCAATGCAAACTGCATAACCGGGCTAAATTTCACGGGTGTAAAAGAAACCACGGGGGATTTACAAGGAGATGTTCACCCGGAACAGCCGGGGCCTGCTGGCAGCAAGATTCCGGAATTCTTCCTAAGAAGCCTTGAAAGCAGTGAAACTCTGCTATGTTGCAATAACTCAGAACCTCATTCTGAGTGTTCCTGGAAGAGGTCATTCGGTTGAACACAACCGTGGACTAATTAGAGCCAGATGTATGCAGTGCCGTCCATAGTGCTGGATGGACAGTGGTGGCGTGTCAAACAACTGAGCTCTTGTTCTCAACACTTTCACACAGTGCCATAAGTTCAGGTTCAACTTACTGCTCCGGTTTAGTAGAGTGTAGCCGTCAAAGCTGGAATCAGTACCACTCAGGTGAGAAGAACGGGAAGCAGATAGACCCAGTCCGCTGGCAGTGTCCTATGGGGACCAACCTATCCAGCTGCCATGCCTGAATGTTTGCAACTGCGGCAGAACAAGGCTGGAGCAATTGTGCAGCCATGCAAACTGCATAACCTGGCCAAATTTCACGGGTGTACAAGAAAACACGGGGCATTTACGAGGACATGATCACCCGGAACAGCCGGAGGCCTGCCGGCAGCAATATTCCGTAATCCTTCCTAAGAAGCCTTGAAAGCAGTGAAATGCTCCTATGTTGCAATAACTCAGAACCCCATTCTGAGTGTTCCCGGCAGAGGTCATTCGGCTGAACACAACCATGAACCTATTAGAGCCAGATGTAGGCAGTGCCGTCCAAACTGCTGGATGGACTGTGGTCGCGTGCCAAACAACTGAGCTCTAGATCTCAACACTTTCACAAAGTGCCATAAGTTGAGGTTCAAATTACTGCTCCGGTTGAGTAGAGTGTAGCCGTCAAACCTGCAATCACTAGCACTCAGGTGAGAAGAACGGGAAGCAGATATACTCAGTCCGCTGGCAGTGTCCTATGGGGACCAGCCTATCTGGCTGCCACGCCTGAATGTTTGCCACCACGGCTGAGCTAGGCAGGCGCAATTGTGCAACAGTGCAAACTGCATAACCTGGCCAAATTTCACGGCTGTACAAGAAACCATGGGTGATTTACAAGGAGATGTTCAGTCGGAACTGCCGGAGGCCTGCCGGGAGCAACATTCAGGAATCCTTCCTGAGAAGCCTTGAAAGCAGTGAAAGTCTCCTATGTTGCAATAAGTCAGAACCTCATTCTGAGTGTTCCCGGCAGAGGTCATTCGGCTGATCCCAACCGAGGACTAATTATAGCCACATGTAGGCAGTGCCGTACATAGTGCTGGATGGACACTGCCGGTTTAGTAGACTCTAGCCATCAAAGCTGGAATCAGTTGTACTCAGGTGAGAAAACGGCAAGGAGATATACCCAGTCCGCTGACAGTGTCCTACGGGGACCAGACTATCTGGCTGCCACGCCTGAATGTTTGCAACCGTCCCAGAGCTAGGCAGGCGAATTTGTGCAGCAATGCTAACTGCATAACCTCGCCAAATTTCACGGGTGTACAAGAAACCACGGGGGATTTACAAGATGTTCACCCGGAATAGCCGGAGGCCTGCCAGCAGCAAGTTTCGGGAATCCTTCCTAAGAAGCCTTGAGAGCAGTGAAAGGCTCCTATGTAGCAATAATTCAGACCTTCATTCTGAGTGTTCCCAGAAGAGGTCATTCGGCTGAACACAACCATGGACTAATTAGAGCCAGATATAGGCAGTGCCGTCCATAGTGCTGGATGGACAGTGGTGGCGTTCCAAACAACTGAGCTCTAGTTCGCAACACTTCCACAAAGTGCCATAAGTTGAGGTTCAACTTACTGCTCCGGTTTAGTAGAGTGTAGCCGTCAAAGGTGGAATTAGTAGCACTCAGGTGAGAAGAACTGGAAGCAGATGGACCCAAACCTCTGGCAGTGTCCTAAGGGGATCAGCATATCTGGCTGCAATGCCTTAATGTTTGCAACCCCGGTACAGCTGGGCAGGCACAATTGTGCAGCAATGCAAATTGCATAACTAGGCAAATTTCACGGGTGTACAAGAAACCAAGGGGGATTTACAAGGAGATGTTCACCCGGAACAGCCGAAGACCTGCCGGCAGCAAGATTCCGGAATCCTTCCTAAGAAGGTTTGAAAGCAGTACAACGCTCCTATGTTGCAATAACTCAGAACCTCATTCTGAGTGTTCCGGGCAGAGGTCATTCGGCTGAACTCAACCGTGGATTAATAGAGCCAGATGAAGGCAGTGACGTCCATGGTGCTGGATGGACAGTGGTAGTGTGCCAAACAACTGAGCTCTAGTTCTCAACACTTTCACAAAGTGCCATAAGTTGAGGTTCAACTTACTGCTCCGGTTGAGTAGAGTATAGCCGACAAATCTGGAATCAGTAGCACTCAGGTTAGAAGAATGGGAATCAGATATACCCAGTCCGCTGACAGTGTCCTACGGGACCCGCCTATCTGGCTGCCACGCCTGAATGTTTGCAACCGCGGCAGAGCTAGGCAGGCGCCATTTTGCAGCAATGCAAACTGCATAACCTGGCCAAATTTCAAGGGTGTACAAGAAACCACGGGGGATTTACAAGGAGATGTTCACCCGGAACAGCCGGAGGCTTGCCACCAGTAAGATTCCGGAATTCTTCCTGTGAAGCCTTGATAACAGTGAAACGCTCCTATGTGGCAATAAATCAGAAGGTCATTCTGAGTGTTCCCGGCTCAGGTCATTCGGCTGACGACAACCATGGACTAATTAGAGCCAGATGTCGGCAGTGCCGTACATAGTGCTGAATGGACACAGCCTGTTTAGTACAGTGTAGGCTTTAAAGCTGGAATCAGTAGCACTCAGGTGAGAAGAACGGGAAGCAGATAGACCCAGTACTCTGACAGTGTCCTACGGGGACCAGCTTATCTGGCTGCCACGCCTGAATGTTTGCAACCCCGGGAGAGCTAGTCTGGCGCAATTTTGCAGCAATGCAAACTGCATAACCTGGCCAAATTTCACGTTTGTGCAAGAAAGCACCTGGGATTTACAAGGAGATGTTCACCCGGAACAGCCGGAAGCCTGTCGGCAACAAGTTTCTGGAATTCTTCCTAAGAAGCCTTGAAAGCAGTGAAATACTCCTATGTTGAAATAACTGAGAACCTCATTCTGAGTGTTCCCGGCAGAGGTCATTCGGCTGCACACAACCGTGGACTAATTAGAGCCAGATGTAGGCAGTTCCTCCATAGTGCTGGATGGAAAGTGGTCGCGTGCCAAACAACTGAGCTCTAGTTCTCAACACTTTCACAAAGTGCCATTATTTGAGGTTCAACTTACTGCTGCGGTTGAGTAGAGTGTAGCCGTCAAAGCTAAAATCAGTAGCACTCAGGTGAGAACGGGAAGCAGATATACCCAGTCTGCTCGCAGTGTCCTACGGGGTCCAGCCTATCTGGCTGCCACGCCTGAATGTTTGCAACCGCGGCAGAACTAGGCAGGCGCAATTGTGCAGCAATGCAAACTGCATACGCTGGCCAAATTTCATGGGTGTACAAGAAACCACGGGGGATTTACAAGGAGATGTTCACCCGGGACATCCGGAGGCCTGCCAGCAGCAACATTCCGGAATCCTTGGTAAGAAGCCTTGAAAGCAGTGAAATGCTCCTATGTCGCAATAACTCAGAAGCTCATTCTGAGTGTTCCCGGCAGAAGTCATTCGGCTGAACACAACCATGGACTAATTAGAGCCAGATGTAGGCATTATGGTCCATAGTCCTGGATGGACAGTGGTGGCGTGCCAAACAACTGAGCTCTAGTTTTCAACACTTTCACAAAGTGCCATAAGTTGAGGTTCCACTTACTGCTCCGGTTGAGTACAGGGTAGAGGTCAAAGCTAGAATCAGTAGCACTCAGGTGAGAAGAACGGGAAGCACATAGACCCAGTCCTCTGGCAGTGTCCTACGGGGTCCAGCCTATCTGGCTGCCACGCCTGAATGTTTGCAACCGCGGCATAGCTAGGCAGGGACCATTGTGCAACAATGGAAACTGCATAACCTGGCCAAATTTCACGGGTTTACAAGAAACCTCGGGGGATTTACAAGGAGATGTTCCCCCGGAACAGCCGGAGGCCTGCCGGCAGGAAGATTCCGGAATCTTTCCTGAAAAGCCTTGAAAGCAGTGAAAGGCTTCTATGTTGCAATAAATCAGAACCTCATTCTGAGTGTTCCCGGCAGAGGTCATTCGGCTGAACAAAACCGTGGACAAACTAGAGCCAGATGTATGCATTGCCGTCCATAGTGGGGGATGGACACTGCCGGATGAGTAGTGTATAGCCGTCAAAGCTGGAATCAGTAGCACTTTGGTGGGAAGAACGGGAAGCAGATATATGCAGTCCGCTGGCAGTGTCCTACAGGGACCAGCCTATCTGGCTGCCACGACTGAATGTTTACAACCGCGGCAGAGCTACGAGGGCGCAATTGTGCAGCAATGCAAACTGCATAACCTGGCCAAATTTCACGGGTGTACAAGAAACCACGGGGGATTAACAAGGAGATGTTCATCCGGAACAGCCGGAGACCTGCCGGCAGCAAGATTCCGGAATTCTTCCTGTGAAGCCTTGAAAGCAGTGAAACGCTCCTATGTTGCAATAACTCAGAACCTCATTCTAAGTGTCCCGGCAGAGGTCATTCGGCTGAACACAACCATGGACTAATTAGAGCCAGATGTTGGCAGTGCCGTCCATAGTGCTGGAGGGACAGTGGTGGCGTGCCAAACAACTGAGCTCTCGTTCTCAACACTTTCACAAAGTGCCATAAGTTGAGGTTCAACTTACTGCTCCGGTTGAGTAGAGTGTAGCCGTCAAAGCTGGAATCAGTAGCACTCAGGTGAGAAGAACCGGAAGCAGTTATACCCAGTATGCTGGCAGTGTCCTACAGGGACCAACCTATCTGGCTGCCACGCCTGAATGTTTGCAACTGTGGCAGAGCTAGCCAGGCACAATTGTGCAGCAATGCAAACTGCATAACCTGGCCAAATTTCACGGGTGAACAAGAAACCACGGGGGATTTACAAGGAGATGTTCACCCGGAATAGTCAGAGGCCTGCCGGCAGCAACATTCTGGAATTCTTTCTAAGAAGCCTTGAAAGCAGTGAAATACTCCTATGTTGCAATAACTCAGAACCTCATTCTGAGTGTTCCCCGCAGAGGTCATTCTGCTGAACACAACCGTGGACTAATTAGAGCCAGATGTAGGCAGTGCCGTCCATAGTGCTGGATGGACTGTGGTGGAACGCCAAACAACTTAGCTCTAGTTCTCAACACTTTCACAAAGTGCCATAAGTTGAGGTTGAACTTACTGTTCCGGTTGAGTAGAGTGTAGCCGTCAAAGCTGGAATCAGTAGCACTCAGTTGAAAAGAAGAGGAAGCAGATATAAACAGTCCGCTGGCAGTGTCCTACGGGGACCAGCCTATCTGGCTGCCACCCCTCAATGTTTGCAACGGCGGCAAACTAGGCAGGCGCAATTGTGCAGCAATGCACACTGCATATCATGGCCAAATTTCATGGGTGTACAAGAAACCACTGGGGATTTACAAGGAGATGGTCACCCGGAAGAGTCAGAGGCCTGCCGGCAAAAACATTCGGGAATTCTTCCTAAGAAGCTTTGAAAGCAGAGAAATGCTCCTAAGTTGCAACAATCAGAACCTCATTCTGAGTGTTCTTGGCAGAGGGCATTCGGCTGAAGACAACCGTGGACTAATTAGAGCCAGATGTACACAGTGTCGTCCATATTGATGGAAGGACCGTGGTGGCATGCCAAACAACGGAGCTCTAGTTCTCAACACTTTCATAAAGTGCCATAAGTTGAGGTTCAACTTACTGCTACTGTTGAGTAGAGTGTAGCCGTCAAAGCTGGAATCAGTAGCACTCAGGTGAGAAGAACGGGAAGCACATATACCCAGTCCGATGGTAGTGTACTACGAGGTCCAGCCTCTCTGGCTACCACGCCCGAATGTTTACAACCACGGCAGAGTTAGGCAGGCGCAATTGTGCAGCAATGCAATCTGCATAACCTGGACAAATTTCACGGTTGTACAAGAAACCACCGGGGATTTACAAGGAGATGTTCCCCCGGAACTGCCGGAGGCCTGCCGGCAGCAACATTCCGGAATTCTTCCTGTGAAGCCTTGAAAGCAGTGAAACGCTCCTATGTGGCAATAACTCAGAACCTCATTCTGAGTGTTCTCGGCAGAGGTCATTCGGCTGAACACAACCGTGGACTAATTAGAGCCTGATGTATGCAGTGCCGTCCATAGTGCAGGATGGACAGTGCTGGCGTGCCAAACAACTGAGCTCTAGTTCTCAACACTTTCACAAAGTGCCATAAGTTGAGGTTCAACTTACTGCTCCGGTTGACTAGAGTGTAACCGTCAACGCTGGAATCAGTAGCACTCAGTTGAGAAGAACGGAATGCAGATATACCCAGTCCGCTGGCAGTGCCCTACGGGGACCAGTCTATCTGGCTGCCAGACCTGAATGTTTGCAACCGCGGCAGAGCTACGCAGGCGCAATTGTGCGGTAATGCAAACTGCATAACCTGGCCCAATTACACGGGTGTACAAGAAACCACTGGGGATTTACAAGGAGATGTTCACCCGGAACAGCCGGAGGCCTGCCGGTAGCAAGGTTCCGGAATTCTTCATAAGAAGCCTTAAAAGCAGTGAAACCCTCCTATGTTGCAATAACTCAGAACCCCATTCTGAGTGTTCCCGGCAGAGGTTATTCGGCTGAACACAACCATGGACTAACTAGAGCCAGATGTAGGCAGTGCCGTCCATAGTGCAGGATGGACAGTGCTGGCGTGCCAAACAACTGAGCTCTAGTTCTCAACACTTTCACAAAGTGCCATAAGTTGAGGTTCAACTTACTGCTCCGGTTGAGTAGAGTATAGCCGACAAATCTGGAATCAGTAGCACTCAGGTTAGAAGAATGGGAATCAGATATACCCAGTCCGCTGACAGTGTCCTACGGGACCCGCCTATCTGGCTGCCACGCCTGAATGTTTGCAACCGCGGCAGAGCTAGGCAGGCGCCATTTTGCAGCAATGCAAACTGCATAACCTGGCCAAATTTCAAGGGTGTACAAGAAACCACGGGGGATTTACAAGGAGATGTTCACCCGGAACAGCCGGAGGCTTGCCACCAGTAAGATTCCGGAATTCTTCCTGTGAAGCCTTGATAACAGTGAAACGCTCCTATGTGGCAATAAATCAGAAGGTCATTCTGAGTGTTCCCGGCTCAGGTCATTCGGCTGACGACAACCATGGACTAATTAGAGCCAGATGTCGGCAGTGCCGTACATAGTGCTGAATGGACACAGCCTGTTTAGTAGAGTGTAGGCGTTAAAGCTGGAATCAGTAGCACTCAGTTGAGAACAACGGGAAGAACATAGACCCAGTCCGCTGGCAGTGTCCTACAGGAACCAGCCTATCTGGCACCCACGCCTGAATGTTTGCAACCGCGGCAGAGCAAGGCAGTCACAATTGTGCAGCAATGCAAACTGCATAACCTGGCCAAATTTCACGGGTGTACAAGAAACCACGGGGGATTTACAAGGAGATGTTCACCGGGAACAGCCGGAGGCCTGCCGGCCGCAACATTCCGGAATCCTTCCTGAGAAGCCTTGAAAGCAGTGAAACGCTCCTATGTTGCGATAACTCAGAACCTCATTCTGAGTGTTCCCGGAAGAGGTCATTCGGCTGAACATAAACGTGGAAAAATTAGAGCCAGATGTAGGCAGTGCCGTCCATAGTGCTGGGCGGAGAGTGGTCGCATGCTAAACAACTGAGCTCTAGTTCTCCAAACATTCCGAAAGTGCCATAAGTTGAGGTTCAACTTACTGCTATGGTTGAGTAGAGTGTAGCCGTCCAAGCTGGAATCAGTAGCACTCAGGTGAGAAGAACGGGAAGCAGATATACCCAGTCCGCTGGCAGTGTGCTATGGGGAAAAGCATGACTGGCTGATACGCCTGAATGTTTGCAACTGTGACAGAGCTAGACAGTCGCAATTATGCAGCAATGCAAACTGCATAATCTAGCCAAATTTCACGGGTGTACACGAAACCACGGGGGATTTTGAAGGAGATGTTCACCCGGAACAGCCGGAGGTCTGCCGGCAGCAAGATTCCGGAATTATTCCTGTAAAGCCTTGAAAGCAGTGAAACGCTCCTATGTGGCAATAATTCAGAAGCTCATTCTGAGTGTTCCCGGCACAGGTCATTCGGCTGAACACAACCGTGGACTAACTAGAGCCAGATGTAGGCAGTGCCGTCCATAGTGCTGGATTTACAGTGGTGGCTTGCCAAACCACTGAGCTCTAGTTCTCAACACTTTCACAAAGTGCCATAAGTTGAGGTTCAACTTACTGCTCCGGTTGAGTAGAGTGTAGTCGTCAAAGCTGGAATCAGTAGCACTCTGGTGACAAGAACGGGAAGCAGATAGACCCTGTCCGCTGGCAGTGTCCTATGGGGACCAGCCTATCTGGCTGCCAGGCCTGAATGTTTGCATCCGTGGCAGAGCTAGGCAGGTGCAATTGTACAGCAATGCAAATTGCATAACCTGGCCAAATTTCACGAGTGTACAAGAAACCACCGGGGATTTACAAAGAGATGTTCACCCGGAACAGACGGAGGCCTCCCGGCAACAAGATTCCAGAATCCTTCCTAAGAAGGTTCCATAGCAGTGAAACGCTCCTATGTTGCAATAACTCAGAACCTCATTCTGTGTGTTCCCGGCAGAGGTCATTCGGCTGAACACAACCATGGACTAATTAGAGCCAGATGAAGGCAGTGGCGTCCATGGTGCTGGATGGACAGTGGTAGCGTGCCAAGCATCTGAGCTCTAGTTCTCAACACTTTCACAAAGTGCCATAAGTTGAGGTTCAACTTACTGCTCCGGGTTAGTAGAGTGTAGCCATCAAAGCTGGAATCAGTAGCACTCAGGTTAGAAGAACGGGAATCAGATATACCCAGTCCGCTGACAGTGTCCTACGGGACCAGCCTATCTGGCTGCCAAGCCTGAATGTTTGCAACCGCAGCCGAGCTAGGCAGTAGCAATTGTGCAGCAATGCAAACTGCATAACATGGCCCAAAATTCACGGGTGTACAAGAAACCACGGGGGATTTACAAGGAGATGTTCACCCGGAACAGCCGGAGGCTTGCCACCAGTTAGATTCCGGAATTCTTCCTGTGAAGCCTTGAAAACAGTGAAACGCTCCTATGTGGCATTAAATCAGAACCTCATTCTGAGTGTTCCCGGCAGAGGTCATTCGGCTGACGACAACCGTGGACTATTTAGAGCCAGATGTAGGCAGTGCCGTACATAGTGCTGGAAGGACACTGCCGGTTTAGTAGAGTGTAGCCGTCAAAGCTGGAATCAGTAGCACTCAGGTGAGAAGAATGGGAAGCAGATATAAACAGTTCGTTGGCAGTGTCCTACGGGGACCAGCCTTTCTGGCTGCCACGCCTGACTGTTTGCCAGGGCGGCAGAGCTAGGCAGGCGCAATTGTGTAGCAATGCAAACTGCATAACCTGGTGAAATTTCACGGTTGTACAAGAAACCACTGGGGATTTACAAGGATATGTTCAACGGGAACAGCCGGAGGCCTGCCGGAAGCAAGATTCCGGAATTCTTCCTAAGAAGCCTTGAAAGCAGTGAAACGCTCCTATGTTGCAATAACTCAGAACCTCATTCTGAGTGTTTCCGGCAGAGGTCATTCGGCTGAACTCATACGTGGACTAATTAGAGCCACATGTAGGCAGTGGACTAATTAGAGCCAGATGTAGGCAATGGACTAATTAGAGCCAGATATAGACAGTGATTTCGATTGGAAAACAACTGAGCTTTAGTTCTCCAAACTTTCACAACGTGCCATAAGTTGAGGTTCTACTTACTGCTCCGGTTGAGTAGAGTGTAGCCGTCACAGCTGGAATCAGTAGCACTCAGTTGAGAAGAACCGGAAGCAGAAATACCCAGTCCGCTGGCAGTGTCCTACGGGGACCAGCTTATCTGGCTGCCACGACTGAATGTTTGCAACCGCGGCAGAGCAAGGCAGTCACAATTGTGCAGCAATGCAAACTGCATAACCTGGCCAAATTTCACGGGTGTACAAGAAACCACGGGGGATTTACAAGGAGATGTTCACCCGGAACTGCCGGAGGCCTGCCGGCAGCAACATTCCGGAATTCTTCCTAAGAAGCCTTGAAAGCAGTGAAACGCTCCTATGTTGCAATAACTCAGAACTTCATTCTGAGTGTTCCCGGCAGAGGTCATTCGGCTGAACACAACCGTGGACTAATTAGAACCAGATGTAGGCTCTGCTGTCCATAGTGCTGGATGGACTGTTGTGGCGTGCCAAACAACTGAGCTCTAGTTCTCAACACTTTCACAAAGTGTCATAAGTTGAGGTTCAACTTACTGCTACGTTTGAGTAGAGTGTAGCCGTCAAAGCTGGAATCAGTAACACTCAGTTGAGAACAACGGGAAGAACATAGACCCAGTCCGCTGGCAGTGTCCTACAGGAACCAGCCTATCTGGCACCCACGCCTGAATGTTTGCAACCGCGGCAGAGCAAGGCAGTCACAATTGTGCAGCAATGCAAACTGCATAACCTGGCCAAATTTCACGGGTGTACAAGAAACCACGGGGGATTTACAAGGAGATGTTCACCGGGAACAGCCGGAGGCCTGCCGGCCGCAACATTCCGGAATCCTTCCTGAGAAGCCTTGAAAGCAGTGAAACGCTCCTATGTTGCGATAACTCAGAACCTCATTCTGAGTGTTCCCGGAAGAGGTCATTCGGCTGAACATAAACGTGGAAAAATTAGAGCCAGATGTAGGCAGTGCCGTCCATAGTGCTGGGCGGAGAGTGGTCGCATGCTAAACAACTGAGCTCTAGTTCTCCAAACATTCCGAAAGTGCCATAAGTTGAGGTTCAACTTACTGCTATGGTTGAGTAGAGTGTAGCCGTCCAAGCTGGAATCAGTAGCACTCAGGTGAGAAGAACGGGAAGCAGATATACCCAGTCCGCTGGCAGTGTGCTATGGGGAAAAGCGTGACTGGCTGATACGCCTGAATGTTTGCAACTGTGACAGAGCTAGACAGTCGCAATTATGCAGCAATGCAAACTGCCTAACCTGGCCAAATTTCACGGGTGTACAAGAAACCAGGAGGAAATACAAGGAGATGTTCACCCGGAAGAGCCGGAGGCCTGCCGGCAGCAAGATTCCGGAATTCTTCCTAAGAAGCCTTTTACAAGTGAAACACTCCTATGTTGCAATAACTCAGCACCTCATTCTGAGTGTTCCCGGCAGAGGTCATTTGGCTGAACACAACCGTGGACTAATTAGAGCCAGATGTAGGCATTGCTGTCCATAGTGTTGGATGGACAGTGGTCGCGTGCCAAACAACTGAGCTCTATTTCTCCAAACTTTAACAGAGTGTCATAAGTAGAGGTTCAACTTACTGCTTCGGTTGAGTGTGGTGTAGCCGTCAAAGCGGGAATCAGAAGCACTCAGATGAGTAGAATGGGAAGCAGATATACCCACTCCGCTGGCCCTGGCCTACGGGGACCTGCCTATCTGGCTGCCACGCATGAATGTTTGCAACCGTGGCATAGCTAGGCAAGCCCAATTATGCAGCAATACAAACTGCATAATCTAGCCAAATTTCACGGGTGTACAAGAAACCACGGGGGATTTAGAAGGAGATGTTCACTCGGAACAACCGGAGGCCTGCTGGCAGCAAGATTCTAGAATTCTTCCTAAGAAGCCTTGAAAGCAGTGAAACACTCCTATGTTGCAATAACTCAGAACCTCATTGTGAGTGTTCCCAGCAGAGCTCATTCGGCTGAACACAACCGTGGACTAACTATAGCCAGATGCATGCAGTGCCGTCCATAGTGCTGGCTGGACAATGGTGGTGTGCCAAACAAGTGAGCTCTAGTTCTCAACACTTTCACAAAGTGCCATAAGTTGAGGATCAACTTACTGCTCTGGTTGAGTAGAGTGTAGCCGTCATAGCTAGATTCAGCAGCACTCAGGTGAGAACAGGAAGCAGATATACCCAGTCCGTTGGCAGTGTCCTACGGTGTCCAGCCTATCTGGCTGCCACGCCTCAATGTTTGCAACCGCGGCAGAGCTAAGCAGTCGCAATTATGCAGCAATGCAAACTGCATAACCTGGCCAAATTTCACGGATGTGCAAGAAACCACGGGAGATTTACAAGGACATGTTTACCCGGAACAGCCGGAGACCTGCCGGCAGCAAGATTCCGGAATTCTTCCTAAGAAGCCTTGAAAGCAGTGAAACGCTCCTATGTTGCAATAACTCAGAATCTCATTTTGAGTGTTCCCAGCAGAGGTCATTCGGCTGAACACAACCATGGACTAATTAGAGCCAGATGTAGGCAGTGCCGTCCATAGTGCTGGATGGACTGTGGACGCATGCCCAACATCTGAGTTCTAGTTCTCAACACTTTGAGAAAGTGCACTAAGTTGAGCTTCAACTTACTGCTCCGGTTGACTAGAGTGTAGCTATCAAAGCTGAAATCAGTAGCACTCAGGTGAGAAGAACGGGAAGCAGATATACCCAATGCCCTGGCAGTGTCCTATGGGGAGCAGCCTATCTGGCTGCCATGCCTAAATGTTTGCCAACGCGACAGAGCTGAACTCAACGGTGGATGAATAGAGCCGGATGTAGGCAGTGCCGTCCATAGTGCTGGATGTGCACTGCCGGTTGAGTAGAGTTTAGCCTTCAAAGGTGGAATCAGTAGCACTCAGGTGAGAAGAACGGGAAGCAGATATACTAGGTCTGCTGGCAGTGTCCTACGTGGACCAGCCTATCAGGCTGCCATGTCTGAATGTTTGCAACCGCGGCAGAGCTTGGCAGGCGCATTTGTGCAGCAATGCAAACTGCATAACCTGTCCAAATTCCACGGGTGTACAAGAAACCACGGGAGATTTACAAGGAGATGTTCACCCGGAACAGCAGGAGGCCTGCCCGCAGCAACCTTCCAGAATCCTTCCTAAGAAGCCTTGAAAGCAGTGAAAAGCTCCTATGTTGCAGGAACGCAGAACCTCATTCTGAGTTTTCCCGGCAGAGGTCATCCGGCTGAACACAACAGTGGATTAATAGAGCCAGATGTAGGCAGTGCCTTCCACAGTGCTGGATTGACAGTGGTGGCGTGCCAAACAACTGAGCTCTAGTTCTCAACACTTTCACAAAGTGCCATAAGTTGAGTTTCAACTTACTGCTCCGGTTTAGTAGAGTGTAGCCGTCAAAGCTGGAATCAGTAGCACTCAGGTGAGAAGAACGGGAAGGAGATATACTAGGTCTGCTGGCAGTGTCCTACGTGGACCAGCCTATCAGGCTGCCATGTCTGAATGTTTGCAACCGCGGCAGAGCTTGGCAGGCGCATTTGTGCAGCAATGCAAACTGCATAACCTGTCCAAATTTCACGGGTGTACAAGAAACCACGGGGGATTTACAAGGAGATGTTCACCCAGAACAGCCGGAGGCCTGCCGTCAGCAAGATTCCGGAACTCATCCTAAGAAGCCGTGAAAGCAGTGAAACGCTCCTATGTTGCAATAACTCAGAACCTCATTCTGAGTGTTCCCGGCAGAGGTCATTCGGCTGAACACAACCGTGGACTAATTAGAGCCAGATGTAGACAGTGCCGTCCATAGTGCTGGATGGACGGTGGTCGCATGCCAACCATCTGAGCTCTAGTTCTCAACAGTTTCAGAAAGTGCCCTAAGTTGAGGTTCAACTTACTGTTGCGGTTGAGAAGAGTGTAGCCGTCAAAGCTGGAATCAGTAGCACACAGGTGAGAAGAACGGGAAGCAGATACACCCAGTCCGCTGACAGTGTCCTATGGGGAGCAGCCTATCTGGCTTGAATGCCTGAATGTTTGCCACCGCGGCAGAGCTAGGCAGGCGCAATTGTGCAGCAAAGCAAACTGTATAACCTGGCCAAATTTCACGGGTGTACAAGAAACAACGGCAGATTTACAAGGAGATGTTTACCCAGAACAGCCGGAGGCCTACCGACAGCAAGATTCCAGAATCCTTCCTGAGAAGCCTTGAAAGCAGTGAAACGCTCCTATGTTACAATAACTCAGAACCTCATTCTGAGTGTTCCCAGCAGAGGTCATTCGGCTGAACTCATCCGTGGACTAATTAGAGCCACATGTAGGCAGTGGACTAATTAGAGCCAGATGTAGGCAATGGACTAATTAGAGCCAGATATAGGCAGTGTTTTCGATTGGAAACAACTGAGCTTTAGTTCTCCAAACTTTCACAACTGCCATAAGTTGAGGTTCTACTTACTGCTCCGGTTGAGTAGAGTGTAGCGGTCACAGCTGGAATCAGTAGCACTCAGGTGAGAAGAACCGGAAGCAGATATACCCAGTCCGCTGGCAGTGTCCTACGGGGACCAGCCTATCTGGCTGCCACGCCTGAATGTTTGCAACCACTGCAGAGCAAGGCAGTCACAATTGTGCAGCAATGCAAACTGCATAACCTGGCCAAATTTCACGGGTGTACAAGAAACCACGTGGGATTTACAAGGAGATGTTCACCCGGAACTGCCTGAGGCCTGCCGGCAGCAACATTCCCGAATTCTTCCTAAGAAGCCTTGAAAGCAGTGAAACGCTCCTATGTTGCAATAACTCAGAACTTCATTCTGAGTGTTCCCGGCAGAGGTCATTTGGCTGAACACAACCGTGGACTAATTAGAACCAGATGTAGGCTCTGATGTCCATAGTGCTGGATGGACAGTGGTAGCGTGCCAAACAACTGAGCTCTAGTTCTCAACACTTTCACAAAGTGCCATAAGTTGAGGTTCAACTTACTGCTACATTTGAGTAGAGTGTAGCCGTCAAAGCTGGAATCAGTAGCACTCAGTTGAGAACAACGGGAAGAACATAGACCCAGTCCGCTGGCAGTGTCCTAAAGGAACCTGCCTATCTGGCTCCCACGCCTGAATGTTTGCAACCGTGGCAGAGCAAGGCAGTCACAATTGTGCAGCAATGCAAACTGCATAACCTGGCCAAATTTCACGGGTGTACAAGAAACCACGGGGGATTTACAAGGAGATGTTCACCCGGAAGAGCCGGAGGCCTGCCGGCAGCAAGATTCCGGAATTCTTCCTAAGAAGCCTTTTACAAGTGAAACACTCCTATGTTGCAATAACTCAGCACCTCATTCTGAGTGTTCCCGGCAGAGGTCATTTGGCTGAACACAACCGTGGACTAATTAGAGCCAGATGTAGGCATTGCTGTCCATAGTGTTGGATGGACAGTGGTCGCGTGCCAAACAACTGAGCTCTATTTCTCCAAACTTTAACAGAGTGTCATAAGTAGAGGTTCAACTTACTGCTTCGGTTGAGTGGGGTGTAGCCGTCAAAGCGGGAATCAGAAGCACTCAGGTGAGTAGAATGGGAAGCAGATATACCCACTCCGCTGGCCCTGGCCTACGGGGACCTGCCTATCTGGCTGTTAAGCCTGAATGTTTGCAACCGCGGCGTAGCTAGGCAAGCGCAATTATGCAGCAATACAAACTGCATAATCTAGCCAAATTTCACGGGTGTACAAGAAACCACGGGGGATTTAGAAGGAGATGTTCACTCGGAACAACCGGAGGCCTGCCGGCAGCAAGATTCTAGAATTCTTCCTAAGAAGCCTTGAAAGCAGTGAAACACTCCTATGTTGCAATAACTCAGAACCTCATTGTGAGTGTTCCCAGCAGAGCTCATTCGGCTGAACACAACCGTGGACTAACTATAGCCAGATGCATGCAGTGCCGTCCATAGTGCTGGCTGGACAATGGTGGTGTGCCAAACAAGTGAGCTCTAGGTCTCAACACTTTCACAAAGTGCCATAAGTTGAGGATCAACTTACTGCTCTGGTTGAGTAGAGTGTAGCCGTCATAGCTAGATTCAGCAGCACTCAGGTGAGAACAGGAAGCAGATATACCCAGTCCGTTGGCAGTGTCCTACGGTGTCCAGCCTATCTGGCTGCCACGCCTCAATGTTTGCAACCGCGGCAGAGCTAAGCAGTCACAATTATGCAGCAATGCAAACTGCATAACCTGGCCAAATTTCACGGATTTGCAAGAAACCACGGGAGATTTACAAGGACATGTTTACCTGGAACACCCGGAGACCAGCCGGCAGCAAGATTCCGGAATTCTTCCTAAGAAGCCTTGAAAGCAGTGAAACGCTCCTATGTTGGAATAACTCAGAACCTCATTCTGAGTGTTCCCGGCAGAGGTCATTCGGCTGAACACAACCATGGACTAATTAGAGCCAGTTGTAGGCAGTGGAATAATTAGAGCCACATTTAGGCAATGGACTAATTAGAGCCAGATATAGGCAGTATTTTCGATTGGAAAACAACTGAGCTTTAGTTCTCCAAACTTTCACAAAGTGCCATAAGTTGAGGTTCAACTTACTGCTCCGGTTGAGTAGAGTGTAGCTGTCAAAGCTGGAATCAGTAGCACTCAGGTGAAAAGAATGGGAAGCAGATATACCCAGTCCGCTGGCAGTGTCCTACGGGCACCAGCATATCTGGCTGCCACGCCTGAATGTTTGCAACCGCGGCAGAGCTAGGCAGGCGCAATTGTGCAGCAATGCAAACTGCATAACCTGGCCAAATTTCACGGGTGTCCAAGAAACCACGGGGGATTCACAAGGAGATCTTCATCCGGAAGAGCCGGAGGCCTGGTGGCCGCAAAATTCCGGAATTCTTCCTGTGAAGCCTTGAAAGCAGTGAAACGCTCTTATGTTGCAATAATTGAGAACTTCATTCTGAGTGCTCCCGGCAGAGGTCATTCGGCTGAACACAACCGTGGACTAATTAGAGCCAGATGTAGGCTCTGCTGTCCATATTGCTGGATGGACAGTGGTGGCGTGCCAAACAACTGAGCTCTAGTTCTCCACACTTTCACAAAGTGCCATAAGTTGAGATTCAACTTAGTGCTCCGGTTGGGTAGAGTGTAGCCGTCAAAACTGGAATCAGTAGCACTCAGGTGAGAAGAATGGGAAACAGATATATCCAGTTCGCTGTCAATGTCTTACGGGGACCAGCCTATCTGGCTGCCACGCCTGAATGTATGCCACCGCCGCAGAGCTAGGCATTCGCAATTGTGCAGTAATGCAACCTGCATAATCTGGCCCAATTTCAGGGGTGTACAAGAAACCACGGGGAATTTACAAGGAGATGTTCCCCCGGAACAGCCGGAGCCCTGCCGGCAGCAACTTTCCGGTATCCTTCCGAAGAAGATTTGAAAGCAGTGAATCGCTCCTATGTTGCAATAACTAAGAACCTCATTCTGAGTGTTCCCGGCAGTGGTCATTCGGCTGAACACAACCGTGGACTAATTAGAGCCAGATGTAGACAGTGCCGTCCATAGTGCTGGATGGACAGTGGTGGCGTGCCAAAAAGCTGAGCTCTAGTTCTCAACACTTTCACAAAAGGCCATAAGTTGAGGTTCAAATTACTGCTCCGGTTGAGTAGAGTGTAGCCGTCAAAGCTGGAATCAGTAGCACTCAGGTGAGAAGAACGGGAAACAGATAACCCAGTTCGATGCCAGTGTCCTACAGGGACCAGCCTATTTGGCTGCCACGCCTGAATGTTTGCAACCGCGGCAGAGCTAGGCAGGCACAATTGGGCAGCAATGCAAACTGCATAAGCTGGCCAAATTTCACGGGTGTACACGAAACCACGGGGGATTTTGAAGGAGATGTTCACCCGGAACAGCCGGAGGTCTGCCGGCAGCAAGATTCCGGAATTATTCCTGTAAAGCCTTGAAAGCAGTGAAACGCTCCTATGTGGCAATAATTCAGAAGCTCATTCTGAGTGTTCCCGGCACAGGTCATTCGGCTGAACACAACCGTGGACTAACTAGAGCCAGATGTAGGCAGTACCGTCCATAGTGCTGGATTTACAGTGGTGGCTTGCCAAACCACTGAGCTCTAGTTCTCAACTCTTTCACAAAGTGCCATAAGTTGAGGTTCAACTTACTGCTCCGGTTGAGTTGAGTGTAGTCGTCAAAGCTGGAATCAGTAGCACTCTGGTGACAAGAACGGGAAGCAGATAGACCCTGTCCGCTGGCAGTGTCCTATGGGGACCAGCCTATCTGGCTGCCAGGCCTGAATGTTTGCATCCGTGGCAGAGCTAGGCAGGTGCAATTGTACAGCAATGCAAATTGCATAACCTGGCCAAATTTCACGAGTGTACAAGAAACCACCGGGGATTTACAAAGAGATGTTCACCCGGAACAGACGGAGGCCTCCCGGCAACAAGATTCCAGAATCCTTCCTAAGAAGGTTCCATAGCAGTGAAACGCTCCTATGTTGCAATAACTCAGAACCTCATTCTGTGTGTTCCCGGCAGAGGTCATTCGGCTGAACACAACCGTGGACTAATTAGAGCCAGATGAAGGCAGTGGCGTCCATGGTGCTGGATGGACAGTGGTAGCGTGCCAAACAACTGAGCTCTAGTTCTCAACACTTTCACAAAGTGCCATAAGTTGAGGTTCAACTTACTGCTCCGGTTTAGTAGAGTGTAGCCATCAAAGCTGGAATCAGTAGCACTCAGGTTAGAAGAACGGGAATCAGATATACCCAGTCCGCTGACAGTGTCCTACGGGACCAGCCTATCTGGCTGCCAAGCCTGAATGTTTGCAACCGCGGCAGAGCTAGGCAGTAGCAATTGTGCAGCAATGCAAACTGCATAACATGGCCAAAATTCACGGGTGTATAAGAAACCACGGGGGATTTACAAGGAGATGTTCACCCGGAACAGCCGGAGGCTTGCCACCAGTTAGATTCCGGAATTCTTCCTGTGAAGCCTTGAAAACAGTGAAACGCTCCTATGTGGCATTAAATCAGAACCTCATTCTGAGTGTTCCCGGCAGAGGTCATTCGGCTGACGACAACCGTGGACTATTTAGAGCCAGATGTAGGCAGTGCCGTACATAGTGCTGGAAGGACACTGCCGGTTTAGTAGAGTGTAGCCGTCAAAGCTGGAATCAGTAGCACTCAGGTGAGAAGAATGGGAAGCAGATATAAACAGTTCGTTGGCAGTGTCCTACGGGGACCAGCCTTTCTGGCTGCCACGCCTGACTGTTTGCCAGGGCGGCAGAGCTAGGCAGGCGCAATTGCGTAGCAATGCAAACTGCATAACCTGGTGAAATTTCACGGTTGTACAAGAAACCACTGGGGATTTACAAGGATATGTTCAACGGGAACAGCCGGAGGCCTGCCGGAAGCAAGATTCCGGAATTCTTCCTAAGAAGCCTTGAAAGCAGTGAAACGCTCCTATGTTGCAATAACTCAGAACCTCATTCTGAGTGTTCCTGGCAGAGGTCATTCGGCTGAACACAACTGTGGACTAATTAGAGCCAGATGTAGGCAGTGCTGTCCATAGTGCTGCTTGGACAGTGGTGGCGTGACAAACAACTGAGCTCTAGTTCTCAACACTTTCACAAAGTGTCATAAGTTGAGGTGCACCTAACTGCTCCGGTTGAGTAGATTGTAGCCGTCAAAGCTGGAATAACTAGCAGTCAGGTGAGAAGAACGGGAAGCAGATATACCCAGTCCGCTGGCAGTGTCCTACCGGGACCAGCCTATCTGGCTGCCACGCCTGAATGTTTGCAACCGCGCCAGAGCTAGGCAGACGCTATTGTGCACCAATGCAAACTGCATAACCTGGCCAAATTTCACGGGTGTACAAGATACCACGGGGGATTTACAAGGGGATGGTCCCCCGGAACTGCCGGAGACCTGCCGGCAGCAACATTCCGGAATCCTTCCTAAGAAGCCTTGAAAGCAGTGAAACGCTCCTATGTTGCAATAACTCAGAACCTCATTCTGAGTGTTCCCGGCAGAGGTCATTCGGCTGAACACAACCGTGGAATAATTAGAGCCAGATGTAGGCAGTGCCGTCCATAGTGCTGAATGGACTGTGGTGGCGTGCCAAACAACTGAGCTCTAGTTCTCAACATTTTCACAAAATGTCATAAGTTGAGGTTCAACTTACTGCTCCGGTTGAGTACAGTGTAGCCGTCAAAGCTGGAATCAGTAGCACTTAAGTGACAAGAACGGGATGCAGATATACCCAGTTCGCTGGCAGTGTCCTACAAGGACCAGCCTATCTGGCTGCCACGCCTGAATGTTTGCCGGAGCGGCAGAGCTAGGCAGGCGAAATTGTGCAGCAATGCAAACTGCATAACCTGGCCAAATTTCACGGGTGTACAAGATACCACGGGGGATTTACAAGGAGATGTGCACCCGGAACAGCTGGAGGCCTGCCGGCAGCAACATTCCGGAATCCTTCCTAAGAAGCCTTGAAAGCAGTGAAACGCTCCTATGTTGCAAAAACTCAGAACCTCATTCTGAGTGATCCCGGCAGAGGTCATTCGGCTGAACACAACAGTGGACTAATTAGTGCCAGATGTAGGCAATGCCGTCCATAGTGCTGGATGGACAGTGGTGGCGTGCCAAACAACTGAGCTCTAGTACTCAACACTTTCTTATAGTGCCATAAGTTGAATTTCATCTTACTGCTCCGGTTGAGTAGAGAGTAGCTGTCAAAGCTGGAATCAGTAGCACTCAGGTGAGAAGAATGGGAAGCAGATATACTCAGTCCGTTGGCAGTGTCCTACGGGGACCAGCCTATCTTGCTTCCACGCCTGAATGTTTGAAACCGCGGCAGAGTTAGGCAAACGCAATTGTGCAGCAATGCAATCTGCATAACCCGGCCAAATTTCACAGTGTAAAAGAAACCACGGGGGATTTACAAGGAGATGTTCATCCGGAACACACGGAGGCCAGCCAGCAGCAAGATTGAGGAATTCTTCATAAGAAGCCTTGAAAGCAGTGAAATGTTCCTATTTTGCAATAACTCAGAACCTCATTCTCAGTGTTCCCCGCATAGGTCATTCGGCTGAACACAACCTTGGACTAATTAGAGCCAGATGTAAGCAGTGCCGTCCACAGTGCTGGAAGGAGAGTGGTGGAGTGCCAAACAACTGAGCTCTAGTTCTCAACACTTTCACAAAGAGGAATAAGTTGAGGTTCATCTTAATGCTCCGATTCATTAGAGTGTAGCTGTCAAAACTGGAATCAGTAGCACTCAGGTGAGAAGAACGGGAAGAAGATAGACCCAGTCCGCTGGCAGTGTCCCACGGGGATCAGCCTTTCTGGCTGCCACGCCTGTATGTGTGCAACCGCGGCAGAGCGAGGCAGGTGCAATTGTGCATCAATGCAAACTGCATAACCTGGCCAAATTTCACGGGTGCACAAGAAACCACAGGGGATTTACAAGGAGATATTCACCCGTAACAGCCGGAGGCCTGCCCGCAGCAACATTCCAAAAATATTTCTAAGAAGCCTTGAAAGCAGTGAAACGCTCCTAAGTTGCAACAACTCACAACCTCATTCTGAGTGTTCCCGGCAGAGGTCATTCGGCTGAACACAACGGTGGACTAATTAGAGCCAGATGTATGCAGTGCTGTCCATAGTGCTCGATGGACAGTGGTGGCGAGCCAAACAAATGAGCTCTAGTTCTCAACACTTTCACAAAATGCCATAAGGTTAGGTTCAACTTCCGGCTCCGGTTGAGTAGAGTGTAGCCGTCAAAGCTGGAATCAGTAGCACTCAGGTGAGAAGAACGGGAAGCAGATATACCCAGTCGGCTGGCAGTGTCCTACGGGGACCAGACTATCTCGATTCCACGCCTGAATGTTTGCAACCGCGGCAGAGTTAGGCAGGCGCAATTGTGCAGCAATGCAAACTGCATAACCTGGCCAAATTTCACGGGTGTACAAGAAACCACGGGGGATTTACAAGATGTTCATCCGGAACACCCGGAGGCCAGCCAGCAGCAAGATTGAGGAATTCTTCCTAAGAAGCCTTGAAAGCATTGAAATGCTCCTATGTTGCAATAACTCAGCACCTCATTCTGAGTGTTCCCGGCAGAGGTCATTCGGCTGAACACAACCGTGGACTAATTAGAGCCAGATGTAGGCAGTGCCGTTCATAGTGCTGGATGGACTGTGGTGGCATGCCAAACAACTGAGCTCTAGTTCTCAACACTTTCACAAAGTGCCATAAGTAGAGGTTCAACTTACTGCTCCGGTTGAGTATAGTGTGGCCATCAAAGGTGGAATCAGTAGCACTCAGGTGAGAAGAACGGGAAGCATATGTACCCAGTGTGCTGGCAGTGTCCTACAGGGATCAGCCTATCTGGCTGTCACGCCTGATGTTTGCAACCGCGGCAGAACTAGGAAGGCGCAATTGTGCAGCAATGCAAACTGCATAACCTGGCCAAATTTCAAGGGTGTACAAGAAACCACGGGGGATTTACAAGGAGATGTTCACCCGGAACTGCCGGAGGCCTGCCGGCAGCAACATTGCGGAATCCTTCCTAAGAAGCCTTGAAAGCAGTGAAACGCTCCTATGTTGCAACAACTCAGAACCTCTTTCTGAGTGTTCTCGGCAGAGGTCTTTCGGCTGAACACAACGGTGAACTAATTAGTGCCACATGCAGGCAGTGCCGTCCATAGTGCTGGATGGACAGTGGTGGCGTGCCAAACAACTGAGCTCTAGTTCTCAACACTTTCTTATAGTGCCATAAGTTGAGTTTCATCGTACTGCTCCGGTTGAGTAGAGTGTAGTCGTCAAAGCTGGAATCAGTAGCATTCAGGTGAGAAGAACGTCAAGCAGATATACCCAGTCCGCTGGCATTGTCCTACTGGGACCAGTCTACCTGGTTGCCACGCCTGAATGTTTGCAACCGCTGCAGAGCAAGGCAGTCACAATTGTGCAGCAATGCAAACTGCATACCTGGCCAAATTTCACGGGTGTACAAGAAACCACGGGGGATTTACAAGGAGATGTTCACCCAGAACAGCCAGAGGCCTGCCGGCAGCAACATTCCGGAATTCGTCCTAAGAAGCCTTGAAAGCAGTGAAACGCTACAATGTTGCAACAACTCAGAACCTCATTCTGAGTGTTCCCGGCAGAGGTCATTCGGCTAAACACAACCGTGGACTAATTAGTGCCAGATGTAGGCAGTGCCTTCGATAGTGCTGGATGGACTGTGGTGGCGTGCCAAACAACTGAGCTCTAGTTCTCAAAACTTATACAAAGTGCCATAAGTAGAGGTTCAACTTATTGCTCCGGTTGAGTAGAGTGTAGCCGACAAAGCTGGAATCACTAGCACTCAGGTGAGAAGAACGGGAAGCAGATATACCCAGTCCGCTGGCAGTGTCCTTCAGGGACCAGCCTACCTGGCTGCCACGCCTGACTGATTTTAAACACGGCAGATCTGGGCAAGCACAATTGTGCAGCAATGCAAACTGCATAACCTGGCCAAATTTCACGGGTGTAAAAGAAACCACGGGGGATTTACAAGGGGATGTTCACCCGGAACAGCCGGAGGCATGTCGGCCGAAACATTCCTGAATTTTTCCTAAGAAGGCTTGAAAGCAGTGAAACGCTCCTATGTTGTAATAACTCAGCACGTCATTCTGAGTTTTCCCGCACAGGTCATTCGGCTGAACACAACCGTGGTTTAATTAGAGCCAGATGTAGGCAGTGCCCCCTATAGTGCTGGATGGACAGTGGTGGTATGCCAAACAACTTAGCTCTAGTTCTCAACACTTTCACAAAGTGCCATAAGTTGAGGTTCAACTTACTGCTCCTGTTGAGTAGAGTGTAGCCGTCAAAGCTGGAATCAGAAGCACTCAGTTGAGAAGAACCGGAAGCAGATATTCCCAGTCCGCTTGCAGTGTCTTCCGTGGTCTAGCCTATCTGGCTGCCACGACTGAATGTTTGCAAACGTGGCAGAGCTAGGCAGGCACAATTGTGCAGCAATGCAAACTGCATGACCTGGCCAAATTTCACGGGTGTACAAGAAACCACGAGGGATTTACAAGGAGATATTCACAAGGAACAGCCTGACGCCTGCCGGCAGCAACTTTCCGGAACATTTCCTAAGAAACCTTGAAAGCAGTGAAACGCTCCTATGTTGCAATAACTCAGACCTCATTCTGAGTGTTCCAGGCAGAGGTCATTTGGCAGAATACAGCCGTGGACTAATTAGAGCCAGATGTAGGCAGAGCCGTCCATAGTACTGGATGGACTGTGGTGGCGTGCTAAACACCTGAGCTCTAGTTCTCAACACTTTCACAAATTGCCATAAATTGAAGTTCAACATACTGCTCAGGTAGAGTAGAGTGTAGCCATCAAAGCTGGAATGAGTAGCACTCAGGTGAGAAGAACGGGAAGCAGATATTCCCAGTCCTCTGGAAGTATCCTCCTGGGACCAGCCTATTTGGCTGCCACGCGTGAATATTTGCAACCGAGGCAGAGCTAGGAAGGCGCAATTGTGCAGCAATGCAAACTGCATAAGCTGGCCAAATTTCACGGGTGTACAAGAAACCACGGGGGATTTACAAGGAGATGTTCACCCAGAACACCCAAAGGCCTGCCGGCAGCAAGATTCCAGAATTCTTCCTAAGAAGCCTTGAAAGTAGTGAAACGCTCCTATGTTGCAATAACTCAGAACCTCTTTCTGAGTGTTCCCGGCAGTGGTCATTCGGTGAACACAACCGTGGACTAATTAGAGCCATATGTAGGCAGTGCTGTCCATAATGCTGCATGGACAGTGGTGGCGTGCCAAACAACTGCGCTCTAGTTCTCAACACTTTCACAAAGTGCCATAAGTTGAGGTTCAACTTACTGCTCTGGTTGAGTAATGTGTAGCCCTCAAAGCTGGAATCAGTAGATCTCAGGTGAGAAGAACGGGAAGCAGATATACCCAGTCCGCTGGCAGTGTCCTACTGGGCCAGCCTATCCGGCTGCCACGTCTGAATGTTTGCAACCCCGGCAGAGCTAGGCAGGAGCAATTGTGCAACAATGCAAACTGCATAACCTGGCCAAATTTCACGGGTGTACAAGAAACCACGGGAGATTTACAAGGAGATGTTCACCCGGAATAGCCGGAGGCCTGCCGGCAGCAACATTCCGAAATCCTTCCTGAGAAGTCTTGAAAGCAGTGAAACTCTCCTATGTTGCAATAACTCAGAACCTCATTTTGAGTGTTCCCGGCAGAGGTCATTCAGCTGAACACAACCGTGGATTAATTAGAGCCAGATGTAGGCAGTGCCGTCCATATTGCTGGATGGACAGTGGTGGCGTGACAAACAACTGAGCTCTAGTTTTCAACACTCACAAAGTGCCATGAGTTGAGGTTGAACTTACTGCTCTGGTTGAGTGGAGTGTAGCCGTCAAAGCTGGAATCAGGAGCACTCAGGTGACAAGAACGGGAAGCAGATACACCCAGTCCGCTGGCAGTGTCATATTGGGACCAGCTTGTCTTTCTGCCACGCCTGAGTGTTTGCCACCGTGGCAGAAGTAGGCAGGCCCAATTGTGCAGCAAAGCAAACTGCATAACCTGGCAAAATTTCACGGGTGTACAAGAAAACATGGGGGATTTACAAGGAGATGTTCACCCGGAACAGTCGGAGGCCTGCCGGCAGCAACATTCCAGAATCCATCCTGAGAAGCCTTGAAAGCAGTGAAACGCTCCTATGTTGAAATAACTCAGAACCTCATTCTGAGTGTTCCCGGCAGAGGTCATCCGGCTGAACACAACCGTGCACTAATTAGAGACAGATGTAGGCATTACGGTCCATAGTCCTGGATGGACTGTGGTGGCGTGCCAAACAACTGAGCTCTAGTTTTCAACAGTTTCACAAAGTGCCATAAGTTGACATTCAACTCACTGCTCCCGTTGAGTAGAGCGTAGACGTCAAAACTGGAATCAGTAGCACTCAGGTGAGAAGAACGGGAAGCAGATATACTCAGTACGCTGGCAGTGTCCTTCGGGGACCAGCCTATCTGGATGCCATGCCTGAATGTTTGCAACTGAGGCAGAGCTAGGTAGGCGCAATTGTGCAGCAATGGAAACTGCATAACCTGGCCAAATTTCACGGGTGTACAAGAAACCACGGGGGATTTACAAGGAGATGTTCATCCGGAACAGCCGGAGGCCTGCCGGCAAGAAGATTCCGGATTTCTTCCTAAGAAGCCTTGAAAGTAGTGAAACGCCCCTATGTTGCAATAACTCAGAACCTCATTCTGAGTGTTCCCGGCTGAGGTCATTCGGCTGATCCCAACCATGGACTAACTAGAGCCAGATGTAGGCATTGCCGTCCATAGTGCTGGATGGACACTGCAGGTTGAGTAGAGTATAGCCGTCAAAGCTGGAATCAGTAGCACTCAGTTGAAAAGAAGGGGAAGCAGATATAAACAGTCCGCTGGCAGTGTCCTACGGGGACCAGCCTATCTGGCTGCCACCCCTCAATGTTTACAACGGCGGCTTAGCTAGGCAGGTGCAATTGTGCAGTAATGCACACTGCATATCATGGCCAAATGTCATGGGTGTACAAGAAACCACGGGGGATTTACAAGGAGATGGTCACCCGAAACAGCCAGAGGCCTGCCGGCAAAAACATTCGGGAATTCTTCCTAAGAAGCCTTGAAAGCAGAGAAATGCTCCTATGTTGCAATAACTCAGAACCTCATTCTGAGTATTCCCGGCAGAGGTCATTCGGCTGAACATAACCGTGGACTAATTAGAGCCAGATGTAGGCAGTGCCGTCCATAGTGCTGGATGGACAGTGGTCGCATGCCCAACAACTGAGCTGTAGTTCTCAACACTTTCAGAAAGTGCCCTAGGTTGAGCTTCACCTTACTGCTCCGGTTGAGTAGATTGTAGCTGTCAAACCTGGAATCATTAGCACTCAGGTGAGAAGAACGGGAAGGAGATATACCCAGTCCGCTGGCAGTGTCCTACAGGGAAAAGTCTATCTGGCTGCCACGCCTGAAAGTTTGTAACCGCGGCAAAGCAAGGCAGGGGCAATTGTGCAGCAATGCAAACTGCATAACCTGCCGAAATTTCACGGGTGTACAAGAAACCACCGGGGATTTACAAGGGGATGTTCCCCGGAACAGCTGGAATACTGCCGGCAGCAACATTCCGGAATTCTTCCTAAGAAGCCTTGAAACAGAGAAACGCTCCTATGTTGCAATAACTCAGAACCTCATTCTGAGTGTTCCCGGCAGAGGTCATTTGGCTGAACACAACCGTGGAATAATTAGAGCCAGATGTAGGCAGTGCCTTCCATAGTACTGGATGGACAGTAGTGGCGAGCCGAACAACTGAGCTCTAGTTCCCAACACTTTCACAAATTGCCATAAGGTGAGGTTAAACGTACTGCTCCGGTTGAGTAGAATGTAGCCGTCAAAGCTGGAATCAGTAGCACTCAGGTGAGAAGAACAGGAAGCAGATATACACAGTCCTCTGGCAGTGTCCTACGGGGAGCAGACTATATGGCTGCCACGCCTGAATGTTTGCAACCGCGGAAGAGCTAGGCAGGCGCAATTGTGCAGCATTGCAAACTGCATAACCTGGCCAAATTTCACGGGTGTACAAGAAACCACGGGGGATTTACAAGGACATGTTCACCTGGAACAGCTGGAGGCCTGCCGGCAGCAACATTCCGGAATTCTTCCTAAGAAGCCTTGAAAGCAGTGAAACGATCCTATGTTGAAATTACTCAGAACCTCATTCTGAGTGTTCCCGGCAGAGGTCATTCGGCTGAACACAACCGTAGACTAATTAGAGCCAGATGTAAGCAGTGCCATCCATAGTGCTGAATGGACAGTGGTGACGTGCCAAACAACTGAGCTCTAGTTCTCAACACTTGCACAAAGTGTCCTTAGTTGAGGTTCAACTTACTGCTCTGGTTGAGTAGAGTGTAGCAGTCAAAGCTTTAATCAGTAGCACTCAGGTGAGAAGAATGGGAAGTAGACATACTCAGTCCGCTGGCAGTGTCTACGGGGACCAGCCTATCTGGCTGACACGCCTGAATGTTTGCAACCGCGGCAGAGTTTGGCAGGCGACATTGTGCAGCAATGCAAACTGCATAACCTGGACAAATTTCACGGTTGTACAAGAAACCTCGGCGGATTTACAAGGGGATGTTCCCCCGGAACTGCAGGAGGCCTGCCGGCAGCAACATTCCGGAATCCTTCCTAAGAAGCCTTGGAAGCAGTGAAACGCTCCTATGTTGCAAGAACTCAGAACCTCATTCTGAGTTCTCCCGGCAGAGGTCATTCAGCTGAACACAACCGTGGACTAATTCGTGCCAGATGTAGGCAGTGCCGTCCATAGTGCTGGATGGACAGTGGTGGCGTGCCAAACAACTGAGCTCTAGTTCTCAACACTTTCTTATAGTGCCATAAGTTGAGTTTCATCTTACTGCTCCGGTTGAGTAGATTGTAGCCGTGCAAGCTGGAATAAGTAGCACTCAGGTGAGAAGAACGGGAAGCAGATATACCCAGTCCGCTGGCATTGTCCTACGGGCACCAGTCTATCTGGTTGCCACGCCTGAATGTTTGCAACCGCGGCAGAGCAACGCAGTCACAATTGTGCAGCAATGCAAACTGCATAACCTGGCCAAATTTCACGGGTATACAAGAAACCACTGGGGATTTACAAGGAGATGTTCACCCGGAATAGCCGGAGGCCTGCCGGCAGCAACATTCCGGAATTCTTCCTAAGCAGCCTTGAAAGCAGTGAAACGCTCCTATGTTGCAATAACTCAGAACCTCATTCTGAGTGTTCCCCGCAGAGGTCATTCGGCTGAACAGAACCGTGAACTAATTAGAGCCAGATGTAGGCAGTGCCTTCCATAGTGCTGGATGGACTGTGGTGGCGTGCCAAACAACTGCGCTCTAGTTCTCAACACTTATACAAAGTGCCATAAGTTGAGGTTCACCTTACGGTTCCGGTTGAGTAGAGTGTAGATGACAAAGCTGGAATCAGTAGCACTCAAGTGAGAAGAACAGGAACCAGATATACCCAATCCGCTGGCATTGTCCTACGGGGACCAGCCTATCGGGCTGCCACGCCTGAATGTTTGCAACCGTGGCAGAGCTAGGCAGGTGCAATTGTGCAGCAATGCAAACTGCATAACCTGGCCAAATTTCACGGGTGTATAAGAAACCACGGTGGATTTACAAAGAGATGTTCACCCAGAACAGCTGGAGGCCTGCCGGCAAGAAGATTCCAGAATTCTTCCTAAGAAGCCTTGAAAGCAGTTGAACGCTCCTATGTTGCAATAACTCAGAACCTCATTCTGAGTGTTCCCGGCTGAGGTCATTTGGCTGATCCCAACCGTGGACAAACAAGAGCCAGATGTAAGCATTGCCGTCCATATTGCTGGATGGACACTGCAGGTTGAGTAGAGTATAGTCGTCAAAGCTGGAATCAGTAGCACTCAGTTGAAAAGAAGGGGAAGCAGATATAAACAGTCCGCTGGCAGTGTCCTACGGGGACCAGCCTATCTGGCTGCCACCCCTCAATGTTTGCAACGGCGGCTTAGCTAGGCAGGCGCAATTGTGCAGTAATGCACACTGCATATCATGGCCAAATTTCATGGGTGTACAAGAAACCACGGGGGATTTACAAGGAGATGGTCACTTGGAACAGCCAGAGGCCTGCCGGCAAAAACATTCGGGAATTCTTCCTAAGAAGCCTTGAAAGCAGAGAAATGCTCCTATGTTGCAATAACTCAGAACCTCATTCTGAGTGTTCCCGGCAGGGGTCATTCGGCTGAACACAACCGTGGACAAATTAGAGCCAGATGTAGGCAGTGCCTTCCATAGTGCTGGATGGACAGTGTTGGCGTGTCAAACAACTGAGCTCTAGTTCTCAACACTTTCACAAAGTGCCATAAGTTGAGGTTCAACTTACTGCTTCGGTTGAGGAGAGTGTAGCCGTCAAAGTTGGAATCAGTAGCACTCAGGTGAGAAGAATGGGAAGCAGATATACCCAGTCCGCTGGCAGTGTCCTATGGGGACCAGCCTATCTGGCTGCTACACATGAATGTTTGCAATCTCGACAGAGCTTGGTAGGCGCAATTGTGCAGCAATGCATACTGCATAACCTGGGCAAATTTCACGTGTACAAGAAACCACGGGGGATTTTGAAGGAGATGTTCACCCTGAACAGCCGGATGCTTGCCGGCAGCAAGATTCCGGAATTCTTCCAGTGAAGCCCTGAAAGCAGTGAAACGATCCTATGTTGCAATAACTCAGAACCTCATTTTGAGTGTTCCCGACAGAGGTCATTCGGCTGAACACAACCGAGGACTAATTAGAGCCAGATGTAGGCAGTGCCGTCCACAGTGCTGGGCGGACAGTGGTCGCATGCAAAACAACTGAGCTCTAGTTCTCCAAACGTTCACAAAGTGACATAAGTTGAGGTTCAACTTACTGCTCTGGTTGAGTAGAGTGTAGCCGTGAAAGCTGGAATCAGTAGCACTCAGGTGAGAAGAACGGAAAGCAGATATACCCAGTCCCCTGGCAGTGTCCTACTTGGACCAGCCTATTTGGCTTCCACGCCTGAATGTTTGCAAGTCGTCAGGGGTAGACAGGCACAATTGTGTAGCAATGCAAAATGCATAACCTCCCCAAATTTCAGGGGTGTACAAGAAACCACGGGGGATTTACAAGGGGATGGTCCCCCGGAACTGCCGGAGACCTGCCGGCAGCAACATTCCGGAATCCTTCCTAAGAAGCCTTGAAAGCAGTGAAACGCTCCTATGTTGCAATAACTCAGAACCTCATTCTGAGTGTTCCCGGCAGAGGTCATTCGGCTGAACACAACCGTGGAATAATTAGAGCCAGATGTAGGCAGTGCCGTCCATAGTGCTGAATGGACTGTGGTGGCGTGCCAAACAACTGAGCTCTAGTTCTCAACATTTTCACAAAATGTCATAAGTTGAGGTTCAACTTACTGCTCCGGTTGAGTACAGTGTAGCCGTCAAAGCTGGAATCAGTAGCACTTAAGTGACAAGAACGGGATGCAGATATACCCAGTTCGCTGGCAGTGTCCTACAAGGACCAGCCTATCTGGCTGCCACGCCTGAATGTTTGCCGGAGCGGCAGAGCTAGGCAGGCGAAATTGTGCAGCAATGCAAACTGCATAACCTGGCCAAATTTCACGGGTGTACAAGATACCACGGGGGATTTACAAGGAGATGTGCACCCGGAACAGCTGGAGGCCTGCCGGCAGCAACATTCCGGAATCCTTCCTAAGAAGCCTTGAAAGCAGTGAAACGCTCCTATGTTGCAAAAACTCAGAACCTCATTCTGAGTGATCCCGGCAGAGGTCATTCGGCTGAACACAACAGTGGACTAATTAGTGCCAGATGTAGGCAATGCCGTCCATAGTGCTGGATGGACAGTGGTGGCGTGCCAAACAACTGAGCTCTAGTACTCAACACTTTCTTATAGTGCCATAAGTTGAATTTCATCTTACTGCTCCGGTTGAGTAGAGAGTAGCTGTCAAAGCTGGAATCAGTAGCACTCAGGTGAGAAGAATGGGAAGCAGATATACTCAGTCCGTTGGCAGTGTCCTACGGGGACCAGCCTATCTTGCTTCCACGCCTGAATGTTTGAAACCGCGGCAGAGTTAGGCAAACGCAATTGTGCAGCAATGCAATCTGCATAACCCGGCCAAATTTCACAGTGTAAAAGAAACCACGGGGGATTTACAAGGAGATGTTCATCCGGAACACACGGAGGCCAGCCAGCAGCAAGATTGAGGAATTCTTCATAAGAAGCCTTGAAAGCAGTGAAATGTTCCTATTTTGCAATAACTCAGAACCTCATTCTCAGTGTTCCCCGCATAGGTCATTCGGCTGAACACAACCTTGGACTAATTAGAGCCAGATGTAAGCAGTGCCGTCCACAGTGCTGGAAGGAGAGTGGTGGAGTGCCAAACAACTGAGCTCTAGTTCTCAACACTTTCACAAAGAGGAATAAGTTGAGGTTCATCTTAATGCTCCGATTCATTAGAGTGTAGCTGTCAAAACTGGAATCAGTAGCACTCAGGTGAGAAGAACGGGAAGAAGATAGACCCAGTCCGCTGGCAGTGTCCCACGGGGATCAGCCTTTCTGGCTGCCACGCCTGTATGTGTGCAACCGCGGCAGAGCGAGGCAGGTGCAATTGTGCATCAATGCAAACTGCATAACCTGGCCAAATTTCACGGGTGCACAAGAAACCACAGGGGATTTACAAGGAGATATTCACCCGTAACAGCCGGAGGCCTGCCCGCAGCAACATTCCAAAAATATTTCTAAGAAGCCTTGAAAGCAGTGAAACGCTCCTAAGTTGCAACAACTCACAACCTCATTCTGAGTGTTCCCGGCAGAGGTCATTCGGCTGAACACAACGGTGGACTAATTAGAGCCAGATGTATGCAGTGCTGTCCATAGTGCTCGATGGACAGTGGTGGCGAGCCAAACAAATGAGCTCTAGTTCTCAACACTTTCACAAAATGCCATAAGGTTAGGTTCAACTTCCGGCTCCGGTTGAGTAGAGTGTAGCCGTCAAAGCTGGAATCAGTAGCACTCAGGTGAGAAGAACGGGAAGCAGATATACCCAGTCGGCTGGCAGTGTCCTACGGGGACCAGACTATCTCGATTCCACGCCTGAATGTTTGCAACCGCGGCAGAGTTAGGCAGGCGCAATTGTGCAGCAATGCAAACTGCATAACCTGGCCAAATTTCACGGGTGTACAAGAAACCACGGGGGATTTACAAGATGTTCATCCGGAACACCCGGAGGCCAGCCAGCAGCAAGATTGAGGAATTCTTCCTAAGAAGCCTTGAAAGCATTGAAATGCTCCTATGTTGCAATAACTCAGCACCTCATTCTGAGTGTTCCCGGCAGAGGTCATTCGGCTGAACACAACCGTGGACTAATTAGAGCCAGATGTAGGCAGTGCCGTCCATAGTGCTGGATGGACTGTGGTGGCATGCCAAACAACTGAGCTCTAGTTCTCAACACTTTCACAAAGTGCCATAAGTAGAGGTTCAACTTACTGCTCCGGTTGAGTATAGTGTGGCCATCAAAGGTGGAATCAGTAGCACTCAGGTGAGAAGAACGGGAAGCATATGTACCCAGTGTGCTGGCAGTGTCCTACAGGGATCAGCCTATCTGGCTGTCACGCCTGATGTTTGCAACCGCGGCAGAACTAGGAAGGCGCAATTGTGCAGCAATGCAAACTGCATAACCTGGCCAAATTTCAAGGGTGTACAAGAAACCACGGGGGATTTACAAGGAGATGTTCACCCGGAACTGCCGGAGGCCTGCCGGCAGCAACATTGCGGAATCCTTCCTAAGAAGCCTTGAAAGCAGTGAAACGCTCCTATGTTGCAACAACTCAGAACCTCTTTCTGAGTGTTCTCGGCAGAGGTCTTTCGGCTGAACACAACGGTGAACTAATTAGTGCCACATGCAGGCAGTGCCGTCCATAGTGCTGGATGGACAGTGGTGGCGTGCCAAACAACTGAGCTCTAGTTCTCAACACTTTCTTATAGTGCCATAAGTTGAGTTTCATCGTACTGCTCCGGTTGAGTAGAGTGTAGTCGTCAAAGCTGGAATCAGTAGCATTCAGGTGAGAAGAACGTCAAGCAGATATACCCAGTCCGCTGGCATTGTCCTACTGGGACCAGTCTACCTGGTTGCCACGCCTGAATGTTTGCAACCGCTGCAGAGCAAGGCAGTCACAATTGTGCAGCAATGCAAACTGCATACCTGGCCAAATTTCACGGGTGTACAAGAAACCACGGGGGATTTACAAGGAGATGTTCACCCAGAACAGCCAGAGGCCTGCCGGCAGCAACATTCCGGAATTCGTCCTAAGAAGCCTTGAAAGCAGTGAAACGCTACAATGTTGCAACAACTCAGAACCTCATTCTGAGTGTTCCCGGCAGAGGTCATTCGGCTAAACACAACCGTGGACTAATTAGTGCCAGATGTAGGCAGTGCCTTCGATAGTGCTGGATGGACTGTGGTGGCGTGCCAAACAACTGAGCTCTAGTTCTCAAAACTTATACAAAGTGCCATAAGTAGAGGTTCAACTTATTGCTCCGGTTGAGTAGAGTGTAGCCGACAAAGCTGGAATCACTAGCACTCAGGTGAGAAGAACGGGAAGCAGATATACCCAGTCCGCTGGCAGTGTCCTTCAGGGACCAGCCTACCTGGCTGCCACGCCTGACTGATTTTAAACACGGCAGATCTGGGCAAGCACAATTGTGCAGCAATGCAAACTGCATAACCTGGCCAAATTTCACGGGTGTAAAAGAAACCACGGGGGATTTACAAGGGGATGTTCACCCGGAACAGCCGGAGGCATGTCGGCCGAAACATTCCTGAATTTTTCCTAAGAAGGCTTGAAAGCAGTGAAACGCTCCTATGTTGTAATAACTCAGCACGTCATTCTGAGTTTTCCCGCACAGGTCATTCGGCTGAACACAACCGTGGTTTAATTAGAGCCAGATGTAGGCAGTGCCCCCTATAGTGCTGGATGGACAGTGGTGGTATGCCAAACAACTTAGCTCTAGTTCTCAACACTTTCACAAAGTGCCATAAGTTGAGGTTCAACTTACTGCTCCTGTTGAGTAGAGTGTAGCCGTCAAAGCTGGAATCAGAAGCACTCAGTTGAGAAGAACCGGAAGCAGATATTCCCAGTCCGCTTGCAGTGTCTTCCGTGGTCTAGCCTATCTGGCTGCCACGACTGAATGTTTGCAAACGTGGCAGAGCTAGGCAGGCACAATTGTGCAGCAATGCAAACTGCATGACCTGGCCAAATTTCACGGGTGTACAAGAAACCACGAGGGATTTACAAGGAGATATTCACAAGGAACAGCCTGACGCCTGCCGGCAGCAACTTTCCGGAACATTTCCTAAGAAACCTTGAAAGCAGTGAAACGCTCCTATGTTGCAATAACTCAGACCTCATTCTGAGTGTTCCAGGCAGAGGTCATTTGGCAGAATACAGCCGTGGACTAATTAGAGCCAGATGTAGGCAGAGCCGTCCATAGTACTGGATGGACTGTGGTGGCGTGCTAAACACCTGAGCTCTAGTTCTCAACACTTTCACAAATTGCCATAAATTGAAGTTCAACATACTGCTCAGGTAGAGTAGAGTGTAGCCATCAAAGCTGGAATGAGTAGCACTCAGGTGAGAAGAACGGGAAGCAGATATTCCCAGTCCTCTGGAAGTATCCTCCTGGGACCAGCCTATTTGGCTGCCACGCGTGAATATTTGCAACCGAGGCAGAGCTAGGAAGGCGCAATTGTGCAGCAATGCAAACTGCATAAGCTGGCCAAATTTCACGGGTGTACAAGAAACCACGGGGGATTTACAAGGAGATGTTCACCCAGAACACCCAAAGGCCTGCCGGCAGCAAGATTCCAGAATTCTTCCTAAGAAGCCTTGAAAGTAGTGAAACGCTCCTATGTTGCAATAACTCAGAACCTCTTTCTGAGTGTTCCCGGCAGTGGTCATTCGGTGAACACAACCGTGGACTAATTAGAGCCATATGTAGGCAGTGCTGTCCATAATGCTGCATGGACAGTGGTGGCGTGCCAAACAACTGCGCTCTAGTTCTCAACACTTTCACAAAGTGCCATAAGTTGAGGTTCAACTTACTGCTCTGGTTGAGTAATGTGTAGCCCTCAAAGCTGGAATCAGTAGATCTCAGGTGAGAAGAACGGGAAGCAGATATACCCAGTCCGCTGGCAGTGTCCTACTGGGCCAGCCTATCCGGCTGCCACGTCTGAATGTTTGCAACCCCGGCAGAGCTAGGCAGGAGCAATTGTGCAACAATGCAAACTGCATAACCTGGCCAAATTTCACGGGTGTACAAGAAACCACGGGAGATTTACAAGGAGATGTTCACCCGGAATAGCCGGAGGCCTGCCGGCAGCAACATTCCGAAATCCTTCCTGAGAAGTCTTGAAAGCAGTGAAACTCTCCTATGTTGCAATAACTCAGAACCTCATTTTGAGTGTTCCCGGCAGAGGTCATTCAGCTGAACACAACCGTGGATTAATTAGAGCCAGATGTAGGCAGTGCCGTCCATATTGCTGGATGGACAGTGGTGGCGTGACAAACAACTGAGCTCTAGTTTTCAACACTCACAAAGTGCCATGAGTTGAGGTTGAACTTACTGCTCTGGTTGAGTGGAGTGTAGCCGTCAAAGCTGGAATCAGGAGCACTCAGGTGACAAGAACGGGAAGCAGATACACCCAGTCCGCTGGCAGTGTCATATTGGGACCAGCTTGTCTTTCTGCCACGCCTGAGTGTTTGCCACCGTGGCAGAAGTAGGCAGGCCCAATTGTGCAGCAAAGCAAACTGCATAACCTGGCAAAATTTCACGGGTGTACAAGAAAACATGGGGGATTTACAAGGAGATGTTCACCCGGAACAGTCGGAGGCCTGCCGGCAGCAACATTCCAGAATCCATCCTGAGAAGCCTTGAAAGCAGTGAAACGCTCCTATGTTGAAATAACTCAGAACCTCATTCTGAGTGTTCCCGGCAGAGGTCATCCGGCTGAACACAACCGTGCACTAATTAGAGACAGATGTAGGCATTACGGTCCATAGTCCTGGATGGACTGTGGTGGCGTGCCAAACAACTGAGCTCTAGTTTTCAACAGTTTCACAAAGTGCCATAAGTTGACATTCAACTCACTGCTCCCGTTGAGTAGAGCGTAGACGTCAAAACTGGAATCAGTAGCACTCAGGTGAGAAGAACGGGAAGCAGATATACTCAGTACGCTGGCAGTGTCCTTCGGGGACCAGCCTATCTGGATGCCATGCCTGAATGTTTGCAACTGAGGCAGAGCTAGGTAGGCGCAATTGTGCAGCAATGGAAACTGCATAACCTGGCCAAATTTCACGGGTGTACAAGAAACCACGGGGGATTTACAAGGAGATGTTCATCCGGAACAGCCGGAGGCCTGCCGGCAAGAAGATTCCGGATTTCTTCCTAAGAAGCCTTGAAAGTAGTGAAACGCCCCTATGTTGCAATAACTCAGAACCTCATTCTGAGTGTTCCCGGCTGAGGTCATTCGGCTGATCCCAACCATGGACTAACTAGAGCCAGATGTAGGCATTGCCGTCCATAGTGCTGGATGGACACTGCAGGTTGAGTAGAGTATAGCCGTCAAAGCTGGAATCAGTAGCACTCAGTTGAAAAGAAGGGGAAGCAGATATAAACAGTCCGCTGGCAGTGTCCTACGGGGACCAGCCTATCTGGCTGCCACCCCTCAATGTTTACAACGGCGGCTTAGCTAGGCAGGTGCAATTGTGCAGTAATGCACACTGCATATCATGGCCAAATGTCATGGGTGTACAAGAAACCACGGGGGATTTACAAGGAGATGGTCACCCGAAACAGCCAGAGGCCTGCCGGCAAAAACATTCGGGAATTCTTCCTAAGAAGCCTTGAAAGCAGAGAAATGCTCCTATGTTGCAATAACTCAGAACCTCATTCTGAGTATTCCCGGCAGAGGTCATTCGGCTGAACATAACCGTGGACTAATTAGAGCCAGATGTAGGCAGTGCCGTCCATAGTGCTGGATGGACAGTGGTCGCATGCCCAACAACTGAGCTGTAGTTCTCAACACTTTCAGAAAGTGCCCTAGGTTGAGCTTCACCTTACTGCTCCGGTTGAGTAGATTGTAGCTGTCAAACCTGGAATCATTAGCACTCAGGTGAGAAGAACGGGAAGGAGATATACCCAGTCCGCTGGCAGTGTCCTACAGGGAAAAGTCTATCTGGCTGCCACGCCTGAAAGTTTGTAACCGCGGCAAAGCAAGGCAGGGGCAATTGTGCAGCAATGCAAACTGCATAACCTGCCGAAATTTCACGGGTGTACAAGAAACCACCGGGGATTTACAAGGGGATGTTCCCCGGAACAGCTGGAATACTGCCGGCAGCAACATTCCGGAATTCTTCCTAAGAAGCCTTGAAACAGAGAAACGCTCCTATGTTGCAATAACTCAGAACCTCATTCTGAGTGTTCCCGGCAGAGGTCATTTGGCTGAACACAACCGTGGAATAATTAGAGCCAGATGTAGGCAGTGCCTTCCATAGTACTGGATGGACAGTAGTGGCGAGCCGAACAACTGAGCTCTAGTTCCCAACACTTTCACAAATTGCCATAAGGTGAGGTTAAACGTACTGCTCCGGTTGAGTAGAATGTAGCCGTCAAAGCTGGAATCAGTAGCACTCAGGTGAGAAGAACAGGAAGCAGATATACACAGTCCTCTGGCAGTGTCCTACGGGGAGCAGACTATATGGCTGCCACGCCTGAATGTTTGCAACCGCGGAAGAGCTAGGCAGGCGCAATTGTGCAGCATTGCAAACTGCATAACCTGGCCAAATTTCACGGGTGTACAAGAAACCACGGGGGATTTACAAGGACATGTTCACCTGGAACAGCTGGAGGCCTGCCGGCAGCAACATTCCGGAATTCTTCCTAAGAAGCCTTGAAAGCAGTGAAACGATCCTATGTTGAAATTACTCAGAACCTCATTCTGAGTGTTCCCGGCAGAGGTCATTCGGCTGAACACAACCGTAGACTAATTAGAGCCAGATGTAAGCAGTGCCATCCATAGTGCTGAATGGACAGTGGTGACGTGCCAAACAACTGAGCTCTAGTTCTCAACACTTGCACAAAGTGTCCTTAGTTGAGGTTCAACTTACTGCTCTGGTTGAGTAGAGTGTAGCAGTCAAAGCTTTAATCAGTAGCACTCAGGTGAGAAGAATGGGAAGTAGACATACTCAGTCCGCTGGCAGTGTCTACGGGGACCAGCCTATCTGGCTGACACGCCTGAATGTTTGCAACCGCGGCAGAGTTTGGCAGGCGACATTGTGCAGCAATGCAAACTGCATAACCTGGACAAATTTCACGGTTGTACAAGAAACCACGGCGGATTTACAAGGGGATGTTCCCCCGGAACTGCAGGAGGCCTGCCGGCAGCAACATTCCGGAATCCTTCCTAAGAAGCCTTGGAAGCAGTGAAACGCTCCTATGTTGCAAGAACTCAGAACCTCATTCTGAGTTCTCCCGGCAGAGGTCATTCAGCTGAACACAACCGTGGACTAATTCGTGCCAGATGTAGGCAGTGCCGTCCATAGTGCTGGATGGACAGTGGTGGCGTGCCAAACAACTGAGCTCTAGTTCTCAACACTTTCTTATAGTGCCATAAGTTGAGTTTCATCTTACTGCTCCGGTTGAGTAGATTGTAGCCGTGCAAGCTGGAATAAGTAGCACTCAGGTGAGAAGAACGGGAAGCAGATATACCCAGTCCGCTGGCATTGTCCTACGGGCACCAGTCTATCTGGTTGCCACGCCTGAATGTTTGCAACCGCGGCAGAGCAACGCAGTCACAATTGTGCAGCAATGCAAACTGCATAACCTGGCCAAATTTCACGGGTATACAAGAAACCACTGGGGATTTACAAGGAGATGTTCACCCGGAATAGCCGGAGGCCTGCCGGCAGCAACATTCCGGAATTCTTCCTAAGCAGCCTTGAAAGCAGTGAAACGCTCCTATGTTGCAATAACTCAGAACCTCATTCTGAGTGTTCCCCGCAGAGGTCATTCGGCTGAACAGAACCGTGAACTAATTAGAGCCAGATGTAGGCAGTGCCTTCCATAGTGCTGGATGGACTGTGGTGGCGTGCCAAACAACTGCGCTCTAGTTCTCAACACTTATACAAAGTGCCATAAGTTGAGGTTCACCTTACGGTTCCGGTTGAGTAGAGTGTAGATGACAAAGCTGGAATCAGTAGCACTCAAGTGAGAAGAACAGGAACCAGATATACCCAATCCGCTGGCATTGTCCTACGGGGACCAGCCTATCGGGCTGCCACGCCTGAATGTTTGCAACCGTGGCAGAGCTAGGCAGGTGCAATTGTGCAGCAATGCAAACTGCATAACCTGGCCAAATTTCACGGGTGTATAAGAAACCACGGTGGATTTACAAAGAGATGTTCACCCAGAACAGCTGGAGGCCTGCCGGCAAGAAGATTCCAGAATTCTTCCTAAGAAGCCTTGAAAGCAGTTGAACGCTCCTATGTTGCAATAACTCAGAACCTCATTCTGAGTGTTCCCGGCTGAGGTCATTTGGCTGATCCCAACCGTGGACAAACAAGAGCCAGATGTAAGCATTGCCGTCCATATTGCTGGATGGACACTGCAGGTTGAGTAGAGTATAGTCGTCAAAGCTGGAATCAGTAGCACTCAGTTGAAAAGAAGGGGAAGCAGATATAAACAGTCCGCTGGCAGTGTCCTACGGGGACCAGCCTATCTGGCTGCCACCCCTCAATGTTTGCAACGGCGGCTTAGCTAGGCAGGCGCAATTGTGCAGTAATGCACACTGCATATCATGGCCAAATTTCATGGGTGTACAAGAAACCACGGGGGATTTACAAGGAGATGGTCACTTGGAACAGCCAGAGGCCTGCCGGCAAAAACATTCGGGAATTCTTCCTAAGAAGCCTTGAAAGCAGAGAAATGCTCCTATGTTGCAATAACTCAGAACCTCATTCTGAGTGTTCCCGGCAGGGGTCATTCGGCTGAACACAACCGTGGACAAATTAGAGCCAGATGTAGGCAGTGCCTTCCATAGTGCTGGATGGACAGTGTTGGCGTGTCAAACAACTGAGCTCTAGTTCTCAACACTTTCACAAAGTGCCATAAGTTGAGGTTCAACTTACTGCTTCGGTTGAGGAGAGTGTAGCCGTCAAAGTTGGAATCAGTAGCACTCAGGTGAGAAGAATGGGAAGCAGATATACCCAGTCCGCTGGCAGTGTCCTATGGGGACCAGCCTATCTGGCTGCTACACATGAATGTTTGCAATCTCGACAGAGCTTGGTAGGCGCAATTGTGCAGCAATGCATACTGCATAACCTGGGCAAATTTCACGTGTACAAGAAACCACGGGGGATTTTGAAGGAGATGTTCACCCTGAACAGCCGGATGCTTGCCGGCAGCAAGATTCCGGAATTCTTCCAGTGAAGCCCTGAAAGCAGTGAAACGATCCTATGTTGCAATAACTCAGAACCTCATTTTGAGTGTTCCCGACAGAGGTCATTCGGCTGAACACAACCGAGGACTAATTAGAGCCAGATGTAGGCAGTGCCGTCCACAGTGCTGGGCGGACAGTGGTCGCATGCAAAACAACTGAGCTCTAGTTCTCCAAACGTTCACAAAGTGACATAAGTTGAGGTTCAACTTACTGCTCTGGTTGAGTAGAGTGTAGCCGTGAAAGCTGGAATCAGTAGCACTCAGGTGAGAAGAACGGAAAGCAGATATACCCAGTCCCCTGGCAGTGTCCTACTTGGACCAGCCTATTTGGCTTCCACGCCTGAATGTTTGCAAGTCGTCAGGGGTAGACAGGCACAATTGTGTAGCAATGCAAAATGCATAACCTCCCCAAATTTCAGGGGTGTACAAGAAACCACGGGGGATTTACAAGGACATGTTTACCCGGAACAGCCGGAGGCCTGCCGGCAGCAACATTCTGGAATTTTTCCTAAGAAGCCTTGAAAGCAGTGAAACTCTCCTACGTTGGAATAACTCAGAACCTAATTCTGAGTGTTCCCGGCAGAGGTCATTCGGCTGAACACAACCGTGGACTAATTAGAGCCAGATGTAGGCAGTGCCGTCCATAGTGCTGGATATACTGTGGTCGCATGCCCAACAACTGAGCTGTAGTTCTCAACACTTTCAGAAAGTGCCCTACGTTGAGCTTCACCTTACTGCTCCGGTTGAGTAGATTGTAGCTGTCAAAGCTGGAATCATTAGCACTCAGGTGAGAAGAACGGGAAGGAGATATACCCAGTCGGCTGGCAGTGTCCTACAGGGAAAAGTCTATCTGGCTGCCACGCCTGAAAGTTTGTAACCGGGGCAGAGCTAGGCAGGGGCAATTGTGCAGCAGTGCAAACTGCATAACCTGGACAAATTTCACGGGTGTACAAGAAACCACGGGGGATGTACAAGGAGATGTTAACCCGGAACAGCCAGAGGCCTGCCGGCAGCAATATTCCGGAATTCTTCCTAAGAAGCCTTGAAAGCAGTGAAACTCTCCTATGTTGCAATAACTCAGAACCTCATTCTGAGTGTTCCCGGGAGAGGTCATTCGGCTGAACTCATCTGTGGACTAATTAGAGCCAGATGTAGGCAGTAGACTAATTAGAGCCAGATGTGGGCAATGGACTAATTAGAGCCAGATATAGGCAGTGTTTTCGATTGGAAAACAACTGAGCTTTAGTTCTCCAAACTTTCACAAAGTGCCATAAGTTGAGGTTCAACTTACTGCTCCGGTTGAGTAGAGTATACCCGTCAAAGCTGGAATCAGTAGCACTCATGTGAGAAGAAGGGGAAGCAGGTAGACCAAATCCGCTGTCAGTGTCCTACAAGAACCAGCCTTACTGGCTGCCACACCTGAATGTTTGTAACCCCGGCAGAGCTATGCAGGCGGAATTGTGCAGCAATGCAAACTGCATAACCTGGCCAATTTTCACGGGTGGACAAGAAACCACGGGTGATTTACAAGGGGATTTCCCTCGGAACATCCGGAGGCCTGACGGCAGCAAGATTCCGGAATTCTTCCTGTGAAACCTTGAAAGCAGTGAAACGCTCCTAGGTTGCAAAAACTCAGAACATCATTCTGAGTGTTCCCGGCAGAGATCATTCAGCTGAACACAACTGTGGACTAATTAGAGCCAGATATAGGCAGTGCCTTAAATAGTGCTGGATGGACATTGGTGGCGTGCCAAACACCGGAGATCTAGTTCACATCACTTTCACAAATTGCCAAATTTGAGGTTCAACTTACTGCTCCAGTTGAGTAGAGTGTAGCCGTCAAAGCTGGAATCAGTAGCACTCAGGTGAGAAGAACGGAAAGCAGATATACCCAGTCTCCTGGCAGTGTCCTACTGGGACCAGCCTATCTGGCTTAAACGCCTGAATGTTTGCAATAGCGTCATGGGTAGGCAGGCGCAATTGTGTAGCAATGCAAACTGCATAACCTCATTAAATTTCAGGGGTGTACAAGAAACCACGGGGGATTTACAAGGAGATGTTCTCCCTCAACAGGAGGAGGCCTGCCGGAAGCAAGATTCTGGAATTCTTCCTAAGAAGCCTTGAAAGCAGTGAAACGCTCCTATGTTGCAATAACTCAGAACCTCATTCTGAGTGTTCCCGACAGTGGTCATTCGGCTGAACACAACCGAAGACTAATTAGAGCCAGATGTAGGCAGTGCCGTCCATAGTGCTGGGCGGACAGGGGTCGCATGCTAAACAACTGAGCTCTAGTTCTCCAAACGTTCACAAAGTGCCATAAGTTGAGGATCAACTTACTGCTCCGGTTGAGTAGAGTATAGCCGTCAAAGCTGGAATCAGTAGCACTGAGGTGAGAAGAACGAGAAGCAGATATACCCACTCCGCTGGCAGTGTCCTACGGGGACTAGACTGTCTGGCTGATACGCCTGAATATTTGAAACCGCGACAGAGCTAGACAGTCGCAATTATGCAGCAATGCAAACTGCATTACCTGGCCAAATTTCACGGGTGTACAAGAAACCACGAGGAAATACAAGGAGATGTTCACTTGGAACAGCCAGAGGCCTGCCGGCAGCAAGATTCCGGAATTCTTCCTAAGAAGCCTTGAACGCAGTGAAACGCTCCTGTGTTGCAGTAACTCAGCACGTCATTCTGAGTGTTCCCCGCAGAGGTCATTGGGCTGAACACAACCGTGCACTAATTAGAGCCAGATGTAGGCAGTGCCCCCAATAGTTCTTGATGGACAGAGGTGGCGTGCCAAACAACTGAGCTCTAGGTCTCAACACTTTCACAAAGTGCCATAAGTTGAGGTTCAACTTACTGTTCCTGTTGAGTAGAGTGTAGCCGTCAAAGCTGGAATCAGTAGCACTCAAGTGAGAAGAACCGGAAGCAGATATACCCAGTCCGCTGGCAGTGTCTTCCGTGGTCTAGCCTATCTGGCTGGCACGACTGAATGTTCGCAACCCTGGCAGCGCTAGGCAGGCGCAATTGTGCAGCAATGCAAATTGAATAACCTGGCCAAATTTCACGGGTGTACAAGAAACCACGGGGGATTTACAAGGAGATGTTCACCCGGACCAGCCGGAGGCCTGCCGGCAACAACATTCCGGAATTCTTCCTAAGTAGCCTTGAAAGCAGTGAAATGCTCCTATGTTGCAATAACTGAGAACCTCATTCTCATTGTTCCCGGCAGACGTCATTCGGCAGAACACAACCGTGGAATAATTAGAGCCCAATGTAGGCAGTGCCTTCCATAGTGCTGGATGGACAGTGGTGGCGAGCCAAACAACTGAGCTCTAGTTCTCAACACTTTCACAAATTTCCATAAGGTGAGGTTAAACGTACTGCTCCGGTTGAGTAGAATGTAGCCGTCAAAGCTGGAATCAGTAGCACTCAGGTGAGAAGAACGGGAAGCAGATATACCCAGTCCGCTGGCAGTGTCCTAAGGAGACCAGACTATATGGCTGCCACGCCTGAATGTTTGGAACCGCGGAAGAGCTAGGCAGGTGCAATTGTGGAGCAATGCATACTGCATAACCTGGCCATATTTCACGGGTGTACAAGAAACCACGGGGGATTTACAAGGAGATGTTCACTTGGAACAGCTGGAGGCCTGCCGGCAGCAACATTCCAGGAATTCTTCCTAAGAAGCCTTGAAAGCAGTCAAACGATCCTATGTTGAAATAACACAGAACCTCATTCTGAGTGTTCCCGGCAGAGGTTATTCGGCTGAACACAACCGTGGAATAATTAGAGCCAGATGTAAGCAGTGCCGTCCATAGTGCTGGATGGACAGTGGTGACATGCCAAACAACTGAGCTCTAGTTCTCAACACTTATACAAATTGCCCTAAGTTGAGGTTCAACTTACGGCACCGGTTGAGTAGAGTGTAGCCGACAAAGCTGGAATCAGTAGCACTCAAGTGAGAAGAACGGGAAGCAGATATACCCAGTCCGCTGGGAGTGTCCTACGGGGACCAGCTTATCTGGCTGCCACGCCTGAATGTTTGCAACCACGGCAGAGCTAGGCAGGCTCAATTGTGCAGCAATGCAAAGTGCATAACCTGGCCAAATTTCACGGGTGTACAAGAAACCACGGGGGATTTACAAGGAGGTGTTCACACGGAATAGACGGAGGCTTGCCGGCCGCAAGATTCCGGAATTCTTCCTAAGAAGCCTTGAAAGCAGTGAAACGCTCCTATGTTGCAATATCTCAGAACCTCTTTCTGAGTGCTCCCGGCAGAGGTCATTCGGCTGAACACAACTGTGGACAAATTAGAGCCAGATGTAGGCAGTGCCGTCCATAGTGCTGGAAAGACTGTGGTGGCATGCCAAACAACTGAGCTCTAGTTCTCCACACTTTCACAACGTACCATAAGTTGAGGTTCAAGTTACTGCTCCGGTTGAGAAGAGTGTAGCCGACAAAGCTGGAATCAATAGCACTCAGGTGAGAAGATCGGGAAGCAGTTATAACCAGTCCGCTGGCAGTGTCCTACAGGGACCAGCCTATCTGGCTGCCACGCCTGAATGATTGCAAACGCGGCAGAACTAGGCAGGCGCAATTGTGCAGCAATGCAAACTGCATAACCTGGCCAAATTTCACGGGTGTACAAGAATCCACGGGGGATTTACAAGGAGATGTTCACCCGGAACACCCGGAGGCCAGCCAGCAGCAAGATTGAGGAATTCTTCCTAAGAAGCCTTGAAAGCAGTGAAACGCTCCTATGTTGCAACAACTCAGCTCCTCATTCTGAGTGTTCCCGGCAGAGGTCATTCGGCTGAACACAACCGAAGATTAATTAGAGCCAGATGTAGGCTGTGCGGTCCATAATGCTGGATGGACAGTGGTGGCGTGCCAAACAACAGAGCTCTAGTTTTTAACACTTTCACAAAGGGCCATAAGTTGAGGTTCAACTTACTGCTCCGCTTGAGTAGAGTGTAGCCGTCAAAGCTGGAATCAGTAGCACTCAGGTGAGAAGAATGGGAAGCAGATATACCCAGTCTGCTGGCAGTGTCCTACGGCGACCAGCCTATATGGGTGCCACGCCTGAATATTTGCAACCGCGGAAGAGCTAGGCAGGCGCAATTGTGCAGCAATGCTAACTGCATAACCTGGCCAAATTTCACGGGTGTACAAGAAACCACGGGGGATTTACAAGGAGATATTCACCCGGAACAACCGGAGGCCTGCCGGCAGCAACCTTCCAAAAATCTTCCTAAGAAGCCTTGAAAGCAGTGAAAAGCTCCTATGTTGCAATAACTCAGAACCTCATTCTGAGTGTTCCCGGCAGAGATCATTCGGCTGAATATAACCGTGGACTAATTAGAGCCAGATGTACGCAGTGCCGTCCATAGTGCTGGATGGACTGTGGTGGCGTGCAAAACAACTGAGCTCTAGTTCTCAACACTTTCACAAAGTGCCATAAGTTGAGGTTCAACTTACTGCTCCGGTTGAGTAGAGTGTGGCCATCAAAGCTGGAATTAGTAGCACTCAGGTGAGAAGAACAGGAAGCACATGTACCCAGTGCGCTGTCAGTGTCCTACAGGGACCAGACTATTTGGCTGTCACTGCCTGAATGTTTGCAATCGCGGCAGAACTAGGAAGGCACAATTGTGCAGCAATGCAAACTGCATAACCTGGCCAAATTTCACTGGTGTACAAGAAACCACGGGGGATTTACAAGGAGATGTTCACCCGGAACTGCCGGAGGCCTGCCTGCAGCAACATTCCGGAATCCTTCCTAAGAAGCCTTGAAAGCAGTGAAACGCTCCTATGTTGCAACAACTCAGAACCTAATTCTGAGTGTTCCCGGCAGAGGTCATTCGGCTGAACACAACCGTGGACTAATTAGTGCCAAATGTAGGCAGTGCATTCCATAGTGCTGGATGGAGAGTGGTGGCGTGCCAAACAACTGAGCTCTAGTTCTCAACACTTTCTTTTAATGCCATAAGTTGAGTTTCATCTTACTGCTCCGGTTGAGTAGAGTGTAGCCGTCAAAGCAGGAATCAGTAGCACTCAGGTGAGAAGAACGGGAAGCAGATATACCCAGTCTGCTGGCATTGTCCTAAGGGGACAAGTCTATCTGGTTGCCACGCCTGAATGTTTGCAACCCTGGCAGAGCAAGGCCGTCACAATTGTGCAGCAATGAAAACTGCATAACCTGGCCAAATTTCACGGGTGTACAAGAAACCACGGGGGATTTACAAGGAGATGTTCATCCGGAACCGCCAGAGGCGTGCCGGCAGCAACATTCCAGAATTCTTCCTAAGAAGCCTTGAAAGCAAAGAAACGCTCCTATGTTGCAATAACTCAGAACCTCATTCTGAGTGTTCCCGGCAGAGGTCATTCGGCTGAACACAACCGTGGACGAATTAGAGCCAGATGTAGGCAGTGCCTTCCATAGTGCTGGATGGACTGTGGTGGCGTGCCAAACTACTGAGCTCTTGTTCTCAACACTTATACAAAGTGCCATAAGTTGAGGTTCAACTTACGGCTCCCGTTGAGTAGAGTGTAGACGAAAAAGCTGGAATCAGTAGCACTCAGGTGAGAAGAACGGGAAGCAGATATACCCAGTCTGCTGGCAGTGTCCTACGGGGACCAGCCTATCTGGCTGCCACGCCTGAATGTTTGCAACCGTGGCAGAGCTAGTCAGGCGCAATTGTGCAGCAAGGCAAACTGCATAACCTGGCCAAATTTCACGGGTGTACAAGAAACCACCGGGGATTTAGAAGGAGGTGTTCACCGGGAATATCCGGAGGCTTGCCGGCAGCAAGATTCGGAAATCCTTCCTAAGAAGCCTTGAAAGCAGTGAAACGCCCCTATGTTGCAATATCTCAGAACCTCATTCTGAGTGTTCCCGGCAGAGGTCATTCGGTTGAACACAACTGTGGACTAATTAGAGCCAGATGTAGGAAGTGTCGTCCATAGTGCTGGATGGATTGTGGTGGCATGCCAAACAACTGAGCTCTAGTTCTCCACACTTTCACAACGTACCATAAGTTGAGGTTCACGTTACTGCTCCGGTTGAGAAGAGTGTAACCGACAAAGCTGGAATCAATAGCACTCAGGTGAGAAGAACGGGAAGCAGATATACCCAGTCCGCTGGCATTGTCCTACGGGGACCAGCCTATATGGCTGCCACGCATAAATGATTGCAAACGCGGCAGATTTAGGCAAGCGCAATTGTGCATCAATGCAAACTGCATAACCTGGCCAAATTTCACGGGTGTGCAAGAAACCACGGGGGATTTACAAGGGGATGTTCACCCGGAACAGCCAGAGGCATGTCGGCCGAAACATTCCGGAATTCTTCCTAAGAAGCCTTGGAAGCAGTGAAGTGCTCCTATTTTGCAATAACTCAGAACCTCATTCTCAGTGTTCCCTGCAGAGGTCATTTGGCTGAACACAACCGTGGACTAATTAGAGCCAGATGTAAGCAGTGCTGTCCACAGTGCTGGAAGGACCGTGGTGGCGTGCCAAACAACTGAGCTCTAGTTCTCAACACTTTCACAAAGAGCCATAAGTTGAGGTTCAACTTACTGCTCCGATTGTGTAGAGTGTAGCCGTCAAAGCTGGAATCAGTAGCACTCAGGTGAGAAGAACGGGAAGCAGATAGACCCAGTCAGCTGGCAGTGTCCAACGGGGATAAGGCTATCTGGCTGCCACGCCTGCATGTTTGTAACCGCGGCAGAGCTAGGCAGGCGCAATTGTGTAGCAATGCAAACTGCATAACCTGGCCAAATTTCACGGGTGTACAAGAAACCACGAGGGATTTACAAGGAGATATTCACCCGGAACAGCCGGAGGCCTACTGGCAGCAACATTCCGGAATTCTTCCTAAGAAGCCTTGAAAGCAGTGAAACGCTCCTATGTTGCAATAACTCAGAACCTCATTCTGAGTATTCCCGGCAGAGGTCATTCGGCTGAACACAACCGTGGACTAATTAGAGCCAGACGTAGGCAGTGCCTTCCATAGTGCTGGATGGATTGTGGTGGCGTGCCAAACAAGTGAGTTCTAGTTCTCAACACTTTCACAAAGTGCCATAAGTTGAGGTTCAACTTACGACTCCGGTTGAGTAGAGTGTAGCCGACAAAGCTGGAATCAGTAGCACTCAGGTGAGAAGAACCTGAAGCAGATATACCCAGTCCGCTGGCAGTGTCCTACGGGGACCAGCCTACCTGGCTGCCACACCTGAATATTTGCTACCGCGGCAGAGCTAGTCAGGCGCAATTGTGCAGCAAGGCAAACTGCATAACCTGGCCAAATTTCACGGCTGTACAAGAAACCACGGGGGATTTACAAGGGGATGTTCACCCGGAACAGCCGGAGGCATGTCGGCCGAAACATTCCGGAATTCGTCCTAAGAAGCCTTGGAAGCAGTGAAGTGCTCCTATTTTGCAATAACTCAGAACCTCATTCTCAGTGTTCCCCGCAGAGGTCATTTGGCTGAACACAACCGTGGACTAATTAGAGCCAGATGTAAGCAGTTCTGTCCAGAGTGCTGGAAGGACAGTGGTGGCCTGCCAAACAACTGAGCTCTAGTTCTCAACACTTTCACAAAGAGCCATAAGTTGAGGTTCAACTTACTGCTCCGATTGAGTAGAGTGTAGCCGTCAAAGCTGGAATCAGTAGCACTCAGGTGAGAAGTACGGGAAGCGGATATACCCAGTCCGCTGGCAGTGTCCCACGGGGATCAGCCTATCTGGCTGCCACGCCTGAATGTTTGCAACCGCGGCAGAGCTAGGCAGGCGCAATGGTGCAGCAATGCAAAAAGCATAACCTGGCCAAATTTCACGGGTGTACAAGAAACCACGGGGGATTTACAAGGAGGTGTTCACCCGGAATAGCCGGAGGCTTGTCGGCAGCAAGATTCCGGAATTCTTCCTAAGAAGCCTTGAAAGCAGTGAAACGCTCCTATGTTGCAATATCTCAGAACCTAATTCTGAGTGTTCCCGGCAGAGGTCATTCGGCTGAACACAACTATGGACTAATTAGGGCCAGATGTAGGCAGTGCAATCCATAGTGCTGGATGGACAGTGGTGGCGTGCCAAACAACTGAGCTCTAGTTCTCCATACTTTCACAAAGTACCATAAGTTGAGGTTCAACTTACTGCTCCGGTTGAGTAGAGTGTAGCCGTCAAAGCTGGAATCAGTAGCACTCAGGTGAGAAGAAAGGGAAGCAGATATACCCAGTCCGCTGGCAGTGTCCTACGGGGACCAGCCTATGTGGCTGCCACGCCTGAATGTTTGCAAACGCAGCAGAGCTAGGCAGGTGCAATTGTGCAGCAATGCAAACTGCATAACCTGGCCAAATTTCACGGGTGTGCAAGAAACCATGGGGGATTTACAAGGAGATGTTCACCCGGAACAGCCGGAGGCCTGCCGGCAGCAAGATTCTGGAATTCTTCCTAAGAAGCCTTGAAAGCATTTAAACGCTCCTATGTTGCAATAACTGAGAACCTCATTCTGATTGTTCCCACCAGAGGTCATTCGGCTGAACACAACCGTGGACTAATTAGAGCCAGATGTAGGCGGTGCCGTCCCTAGTGCTCGATCGAGAGTGGTGGCGTGCCAAACAACTGAGCTCTAGTTCTCAACACTTTCACAGAGCGCCATAAGTTGACGTTCAAGTTACGGCTCCGGTTGTGTAGATTGTAGCCGTCAAAGCTGGAATGAGTAGCACTCAGGTTAGAAGAACCGGAAGCAGATATACCCAGTCCACTGGCAGTGTCCTACGGGGAACAGCCTATCTCGCTGCCATGCCTGAATGTTTGCAACCACGGCAGAGTTAGGCAGGCACAATTGTGCAGCAATGCAAACCGCATAACCTGGCCAAATTTCACGGGTGTACAAGAAACCACGGGGGATTTACAAGGAGATGTTCACCCGGAACAGCCAGAGGCCTGCCGGCAGCAACATTCCGGAATTCTTCCTAGGAAGCCTTGAAACAGTGAAACGCTCCTATGTTGCAATAACTCAGAACCTCATTCTGAGTATTCCAGGCAGAGGTCTTCGGCTGAACACAACCGTGGACTAATTAGAGCCAGATGTAGGCAGTGGACTAATTAGAGCCACATGTAGGCAATGGAATAATTAGAGCCAGATATAGGCAGTGTTTTCGATTGGAAAACCACTGAGCTTTAGTTCTCCAAATTTTCACAAAGTGCCATAAGTTGAGGTTCAACTTACAGCTCCGGTTGAGTAGAGTGTAGCCGTCAAAGGTGGAATCAGTAGCACTCAGGTGAGAAGAATGGGAAGCAGATAGACCCAGTCCGCTGGCAGTGTCCTATTGGGACCAGCCTATCTGGCTGCCACGCATGAATGTATGCCACCGCGGCAGAGCTAGGCATTCGCAATTGTGCAGTAATGCAACCTGCATAATCTGGCGCAATTTCACAGGTGTACAAGAAACTACGGGGGATTTACAAGGAGATGTTCACCCGGAACAGCCGGAGGCCTGCCGGCAGCAAGATTCCAGAATCCTTCCTAAGAAGCTTAGAAAGCAGTGAAACGCTCCTATGTTGCAATAACTCAGAACCTCATTCTGTGTGATCCCGGCAGATGTCATTCGGCTGAACTCAACCGTGGATTAATAGAGCCAGATGAAGGCAGTGGCGTCCATTGTGCTGGATGGACAGTGGTAGCGTGCCAAAGAACTGAGCTCTAGTTCTCAACACTTTGACAAAGTGCCATAAGTTGAGGTTCAACTTACTGCTCCGGTTTAGTAGAGTGTAGCCATCAAAGCTGGAATCAGTAGCACTCAGGTTAGAAGAACGGGAATCAGATATACCCAGTCCGCTGACAGTGTCCTACGGGACCAGCCTATCTGGCTGCCAAGCCTGAATGTTTGCAACCGCGCAGAACTAGGCAGGCGTCATTTTGCAGCAATGCAAACTGCATAACCTGGCCAAATTTCACGGGTGTACAATAAACCACGGGGGATTTACCAGGAGATCTTCACCGGGAATAGCCAGAGGCTTGCCACCAGTAAGATTCCGGAATTCTTCCTGTGAAGCCTTGAAAACAGTGAAATGCTCCTATGTGGCAATAAATCAGAACCTCATTCTGAGTGTTCCCGGCAGAGGTCATTCGGCTGACGACAACCGTGGACTAATTACAGCCAGATGTAGGCAGTGCCGTACATAGTGCTGGATGGACACTGCCGGTTTAGTAGAGTGTAGCCATCAAAGCTGGAATCAGTAGCACTGAGGTGAGAAGAACGGGAAGCTGATATACGCAATCCGCTGGCAGTGTCCTACGGGGACCCGTAAATCTGGCTGCCACGCCTGAATGTTTGCAACCCCGGCAGAGCTAGGAAGGCGCAATTGTGCAGCAATGCAAACTGCATAACCCAGAAAAATTTAACGGGTGTACAAGAAACCACGCGGGATTTACAAGGAGATGTTCACCTGGAACAGCCGGAGGACTGGCGGCAGCAACATTCCGGAATCCTTCCTAAGAAGCCTTGGAAGCAGTAATACGCTCCTATGTTGCAATAACTCAGAACCTCATTCTGAGTGTTCCCGGCAGAGGTCATTCGGCTGAACACAACCGTGAACTTATTAGAGCCACATGTAGGCAGTTCCCTCCATAGTGCTGGATGGACAGTGGTGGCGTGCCAAACAACTGAGCTCTACTTCTCAAGACTTTTACAAATTGCCATAGCTTGAGGTTCAACTTACTTCACTGGTTGAGTAGAGTGTAGCCGTCAAAGCTGGAATCAGTAGCACTCAGGTGAGAAGAACGGGAAGCAGATAGACCCAGTCCGCTGGCAGACTCCTACGGGGACCCTCCTATTTGCCTGTCACGCCTGAATGTTTGCCACTTTGGCAGAGCTAGGCAGGCGCAATTGTGCAGCAATGCAAACTGCATAACCTGGCCAAATTTCACGGGTGTACAAGAAACCACGTGGGATTTACAAGGAGATGTTCACCCGGAACAGCCTGTGGCCTGCCGGCAGCAATATTCCGGAATCCTTCTGAAGAAGCCTTGAAAGCAGTGAATCGCTCCTATGTTGCAATAACTCAGAACCTCATTCTGAGTGTTCCCAGCAGAGGTCATTCGGTTGAACACAACAGTGGACTAATTAGAGCCAGATGTAGGTAGTGCCGTCTATAGTGCTGGATGGACAGGGTTGGCGTGCCAAACAACGGAGCTCTAGTTCTCAACACTTTCACAAAGTGCCATAAGTTGATTTTCATCTTACTGCTCCGGTTGAGGAGAGTGTAGCCGTCAAAGCTGGAAGCAGTAGCACTCAAGTGAGAAGAACGTGAAGCCAATAGACCGAGTCCACTGGCAGCGTCCTATGGGGACCAGCCTATCTGGCTGCCAGGCCTGAATGTTTGCAACCGCGGAAGAGCTAGGCAGGCGCAATTGTGCAGCAATGCAAACTGCATAACCAGGCCAAATTTCACGGGTGTACAAGAAAACAGGGGGGATTTTCAACGAGATGTTCACCCGGAACAGCCGGAGGCCTGCTGGCAGCAAGATTCCGCAATCCTTCCAAAGAAGCCTTGAAAGCAATGAAATGCTCCTATGTTGCCATAACTCAGAACGTCATTCTGAGTGTTCCCGGCAGAGGTCATTCGGCTGAACACAACCGTGGACTAATTACAGCCATTTGTATGCAGCGCCGTCCATACTGCTGGATGGACAGTGGTGGCGTGCCAAACAACTGAGCTCTAGTTTTCAACATATTCACAAAGTGCCATAACTTGAGGTTCAACTTACTGCTCCGGTTGAGTAGAGTGTAGCCGTCAAAGCTGGAATCAGTAGCACTCAGGTGAGAAGAACGGGAAGCAGATAGACCCAGTCCGCTGACAGTGTCCCACGGGAACCAGGCTATCTAGCTGCCACGCGTGAATATTTGCAACCGCGGCAGAGCTAGGCAGGCACAATTGTTCAGCAATTCAAACTGCATAACCTGTCCAAATTTCACGGGTGTAAAAGAAACCAAGGGGGATTTACAAGGAGATGTTCACCCGGAACAGCCGGAGGCCTGCTCGCAGCAAGTTTCCGAAATTCTTCCTAAGAAGCCTTGAAAGCAGTGAAACTCTTCTATGTTGCAATAACTCAGAACCTCATTCTGAGTGTTCCTGGAAGAGGTCATTCGGCTGAACACAACCGTGGACTAATTAGAGCCAGATGTATGCAGTGCCGTCCATAGTGCTGGATGGACAGTGGTGGCGTGTCAACAAGTGAGCTCTTGTTCTCAACACTTTCACACAGTGCCATAAGTTGAGGTTCAACTTACTGCTCCGGTTGAGTAGAGAGTAGCCGTCAAAGCTGAAATCAGTACCACTCAGGTGAGAAGAACGGGAAGCAGATAGACCCAGTCCGCTGGCAGTGTCCTACGGGGACCAGCCTATCTAGCCTCCATGCCTGAATGTTTGCAACTGCGGCATAACAAGCCTGGACCATTTGTGCAGCAATGTAAACTGCATAACCTGGCCAAATTTCACTGGTGTTCAAGAAACCACGGGGCATTTACCAGGACATGATCACCCGGAACAGCCGGAGGCCTGCTGGCAGCAATATTCAGTAATCCTTCCTAAGAAGCCTTGAAAGCAGTGAAATGCTCCTATGTTGCAATTACTCATTACCCCATTCTGAGTGTTCCCGACAGAGGTCATTCGGCTGAACACAACCATGAACTTATTAGAGCCAGATGTAGGCAGTGCCGTCCATAGTGCTGGATGGACTGTGGTGGCTTGCCAAACAACTGAGCTCTAGTTCTCAACACTTTCACAAAGTGCCATAAGTTGAGGTTCAACTTACTGCTCCGATTTAGTAGAGTGTAGCCATCAAAGCTGGAATCAGTAGCACTCAGGTTAGAAGAATGGGAAACAGATATACCCAGTCGGCTGACAGTGTCCTACGGGACCAGCCTATCTGGCTGCCACGCCAGAATGTTTGCAACCTCGACAGAGCTAGGCAGGCGACATTTTGCAGCAATGCAAACTGCATAACCTGGCCAAATTTCACGGGTGTACAAGAAACCACGGGGGAATTACAAGGAGATGTTCACCCGGAAAAGCCGGAGGCTTGCCACCAGTAAGATTCCGGAATTCTTCCTGTGAAGCCTTGAAAACAGTGAAATGCTCCTATGTGGCAATAAATCAGAAGGTCATTCTGAGTGTTCCCGACAGAGGTCATTTGGCTGAACACAACCGTGGATTAATTAGAGCCAGATGTAGGCAGTGTCGTCCATAATGCTGGAGGGACAGTGGTGGCGTGCCAAACAACTGAGCTCTAGTTCTCAACGCATTCACAAAGTGCCACAAGTTGAGGTTGAACTTACTGCTCGGGTTGAGTAGAGTGTAGCCGTCAAAGCTGGAATCAGTAGCACTCAGGTGAGAAGAACGGGAAGCAGATATACGCAGTCCGCTGGCATTGTTTTATGGGGACCAGCCTATCTGGCTGCCAAGTCTGAATGTTTGCAACCGCCGCAGAGCTAGCCAGGTGCAATTGTGCAGCAATGCAAACTGCTTAACCTGGCCAAATTTCACGGGTGTAGAAGAAACCACGGGGGATTTACAAGGAGATGTTCACCCTTAACGGGCGGAGGCCTGCCGGAAGCAACAATCCGGAATTCTTCCTAAGAAGCCTTGAAAGCAGTGAAACGCTCCTATGTTGCAATAACTCAGAACCTCATTCTGAGTGTTCCCGGCAGAGGTCATTCGGCTGAACAGAACCGTGGACTAACTATAGCCAGATGTAGGCAGTGCCGTCCATAGTGCTGGATGGACAGTGGTGGCGTGCCAAACAACTGAGCTCTAGTTCTCAACACTTGCACAAAGTTCCATAAGTTGAGGTTCAACTTACTGCTCCAGTTGAGTAGAGTGTAGCCGTCAAAGCTGGAATCAGTATCACTGAGGTGAGAAGAACGGGAAGCAGATATACCCAGTCTGCTGGCAGTGTCCTACGGTGACCAGCCTATCTGGCTGCCATGCCTGAATGTTTGCAACCACGGCAGAGTTAGGCAGTCGCAAGTATGCAGCAATGCAAACTGCATAACTTGGCCAAATTTTACAGGTGTACAAGAAACCATGGGGGATTTACAAGGAGGTGTTCACCCGGAACAGCCGGAGGCCTGCCGACAGCAAGATTGAGGAATTCTTCCTAAGAAGCCTTGAACGCAGTGAAACGCTTCTATGTTGCAATAACTCAGAACCTCATTCTGAGTGTTCCCGGCAGAGGTCATTCGGCTGACCACAACCGAAGACTAATTAGAGCCAGATGTAGGCAGTGCCGTCCATAGTGCTGGGTGGACAGGGGTCGCATGCTAAACAACTGAGCTCTAGTTCTCCAAACGTTCACAAAGTGAGCTCTATTTCTTCAAACTTTAACAGAGTGCCATAAGTAGAGGTTCAACTTACTGCTTCGTTTGAGTAGAGTGTAGCTGTCAAAGCTGGAATCAGTAGCAGTCAGGTGAGAAGAACGGGAAGCATATAGACACAGTCCTCTGGCAGTGTCCTATGGGGACCAGCCTATCTGGCTGCCACGCCTGAATGTTTGCAACCGTGGCAGAGCTAGCCAGGCGCATTTGTGCAGCAATGCAAACTGCATACCCTGGCCAAATTTCACGGGTGTACAAGAAACCACGTGGGATTTATATGGAGATGTTAACTCGGAACAGCCGGAGGTCTGCCAGCAGCAACATTCCAGAATTCTTCCTAAGAAGCCTTGAAAGCAGTGAAATGCTCCTATGTTGCCATAACTCAGAACCCCATTCTGAGTGTTCCCGGCAGAGGTCATTCAGCTGAACACAACCAAGAACTTATTAGAGCCAGATGTAGGCATTTCAATCCGTAGTGCTGGATGGACAGTGGTGGCTTGCCATACAACGGAGCTCTAGTTCTCAAGTCTTTTACAAATTGTCATAGGTTGAGGTTCAACTTACTTCGCCGGTTGAGTAGAGTGTAGCCGTCAAAGCTAGAATCATTAGCACTCAGGTGAGAAGAACGGGAAGCAGATAGACCCAGTAAGCTGGCAGAGTCCTACGGGGACCCGCCTATTTGCCTGTCACGCCTGTATGTTTGCCACTGCGGCAGAGCTAGGCAGGCGCAATTGTGCAGCAATGCAAACTGCATAACCTGGCCAAATTTCACAGGTGTACAAGAAACCACGGGGGATTTACAAGGAGATGTTCACCCGGAACAGCTGGAGGCCTGCCGGCATCAAGATTCCGGAATACTTCCGAAGAAGCCTTGAAAGCAGTGAATCACTCCTATGTTGAAATAACTCAGAACCTCATTCTGAGTGTTCCCAGCAGAGGTCATTCGGCTGAACACAACCATGGACTAATTAGAGCCAGATGTAGGCATTGCCATCCATAGTGCAAGATGGACAGTGGTGGCGTGCTAAACAACGGAGCTCTAGTTCTCAACACTTTCACAAAGTGCCAAAGTTGAGGTTCAACTTACTGCTCCCCTTGAGTAGAGTGTAGCCGTCAAAGCTGGAATCAGTAGCACTCAGGTGAGAAGAACGGGAAGCAGATAGACCCAGTCCGCTGGCAGTGTCCTATTGGGACCAGCCTATCTGGCTGCCACGCTGGAATGTTTGCAACCACGGCAGAGCTAGGCAGGCACAATTGTGCAGCAATGCAAACTCCATAACCTGGCCAAATTTCACGGGTGTACAAGAAACCACGGGGGATTTAAAAGGAGATGTTCATCCGGAACAGCCATAATCCTGCCGCCAGCAATATTCCGGAATCCTTCTTAAGAAGCCTTGAAAGCAGTGAAATGCTCCTATGTTGCCATAACTCAGAACCTCATTCTGAGTGTTCCCGGCAGAGGTCATTCGACTGAACACAACCGTGGACTAATCAGAGCCAGATATAGGCAGTGCCGTCCATAGTGCTGGATGGACAGTTGTGGCGAGCCAAACAACTGAGCTCTAGTTCTCAACACTTTCACAAAGCACAATAAGTTGAGGTTCCACTTAATTCTCCGGTTAAGTAGAGTGTAGTCATCAAAGCTGGAATCAGTAGCAGTCAGGTGAGAAGAACGGGAAGCATATAGACCACGTCCGCTGTCAGTGTCCTATGGGGACGAGCCTATCTGGCTGCCACGCCTGAATGTTTGCAACCGTTGCAGAGCTAGCCAGTCACAATTGTGCAGCAATGCAAACTGCATACCCTGGTCAAATTTCACGGGTGTACAAGAAACCAGGTGGGATTTATATGGAGATGTTAACTCGGAACAGCCGGCGGCCTGCCGGCAGCAATATTCCGGAATTCTTCCTAAGAATCCTTGAAAGCAGTGAAATGCTCCTATGTTGCCATAACTCAGAACCTCATTCTGAGTGTTCGTGGAAGAGCTCATTCGGCTGAACACAACGGTGGACTAATTAGAGCCAGATGTATGCAGTGCCTCCATAGTGCTTGACGGACAGTTGTGGCTTGTCAAACAACTGAGCTCTAGTTCTCAACACTTTCACTAAGTGCCATAAGTTGAGGTTCAACTTATTGCTCCGGTTGAGTGGAGTGTGGCCGTCAAAGCTGGAATCAGTAGCACTCAGGTGAGAAGAACGGGAAGCAGATAGACCCAGTCCGCCTGCAGTGTCCTACGGGTACAGCCTATCTGGCTGCCAAGCCTGAATGTTTGCAACCGCGGCCGAGCGAGTCAGGCGCAATTGTAGAGCAATGCAAACTGCATAACCTGGCCAAATTTCACGGGTGTACAAGAAACCACGGGGGATTTAAAAGGAGATGTTCACCCGGAAATGACGGAGGCCTGCCGGCAGCAAGATTCCGGAATTCTTCCTGAGAAGCCTTGAAAGCAGTGAAATGCTCCTATGTTGCCATAACTCAGAACCCCATTCTGAGTGTTCCCGGCAGAGGTCATTCGGCTGAACACAACCATGAACTTATTAGAGCCAGATGTAGGCAGTGCCGTCCATAGTGCTGGATAGACAGTGGTGGCGTGCCTATCAACTGAGCTCTAGTTCTCAAGACTTTTACAAATTGCCATAGGTTGAGGTTCAACTTACTTCGCCGGTTGAGTAGAGTGTGGCCGTCAAAGCTGGAAGCAGGAGCACTCAGGTGAGAAGAACGGGAAGCAGATAGACCCAGTCCGCTGGCAGAGTCCTACGGGGACCCACCTATTTGCCTGTCACGCCTGAATGTTTGCCACTGCAGCAGAGCTAGGCAGGCGCATTTGGGCAGCAATGCAAACTGCATAACCTGGCCAAATTTCACGGGTGTACAAGAAACCACGGGGGATTTACAAGGAGATGTTCAGCTGGAACAGCCGTTGGCCTGCCGGCAACAAGATTCCGGAATTCTTCCTAAGAAGCCTAGAAAGCAGTGAAACGCTCCTATGTTGTAATAACTCAGAACCTCATTCTGAGTGTTCCCGGAAGAGTTCATTCGGCTGAACACAATCCTGGACTAATTAGAGCCAGATGTATGTAGTGCCATCCATAGTGCTGGATTGACAGTGGTGGCGTGCCAAACAACTGAGCTCTAGTTCTCAACACTTTCACAAAGTGCCATAAGTTGAGGTTCAACTTACTGCTCCGGTTGAGTAGATTGTAGCCATCAAAACTGGAATCAGTAGCACTCAGGTGAGAAGAACGGGAAGCAGATAGACCCAGTCCGCTGGCAGTGTACTACGGGAACCAGCCTATCTAGATGCCACGCGTGAATGTTTGCAACCGCGGCAGAGCTAGGCAGGCACAATTTTGCAGCAATGCAAACTGCATAACCTGGCCAAATTCCACGGGTGTAAGAGAAACCACGGGAGATTTACAAGATGTTCACACGGAACAGCCGGTGGCCTGCCGGCAGCAAAATTCCGGAATCCTTCCTAAGAAGCCTTGAAAGCAATGAAATGCTCCTATGTTGCCATAATTCAGAACCTCATTCTGAGTTTTCCCGGCAGAGGTCATTCGGCTGAACACAACCCTGGACTAATTACAGCCAGATGTAGGCAGTGCCGTCCATAGTGCTGGATGGACAGTGGTGGCGTGCCAAACAACTGAGCTCTATTTCTCAACACTTGCACAAAGTGCCCTAAGTTGAGGTTCAACTTACTGCTCCGGTTGAGTAGAGTGTAGCCGTCAAAGCTGGCATTAGTAGCAGTCAGGTTTGAAGATCGGGAAGCAGATATACCCAGTTTGCTGGCAGTGTCCTACGGGGACCAGCCTATCTGGCTGCCACGCCTGAATGTTTGCAATCGCGGCAGAGCATGGCAGGCGCAATTGTGCAACAGTGCAAACTGCATAACCTGGCCAAATTTCACGGGTGTACAAGAAACCAAGGGGGATTTACAAGGAGATGTTCACCCGGAACAGCCAGAGGCCTGCTGGCAGCAAAATTCCTGAATACTTCCTAAGCAGCCTTGAAAGCATTGAAACGCTCCTAGGTTAACATAACTCAGAACCTCATTCTGAGTGTTCCCGGCAGAGATCATTCGGCTGAACACAACTGTGGACTAATTAGAGCCAGATGTAGTCAGTGCCGTCCATAGTGCTGGATGGACAGTGGTGGCGTGCCAAACACCTGAGATCTAGTTCTCAACACTTTCACAAAGTGCCATAAGTTGAGGTTCAAACTACTGCTCCGGTTTTGTAGAGTGTAGCCGTCAAAGGTGGAATCAGTAGCACTCAGGTGAGAAGAATGGGAAGCAGATATACCCCGTCCGCTGGCAGTGTCGTATGGGCACCAGACTATCTGGCTGCCACGCCTGAATGTTTGCAACCGAGGCAGGGGTAGGCAGGCGCAATTGTGTATCAATGCAAACTGCATAACCTCCCCAAATTTCAGGGGTGTACAAGAAACCACGGGGGATTTACAAGGACATGTTTACCCGGAACAGCCGGAGGCCTGCCGGCAGCAACATTCCGGAATTCTTCCTAAGAAGCCTTGAAAGCAGTGAAACTCTCCTATGTTGGAATAACTCAGAACCTCATTCTGAGTGTTCCCGGCAGAGGTCATTCGGCTGAACACAACCGTGGACTAATTAGAGCCAGATGTAGGCAGTGCCGTCCATAGTGCTGGATGGACAGTGGTCGCATGCCCAAAAACTGAGCTGTAGTTCTCAACACTTTCAGAAAGTGCGCTAAGTTGAGCTTCTCCATACTGCGCCGGTTGAGTAGAGTGTAGCCGTCAAAGCTGAAATCAGTAGCACTCAGGTGAGAAGAACAGGAAGCAGATATACCCAGTCCGCTAACAGTGTCCTACGGGGACCAGCCTACCTGGCTGCCACACCTGAATATTTGCAATCGCGGTAGAGCTAGTCAGGGGCAATTGTACAGCAATGCAAACTGCATAACCTGGCCTAATTTCACGGGTGTACCAGAAACCACGGGGGATTTACAAGGAGGTGTACACCGGGAATAGCCGGAAGCTTGCCGGCAGCAAGATTCCGGAATTTTTACTAAGAAGGCTTTAAAGCAGTGAAACGCTCCTATGTTGCAATCACTCAGAATCTCATTCTGAGTGTTCCCGGCAGAGGTCATTCGGCTGAACACAACCGTGGACTAATTAGAGCCAGATGTAGGCAGTGCCGTCCATACTGCTCGATGGACTGTGGTGGCATGCCAAACAACTGAGCTCTAGTTCTCCTCACTTTCACAAAGTACCATAAGTTGAGGTTCAACTTACTGCTCCGATTGGGTAGAGTGTAGCCGTCAAAGCTGGAATCAGTAGCACTCAAGTGAGAAGAACCGGAAGCATATATACCCAGTCCGCTGGCAGTGTCTTCCGTGGTCTAGCCTATCTGGCTACCACGACTGAATGTTTGCAACCACAGCAGAACTAGGCAGGCGCAATTGTGCAGCAATGCAAAGTTCATAACCTGGCCAAATTTCACGGATGTACAAGAAACCACGGGAGATTTACAAGGGGATGTTCAGCCGGAACAGCCGGAGGCCTGCCGGTAGCAAGATTCCGGAATTCTTCCTAAGAAGCCTTGAAAGTAGTGAAACGCTCCTAGGTTCCAATAACTGAGAACCTCATTCTGAGTGTTCCCCGCAGAGGTCATTCGTCTGAACACAACCGTGGACTAATTAGAGCCAGATGTAGGCAGTGCCGTCCATAGTGCTGGATGGTCAGTGGTTGCGTGCCAAACAACTTAGCTCTATTTATCAACACTTTCACAAAGTGTCATAAGTTGAGGTTCAACTTACTGCTCCGGTTGAGTAGAGTGTAGCCATCAAAGCTGGAATCAGTAGCACTCAGGTGAGAAGAACGGGAAGCAGATATACCCAGTCCGCTGGCAGTGTCCAACGGGGATCAGCCTATCTGGCTGCCACGCCTGAATGATTGCAACCGCGGCAGAGCTAGGCAGTAGCAATTGTGCAGCAATGCAAATTGTATAACCTGGCCAAATTTCACGGATGTACAAGAAAACACGGGGGATTTACCAGGAGATGTTCACCCGGAACAGCGGGAGTCTTGCGGAAAGCAACATTCCGGAATTCTTCCTAAGAAGCCTTGAAAGCAGTGAAACGCTCCTATATTGCAACATCTGAGAACCTCATTCTGAGTGTTCCCGGCAGAGGTCATTCGGCTGAACACAACCGGGGACTAATTAGAGCCCGATGCAGGCAGGGGCGTCCATAATGCTGGAAGGACTGTGGTCTTGTGCCAAACAACTGAGCTCTAGTTCTCAACACTCTCACAAAATGCCATAAGTTGAGGTTCAACTTACTGCTCCGGTTGAGTAGAGTGTAGCCGTCAAAGCTGGCATCAGTAGATCTCAGGTGAGAAGAACCGGAAGGAGATATGCCCAGTCCGCTGGCAGTGTCCTATTGGGACCATCCTATCTGGCTGCCACGTCTGAATGTTTGCAACCGCGGCAGAGCTTGGCAGGCGCATTTGTGCAGCAATGCAAACTGCATAACCTGTCCAAATTTCACGGGTGTACAAGAAACCACGTGGGATTTATATGGAGATGTTAACTCGGAACAGCCGGAGGTCTGCCGGCAGCAACATTCCAGAATTCTTCCTAAGAAGCCTTGAAAGCAGTGAAATGCTCCTATGTTGCCATAACTCAGAACCCCATTCTGAGTGTTCCCGGCAGAGGTCATTCAGCTGAACACAACCAAGAACTTATTAGAGCCAGATGTAGGCAGTTCAATCCGTAGTGCTGGATGGACAGTGGTGGCTTGCCATACAACGGAGCTCTAGTTCTCAAGTCTTTTACAAATTGTCATAGGTTGAGGTTCAATTTACTTCGCCGGTTGAGTAGAGTGTAGCCGTCAAAGCTAGAATCATTAGCACTCAGGTGAGAAGAACGGGAAGCAGATAGACCCAGTAAGCTGGCAGAGTCCTACGGGGACCCGCCTATTTGCCTGTCACGCCTGTATGTTTGCCACTGCGGCAGAGCTAGGCAGGCGCAATTGTGCAGCAATGCAAACTGCATAACCTGGCCAAATTTCACAGGTGTACAAGAAACCACGGGGGATTTACAAGGAGATGTTCACCCGGAACAGCTGGAGGCCTGCCGGCATCAAGATTCCGGAATACTTCCGAAGAAGCCTTGAAAGCAGTGAATCACTCCTATGTTGAAATAACTCAGAACCTCATTCTGAGTGTTCCCAGCAGAGGTCATTCGGCTGAACACAACCATGGACTAATTAGAGCCAGATGTAGGCATTGCCATCCATAGTGCAAGATGGACAGTGGTGGCGTGCTAAACAACTGAGCTCTAGTTCTCAACACTTTCACAAAGTGCCAAAGTTGAGGTTCAACTTACTGCTCCCCTTGAGTAGAGTGTAGCCGTCAAAGCTGGAATCAGTAGCACTCAGGTGAGAAGAACGGGAAGCAGATAGACCCAGTCCGCTGGCAGTGTCCTATTGGGACCAGCCTATCTGGCTGCCACGCTGGAATGTTTGCAACCACGGCAGAGCTAGGCAGGCGCAATTGTGCAGCAATGCAAACTCCATAACCTGGCCAAATTTCACGGGTGTACAAGAAACCACGGGGGATTTAAAAGGAGATGTTCATCCGGAACAGCCATAATCCTGCCGCCAGCAATATTCCGGAATCCTTCTTAAGAAGCCTTGAAAGCAGTGAAATGCTCCTATGTTGCCATAACTCAGAACCTCATTCTGAGTGTTCCCGGCAGAGGTCATTCGACTGAACACAACCGTGGACTAATCAGAGCCAGATATAGGCAGTGCCGTCCATAGTGCTGGATGGACAGTTGTGGCGAGCCAAACAACTGAGCTCTAGTTCTCAACACTTTCACAAAGCACAATAAGTTGAGGTTCCACTTAATTCTCCGGTTAAGTAGAGTGTAGTCATCAAAGCTGGAATCAGTAGCAGTCAGGTGAGAAGAACGGGAAGCATATAGACCACGTCCGCTGTCAGTGTCCTATGGGGACGAGCCTATCTGGCTGCCACGCCTGAATGTTTGCAACCGTTGCAGAGCTAGCCAGTCACAATTGTGCAGCAATGCAAACTGCATACCCTGGTCAAATTTCACGGGTGTACAAGAAACCAGGTGGGATTTATATGGAGATGTTAACTCGGAACAGCCGGCGGCCTGCCGGCAGCAATATTCCGGAATTCTTCCTAAGAATCCTTGAAAGCAGTGAAATGCTCCTATGTTGCCATAACTCAGAACCTCATTCTGAGTGTTCGTGGAAGAGCTCATTCGGCTGAACACAACGGTGGACTAATTAGAGCCAGATGTATGCAGTGCCTCCATAGTGCTTGACGGACAGTTGTGGCTTGTCAAACAACTGAGCTCTAGTTCTCAACACTTTCACTAAGTGCCATAAGTTGAGGTTCAACTTATTGCTCCGGTTGAGTAGAGTGTGGCCGTCAAAGCTGGAATCAGTAGCACTCAGGTGAGAAGAACGGGAAGCAGATAGACCCAGTCCGCCTGCAGTGTTCTACGGGTACAGCCTATCTGGCTGCCAAGCCTGAATGTTTGCAACCGCGGCCGAGCGAGTCAGGCGCAATTGTAGAGCAATGCAAACTGCATAACCTGGCCAAATTTCACGGGTGTACAAGAAACCACGGGGGATTTACAAGATGTTCACCCGGAAATGACGGAGGCCTGCCGGCAGCAAGATTCCGGAATTCTTCCTGAGAAGCCTTGAAAGCAGTGAAATGCTCCTATGTTGCCATAACTCAGAACCCCATTCTGAGTGTTCCCGGCAGAGGTCATTCGGCTGAACACAACCATGAACTTATTAGAGCCAGATGTAGGCAGTGCCGTCCATAGTGCTGGATAGACAGTGGTGGCGTGCCTATCAACTGAGCTCTAGTTCTCAAGACTTTTACAAATTGCCATAGGTTGAGGTTCAACTTACTTCGCCGGTTGAGTAGAGTGTGGCCGTCAAAGCTGGAAGCAGGAGCACTCAGGTGAGAAGAACGGGAAGCAGATAGACCCAGTCCGCTGGCAGAGTCCTACGGGGACCCCCCTATTTGCCTGTCACGCCTGAATGTTTGCCACTGCAGCAGAGCTAGGCAGGCGCATTTGGGCAGCAATGCAAACTGCATAACCTGGCCAAATTTCACGGGTGTACAAGAAACCACGGGGGATTTACAAGGAGATGTTCAGCTGGAACAGCCGTTGGCCTGCCGGCAACAAGATTCCGGAATTCTTCCTAAGAAGCCTAGAAAGCAGTGAAACGCTCCTATGTTGTAATAACTCAGAACCTCATTCTGAGTGTTCCCGGAAGAGTTCATTCGGCTGAACACAATCCTGGACTAATTAGAGCCAGATGTATGTAGTGCCATCCATAGTGCTGGATTGACAGTGGTGGCGTGCCAAACAACTGAGCTCTAGTTCTCAACACTTTCACAAAGTGCCATAAGTTGAGGTTGAACTTACTGCTCCGGTTGAGTAGATTGTAGCCATCAAAACTGGAATCAGTAGCACTCAGGTGAGAAGAACGGGAAGCAGATAGACCCAGTCCGCTGGCAGTGTACTACGGGAACCAGCCTATCTAGATGCCACGCGTGAATGTTTGCAACCGCGGCAGAGCTAGGCAGGCACAATTTTGCAGCAATGCAAACTGCATAACCTGGCCAAATTCCACGGGTGTAAGAGAAACCACGGGAGATTTACAAGATGTTCACACGGAACAGCCGGTGGCCTGCCGGCAGCAAAATTCCGGAATCCTTCCTAAGAAGCCTTGAAAGCAATGAAATGCTCCTATGTTGCCATAATTCAGAACCTCATTCTGAGTTTTCCCGGCAGAGGTCATTCGGCTGAACACAACCCTGGACTAATTACAGCCAGATGTAGGCAGTGCCGTCCATAGTGCTGGATGGACAGTGGTGGCGTGCCAAACAACTGAGCTCTAGTTCTCAACACTTGCACAAAGTGCCCTAAGTTGAGGTTCAACTTACTGCTCCGGTTGAGTAGAGTGTAGCCGTCAAAGCTGGCATTAGTAGCAGTCAGGTTTGAAGATCGGGAAGCAGATATACCCAGTTTGCTGGCAGTGTCCTACGGGGACCAGCCTATCTGGCTGCCACGCCTGAATGTTTGCAATCGCGGCAGAGCATGGCAGGCGCAATTGTGCAACAGTGCAAACTGCATAACCTGGCCAAATTTCACGGGTGTACAAGAAACCAAGGGGGATTTACAAGGAGATGTTCACCCGGAACAGCCAGAGGCCTGCTGGCAGCAAAATTCCTGAATACTTCCTAAGCAGCCTTGAAAGCATTGAAACGCTCCTAGGTTAACATAACTCAGAACCTCATTCTGAGTGTTCCCGGCAGAGATCATTCGGCTGAACACAACTGTGGACTAATTAGAGCCAGATGTAGTCAGTGCCGTCCATAGTGCTGGATGGACAGTGGTGGCGTGCCAAACACCTGAGATCTAGTTCTCAACACTTTCACAAAGTGCCATAAGTTGAGGTTCAAACTACTGCTCCGGTTTTGTAGAGTGTAGCCGTCAAAGGTGGAATCAGTAGCACTCAGGTGAGAAGAATGGGAAGCAGATATACCCCGTCCGCTGGCAGTGTCGTATGGGCACCAGACTATCTGGCTGCCACGCCTGAATGTTTGCAACCGAGGCAGGGGTAGGCAGGCGCAATTGTGTATCAATGCAAACTGCATAACCTCCCCAAATTTCAGGGGTGTACAAGAAACCACGGGGGATTTACAAGGACATGTTTACCCGGAACAGCCGGAGGCCTGCCGGCAGCAACATTCCGGAATTCTTCCTAAGAAGCCTTGAAAGCAGTGAAACTCTCCTATGTTGGAATAACTCAGAACCTCATTCTGAGTGTTCCCGGCAGAGGTCATTCGGCTGAACACAACCGTGGACTAATTAGAGCCAGATGTAGGCAGTGCCGTCCATAGTGCTGGATGGACAGTGGTCGCATGCCCAAAAACTGAGCTGTAGTTCTCAACACTTTCAGAAAGTGCGCTAAGTTGAGCTTCTCCATACTGCGCCGGTTGAGTAGAGTGTAGCCGTCAAAGCTGAAATCAGTAGCACTCAGGTGAGAAGAACAGGAAGCAGATATACCCAGTCCGCTAACAGTGTCCTACGGGGACCAGCCTACCTGGCTGCCACACCTGAATATTTGCAATCGCGGTAGAGCTAGTCAGGGGCAATTGTACAGCAATGCAAACTGCATAACCTGGCCTAATTTCAAGGGTGTACCAGAAACCACGGGGGATTTACAAGGAGGTGTTCACCGGGAATAGCCGGAAGCTTGCCGGCAGCAAGATTCCGGAATTTTTACTAAGAAGGCTTGAAAGCAGTGAAACGCTCCTATGTTGCAATCACTCAGAATCTCATTCTGAGTGTTCCCGTCAGAGGTCATTCGGCTGAACACAACCGTGGACTAATTAGAGCCAGATGTAGGCAGTGCCGTCCATACTGCTCGATGGACTGTGGTGGCATGCCAAACAACTGAGCTCTAGTTCTCCTCACTTTCACAAAGTACCATAAGTTGAGGTTCAACTTACTGCTCCGATTGGGTAGAGTGTAGCCGTCAAAGCTGGAATCAGTAGCACTCAAGTGAGAAGAACCGGAAGCATATATACCCAGTCCGCTGGCAGTGTCTTCCGTGGTCTAGCCTATCTGGCTACCACGACTGAATGTTTGCAACCACAGCAGAACTAGGCAGGCGCAATTGTGCAGCAATGCAAAGTTCATAACCTGGCCAAATTTCACGGATGTACAAGAAACCACGGGGGATTTACAAGGGGATGTTCAGCCGGAACAGCCGGAGGCCTGCCGGTAGCAAGATTCCGGAATTCTTCCTAAGAAGCCTTGAAAGTAGTGAAACGCTCCTAGGTTCCAATAACTGAGAACCTCATTCTGAGTGTTCCCCGCAGAGGTCATTCGTCTGAACACAACCGTGGACTAATTAGAGCCAGATGTAGGCAGTGCCGTCCATAGTGCTGGGCGGAGAGTGGTCGCATGCTAAACAACTGAGCTCTAGTTCTCCAAACGTTACGAAAGTGCAATAAGTTGAGGTTCAACTTACTGGTATGGTTGAGTAGAGTGTAGCCGTCCAAGCTGGAATCAGTAGCACTCAGGTGAGAAGAACGGGAAGCACATATATACAGTCCGCTGGCAGTGTCCTACGGGGACCAGCCTATCTGGCTGCCACGCCTGAATGTTTGCAACCGTGGCAGAGGTAGGCGGGCACAATAGTGCAGCAATGCAAACTGCATAACCTGGCTAAATTCCACGGGTGTACAAGAAACCACGGGGGATTTACAAGGAGATTTTCATCCACAACACCCGGAGGCCAGCCAGCAGCAAGATTGAGGAATTCTTCCTAAGAAGCCTTGAAAGCAGGGAAATGCTCCTATGTTGCAATAACTCAGCACCTCATTCTGAGTGTTCCCGGCACAGGTCATTCGGCTGAACACAACCGTGCACTAATTAGAGCCAGATGTAGGCAGTGCCCCCTATAGTGCTGGATGGACAGTGGTGGCGTGCCAAACAACTGAGCTCTAGTTCTCAACACTTTCACAAAGTGCCATGAGTTGAGGTTCACCTTACTGCTCCTGTTGAGTAGAGTGTAGCCGTCAAAGCTGGAATCAGTAGCACTCAGGTGAGAAGAACCGGAAGCAGATATACCCAGTCCGCTGGCAGTGTCCTACGGGGAACAGCCTATCTCGCTGCCACGCCTGAATGTTTGCAACCGCGGCAGATGTAGGCAGGCACAATTATGCAGCAATGCAAACTGCATAACCTGGCCAAATTTCACGGGTGTACAAGAAACCACGGGGGATTTAAAAGGAGATGTTCACCCGGAACAGCCAGAGGCCTGCCGGCAGCAACATTCCGGAATTCTTCCTAAGAAGCCTTGAAACAGTGAAACGCTCCTATGTTGCAATAACTCAGAACCTCATTCTGAGTGTTCCCAGCAGGGGTCATTCGGCTGAATACAACCGTGGACTAATTAGAGCTAGATGTAGGCAGTGCCGTCCATATTGCTGGATGGACTGTGGTGGCGTGCCAAACAACTGAGCTCTAGTTCTCAACACTTTCACAAAGAGCCATAAGTTGAGTTTCAACTTACTGCTCCGGTTGAGTAGAGTGTGGCCATCAAACCTGGAATCAGTAGCACTCAGTTGAGAAGAACGGGAAGCACATGTACCCAGTGCGCTGGCAGTGTCCTACAGGGACCAGCCTATCTGGCTGTCACGCCTGAATGTTTGCAACCGCGGCAGAACTAGGAAGGCGCAATTGTGCAGCAATGCAAATTGCATAACCTGGCCAAATTTCACGGGTGTACAAGAAACCACTGGGGATTTACAAGGAGATGTTCACATGGAACTGCCGGAGGCCTGCCGGCAGCAACATTCCGGAATCCTTCATAAGAAGCCTTGAAAGCAGTGAAACGCTCTTTTGTTGCAACAACTCAGAACCTCATTCTGAGTGTTCCCGGCAGAGGTCATTCGGCTGAACACAACCGTGCACTAATTAGTGCCAGATGTAGGCAGTGCCGTCCATAGTGCTGGATGGACAGTTGTGGCATGCCAAACAACTGAGCTCTAGTTCTCAACACTTTCTTATAGTGCCATAAGTTGAGTTTCATCTTACTGCTCCGGTTGAGTAGAGTGTAGCCGTCAAAGCTGGAATCAGTAGCACTCAGGTGAGATTAACGGGAAGCAGATGTACCCAGTCCGCTGGCATTGTCCTACGGGGACCAGTCTATCTGGTTGCCACGCCTGAATGTTTGCAACCGCGGCAGAGCAAGGCAGTCACAATTGAGCAGCAATGCAAACTGCATAACCTGGCCAAATTTCACGGGTGTACAAGAAACCACGGGGGATTTACAAGGAGATGTTCACCCGGAACAGCCGGAGGCCTGCCGGCAGTAACATTCCGAAATTCTTCCTAAGAAGCCGTGAAAGCAGTGAAACGCTCCTATGTTGCAATAACTTAGAACCTCATTCTGAGTGTTCCCGGCAGAGGTCATTCGGCTGAACACAACCGTGGACTATTTAGAGCCAGATGTAGGCAGTGCCTTCCATAGTGCTGGATGGACTGTGGTGGCGTGCCAAACAACTGAACTCTAGTTCTCAATACTTATACAAAGTGCCATTAGTTGAGGTTCAACTTACTGCTCCGGTTGAGTAGAGTGTAGCCGACAAAGCTGGAATCAGTAGTACTCAGGTGAGAAGAACGGGAAGCAGATAGACCCATTCTGCTGGCAGTGTCCTACGGGGACCAGCCTAACTAGCTGCCACGCCTGAATGTTTGCAACCGCGGCAGAGCTAGGCAAGCGCAATTGTGCAGCAATGCAAACTGCATAACCTGGCCAAATTTCACGGGTGTACAAGAAACCACGGGGGATTTACAAGTATCTGTTCACCAGCAACAGCCGGAGGCCTGCCGACAGCAACATTCCAGAATCCTTCCTGAGAAGCCTTGAAAGCAGTGAAACGCTCCTTTGTTGCAATAACACAGAACCTCATTCTGAGTGTTCCCGGCAGAGGTCATTCGGCTGAACTCGACCGTGGATTAATAGAGCCAGATGTAGGCAGTGCCGTCCATAGTGCTGGATGGACACTGAATGTTGAGTAGAGTTTCGCCTTCAAAGCTGGAATCAGTAGCACTCAGGTGAGAAGAACGGGAAGCAGATATACCAGGTCTGCTGGCATTGTCCTACTGTATCTAGCCTATCTAGCTGCCACGTCTGAATGTTTGCAACCCCGGCAGAGCTAGGCAGGCGCAATTGTGCAGCAATGCAAACTGCAAAACCTCTCCAAATTTCACGGGTGTACAAGAAACCACGGGGGATTTACAAGGAGATGTTCACCCGGAACAGCAGGAGGACTGCCGGCTGCAACATTCCGAAATTCTTCCTAACAAGGCGTGAAAGCAGTGAAACGATCCTATGTTGCAATAACTGAGAACCTCATTCAGAGTGTTCCCGGCAGAGGTCATTCGGCTGAACACAACCGTGGACTAATTAGAGCCAGATGTAGGCAGTGCCGTCCATATTGCTGGATGGACTGTGGTGGCGTGCCAAACAACTGAGCTCTAGTTCTCAACACTTTCACAAAGTGCCATAAGTTGAGGTTCAACTTACTGCTCCGGTTGAGTAGAGTGTGGCCATCAAAGCTGGAATCAGTAGCACTCAGGTGAGAAGAACGGGAAGCTGATATACCCCGTGCGCTGGCAGTGTCCTACGGGGACCAGCCTATATGGCTGCCACGCGTGAATGATATCAAACGCGGCAGATTTAGGCAAGCGCAATTGTGCAGCAATGCAAACTGGATAACCTGGCCAAATTTCACGGGTGTACAAGAAACCACGGGGGATTTACAAGGGGATGTTCACCCGGAACAGCCGGAGTCATGTCGGCCGAAACATTCCGGAATTCTTCCTAAGAAACCTTGGAAGCAGTGAAGTGCTCCTATTTTGCAATAACTCAGAACCTCATTCTCAGTGTTCCCGGCAGAGGTCATTTGGCTGAAGACAACCGTGGACTAATTAGAGCCAGATGTAAGCAGTGCTGTCCACAGTGCTGGAAGGAGAGTGGTGGCGTGCCAAACAACTGAGCTCTCGTTCTCAACACTTTCACAAATTGCCATAAGGTGAGGTTCAACTTACTGCTCCGGTTGAGTAGAGTGTAGCCGTAAAAGCTGGAATCAGTAGCACTCAGGTGAGAAGAAGGGGAAGCAGATATACCCAGTTCGCTGGCAGTGTCCTACGGGGACCAGCCTATCTCGCTTCCACGCCTGAATGTTTGCAACCGCGGCAGAGTTAGGTAGGCGCAATTGTGCAGCAATGCAAACTGCATAACCTGGCCAAATTTCACGGGTGTACAAGAAACCACCGGGGATTTACAAGGGGATGTTCCCCGGAACAGCCGGAATACTGCCGGCAGCAACTTTCCGGACTTCTTCCTAAGAAGCCTTGAAAGCAGTGAAACGCTGCTATGTTGCAACAACTCAGAACCTCATTCTGAGTGTTCCCGGCAGAGGTAATTCGGCTGAACACAACTGTGGACTAATTAGAGCCAGATGTAGGCAGTGTCGTCCATAGTGCTGGATGGACTGTGGTGGCATGCCAAACAACTGAGCTCTAGTTCTCCACACTTTCACAACGTACCATAAGTTGAGGTTCAAGTTACTGCTCCGGTTGAGAAGAGTGTAGCCGACAAACCTGGAATCAATAGCACTCAGGTGAGAAAAACGGGAAGCAGATATACCCAGTCCGCTAGCAATGTCCTACGGGGACCAGCCTATCTAGCTGCCAGGCCTGAATGATTGCAAACGCGGCAGATCTAGGCAAGCGCAATTATGCAGCAATGAAAACTGCATAACCTGGCCAAATTTCACGGGTGAACAAGAAACCACGGGGGATTTACAAGGAGGTGTTCACCGGGAATAGCCGGAAGCTTGCCGGCAGCAAGATTGAGGAATTCTTCCTAAGAAGCCTTGAAAGCAGTGAAACTCTCCTATGTTGCAATATCTCAGAACCTCATTCTGAGTGTTCCCGGCAGAGGTCATTCGGCTAAACACAACCGTGGACTAATTAGAGCCAGATGTAGGCAGTGCCGTGCACAGTGCTGGAAGGACAGTGGTGGCGTGCCAAACAACTGAGCTCTAGTTCTCAACACTTTCACAAAGTGCCATAAGTTGAGGTTCAACTTACTGCTCCGATTGAGTAGAGTGTAGCCGTCAAAGCTGGAATCAGTAGCACTCGGGTTAGAAGGACGGGAAGCACAAATACCCAGTCCGCTGGCAGTGTCCCACGGGGACCAGCCTATCTGGCTGCCACCCCGGAATGTTTGCAACCGCGGCAGAACTAGGCAGGCGCAATTGTGCAGCAATGCAAACTGCATAACCTGGCCTAATTTCAAAGGTGTACAAGAAGCCACGAGGGATTTACAAGGAGATATTCACCCGGAACAGCCGGAGGCCTGCCGGCAGCAACATTCCAGAAATCTTCCTAAGAAGCCTTTAAAGCAGTGAAACGCTCCTATGTTGCAACAACTCAGAACCTCATTCTGAGTGTTCCCGGCAGAGGTCATTCGGCTGAACACAACCGTGGACTAATTAGAGCCAGATGTAGGCAGTGCCGTCCATAGTGCTGGATGGACTGTGGTGGCGTGCCAAACAACTGAGCTCTAGTTCTCAACACTTATACAAAGTAGCATAAGTTGAGGTTCAACTTACGGCTCCGGTTGAGTAGAGTGTAGCCGACAATGCTGGCATCAGTACCACTCAGGTGATAAGACTGGGAAGCAGATATACCCAGCCCGCTGGCAGTGTCCTACGGGGACCAGCCTATCTGGCTGCCACGCCTGAATGTTTGCAACCGTGGCAGAGCTACGCAGGCGCAACAGTGCAGCAAAGCAAACTGCATAACCTGGCCAAATTTCACGGGTGTACAAGAAACTTCGGGGGATTTACAAGATGTTCACCCGCAATAGTCGGAGGCCTGCCGGCATCAAGATTACGGAATTCTTCCTAAGAAGCCTTGAAAGCAGTGAAACGCTCCTATGTTGCAATAACTCAGAACCTCATTATGAGTGTTCCCGGCAGAGGTCATTCGGCTGAACACAACCATGGACTAATTAGAGCCAGATGTAGGCAGTGCCGTCCATAGTGCTGCATGGACACTGGTGGCGTTCCAAACAAATTAGCTCTAGTTCTCAACACTTTCACAAAGTCCCATAAGTTGAGGTTCAACTTAGTGCTCCGGTTGAGTAGAGTGTAGCCGTCAAAGCTGGAATAAGGAGCACTCAGGTGAGAAGAACGGGAAGCAGATATACCCATTCTGCTGGCAGTGTCCTACGGAGATCAGCCTATCTGGCTGCCACGCCTGAATGTTTGCAACCGGGGCAGAGCTAGGCAGGCCCAATTGTTCAGCAATGAAAACTGCATAACCTGGCCAAATTTCACGGGTGTACAAGAAACCACCGGGGATTTACAAGGAGATGATCACCCGGAACAGCCGGAGGCCTGCCCGCAGCAACATTATGGAATCCTTCCTAAGAAGCCTTGAAAGCAGTGAAACGCTCCTATGTAGCAATAACTCAGAACATCATTCTGAGTGTTCCCTGCAGAGGTCATTCGGCTGAACACAACCCTGGACTAATTAGAGCCAGATGGAGTCACTGTCCTCCATAGTGCTGGATGGACAGTGGTGGCGTGCCAAAAAACTGAGCTCTAGTTCTCAACACTTTCCGAAAGTGCCATAAGTTGAGGTGCAACTTACTGCTCCGGTTGAGTAGAGTGTAGCCGTCAAAGCGGGAATCAGGAGCACTCAGGTGAGAAGAACGGGAAGCAGATATACCCAGTCCGCTGGCAGTGTCCTACGGGGACCAGCCTTTCTGGCTGCAACGCCTGAATGTTTGCAACCGCGGCAGAGCTAGGCAGTAGCAATTGTGCAGCTATGCAAATTGCATAACCAGGCCAAATTTCACGGATGTATAAGAAACCACTGGGGGTTTACAAGGAGATGTTCACCCGGAACAGCGGGAGGCTTACCGGAAGGAACATTCCGGGATTCTTCCTAAGAAGCCTTGAAAGCAGTGAAACGCTAATATGTTGCAAAAACTCAGAACCTCATTCTGAGTGTTCCCGGCAGAGGTCATTTGGCTGAACACAACCGGGGACTAATTAAAGCCAGATGCAGGCAGGGCCGTCCATAGTGCTGGATGGACAATTGTGGCGTGCCAAACAACTGAGCTCTAGTTCTCAACACATTCACAAAATGCCATAAGTTGAGGTTCAACTTACTTCTGCGGTTGAGTAGAGTGTAGCCGTCCAAGCTGGAATCAGTAGCACTCAGGTGAGAAGAACGGGAAGCAGATATACCCATTACGCTGGCAGTGTCCAACGGGGACCAGCCTGTGAGGCTGCCACGCCTGAATGTTTGCAACCGCGGCAGAGCTAGGCAGGCGCAATTGTGCAGAAATGCAAACTGAATAACCTGGCCAAATTTCACTGGTGTACAAGAAATCACGGGGGATTTACAAGGAGATGATCACATGGAACAGGCTGAAGCCTGCCGGCAGCTACATTCCGGAATACTTCCAGAGAAGCCTTGAAATTAGTGAAAAGCTCCTATTTTGCAATAACTCAGAACCTCTTTCTGAGTATTCCCGGCAGTGGTCATTCGGTGAACACAACCGTGGACTAATTAGAGCCAGATGTAGGCAGTGCTGTCCATAATGCTGGATGGACAGTGGTGGCGTGCCAAACAACTGCGCTCTAGTTCTCAACACTTTCACAAAGTGCCATAAGTTGAGGTTCAACTTACTGCTCCGGTTGAGTAGAGTGTAGCCGTCAATGCTGGAATCAGTAGCACTCAGATTGAGAAGAACGGCAAGCAGATATACCCAGTCCGCTGGCAGTGTCCTACGGGGACCACCCTATCTGGCTGCCACGCCTGAATGTTTGCAACCGCGGCAGAGCTAGGCAGGCGCAATTGTGCAGCAATGCAAACTGCATAACCTGGCCAAATTTCATGGGTGTACAAGAAACCACTGGGGATTTACAAGGAGGTGTTCACTGGGAATAGCGGAGGCTTGGCGGCAGCACGATTACGGAATTCTTCCTGAGAAGCCTTGAAAGCAGTGAAACGCTGCTATGTTTCAATATCTCAGAACCTCATTCTGAGTGTTCCCGGCAGAGGTCATTCGGCTGAACACAACTGTGGACTAATTAGAGCCAGATGTAGGCAGTGTCGTCCATAGTGCTGGATGGACTGTGGTGGCATGCCAAACAACTGAGCTCTAGTTCTCCACACTTGCACAACGTACCATAAGTTGAGGTTCAAGTTACTGCTCCGGTTGAGAAGAGTGTAGCCGACAAACCTGGAATCAATAGCACTCAGATGAGAAAAATGGGACGCAGTTATACCCAGTCCGCTGGCAATGTCCTACCGTGACCAGCCTATCTGGCTGCCACGCCTGAATGATTGCAAACGCGGCAGATCTAGGCAAGCGCAATTATGCAGCAATGCAAACTGCATAACGTGGCCAAATTTCACGGGTGTACAAGAAACCACGGGGGATTCATAAGGGGATGTTCACCCGGAACAGCCGGAGGCATGTCGGCCGAAACATTCCGGAATTCTTCCTAAGAAGCCTTGGAAGCAGTGAAGTGCTCCCATTTTGCAATAAGTCAGAACCTCATTATCAGTGTTCCCCACAGAGGTCATTTGGATGAACACAACCATGGACTAATTAGAGCCATTTGTAAGCAGTGTTGTCGACAGTGCTGGAAGGAGAGTGGTGGCGTGCCAAACAACTGAGCTCTAGTTCTCAACACTTTCACAAAGAGCCATAAGTTGAGGTTCAACTTACTGCTACTGTTGAGTAGAGTGTAGCCGTCAAAGCTGGAATCAGTAGCACTCAGGTGAGAAGAACGTGAAGCAGATAAACCCCGTCCGCTGGCAGTGTCCCACGGGGATCAGCCTATCTGGCTGCCACGCCTGAATGTTTGCAACCGCGGCAGACCTAGGCAGGCGCAATTGTGCAGCAATGCAAAATGCAAAACCTGGCCAAATTTCACGGGTGTAAAAGAAACCACGAGGGATTTACAAGGAGGTTTTCACCCGGAATAGCCGGAGGCCTGTCGGCAGCAAGTTTCCGGAATTCTTCCTAAGAATCCTTGAAAGCAGTGAAACGCTCCTGTGTTGCAATATCTCAGAACCTCATTCTGAGTGTTCCCGGCAGAGGTCATTCGGCTAAACACAACCGTGGACTAATTAGAGCCAGATGTAGGCAGTGCCGTGCACAGTGCTGGATGGACAGTGGTGGCGTGCCAAAGAACTGAGCTCTAGTTCTCAACACTTTCACAAAGTGCCATAAGTTGAGGTTCAACTTAGTGCTCCGGTTGAGTAGAGTGTAGCTGACAAAGCTGGAATCAGGAGCACTCAGGTGAGAAGAACGGGAAGCAGATATACCCAGTCCGCTGGCAGTGTCCTACGGGGACCAGCCTACCTGGCTGCCACACCTGAATATTTGCAACCGTTGCAGAGCTAGTCAGGCGCAATTGTGCAGCAATGCAAACTGCATAACCTGGCCAAATTTCACGGGTGTACAAGAAACCACGGGGGATTTACAAGGAGATGTTCACCCAGAATAGCTGGAGGCCTGCCGGCAGCAAGATTCGGGAATTCTTTCTAAGAAGCCTTGAAAGCAGTAAAAAGCTCCTATGTTGCAATAACTCAGAACCTCATTCTGAGTGTTCCCGGCAGAGGTCATTCGGCTGAACACAACCGTGGACTAATTAGAGCCAGATGTAGGCAGTGCCGTCCATAGTGCTGGATGGACTGTGGTGGCGTGCCAAACAACTGAGCTCTAGTTCTCAACACTTTCACAAAGAGCCATAAGTTGAGGTTCAACTTACTGCTACTGTTGAGTAGAGTGTAGCCGTCAAAGCTGGAATCAGTAGCACTCAGGTGAGAAGAACGTGAAGCAGATAAACCCCGTCCGCTGGCAGTGTCCCACGGGGATCAGCCTCTCTGGCTGCCACGCCTGAATGTTTGCAACCGCGGCAGACCTAGGCAGGCGCAATTGTGCAGCAATGCAAAATGCAAAACCTGGCCAAATTTCACGGGTGTAAAAGAAACCACGAGGGATTTACAAGGAGGTTTTCACCCGGAATAGCCGGAGGCCTGTCGGCAGCAAGTTTCCGGAATTCTTCCTAAGAATCCTTGAAAGCAGTGAAACGCTCCTGTGTTGCAATATCTCAGAACCTCATTCTGAGTGTTCCCGGCAGAGGTCATTCGGCTAAACACAACCGTGGACTAATTAGAGCCAGATGTAGGCAGTGCCGTGCACAGTGCTGGATGGACAGTGGTGGCGTGCCAAAGAACTGAGCTCTAGTTCTCAACACTTTCACAAAGTGCCATAAGTTGAGGTTCAACTTAGTGCTCCGGTTGAGTAGAGTGTAGCTGACAAAGCTGGAATCAGGAGCACTCAGGTGAGAAGAACGGGAAGCAGATATACCCAGTCCGCTGGCAGTGTCCTACGGGGACCAGCCTACCTGGCTGCCACACCTGAATATTTGCAACCGTTGCAGAGCTAGTCAGGCGCAATTGTGCAGCAATGCAAACTGCATAACCTGGCCAAATTTCACGGGTGTACAAGAAACCACGGGGGATTTACAAGGAGATGTTCACCCAGAATAGCTGGAGGCCTGCCGGCAGCAAGATTCGGGAATTCTTTCTAAGAAGCCTTGAAAGCAGTAAAAAGCTCCTATGTTGCAATAACTCAGAACCTCATTCTGAGTGTTCCCGGCAGAGGTCATTCGGCTGAACACAACCGTGGACTAATTAGAGCCAGATGTAGGCAGTGCCGTCCATAGTGCTGGATGGACTGTGGTGGCGTGCCAAACAACTGAGCTCTAGTTCTCAACACTTTCACAAAGAGCCATAAGTTGAGGTTCAACTTACTGCTACTGTTGAGTAGAGTGTAGCCGTCAAAGCTGGAATCAGTAGCACTCAGGTGAGAAGAACGTGAAGCAGATAAACCCCGTCCGCTGGCAATGTCCCACGGGGATCAGCCTATCTGGCTGCCACGCCTGAATGTTTGCAACCGCGGCAGACCTAGGCAGGCGCAATTGTGCAGCAATGCAAAATGCAAAACCTGGCCAAATTTCACGGGTGTAAAAGAAACCACGAGGGATTTACAAGGAGGTTTTCACCCGGAATAGCCGGAGGCCTGTCGGCAGCAAGTTTCCGGAATTCTTCCTAAGAATCCTTGAAAGCAGTGAAACGCTCCTGTGTTGCAATATCTCAGAACCTCATTCTGAGTGTTCCCGGCAGAGGTCATTCGGCTAAACACAACCGTGGACTAATTAGAGCCAGATGTAGGCAGTGCCGTGCACAGTGCTGGATGGACAGTGGTGGCGTGCCAAAGAACTGAGCTCTAGTTCTCAACACTTTCACAAAGTGCCATAAGTTGAGGTTCAACTTAGTGCTCCGGTTGAGTAGAGTGTAGCTGACAAAGCTGGAATCAGGAGCACTCAGGTGAGAAGAACGGGAAGCAGATATACCCAGTCCGCTGGCAGTGTCCTACGGGGACCAGCCTACCTGGCTGCCACACCTGAATATTTGCAACCGTTGCAGAGCTAGTCAGGCGCAATTGTGCAGCAATGCAAACTGCATAACCTGGCCAAATTTCACGGGTGTACAAGAAACCACGGGGGATTTACAAGGAGATGTTCACCCAGAATAGCTGGAGGCCTGCCGGCAGCAAGATTCGGGAATTCTTTCTAAGAAGCCTTGAAAGCAGTAAAAAGCTCCTATGTTGCAATAACTCAGAACCTCATTCTGAGTGTTCCCGGCAGAGGTCATTCGGCTGAACACAACCGTGGACTAATTAGAGCCAGATGTAGGCAGTGCCGTCCATAGTGCTGGATGGACTGTGGTGGCGTGCCAAACAACTGAGCTCTAGTTCTCAACACTTATACAAAGTAGCATAAGTTGAGGTTCAACTTACGGCTCCGGTTGAGTAGAGTGTAGCCAACAAAGCTGGAATCAGTAGCACTCAGGTGAGAAGAACGGGAAGCAGATAGACCCAGTCCGCTGGCAGTATCCCACCGGGATCAGGCTATCTGGCTGCCACGCCTGAATGTTTGCAACCGCGGCAGAGCTAGGCAGGGGCAATTGTGCAGCAATGCAAACTGCATAACCTGGCCAATTTCACGGGTGTAGAAGAAACCACGGGGGATTTACAAGGAGATATTCACCCGGAACAGCAGGATGCCTGCCGGCAGGAACATTCCAGAAATCTTCCTAAGAAGCCTTGAAAGCAGTGAAACGCTCCTATGTTGCAATATCTCAGAACCTCATTCTGAGTGTTCCCGGCAGAGGTCATTCGGTTGAACACAACTGTGGACTAATTAGAGCCAGATGTAGGCAGTGTCGTCCATAGTGCTGGATGGATTGTGGTGGCATGCCAAACAACTGAGCTCTAGTTCTCCACACTTTCACAACGTACCATAAGTTGAGGTTCAAGTTACTGCTCCGGTTGAGAAGAGTGTAACCGACAAAGCTGTAATCAATAGCACTCAGGTGAGAAGAACGGGAAGCAGATATACCCAGTCCGATGGCATTGTCCTACGGGGACCAGCCTATCTGGCTGCCACGCCTGAATGATTGCAACCGCGGCAGAGCTAGGCAGGCGCAATTGTGCAGCAATGCAAAATGCATAACCTGGCCAAATTTCACGGGTCTACAAGAAACCACGGGTGATTTACAAGGGGATGTTCACCCGGAACAGCCGGAGGCATGTCGGCCGAAACATTCCGGAATTCTTCCTAAGAAGCCTTGGAAGCAGTGAAGTGCTCCTATTTTGCAATAACTCAGAACCTCATTCTCAGTGTTCCCTGCAGAGGTCATTTGGCTGAACACAACCGTGGACTAATTAGAGCCAGATGTAAGCAGTGCCTTCATCAGTGCTGGAAGGACAGTGGTGGCGTGACAAACAACTGAGCTCTAGTTCTCAACACTTTCACAAAGTACCATAAGTTGAGGTTCAACTTACTGCTCCGGTTGAGTAGAGTGTAGCCGTCAAAGGTGGAATCAGTAGCACTCAGGTGAGAAGAAAGGGAAGCAGATATACCCAGTCCGCTGGCAGTGTCCTACGGGGACCAGCCTATATGGCTGCCACGCCTGAATGTTTGCAACCGCAGCAGAGCTAGGCAGGCGCAATTGTGCAGCAATGCAAACTGCATAACCTTGCCAAATTTCACGGGTGTACAAGAAACCACGGGGGATTTACAAGGAGATGTTCACCCGGAACAGCCGGAGGCCTGCCGGCAGCAGGATTCTGGAATTCTTACTAAGAAGCCTGGAAAGCAGTGAAACGCTCCTATGTTGCAATAACTGAGAACTTCATTCTGAGTGTTCCCGGCAGAGGTCATTCGGCTGAACACAACCGTGGACTAATTAGAGCCAGATGTAGGCAGTGCCGTCCATACTGCTGGATGGACTGTGGTGGCATGCCAAACAACTGAGCTCTAGTTCTCCTCACTTTCACAAAGTACCATAAGTTGAGGTTCAACTTACTGCTCCGGTTGAGTAGAGTGTAGCCTTCAAAACTAGAATCAGTGGCACTCAGGTGAGAAGAACGGGAAGCAGATATACCCAGTCTGCTGGCAGTGTCCTACGGGGACCAGCCTATCTGGTTGCCACGCCTGAATGTTTGCAACTGCGGCAGAGCTAGGCAGGCACAATTTTGCAGCAATGCAAACTGCATAACCTGGCCAAATTTCACGGGTGTAAAATAAACCACGGGGGACATACAAGGAGATGTTCACCCGGAACAGCCGGAGACCTGCCGGCAGCAAGATTCCGGAATTCTTCCTAAGAAGCCTAGAAAGCAGTGAAACGCTCCTATGTTGTAACAACTCAGAACCTCATTCTGAGTGTCCACGGCAGAGTTCATTCGGCTGAACACAACCGTGGACTAATTAGAGCCAGATGTAGGCAGTGCCGTCCATAGTGCTGGATGGACAGTGGTGGCGTGCCAAACAACTAAGCTCTAGTTCTCAACACTTTCACAAAGTCCCATAAGTTGAGGTTCACCTTAGTGCTCCAGTTCAGTTGAGTGTAGCCGGCAAAGCTGGAATCAGGAGCACTCATGTGAGAAGAACGGGAAGCAGATATACCCAGTCCCCTGGGAGTGTCCTACGGGGATCAGCCTATCTGGCTGCCACGCCTGAGTGTTTGCAACCCCGGCAGAGCTAGGCAGGCCCAATTGTGCAGCAATGAAAACTTCATAACCTGGCCAAATTTCACGGGTGTACAAGAAACCACGGGGGATTTACAAGGAGATGTTAACCCGGAACAGCCGGAGGCCTGCCAGCAGCAAGATTCCGGAATTCTTTCTAAGAAGCCTTGAACGCAGTGAAACGCTCCTGTGTTGCAATAACTCAGCACGTCATTCTGAGTGTTCCCGGCAGAGGTCATTCGGCTGTACACAACCGAGGACTAATTAGAGCCTGATGAAGACAGTGCCGTCCATAGTGCTGGATGGACCGTGGTCGCGTGCCAAAAAAGTGAGCTCTATTTCTCCAAACTTTAACAGAGTGCCATAAGTAGAGGTTCAACTTACTGCTTCTTTTGAGTAGAGTGTAGCCGTCAAAGCGGGAATCAAAAGCACTCAGGTGAGAAGAATGGGAAGTAGATAAACCAGTCCGCCAGCAGTGTCCTACTGGGACCAGCCTCTCTGGCTGCCACGCCTGAATGTTTGCAACCGTGGCAGAGCTCGGCAGGCAAAATTATGCAGCAATGCAAACTGCATAACCTAGCCAAATTTCACGGGTGTACAAGAAAACACAGGGGATTTAAAAGGAGATGTTACCCCAGAACAACCGGAGGCCTGCTGGCAGCAAGATTCTGGAATTCTTCCTAAGAAACCTTGAAAGCAGTGAAACGCAACTATGTTGCAATAACTCAGAACCTCACTCTGAGTGTTCTCGGCAGAGGTAATTCGGCTGAACTCATCCGTGGACTAATTAGAGCCAGATGTAGGCAGTGAACTAATTAGAGCCAGATGTAGGCAATGGATTAATTAGAGCCAGATATAGGCAGTATTTTCGATTGGAAAACAACTGAGCTTTAGTTCTCCAAACTTTCACAAAGTGCCATAAGTTTAGGTTCAACTTACTGCTCCGGTTGAATAGAGTGTAGCGGTCAAAGCTGGAATCAGTAGCACTCAGGTGAGAAGAAGGGGAAGCAGGTAGACCAAGTCCGCTGGCAGTGTCCTATCGGGAACAGCCTCTCTGGCTGCCACGCCTGAATGTTTGCAACCGGGGCAGAGCTTGGCAGGCGAAATTATGCAGCAATGCAAACTGCATAACCTAGCCAAATTTCACGGGTGTACAAGAAAACACAGGGGATTTAAAAGGAGATGTTCCCCCGGAACAACCGGAGGCCTGTTGGCAGCAACATTCCGGAATTCTTCCTAAGAAGCCTTGAAAGCAGTGAAACGCTCCTATGTTGCAACAACTCAGAACCTAATTCTGAGTGTTCCCGGCAGAGGTCATTCGGCTGAACACAACCGGGGACTAATTAAAGCCAGATGCAGGCAGGGCCGTCCATAGAGCTGGATGGACAATGGTGACGTGCCAAACACCTGAGATCTAGTTCTCAACACTTTCACAAAGTGCCATAAGTTGAGGTTCAACTTACTGCTCCGGTTGAGTAGAGTGTAGCCGTCAAAGCTGGAATCAGTAGATCTCAGGTGAGAAGAACGGGAAGGAGATATACCCAGTCCGCTGGCAGTGTCCTACTGGGACCAGCCTATCTGGCTGCCACGTCTGAATGTTTGCAACCTCGGCAGAGCTAGGCAGGCGCAATTGTGCAACAATGCAAACTGCATAACCTGGACAAATTTCACGGGTGTACAAGAAACCACGGGAGATTTACAAGGAGATGTTCACCCAGAACAGCCGGAGGCCTGCCGGCAGCAACATTCCGAAATCCTTCCTGAGAAGTCTTGAAAGCAGTGAAACTCTCCTATGTTACAATAACTCAGAACCTCATACTGAGTGTTCCCGCCAGAGGTCATTCAGCTGAACACAACCGTGGACTAATTAGAGCCAGATGGAGGCAGTGCCGTCCATAGTGCAGGATGGACAGTGTTGGCGTGCCAAACAACTGAGCTCTATTTCTCAACACTTTCACAAAGTGCCATAAGTTGAGGTTCAACTTACTGCTCTGGTTGAGTAGAGTGTAGCGGTCAAAGCTGGAATCAGTATCGCTCAGGTTTGAAGAACCAGAAGCAGATACACCCAGTTAGCTGCCAGTGTCCTACCGGGACCAGCCTATCTGGTTGCCACGCCTGAATATTTGCCAACGTGGCAGAGCTAGGCAGGCGCAATTGTGCAGAAATGCAAACTGCATAACCTGGCCAAATTTCACGGGTGTACAAGAAACCACGGGGGAGTTACAAGGAGGTATTCACCCGGAACAGCCGGAGGCCTGCCGGCAGCAACATTCCAGAATCCATCCTGAGAAGCCTTGAAAGCAGTGAAACGCTCCTATGTTGCAATAACTCAGAACCTCATTCTGAGTGTTCCCGGCAGAGGTGATTCGGCTGAATACATCCGTGGACTAATTAGAGCCAGATGTAGGCAGTGCTGTCCTTAGGGCTGGATGGAGAGTTGTGGCGTGTCAAACAACTCAGCTCTAGTTCTCAACACTTTCAAGAAGTGCCATAAGTTGAGGTTCAACTTACTGCTGCGGTTGAGTAGAGTGTAGCTGTCAAAGCAGGAATCAGGAGCACGCAGGTGAGAAGAATGGGAAGCAGATATACCCAGTCCGCTTGCAGTGTCCTACTGGGTCCAGCCTATCTGGCTGCCACGACTGAATGTTTGCAACCTCGGCAGACCTAGGCAGGCACAATTGTGCAGCAATGCAAACTGCATAACATGGCCAAAATTCACGGGTGTACAAGAAACCACGGGTGATTTACAAGGAGATGTTCACCCGGAACAGCCGGAGGCCTGCCGGCAGCAACATTTCGGAATCCTTCCTAAGAAGCCTTGAAAGCAGTGAAACGCTCCTATGTTGCAATAACACAGAACCTCATTCTGAGTCTTCCCGGCAGAGGTCATTCGGCTGAACTAAACCGTGGATTAATAGAGCCCGATGTAGGCAGTGCCGTCTATAGTGCTGGATGGACAATGCCGGTTGAGTAGAGTTTAGCCTTCAAGGCTGGAATCAGTAGCACTCAGGTGAGAAGAATGGGAAGTAGATATACCAGGTCTGCTGGCAGTGTACTACGTGGACCAGCCTATCTGGCTGCCACGTCTGAATGTTTGCAACCCCGGCAGAGCTAGGCAGGCGCATTTGTGCAGCAATGCAAACTGCATAACCTGTCCAAATTTCACAGGTGTACAAGAAACCACGGGGGATTTACAAGGAGATGTTCACCCGGAACAGCAGGAGGCCTGCCGGCAGAAACCTTCCAGAATCCTTCCTAAGAAGCCTTGAAAGCAGTGAAAAGCTCCTATGTTGCAGGAACACAGAACCTCATTCTGAGTGTTCCCGGCAGATGTCATGCGGATGAACACTACCGTGGATTAATAGAGCCAGATGTAGGCAGTGCCTTCCACAGTGCTGGATTGACAGTGGTGGCGTGCCAAACAACTGAGCTCTAGTTCTCAACACTTTCACAAAGTGCCATAAGTTGAGTTTCATCTTATTGGTCCGGTTTAGTAGAGTGTAGCCGTCAAAGCTGGAATCAGTAGCACTCATGTGAGAAGAACGGGAAGCAGATATACACAGGCCGCTGGCAATGTCCTACTGGGTCCAGCCTATCTGGCTGCCACGACTGAATGTTTGCAACCGCGGCAGAGCTAGGCAGGCACAATTGTGCAGCAATGCAAACTGCATAACCTGGCAAAAATTCACGGGGGCGAAACAAACCACGGGCGATTTAGAAGGAGATGTTCACCTAGAACAGCCGGAGGCCTGCCGGCAGCAAGATTCCGGAATTCATCCTAAGAAGCCGTGAAAGCAGTGAAACGCTCCTATGTTGCAATAACTCAGAACTTCATTCTGAGTGTTCCCGGCAGAGGTCATTCGGCTGAACACAACCGTGGACTAATTAGAGCCAGATGTAGACAGTGCCGTTATAGTGCTGGGTGGACAGTGGTCGCATGCCCAACATCTGAGCTCTAGTTCTCAACAGTTTCAGAAAGTGCCCTAAGTTGAGGTTCAACTTACTGCTGCGGTTGAGTAGAGTGTAGCTGTCAAAGCTGGAATCAGTAGCACACAGGTGAGAAGAACTGGAAGCAGATACACCCAGTCCGCTGGCAGTGTCCTATGGGGAGCAGCCTATCTGGCTGGAATGCCTGAATGTTTGCCACCGAGGCAGAGCTATGAAGGCGCAATTGTGCAGAAAAGCAAACTGCATAACCTGGCCAAATTTCACGGGTGTACAAGAAACAACGGCGGATTTACAAGGAGATTTTCACCCAGAACAGCCGGAGGCCTACCGACAGCAAGATTCCAGAATCCTTCCTGAGAAGCCTTGAAAGCTGTGAAACGCTCCTATGTTACAATAACTCAGAACCTCATTCTGAGTGTTCCCAGCAGAGGTCATTCGGCTGAACTCATCCGTGGACTAATTAGAGCCAGATGTAGGCAGTGGACTAATTAGAGCCAGATGTAGGCAATGGACTAATTAGAGCCAGATATAGGCAGTGTTTTCGATTGGAAAACAACTGAGCTTTAGTTCTCCAAACTTTCACAAAGTGCCATAAGTTGAGGTTCAACTTACTCCTCCGATTCAGTAGAGTATACCCGTCAAAGCTGGAATCAGTAGCACTGAGGTGAGAAGAAGGGGAAGCAGGTAGACCAAGTCCGCTGGCAGTGTCCTACAGGAACCAGCCTTACTGGCTGCCACGCCTGAATGTTTGTAACCGCGGCAGAGCTATGCAGGCGGAATTGTGCAGCAATGCAAACTGCATAACTTGGCCAATTTTCAAGGGTGTACAAGAAACCACGGGTGATTTACAAGGGGATTTCCCTCGGAACATCCGGAGGACTGCTGGCAGCAAGATTCCGGAATTCTTCCTGTGAAACCTTGAAAGCAGTGAATCGCTCCTAGGTTGCAATAACTCAGAACCTCATTCTGAGTGATCTCGGCAGAGGTCATTCGGCTGAACAGAACCGTGGACTAACTAAAGCCAGATGTAGGCAGTGCCATCCATAGTGCTGGATGGACAGTGGTTGCGTGCCAAACACCTGAGATCTAGTTCACAACACTTTCACAAAGTGCCATAAGTTGAGGTTCTACTTACTGCTCTGGTTGAGTAGAGTGTAGCCGTCAAAGCTGGAATCAGTAGCACTGAGGTGAGAATAACGGGAAGCTGATATACGCAATCCGCTGGCAGTGTCCTACGGGGACCAGCCTACCTGGCTGCCATGCCTGAATGTTTGCAACCCCGGCAGATATAGGCGGTCGCAATTATGCAGCAATGCAAACTACATAACTTTGCCAAATTTCACAGGTGTACAAGAAACCACGGGGGATCTATAAGTAGATGTTCACCCGGAACAGCTGGAGGCCAGCCGACAGCAAGATTCCGGAATTCTTCCTAAGAAACCTTGAACGCAGTGAAACGCTCCTATGTTGCAATAACTCAGAACCTCATTTTGAGTGTTCCCGACAGAGGTCATACGGCTGAACACAACCGAAGACTAATTATAGCCAGATGTAGGCAGTGCCGTCCATAGTGCTGGGGAGACAGGGGTCGCATGCTAAAAAACTGAGCTCTAGTTCTCCAAACGTTCACAAAGTGCCATAAGTTGAGGTTCAACTTACTGCTCCGGTTGAGTAGAGTGTAGCCGTCAAAACTGGAATCAGTAGCACTCAGGTGAGAAGAACGAGAAGCAGATATACCCACTCCGCTGGCAGTGTCCTACGGGGACTAGCCTGTCTGGCTGATACGCCTGAATGTTTGCAACCGCGACAGAGCTAGACAGTTGCAATTATGCAGCAATGCAAACTGCATTACCTGGCCAAATTTCACGGGTGTACAAGAAACCACGGGGGATTTACAAGATGTTCACTCGGAACAACCGGAGAACTGCCGGCAGCAAGATTCCAGAATTCTTCCTAAGAAACCTTGAACGAAGTGAAACACTCCTATGTTGCAATCACTTTGAACCTTATTGTGAGTGTTCCCAGCAGAGCTTATTCGGCTGATCACAACCGTGGACTAACTATAGCCAGATGTACGCAGTGCCGTCCATAGTGCTTAATGGACAGTCGTTGCGTGCCAAACAACTGAGCTCTAGTTCTCCAAACTTTAACAGAGTGCCATAAGTAGAGGTTCAACTTACTGCTTCGGTTGAGTAGAGTGTAGCCGTCAAAGCTAGAATCAGCAGCACTCAGGTGAGAAGAACGAGAAGCAGATATACCCAGTCCGCTGGCAGTGTCCTACGGGGACCAACCTATCTGGCTGCCACGCCGGAATATTTGCAACCGCGGCAGAGCTAGGCAGGCGCAATTGTGCAGCAATTCAATCTGCATAACCTGGCCAAATTTCACGGGTGTACAAGAAACCACGGGGGATTTACAAGGAGATGTTCACCCGGAACAGCCGGAGGGCTGCCGGCAGCAATATTCCGGAATTCTTCCTGTGAAGCCTTGAAAGCAGTGAAACGCTCCTATGTTGCAATAACTCGGAACCTCATTCTGAGTGTTCCCGGCAGAGTCATTCGGCTGAACACAACCGTGGACTAATTAGAGCCAGATGTAGGCAGTGCCGTCCATAGTGCTGGATGGACAGTGGTGATGTGCCAAACAACTGAGCTCTAGTTCTCAACACTTTCACAAAGTGTCAAAAGTTGAGGTTCAACTTACTGCTCCGGTTGAGTAGAGTGTAGTCGTCAAAGCTGGAATCAGTAGCACTGAGGTGAGAAGAACGGGAAGCTGATATACGCAGTCCGCTGGCAGTGTCCTACAGGGATCAGTAAATCTGGCTGCCACGCCTGAATGTTTGCAACCCCGGCAAAGCTAGGCAGGCGCAATTGTGCAGCAATGCAAACTACATACCCTGGAAAAATTTCACGGGTTTACAAGAAACCACGCGGGTTTTACAAGGAGATGTTCACCAGGAACAGCTGGAGGACTGGCGGCAGCAAGATTCCGGAATCCTTCCTAAGAAGCCTTGAAAGCAGTAATACGCTCCTATGTTGCAAGAACTCAGAACCTCATTCTGAGTGTTCCCGGCAGAGGTCATTCGACTGAACACAACCTTGGACTAATCAGAGCCAGATGTATGCAGTGCCGTGCATAGTGCTGGATGGACAGTTGTGGCCTGCCAAACAACTGAGCTCTAGTTCTCAACACTTTCACAAAGCGCAATAAGTTGAGCTTAGAATTACTGCTCCAGTTGAGTAGTGTGTAGCCGTCAAAGCTGGAATCTGTAGCACTCAGGTGAGAAGAACGGGAAGCAGATAGACCCTGTCCGCTGGCAGTGTCCTATGGGGACCAGCCTATCTGGCTGCCACGCCTGAATGTTTGCAAACGTGTCAGAGCTAGCCAGGCGCAATTGTGCAGCAATGCAAACTGCATACCCTGGCCAAATTTCACGGGTGTACAAGAAACCACCTAGGATTTATATGGAGATGTTAACTCGGAACAGCCGGAGGCCTGCCGGCAGCAACATTCCGGAATTCTTCCTAAGAATCCTTGAAAGCAGTGAAATGCTCTTATGTTGCCATAACTCAGAACCCCATTCTGTGTGTTCCCGGCAGAGGTCATTCGGCTGAACACAACCAAGAACTTATTAGAGCCAAATATAGGCAGTTCCGTCCATAGTGCTGTATGGACAGTGGTGGCGTGCCAAACAACTGAGTTCTAGTTCTCAAGTCTTTTACAAATTGCCATAGGTTGAGGTTCAACTTACTTCGCCGGTTGAGTAGAGTGTAGCCGTCAAAGCTGGAATCAGTAGCACTCAGGTGAGAAGAACGGGAAGCAGATAGACCCAGTCCGCTGGCAGAGTCCTACGGGGACCCGCCTATTTGCCTGTCATGCCTGAATGTTTGCCACTGCGGCAGAGCTAGGTAGGCGCAATTATGCAGCAATGAAAACTGCATAACCTGGCCAAATTTAACGGGTGTACAAGAAACCACGGGGGATTTACAAGGAGATGTTCACCCGGAACAGCCAGAGGCCTGCCGGCAGCAAGATTCCGGAATCCTTCCCAAGAAGTCTTGAAAGCAGTGAATCGCTCCTATGTTGCAATAACTCAGAACCTCATTCTGAGTGTTCCCCACAGAGGTCATTCGGCTGAACACAACCCTGGACTAATTAGAGCCAGATATATGCAGTGCCGTCCATAGTGCTGGATGGACAGTGGTGGCGTGCCAAACACCTGAGCTCTAGGTCTCAATACTTTCACAAAATGCCATAAGTTGAGGTTCAACTTACTGTTCCGGTTGAGTAGAGTGTAGCCGTCAAAGCTGGAATCAGTAGCACTCAGGTGAGAAGAACGGGAAGCAGATAGACCCAGTCCGCTGGCAGAGTCCTACGGGGACTAGCCTATCTGGCTGGTATGCCTGAATGTTTGCAACCACGACAGAGCTAGACAGTCGCAATTATGCAGCAATTTAAACTGCATAACCTGGCCAAATTTCACCGGTGTACAAGAAACCACGGGGGATTTACATGGAGATGTTCATTCGGGACTGCCAGAGGCCTGCCGGCAGCAATATACCGGAATTCTTCCTAAGAAGCCTTGAAAGCAGTGAAACTCTCCCATGTTGCAATAACTCAGAAACTCATTCTGAGTGTTCCTTTAAGAGGTCATTCGGCTGAACACAACGGTGGACTAATTATAGCCAGATGTATGCAGTGCCTCCATAGTGCTGGATGGACAATTGTGGCGTCTCAAACAACTGAGCTCTAGTTCTCAACACTTTCACAAAGTGCCATAAGTTGAGGTTCAACTTACTGCTCCGGTTGAGTAGAGTGTAGCCGTCAAAGCTGGAATCAGTAGCACTCAGGTGAGAAGAACGGGAAGCAGATAGACCCAGTCCGCTGGCAGTGTCCTTCGGGGACCAGCCTATCTAGCTGCCATGCCTGAATGTTTGCAACTGCCGCAGAGCAGGGCTGGCGCAATTGTGCAGCAATGCAAACTGCATAACCTGGCCAAATTTCACGGCTGTACAAGAATCCACGGGGCATTTACGAGGACATTTTCACCCGGAACAGCCGGAGGCCTGCCGGCAGCAAGATTCCGGAATCCTTCCTAAGAAGCCTTGAAAGCAGTGAAATGCTCCTATGTTGCCATAACTCAGAAACCCATTCTGAGTGTTCCCAGCAGAGGTCATTCGGCTGAACACAACCATGAACTTATTAGAGCCGGATGTAGGCAGTGCCGTCCTTAGTGCTGGATGGACAGTGGTGGCGTGCCAAACAACTGAGCTCTAGTTCTCAAGACTTTTACAAATTGCCATAGGTTGAGGTTCAACTTACTTCTCTGGTTGAGTAGAGTGTAGCCGTCAATGCTAGAATCAGTCGCACTCAGGTGAGAAGAACGGAAAGCAGATAGACCCAGTCCGCTGCCAGAGTCCTACGAGGACCCGCCTATTTGCCTGTCATGCCTGAATGTTTGCCACTGCGGCAGAGCTAGGCAGGCGCGATTGTGCAGCAATGCAAACTGCATAACCTGGCCAAATTTCCCGGGTGTACAAGAAACCACGTGGGATTTACAAGGAGATGTTCAGCCGGAACAGCCGGTGGCCTGCCGGCAGCAAGATTCCGGAATCCTTCCGAAGAAGCCTTGAAAGCAGTGAATCGCTCCTATGTTGCAATAACTCAGAACCTCATTCTGAGTGTTCCCAGCAGAGGTCATTCGGCTGAACACAACAGAGGACTAATTAGAGCCAGATGTAGGCATTTCCATCCATAGTGCTAGATGGACAGTGGTGACATGCCAAACAACTGAGCTCAAGTTCTCAACACTTTCACAAAGTGCCATAAGTTGAGGTTCAACTTACTGCTCCGGTTGAGTAGAGTGAAGCCGTCAAAGCTGGAATCAGTAGCACTCAGGTGAGAAGAACGGGAAGCAGATAGACCCAGTCCGCTGGCAGTGTCCTACGGGAACCAGCCTATCTAGCTGCTACGTGTGAATGTTTGCAACCGCGGCAGAGATAGGCAGGCACAATTTTGCAGCAATGCAAACTGCATAACCTGGCCAAATTTCACGGGTGTAAAAGAAACCACGGGAGATTTACAAGGAGATGTTCACCCGGAACAGCCAGAGGCCTGCCGGCAGCAACATTACGGAATCCTTCCTAAGAAGCCTTGAAAGCAGTGAAACGCTCCTATGTGGCAATAACTCAGAACCTCTTTCTGAGTGTTCCCGGCAGAAATCTTTCGGGTGAACACAACCGTGGACTAATTAGAGCCTGATGTAGGCAGTTCCGTCCATAGTGCTGGATGGACAGTGGTCGCATGCCCAAAAACTGAGCTGTAGTTCTCAACACTTTCAGAAATTTCCCTAAGTTGAGCTTCACATTACTGCTCCTGTTGAGTAGATTGTATCCGTCAAAGCTGGAATGAGTAGCACTCAGTTGAGAAGAACGGGAAGCAGATATACCCAGTCCGGTGGCAATGTCTTACGGGGACCAGCCTATCTGGCTGCCACGCCTGACTGTTTGCAACCGTGGCAGAGCTAGGCAGGCGTAATTGTGCAGCAGTACAAATTGCATAACCTGGCCAAATTTCACGGGTGTACAAGACACCAAGGGGGATGTACAAGGAGATGTTCACCCGGAACAGCCAGAGGCCTGCCGGCAGCAAGATTCCAGAATTCTTCCTAAGAAGCCTTGCAAGCAGTGAAACGCTCCTAGGTTGCAATAACTCAGAACCTCATTCTGAGTGTTCCCGGCAGAGGTCATTCAGGTGAACTCATCCGTGGACTAATTAGATCCAGATGTAGGCAGTGGAATAATTAGATCCAGATGTAGGCAATGGACTAATTAGAGCCAGATATAGGCAGTGTTTTTGATTGGAAAACAAGTGAGCTTTAGTTCTCCAAACTTTCACAAATTGCCATAAGTTGAGGTTCAACTTACTGCTCCGGTCGAGTAGAGTGTACCCGTCAAAGCTGGAATCAGTAGCACTGAGGTGAGTAGACCGGGAAACAGGTAGACCCAGTCCGCTGGCAGTGTCCTACGGGGACCAGCCTTTCTGGCTGCCACGCCTGAATGTTTGTAAACACGGCAGAGCTATGCAGGCGGAAATGTGCAGCAATGCAAACTGCATAACCTGGCCAAATTTCACGGGTGTACAAGAAACCACGGGGGATATACAAGGGGATTTCACCCGGAACAGCCGGAGGCCTGCCAGCAGCAAGATTCCGGAATTTTTCCTGTGAAACCTTGAAAGCAGTGAAACGCACCTAGGTTGCAATAACTCAGAACCTCATTCTGAGTGTTCCCGGCAGAGATCATTCGGCTGAACACAACCGTGGACTAATTAGAGCCAGATATAGGCAGTGCCGTCCATAGTGCTGGATGTATTTTGGTGGCGTGCCAAACACCTGAGATCTAGTTCACAACACTTTCACAAAGTGCCATACGTTGAGGTTCTACTTACTGCTCCGGTTGAGTAGAGTGTAGCGGTCAAAGCTGGAATCAGTCGCACTCAGTTGAGAAGAACGTAAAGCAGATATACCCAGTCCCTGGCAGTGTCCTACGGGGACCAGCCTAACTGGCTGCCACGCCTGAATGTTTGCAACTGCGGCAGGGGTAGGCAGGCACAATTGTGCAGCAATGCAAACTGCATAACCTCCCCAAATTTCAGGGTTGTACAAGAAACCACGGGGGATTTACAAGGAGATGTTCACCCTGAACAGCAGGAGGCTTGCCAGCAGCAAGATTCTGGAATTCTTCCTAAGAAGCCTTGAAAGCAGTGAAACGCTCCTGTGTTGCAATATCTCAGAACCTCATTCTGAGTGTTCCCGGCAGAGGTCATTCGGCTGAACACAACCGTGGACTAACTATAGCCAGATGTAGGCAGTGCCGTCCATAGTGCTGGGTGGACAGTCTTGGCGTGCCAAACAACTGAGCTCTAGTTCTCAACACTTGCACAAAGTGCCATAAGTTGTGGTTCAACTTACTGCTCCGGTTGAGTAGAGTGTATCCGTCAAAGCTGGAATCAGTATCACTCAGGTGAGAAGAACGGGAAGCAGATATACCCAGTCTGCTGGCAGTGTCCTACGGGGACCAGCCTGTCTGGCTGCCATACCTGAAGGTTTGCAACCCCGGCAGAGATAGGCAGTCGCAATTATGCAGCAATGCAAACTGCATAACTTGGCCAAATTTCACAGGTGTACAAGAAACCACAGGGGATTTACAAGGAGATGTTCACCCGGAACATCCGGAGGCCAGCCGGCAGCAAGATTCCGGAAACTTCCTAAGAAACCTTGAACGCAGTGAAACGCTCATATGTTGCAATAACTCAGAACCTCATTTTTAGTGTTCCCGACAGAGGTCATTCGGCTGATCACAACCGAGGACTAATTAGAGCCAGATATAGGCAGTGCCGTCCATAGTGCTGGGGGGACATTGGTCGCATGCTAAACAACTGAGCTCTAGTTCTGCAAACGTTAACAAAGTGCCATAAATTGAGGTTCAACTTACTGCTTCGGTTGAGTAGAGTGTAGCCCTCAAAGCTGGAATCAGTAGCACTCAGGTGAGAAGAACGAGAAGCAGATATACCCACTCCGCTGGCAGTGTCCTACGTGGACCAGCCTATCTGGCTGCCACGCCTGAATGTTTGCAACTGTGGCAGAGCTAGGCAGGCGCAATTGTGAAGCAATGCAAACTGCATAACCTGGCCAAATTTCACGGGTGTACAAGAAACCACGGGGGATGTATAATTAGATGTTCACCTGGAACAGCCAGAGGCCTGACCGCAGCAAGATTCCGGAATTCTTCCTAAGAAGCCTTGAAAGCAGTGAAACGCTCCTATGTTTCAATAACTCAGAACCTCATTCTGAGTGTTCCCTGCAGAGGTCATTCGGCTGAACACAACCGTGGACTAATTAGAGCCAGATGTAGGCAGTGCCATCCATAGTGCTGGATGGACAGTGTTGGCGTGCCAAACAACTGAGCTCTAGTTCTCAACACTATCACAAAGTGCCATAAGTTGAGGTTCCACTTACTGCTCCGGTTGAGTAGAGTGTAGCCGTCCAAGCTGGAATCAGTAGCACTCAGGTGAGAAGAACGGGATGTAGATATACCCAGTCCGCTGGCAGTGTCCTACGGGGACCAGCCTATCTGGTTGATACGCCTGAATGTTTGCAACCAAGACAGAGCTAGACAGTCGAAATTATGCAGTAATGCAAACTGCATAACCTGGCCAAATTTCACGGGTGTACAAGAAACCACGAGGAAATACAAGGAGATGTTCACCCGGAACAGCCGGAGGCCTGCCGGCAGCAAGATTACGGAATTCTTCCTAAGAATCCTTGAACGCAGTGAAACGCTCCTATGTTGCAATAACTCAGATCCTCATTCTGAGTGTTCCCGGCAGAAGTCATTCGGCTGAACACAACCGTGGACTAATTAGAGCCAGATGTATGCAGTGCCGTCCAATGTGCTAGATGTACAGTGGTCGCTTGCCAAACAACTGAGCTCTAGTTCTCCAAACTTTAACAGAATGCCATAAGTAGAGGTTCAACTTACTGCTTCGGTTGAGTAGAGTGTAGCCGTCAAAGCGGAAATCAGAAGCACTCAAGTGAGAAGAAGGGGAAGCAGATATACCTAGTCCGCTGCCAGTGTCTTACGAGGAACAGCCTCTCTGGCTGCTACGCCTGAATGTTTGCAACCGTGGCAGAGCTAGGTAGGCACAATTGTGCAGCAAGGCAAACTGCATAAACTGGCCAAATTTCACGGGTGTACAAGAAACCACGGGGGATTTACAAGGAGATGTTCACCCGGAACAGCCGGAGGCCTGCCGGTACCAAGTTTCCGGAATTCTTCCTGAGAAGCCTTGAAAGCAGTGAAACGCCCTATGTTGCAGTAACTCAGAACCTCATTCTGAGTGTTCCCGGCAGAGGTCATTCGGCTGAACAAAACCGTGGACTAATTAGAGCCAGATGTGGGCAGTGCTGTCCATAGTGCTGGATGGACAGTTTTGGCGTGCCAAGCAACTGAGCTCTAGTTCTCCACAATTTCACAGTGTGCCATAACTTGAGGTTAAACTTACTGCTCCGGGTGAGTAGAGTGTTGCCGTCAAAGCTGGAATCAGTAGCACTGAGGTGAGAATAATGGGAAGCAGATAGACCCAGTCCGCTGGCAATGTCCTACAGGGACCAGCCTATCTGGCTGCCACGCCTGAATGTTTGCAACCGTGGCAGAGCAAGGCAGGCGCAATTGTGCAGCAATGCAAACTGCAAAACCTGGCCAAAATTCACGGGTGTACAAGAAACCACGGGGGATTTACAAGGAGATGTTCACCCGGAACAGCCAGAGGCCTGCCGGCAGCAAGTTTCCGGAATTCTTCCTAAGAAGCCTTCAAAGCAGTGAAACGCTCCTATGTTGCAATAACTCAGAACCTCATTCTGAGTATTCCCGGCAGAGGTCATTTGGCTGAACTCATCCGTGGACTAATTAGAGCCAGATGTAGGCAGTGGATTATTTAGAGCCAGATGTAGGCAATGGACTAATTAGAGCCAGATGTAGGCAGTGTTTTCGATTGGAAAACAACTGAGCTTTAGTTGTACAAACTTTCACATAATGCCATAAGTAGAGTTGCAACTTACTTATCCAGTTGAGTAGAGTGTAGCCCTCAAAGCTGGAATCAGTAGCACTCAGGTGAGAAAAATGGGAAGCAGATAGACCCAGTCCACTGGCAGTGTCCTAAGGGGACCAGCCTATCTTGCTGCTACGCCTGAATGTTTGCAACCGCGGCAGAGCTAGACAGGTGCAATTGTGCAGCAATGCAAAGTTTATAAGCTGGCCAAATTTCACAGGTGTACAAAAAACCACTGGGGATTTACAAGGAGATGTTCACCCGGAACAGACGGAGGCCTGCCGGCAGCAAGTTTCCGAAATTCTTCCTAAGAAGCCTTGAAAGCAGTGAAACGCTCCTATGTTGCAATAACTCAGATCCTCATTCTGAGTTTTCCCGGCAGAGGTCATTCGGCTGAACACAACCGTGGACTAATTAGAGCCAGATGTAGGCACTGCTTTTTGCTCCGGTTGAGTAGAGTGTAGGCAACAAAGCTGGAATCAGTAGGACTTAGGTAAGAAGAACGGGAAGCAGATAGACCCAGTCCGCTGGCAGTGTCCTACGGGGACCAGCCTATGTGGCTGCCACGCCGGAATATTTGCAACCGTGGCAGAGCTAGGCAGGGACAATTGTGCAGCAAGGCAAACTGCATAACCTGGCCAAATTTCACCCGTGTACAAGAAACCACGGGGGATTTACAAGGAGATGTTCACCCGCAACAGCGGGAGGCCTGCCGGTACCAAGTTTCCGGAATTCTTAATGAGAAGCCTTGAAAGCAGTGAAACGCTCCTATGTTGCAATAACTCAGAACCTCATTCTGAGTGTTCCCAGCAGAGGTCATTCGGCTGATCCCAACCGCGGACAAACTAGAGCCAGATGTATGCATTGCCGTCCATAGTGCTGGAAGGACACTGCCGGTTTAGTAGAGTATAGCCGGCAAAGCTGGGATCCGTAGCACTTAGGTGAGAAGAACGGGAAGCAGATATACACAGTCCGCTGGCAGTGTCCTACAGGGACCAGCCTATCTGCTTGCCATGCCTGAATGTTTACAACCGCAGCAGAGCTACGAGGGCGCAATTGTGCAGCAATGCAAACTGCATAACCTGGCCAAATTTCACGGGTGTACAAGAAACCACGGGGGATTAACAAGGAGATGTTCACCCGGAACAGACGAGGCCTGCCGGCAGCAAGATTCCTGAATTCTTCCTTTGAAGCCATGAAAGCAGTGAAACGCTCCTATGTTGCATTAACTCAGAAGCTCATTCTGAGTGTTCCCGGCAGAGGTCATTCGGCTGAACACAAGCGTGGACTAATTAGAGCCATATGTTGGCAGTGCCGTCCATAGTGCTGGAGGGACAATGGTGGCGTGCCAAACAACTGAGCTCCAGTTCTCAACACTTTCACAAAGTGCCATAAGTTGAGGTTCAACTTACTGCTCCAATTGAGTAGAGTGTAGCCGTCAAAGCTGGAATCAGTAGCACTCAGGTGAGAAGAACCGGAAGCAGTTATACCCAGTCCGCTGGCAGTGTCCTACGGGGACCAGCCTATCTGGCTGCCACCCCTCCATGTTTGCAACGGCGGCAAAGCTAGGCTGGCACAATTGTGCAGCAATGCACACTGCATATCATGGCCAAATTTCATGGGTGTACAAGAAACCACGGGGGATTTACAAGGAGATGGTCACCCGGAACAGCCAGAGGCGTGCCGGCAAAAACATTCGGGAATTCTTCCTAAGAAGCCTTGAAAGCAGAGAAATGCTCCTAAGTTGCAACAATCAGAATCTCCTTCTGAGTGTTCTTGGCAGAGCACATTCGGCTGAAGACAATCGTGGACTAATTAGAGCCAGATGTACACAGTGCCGTCCATATTGATGGAAGGACCGTGGTGGCATGCCAAACAACGGAGCTCTAGTTCTCAACACTTTCATAAAGTGCCATAAGTTGAGGTTCAACTTACTGCTACTGTTGCAGTATAGTGTAGCCGTCAAAGCTGGAATCAGTAGCACTCAGGTGAGAAGAGCGCGATGCACATATACCCAGTCCGATGGTAGTGTCCTACGAGGTAGAGCCTCTCTGGCTACCACGCCTTAATGTTTGCAACCACGGCAGAGCTAGGCAGGCGCAATTGTGCAGCAATGCAAACTGCATAACCTGGCCAAATTTCACGGGTGTACAAGTAACCACGGGGTATTTACAAGGAGATGTTCACCCGGAACAGCCAGAGGCCTGCCGGCAGCAAGATTCCGGAATTCTTCCTGTGAAGCCTTGAAAGCAGTTAAACGCTCCTATGTTGCAATAACTCAGAACCTGATTCTGAGTGTTCCCGGCAGAGGTCATTCGGCTGAAGACAACCATGGACTAATTACAGCCACATGTAGGCAGTGCCGTCCATAGTGCTGGATGGACAGTGGTGGCGTGCCAAACAACTGAGCTCTAGTTCTAAACACTTTCACAAAGTGCCATAAGTTGAGGTTCAACTTGCTGCTGCGGTTGAGTAGAGTGTAGCCGTCAAAGCTGGAATCAGTAGCACTCAGGTGAGAAGAACGGGAAGCAGATATACCCAGTCCGCTGGCAATGTCTTACGGGCACCAGCCTATCTGGCTGCCACGCCTGAATGTTTGCAACCGTGGCAGGGGTAGGCAGTCGCAATTGTGTAGCAATGCAAACTGAATAACCTCCCCCAATTTAAGGGATGTACAAGAAACCACAGGGGATTTACAAGGACATGTTTACCCGGAACAGCCGGAGGCCTGCCGGCAGCAACATTCCAGAATCCATCCTGAGAAGCCTTGAAAGCAGTGAAACGCTCCTAGTGTGCAATAACTCAGAACCTCATTCTGAGTGTTCCCGGCAGAGATCATTCGGCTGAACACAACTGTGGACTAATTAGAGCCAGATGTAGTCAGGGCCATCCATAGTGCTGGATGGACAGTGGTGGCGTGCCAAACACCTGAGATATAGTTCTCAACCCTTTCACAAAGTCCCATAAGTTGAGGTTCAACCTACTAGTCCGGTTGAGTAGCGAGTAGCCGTCAAACCTCGAATCAGTAGCACTCAGGTGAGAAGAATGCGAAGCAGATATACCCAGTCCGCTGGCAGTGTCCTACGGGTCTAGCCTATCTGGCTGCCACGCCTGAATGTTTGCAATCGTGGCAGGGGTAGGCAGGCGCAATTGTGTAGCAATGCACACTGAATAATCTCCCCCAATTTAAGGGATGTACAAGAAACCACGGGGGATTTACAAGGACATGTTTACCCGGAACAGCCGGAGGCCTGCCGGCAGCAACATTCCAGAATCCATCCTGAGAAGCCATGAAAGCAGTGAAACGCTCCTATGTTGCAATAACTCAGAACCTCATTCTGAGTGTTCCCGGCAGAGGTCCTTCGGCTGAACACAACCGTGGACTAATTAGAGCCAGATGTAGGCAGTGCTGTCCTTAGTGCTGGATGAACAGTGGTGGCGTGCTAAACAACTTAGCTCTAGTTCTCAACACTTTCAAAAAGTGCCATAAGTTGAGGTTCAACTTACTGCTCCGGTTGAATAGAGTGTAGCCCTCAAAGCAGGAATCAGGAGCACGCAGGTGAGAAGAATGGGAAGCAGATATACCCAGTCCGCTGGCAGTGTCCTACTGGGTCCAGCCTATCTGGCTGCCACGACTGAATGTTTGCAACCGCGGCAGAGCTTGGCAGGCGCATTTGTGCAGCATTTCAAACTGCATAACCTGTCCAAATTTCACGGGAGTACAAGAAAACACGGGGGATTTATAAGGAGATGTTCACCCGGAACAGCAGGAGGCGTGCCGGCAGCAATCTTCCAGAATCCTTCCTAAGAAGCCTTGAAAGCAGTGAAACGCTCCTATGTTGCAATAACTCAGAACCTCATTCTGAGTGTTCCCGGCACAGGTCATTCAGCTGAACACAACCGTGGACTAATTAGAGCCAGATGTAGGCAGTGACGTCCATGGTGCTGGATGGACAGTGGTGGCGTGCCAAACAACTGAGCTATAGTTCTCAACACTTGCACAAAGTGCCATAAGTTGAGGTTCAACTTACTGCTCCCGTTGAGTAGAGTGTAGACGTCAAAGCTGGAATCAGTAGCACTCAGGTGAGAAATACGCGAAGCAGATAGACCCAGTCCGCTGGCCGTGTCCTACGGGGACCAGCCTATCTGGCTGCCACGCCTGAATGTTTGCAACCGCGGCAGAGCTAGGCAGGCGCAATTGTACAGCAATGCAATCTGCATAACCTGGCCAAATTTCACGGGTGTACAGGAAAACACTGGGGATTTACAAGGAGATGTTCACCCGGAACAGCCGGAGGGCTGCCGGCAGAAATATTCCGGAATTCTTCCTGTGAAGCCTTGAAAGCAGTGAAATGCTCCTATGTTGCAATAACTCGGAACCTCATTCTGAGTGTTCCCGGCAGAGGTCATTCGGCTGAACACAACCGTGGACTAATTAGAGCCAGATGTAGGCAGTGCCATCCATAGTACTGGATGGACAGTGGTGATGTGCCAAACAACTGAGCTCTAGTTCTCAACACTTTCACAAAGTGTCAAAAGTTTAGGTTCAACTTACTGCTCCGGTTGAGTAGAGTGTAGTAGTCAAAGCTGGAATCAGTACCACTGAGGTAAGAAGAACGGGAAGCTAATATACACAGTCCGCTGCAAGTGTCCTACAGGGATCAGTAAATCTGGCTGCCACGCCTGAATGTTTGCAATCCCGGCAAAGTTAGGCAGGCGCAATTTGCAGCAATGCAATCTACATACCCTGGAAAAATTTCACGGGTGTACAAGAAAACACGCGGGATTTACAAGGAGATGTTCACCTGGAACAGACGGAGGACTGGCGGCAGCAAGATTCCGGAATCCTTCTTAAGAAGCCTGGAAAGCAGTGAAATGCTCCTATGTTGCAATAACTCAGAACCTCATTCTGAGTGTTCCCGGCAGAGGTCATTCGGCTGAACACAACCGTGGACTAATCAGAGCCAGATGTAGGCAGTGCCGTGCATAGTGCTGGATGGACAGTTGTGGCGTGCCAAACAACTGAGCTCTAGTTCTCAACACTTTCACAAAGCGCAATGAGTTGAGCTTCGAATTACTGCTCCAGTTGAGTAGAGTGTAGCCGTCAAAGCTGGAATCAGTAGCACTCAGGTGAGAAGAACGGGAAGCAGATAGACCCAGTCCGCTGGCAGTGTCCTATGGGGACCAGCCTATCTGGCTGCCACGCCTTAATGTTTGCAAACGTGGCAGAGCTAGCCAGGCGCAATTGTGCAGCAATGCAAACTGCATACCCTGGCCAAATTTCACGGGTGTACAAGAAACCACGTGGGATTTATATGGAGATGTTAACTCAGAACAGCCGGAGGCCTGCCGGCAGCAACTTTCCGGAATTCTTCCTCAGAACCCTTGAAAGCAGTGAAATGCTCCTATGTTGCCATAACTCAGAACCCCATTCTGAGTGTTCCCGGTAGAGGTCATTGGGCTGAACACAACCAAGAACTTATTAGAGCCAAATGTAGGCAGTTCCGTCCATAGTGCTGTATGGACAGTGGTGATGTGCCAAACAACTGAGCTCTAGTTCTCAAGTCTTTTACAAATTGCCATAGGTTGAGGTTCAACTTACTTCGCCGGTTGAGTAGAGTGTAGCCGTCAAACCTGGTATCAGTAGCGCTCAGGTGAGAAGAACGGGAAGCAGATAGACCCAGTCCGCTGGCAGAGTCCTACGGGGACCCGCCTATTTGCCTGTCACGCCTGAATGTTTGCCACTGCGGCAGAGCTAAGTAGGTGCAATTGTGCAGCAATGCAAACTGCATAACCTGGCCAAATTTCACGGGTGTACAAGAAACCATGGGGGATTTACATGGAGATGTTCACTCAGAACAGCCAGAGGCCTGCAGGCAGCAATATTCCGGAATTCTTCCTAAGAAGCCTTGAAAGCAATGAAACTCTCCTATGTTGCAATAACTCAGAAACTCATTCTGAGTGTTCCTGGAAGAGGTCATTCGGCTGAACACAACGGTGGACTAATTAGAGCCAGATGTATGCAGTGCCTCCATAGTGCTGGATGGACAGTTGTGGCGTGTCAAACAAATGAGCTCTAGTTCTAAACACTTTAACAAAGTGCCATAAGTTGAGGTTCAACTTACTGCTCCGGGTGAGTAGACTGTAGCCGTCAAATCTGGAATAAGTAGCACTCAGGTGAGAAGAACGGTAAGCAGATAGACCCAATCCGCTGGCAGTGTCGTACGGGGACCAGCCTATCTAGCTGCCATGCCTGAATGTTTGCAAGTGCGGCAGAGCAGGGATGGCGCAATTGTGCAGCAATGCAAACTGCATAACAAGGCTAAATTTCACGGGTGTACAAGAAACCACGGGGCATTTACCAGGACATGTACACCCGGAACACCCGGAGGCCTGCCGGCAGCAAGATTACGAAAAACCTTCCTAAGAAGCCTTGAAAGCAGTGAAATCTCCTATGTTGCAATAACTCAGAACCTCATTCTGAGTGTTCCCGGCAGAGGTCATTCGGCTGAACACTACCATGAACTTATTAGAGACAGATGTAGGCTGTGCCGTCCATAGTGCTGGATGGACAGTGGTGGCGTGCCAAACAACTGAGCTCTAGTTCTCAAGACTTTTACAAATTGCCATAGGTTGAGGTTCAACTTACTTGGCCGGTTGAGTAGAGTGTAGCCGTCAAAGCTGGAATCAGTAGCACTCATGTGAGAAGATCGGGAAGCAGATATACCCAGTCCGCTGGCAGTGTCCTACGGTGTCCAGCCTATCTGGATGCCATGCCTCAATGTTTGCAATCGCGGCAGAGCTAAGCAGTCGCAATTGTGCAGCAATACAAACTTCATAACCTGGCGAAATTTCACGGGTGTACAAGAAAGCACGGGGGATTTACAAGGAGATGTTCACCTGGAACAGCCGGAGGCCTGCCGACAGCAAGTTTCCGGAATCCTTCTTAGAAGCCTTGAAAGCAGTGAAATCTCCTAAGTTGCAATAACTCAGAACCTCATTCTGAGTGTTCCCGGCTGAGGTCATTCAGGTGAACACAACCGAAGACTAATTAGAGCCAGATGTAGGCAGTGCCGTCCATAGTGCTGGATGGACAGTGGTGGCGTGCCAAACAACTGAGCTCTAGTTCTCAACACTTTCACAAAGTGCCATAAGTTGAGGTTCAACTTACTGCTCCGGTTGTGTAGAATGAAGCCGTCAATGCTGGAATCAGTAGCACTCAGGTGAGAAGAAGGGGAAGCAGATATACCCAGTCCGCTGGCAATGTCCTACGGGGACCAGCCTATCTGGTTGCCATGCCTGAATATTTGCAACCGCGGCAGAGCTAGGCAGGCGCAATTGTGCAGCAATACAAACTTCATAACCTGGCGAAATTTCACGGGTGTACAAGAAAGCACGGGGGATTTACAAGGAGATGATCACCCGGAACAGCCGGAGGTCTGCCCGCAGCAAGTTTCCGGAATCCTTCCTAAGAAGCGTTGAAAGCAGTGAAACCTCCTATGCTGCAATAACTCAGAATCTCATTCTGAGTGTTCCCGGCAGAGGTCATTCGACTGAACACAACCGTGGACTAATTAGAGACAGATGTAGGCAGTGCTGTCCATACTGCTGGAGGGACAGTGGTGGCATGCCAAACAACTGACCTCTACTTCTTAACACTTTCACAAAGTGACATAAGTTGAGGTTCAACTTACTGCTCCGGTTGAGTAGAGTGTATCCGTCAAAGCTGTAATCAGTAGCACTCAGGTGAGAAGAACCGGAAGCAGTTATACCCAGTCCACTGGCAGTGTCCTATGGGGACCAGCCTATCTGGCTGCCACGCCTGAATGTTTGCAATTGCGGCAGAGCTTGCCAGGCGCAATTTTGCAGCAATGCATACTGCATAACCTGGCCAAATTTCACGGGTGTACAAGAAACCACGGGGGATTTACATGGAGATGTTCAACCGGAACAGCCGGAGGCCTGCCGGCAGCAAGATTCCGGAATTCTTCCTGTGAAGCCTTGAACGCAGTGAAACGCTCCTATGTTGCTATAACTCAGAACCTCATTCTTAGTGTTCCCGGAATAGTTCATTCCGCTGAACACAACCGTGGACTATTCCGAGCAAGATGTAGACAGTGCCGTCCATACTGCTGGATGGACAGTGGTGGCTAGCCAAACAACTGAGCTCTAGTTCTCCAAACGTTAACAGAGTGCCATAAGTAGAGGTTCAACTTACTGCTTCAGTTGAGTAGAGTGTAGCCGTCAAAGCGGGAATCAGAGGCAGTCAGGTGAGAAGAATGGGAAGCAGATAAACCCAGTCCGCCAGCAGTGTCCTACGGGGACCAGCCTCTCTGGCTGCCACGCCTGAATGTTTGCAACCGCGGCAGAGCTAGGCAGGCGAAATTATGCAGCAATGCAAACTGCATAACCTAGCCAAATTTCACGGGTGTACAAGAAACCACGGGGGATTTACAAGGAGATGTTCACTCGGAACAACCGGAGGCCTGCCGGCAGCAAGATTCCCGAATTCTTCCTAAGAAACCTTGAACGCAGTGAAACACTCCTATGTTGCAATAACTCAGAACCTCACTGTGAGTGTTCCAGGCAGAGCTCATTCGGCTGAAACCAACCGTGGACTAACTACAGCAAGATGCATGCAGTACCATCCATAGTGCTGGCTGGAGAGTGTTAGTGTGCCAAACAACTGAGCTGTAGTTCGCAACACTTTCACAAAATGCCATAAGTTGAGGATCAACTTACTGCTCCGGTTGAGTATAGTGTAGCCATCAAAGCTAGAATCAGCAGCACGCAGGTGAGAAGAACGGGAAGCAGATATACCCAGTCCGCTGGCAGTGTCCTATGGAGTCCAGCCTACCTGGCTGCCACGCCTCAATGTTTGCAATCGCTGCAGAGCTAAGCAGTTGCAATTATGCAGTAATGCAAACTGCATAACCTGGCCAAATTTCACGGGTGTACAAGAAACCACGGGGGATTTACAAGGACATGTTTAGCAGGAACAGCCGGATGCCTGCCAGCAGCAACATTGCGTAATTCTTCCTAAAAAGCCTTGATAGCAGTGAAACTCTCCTATGTTGGAATAACTCAGAACCTCATTCTGAGTGTTCCCGGCAGAGGTCATTCGGCTGAACACAATCGTGGACCAATTAGAGCCAGATGTAGGCAGTGCCGTCCATAGTGCTGAATGGACAGTGGTCGCATGCCAGACAACTGAGCTGTAGTTCTCAACACTTTCAGAAAGTGCCCTAAGCTGAGCTTAACCTTACTGCTCCGGTTGAGTAGATTGTAGCCGTCAAGCTGGAATGAGTAGCACTCAGGTGAGAAGAACGGGAACCAGATATACTCAGTCTGCTGGCAATGTTCTACAGGGACCAGTCTATCTGGCTGCCACGCCTGAATGTTTGTAACCGGGGTAGAGCTAGGCAGGCGCAATTGTGCAGCAGTGCAAACTGCATAACCTGGCCATATTTCACCGGTGTACAAGAAAACACGGGGGATTTACAAGGAAATGTTCACCCTGAACAGGCGGAGGCCTGCCGGCAGCAACATTCCAGAATTCTTCCTAAGAAGCATTGAAAGCAGTGAAACGCTCCTACATTGCAATAACTCAGAACCTCATTCTGAGTGTTCTCGGCAGAGGGCATTCAGCTGAAGACAACCGTGGACTAATTAGATCCAGATGTACACATTTCCGTCCATATTGATGGAAGGACCGTGGTGGCATGCCCAACAACGTAGCTCTAGTTTTCAACACTTTCATAAAGTGCCATAAGTTGAGGTTCAACTTAATGCTCCTGTTGAGTAGAGTGTAGCCGTCAAAGGTGGAATCAGTAGCACTCAGGTGAGAAGAACGGGAAGCACATATACCCAGTCCGATGGTAGTGTCCTACGAGGTACAGCCTCTCTGGCTACCACGCCTGAATGTTTGCAACCACGGCAGAGCTAGGCAGACGCAATTATGCAGCAATGCAAACTGCATAACCTGGCCAAATTTCATGGGGGTACAAGAAACCACGGCGGATTTACATGGAGATGTTCACTCGGAACAGCCAGAGGCCTGCCGGCAGCAATATACCGGAATTCTTCCTAAGAAGCCTTGAAAGCAGTGAAACTCTCCTATGTTGCAATACCTCAGAACCTCATTCTGAGTGTTCCTTTAAGAGGTCATTCGGCTGAACACAACGGTGGACTAATTAGAGCCAGATGTATGCAGTGCCTCCATAGTGCTGGATGGACAATTGTGGCGTGTCAATCAACTGAGCTCTAGTTCTCAACACTTTCACAAAGTGCCATAAGTTGAGGTACAACATACTGCTCCGGTTGAGTAGAGTGTAGCCGTCAAAGCTGGAATCAGTACCACTCAGGTGAGAAGAACGGGAAGCAGATAGACCCAGTCCGCTGGCAGTGTCCTTCGGGGACCAGCCTATCTAGCTGCCATGCCTGAATGTTTGCAAGTGCGGCAGAGCAGGGATGGCGCAATTGTGCAGCAATGCAAACTGCAAAACCTGGCCAAATTTCACGGCTGTACAAGAAACCACGGGGCATTTACGAGGACATGTTCACCCGGAACAGCCGGAGGCCTGCCGGCAGCAAGATTCCGGAATCCTTCCTAAGAAGCCTTGAAAGCAGTGAAACGCTCCTATGTTGCCAAAACTCCAACCCCATTCTGAGTGTTCCCGGCAGAGGTCATTCGGCTGAACACAACCATGAACTTATTAGAGCCAGATGTAGGCAGTGCCGTCCATAGGGCTGGATGGACAGTGGTGGTGTGCCAAACAACTGAGCTCTAATTCTCAAGACTTTTACAAATTGCCACAGGTTGAGGTTCAACATACTTCGCCGGTTGAGTAGAGTGTAGCCGTAAATGCTGGAATCAGTCGCACTCACGTGAGAAGAACGGGAAGCAGATAGACCCAGTCCGCTGGCAGAGTCCTACGAGGACCTGCCTATTTGCCTGTCACGCCTGAATGTTTGCCACTGCGGCAGAGCTAGGCAGGCGCAATTGTGCAGCAATGCAAACTGCATAACCTGGCCAAATTTCACGGGTGTACAAGAAACCACGTGGGATTTACAAGGAGATGTTCACCCGGAACAACCGGAGGTCTCCCTGCAGCAAGATTCCGGAATTCTTCCTGTGAAGCCTTGAAAGCAGTGAAACGCTCCTATGTTGCAATAACTCAGAAAATCATTCTGAGTGTTCCCAGCAGAGGTCATTCGGCTGAACACAACAGTGGAGTAATTAGAGCCAGATGTAGGCATTTCCATCCATAGTGCTAGATGGACAGTGGTGGCATGCCAAACAACTGAGCTCTAGTTCTCAACACTTTCACAAAGTGCCATAAGTTGAGGTTCAACTTAATGCTCCGGTTGAGTAGAGTGTAGCCGTCAAAGCTGGAATCAGTAGCACTCAGGTGAGAAGAACGGGAAGCAGATAGACCCAGTCCGCTGGCAGTGTCCTACGGGGACCAGCCTATCTGGCTGCCGCGCCTGAATGTTTGCAAGCGCGGCAGAGTTAGGCAGGCGCAATTGTGCAGCAATGCAAACTGCATAACCTAGCCAAATTTCACGGTTTTACAAGAAACCACGGGTGATTTACAAGGAGATGTTCACCCGGAACAACCGGAGGTCTCCCGGCAGCAAGATTCCGGAATTCGTCCTGTCAAGCCTTGAAAGCAGTGAAACGCTCCTATGTTGCAATAACTCAGAAGCTCATTCTGAGTGTTCCCAGCAGAGGTCATTCGGCTGAACACAATCCTGGACTAATTAGAGCCAGATGTAGGTAGTGCCGTCCATAGTGCTGGATTGACAGTGGTGGCGTGCCAAACAACTGAGCTCTAGTTCTCAACACTTTCACAAAGTGCCATAAGTTGAGGTTCAACTTACTGCTCCGGTTGAGTAGAGTGTAGCCGTCAAAGCTGGAATCAGTAGAACTCAGGTGAGAAGAACGGGAAGCAGATAGACCCAGTCCGCTGGCAGTGTCCTACGGGAACCAGACTATCTAGCTGCCACGCGTGAATGTTTGCAACCGCGGCAGAGATAGGCAGGCACAATTTTGCAGCAATGCAAAGTGCATAACCTGGCCAAATTTCACGGGTGTAAAAGAAACCACGGGAGATTTACAGGGAGATGTTCACCCGGAACAGCCGGAGGCCTGCCGGCAGCAAGATTCCGGAATCCTTCCTAAGAAGCCTTGAAAGCAATGAAATGCTCCTATGTTGCCATAACTCAGAACCTCATTCTGAGTGTTCCCGGCAGAGGTCATTCGGTTGAACACAACCGTGGACTAATTACAGCCAGATGTAGGCAGTGCCGTCCATAGTGCTGGATAGACAGTGGTGGCGCGCCAAATAACTGAGCTCTAGTTCTCAACACTTGCACAAAGTGCACTAAGTTGAGTTTCAACTTCCTGCTCCGGTTGAGTAGAGTGTAGCCGTCAAAGCTGGCATTAGTAGGACTCAGGTTTGAAGATCGGGAAGCAGATATACCAAATCTGCTGGCAGTGTCCTACGGGGACCAGCCTATGTGGCTGCCACGCCTGAATGTTTGCAATCGCGGAAGAGCTTGGCAGGCGCAATTGTGCAGCAATGCAAACTGCATAACCTGGCCAAATTTCAAGGGTGTACAAGAAACCACGGGGGATTTACAAGGAGATGTTCACCCGGAACAGCCAGAGGCCTGCCAGCAGCAACATTCCGGAATCCTTCCTAAGAAGCCTTGAAAGCAGTGAAACGCTCCCATGTGGCAATAACTCAGAACCTCTTTCTGAGTGTTCCCGGCAGAGATCATTCGGGTAAACACAACCGTGGACTAATTAGAGCCTGATGTATGCAGTGCCGTCCATAGTGCTGGATGGACAGTGGTCGCATGCCCAAAAACTGAGCTGTAGTTCTCAACACTTTCAGAAAGTACCCTAAGTTGAGCTTCACCTTACTGCTCCGGTTGAGTAGATTGTAGCCGTCAAAGCTGGAATGAGTAGCACTCAGGTGAGAAGAACGGGAAGCAGATATACCCAGTCCGGTGGCAATGTCTTACGGGGACCAGCCTATCTGGCTGCCACGCCTGAATGTTTGCAACCGTGGCAGAGCTAGGCAGGCGCAATTGTGCAGCAGTGCAAATTGCATAACCTGGCCAAATTTCACGGGTGTACAAGAAACCAAGGGGGATGTACAAGGAGATGTTCACCCGGAACAGCCAGAGGCCTGCCGGCAACAAGATTCCAAAATTCTTACTAAGAAGCCTTGCAAGCAGTGAAACCCTCCTATGTTGCAATAACTCAGAACCTCATTCTCAGTGTTCCGAGCAGAGGTCATTCAGGTGAACTTATCCGTGGACTAATTAGAGCCAGATGTAGGCAGTGGACTAATTAGAGCCAGATGTAGGCAATGGACTAATTAGAGCCAGATACAGGCAGTGTTTTCGATTGGAAAACAACTGAGATTTAGTTCTCCAAACTTTCACAAATTGAATTAAGTTGAGGTTCAACTTACTGCTCCGGTCGAGTAGAGTGTACCCGTCAAAGCTGGAATCAGTAGCACTGAGGTGAGTAGACTGGGAAACAGGTAGACCCAGTCCGCTGGCAGTGTCCTACAGGGACCAGCCTTTCTGGCTGCTACGCCTGAATGTTTGTAAACACGGCAGAGCTATGCAGGCGGAAATGTGCAGCAATGCAAACTGCACAACCTGGCTAAATTTCACGGGTGTACAAGAAACCACGGGGGACATACAAGGGAATTTCACCCGGAACAGCCGGAGGCCTGCCGGCAGCAAGATTCCGGAATTCTTCCTGTGAAACCTTGAAAGCAGTGAAACGCACCTAGGTTGCAATAACTCAGAACCTCATTCTGAGTGTTCCCGGCAGAGATCATTCGGCTGAACACAACTGTGGACTAATTAGAGCCAGATATAGGCAGTGCCGTCCATAGTGCTGGATGGATATTGGTGGCGAGCCAAACACCTGAGATCTAGTTCACAACACTTTCACAAAGTGCCATACGTTGAGGTTCTACTTACTGCTCCGGTTGAGTAGAGTGTAGCCGTCAAAGCTGGAATCAGTAGTACTCAGGTGAGTAGAACGGAAAGCAGATATACCCAGTCCCTGGCAGTGTCCTACGGGGACCAGCCTAAGTGGCTGCCACGCCTGAATGTTTGCAACCGAGGCAGGGGTAGCCAGGCGCAATTGTGCAGCAATGCAAACTGCATAACCTCCCCAAATTTCAGGGGTGTACAAGAAACCACGGGGGATTTACAAGGAGATGTTCACCCTGAACAGCAGGAGGCATGCCAGCAGCAAGATTCTGGAATTCTTCCTAAGAAGCCTTGAAAGCAGTGAAACGCTCCTGTGTTGCAATATCTCAGAACCTCATTTTGACTGTTCCCGGCAGAGGTCATTCGGCTGAACACAACCGTGGACTAACTATAGCCAGATGTAGGCAGTGCCGTCCATAGTGCTGGATGGACAGTCGTGGCGTGCCAAACAACTGAGCTCTAGTTCTCAACACTTTAACAAAGTGCCATAAGTTGAGGTTCCACTTACTGCTCCGGTTGAGTAGAGTGTAGCCGTCAAAGCTGGAATCAGTAGCACTCAGGTGAGAAGAACGGGAAGCAGATATACCCAGTCCGCTGGCAGTGACCTACTGGGAACAGCCTAGCTCGCTGCCACGTCAGAATGTTTGCATCCACGGCAGAGCTAGGCAGGCACAATTGTGCAGCAATGCAAACTGCATAACCTGGCCAAATTTCACGGTGTACAAGAAACCACGTGGGAGTTACATGGAGATATTCACTCAGAACAGCACGAGGCCTTCTGGCAGCAACATTCCGGAATTCTTCCTAAGAAGCCTTGAAAGCAGTTAAACGCTCCTATGTTGCAATAACTCAGAAACTCATTCTGAGTGTTCCCGGCAGAGGTCATTGAGCTGAACACAACCGTGGACTAATTAGAGCCAGATGTAGGCACTGACTTCCATAGTGCTTTATGGAGAGTGGTTGCGGGCCAAAAAACTGAGCTCTAGTTCCCAACACTTTCACAAATAGCCAGAAGTTGAGGTTCAACTTACTGCTCCGGTTGAGTAGAGTGTAGCCGTCAAAGCTGGAATCAGTAGCACTCAGGTGAGAATAATGGGAAGCAGATAGACCCAGTCCTCTGGCAGTGTCCTACAGGGACCAGCCGATCTGGCTGCCACGCCTGAAGATTTGCAACCGTGGCAGAACTAGGCAGGCGCACTTGTGCAGCAATTCAAACTGCAAAACCTCGCCAAATTTCACGGGGGATTTACAAGGAGATGTTCACCCGGAACAGCCAGAGGCCTGCTGGCAGCAAGATTCCGGAATTCTTCCTAAGCAGCCTTGAAAGCAGTGAAATGCTCCTATGTTGCTATAACTCAGAACCTCATTCTGAGTGTTCCCGGCAGAGGTCATTCGGCTGAACTTATCCGTGGACTAATTAGAGCGAGATGTAGGCAGTGGACTATTTAGAGACAGATGTAGACAATGGACTAATTAGAGCCAGATGTAGGCAGTGTTTTCGATTGGAAAACAACTGAGCTTTAGTTCTACAAACTTTCACAGATTGCCATAAGTAGAGGTGCAACTTACTTATCCAGTTGAGTAGAGTGTAGCCCTCAAAACTGGAATCAGTAGCACTCAGGTGAGAAGAATGGGAAGCAGATATAACCAGTCCGCTGGCAGTGTCCTACGGGGACCAGCCTATGGGGCTGCCACGCCTGAATGTTTGCAACCGTGGCAGAGCTAGGCAGGCACAATTGTGCAGCAAGGCAAACTGCATAACCTGGCCAAATTTCACGGGTGTACAAGAAACCACGGGGGATTTACAAGGAGATGTTCACCCGGAACAGCTGGAGGCCTGCCGGTACCATGTTTCCGGAATTTTTAATGAGAAGCCTTGAAAGCAGTGAAACGCCCTATGTTGCATTAACTCAGAACCTCATTCTGAGTGTTCCTGGCAGAGGTCATTCGGCTGAACAAAACCGTGGACTAATTAGAGCCAGATGTAGGCAGTGCCGTCCATAGTGCTGGATGGACAGTTTTGGCGGGCCAAGCAACTGAGCTCTAGTTCTCAACACTTTCACAGAGTGCCATAAGTTGAGGTTCAACTTACTGCGCCAGTTGAGTAGAGTGTAGCCGTCAAAGCTGGAATCAGTAGCACTCAGGTGAGAAAAACGGGAAGCAGATAGACCCAGTCCGCTGGCAGTGTCCTACAGGGACCAGCCTACCTGGCTGCCACGCCTGAATGTTTGCAACCGCGGCAGAGCTAGGCAGCCGCAATTGTGCAGCAATGCAAACTGCAAAGCCTGGCCAAATTTCACGAGTGTACAAGAAACCACGCGGGATTTACAAGTATATGTTCACCCGGGACAGCCGGAGGCCTACCTGCAGCAAGATTCCGGAATTCATCCTGTAAAGCCTTGAAAACAGTGAAACGCCCTATGTTGCATTAACTCAGAACCTCATTCTGAGTGTTCCCGGCAGAGGTCATTCGGCTGAAAAAAACCGTGGACGAATTAGAGTCAGATGTAGGCAGTGCAGTCCATAGGGCTGGATGGACAGTGGTGGCGTGCCAAACAACTGAGCTCTAGTTCTCAACACTTTCCCAAAGTGCCATAAGTAGAGGTTCAACTTACTGCTCCCGTTGAGTAGAGTGTAGCCGTCAAACCTGGAATCAGTTGCACTCAGTTGAGAACAACGGGAAGCACATAGACCCATTCCCCTGGCAGTGTCCTACCGGGACCAGCCTATCCGGCTGCCACGCCTGAATATTTGCAACCGCGGCAGAGCTAGGCAGGCGCAATTGTGCAGCAATGCAAACTGCAAAACCTGGCCAAATTTCACAGGTGTATAAGAAAGCACGAGGGATTTACAAGGATATGTTCACCCGGAATAGCTGGAGTCCTGCTTGCAGGAAGATTCGGGAATTCTTCATGTGAAGCCTTGAAAGCAGTGAAACGCTCCTATGTTGCAATAACTCAGAACCTCATTCTGAGTGTTCCCGGCAGAGGTCATTCAGCTGAACACAACCATGGACTAATTAGAGCCAGATGTAGGAAGTGCCGTCCATAGTGCTGGATGGACAGTGGTGGCTTGCCAAACAACTTAGCTCTTGTTCTCAACACTTTCACAAAGTGCCGTAAGTAGAGGTTCAACTTACTGCTCCCGTTGAAGAGTGTAGCCGTCAAAGCTGGAATCAGTAGCACTCAGGTGAGAAGAACGGGAAGCAGGTAGACCCAGTCCGCTGGCATTGTCCTACGGGGACCAGCCTATCTGCATGCCTTGCCAAAATATTTGCAACCGTGGCAGAGCTACGCAGGCGCAATTGTGCAGCAATGCAAACTGCATAACCTGGCCAAATTTCACGGGTGTACAAGAATCCACGGGGGATTTACAAGGAGATATTCACCCGGAACAGTCGGAGGCCTGCGGGCAGCAAGATTCCGGAATTCTTCCTGTGAAGCCTTAAAAGCAGTGAAAGGCTCCTATGTTGCAATAACTCAGAACCTCATTCTGAGTGTTCCCGGCAGAGGTCATTCGGCTGAACACAACCGTGGACTAATTAGAGACATATGTAGGCAGTGCCGTCCATAGTGCTGGATGGACAGTGGTGGCGTGCCAAACAACTGAGCTCTAGTTCTCAACACTTTCACAAAGTGCCATAAGTTGAGGTACAACTTACTGCTCCAGTTGAGTAGAGAGTGTAGCCGTCAAAGCTGGAATCAGTAGCACTCAGTTGAGAAGAACGGGAAGCAGATATAACCAGTCGTCTGGCAGTGTCCTACGGGTACCAGCCTATAAGGCTGCCACGCCAGAATGTTTGCAACCACGGCAGAGCTAGGCAGGCACAATTGTGCAGCAATGCAAACTGCATAACCTGCCCAAATTTCACGGGTGTACAAGAAACAACGGGGGACTTCATGGAACACTCGGAACAGCCGGAAGCCTGCTGGCAGCAATATTCCGGAATTCTTCCTAAGAAGCCTTGAAAGCAGTGAAACTCTCCTATGTTGCAATATCTCAGAACCTTATTCTGAGTGTTCCCGGCAGAGGTCATTCGGCTGAAACAACTGTGGACTAATTAGAGCCAGATGTAGGCAGTGCCATCCATAGTGCTGGATGGACAGTGGTGGCGTGCCAAACAACTGAGCTCTAGTTCTCAACACTTTCACAAAGTGCCATGAGTTGAAGTTCAACTTACGGCTCTGGTTGAGTAGAGTGTAGTCGTCAAAGCTGGAATCAGGAGCACTCAGTGAGAAGAACGGGAAGGAGATAGACCCAGTCGGCTTGCAGTGTCTTACGGGGTCCAGCCTATCTGGCTGCCACGCCTGAGTGCAACCGCGGCAGGGGTAGGCAGGCACAATTCTGCAGCAATGCAAAATGCATAACCTGGCCAAATTTCACGGGTGACAAAGAAACCACAGGAGATTTTCAAGAAGATGTTCACCCACAACAGCCGGACGCTTGCCGGCAGCAAGTTCCTGAATTCTTCTTAAGAAGCCTTGAAAGCAGTGAAACGCTCCTATGTTGCAATAACTCAGAAGCTCGTTCTGAGTGTTCCTGGCAGAGGGCATTCGGCTGAACACAACCGTGGATGAATTAGAGCCAGATGTAGGCAGTGCCGTCCATAGTGCTGGATGGACGGTGGTGGCGTGCCAAACAACTGAGCTCTAGTTGTCAACACTTTCACAAATTGCCATAAGTTGAGGTTTAACTTACTGCTGCGGTTGAGTAGAGTGTAGCCGTCAAAGCTGGAATCAGTAGCACTCAGGTGAGAAGAACGGGAAGCAGATATACCCAGTCTGCTGGCAGTGTCCTACGGGGACCAGCCTATCTGGCTGCCACGTCTGAATATTTGCAACCGCGGCAGAGCTAGGCAAGCGCAATTGTGCAGCAATGCAAACTGAATAACCTGGCCTAATTTCACGGGTGTACAAGAAACCACGTGGGATTTACTAGGAAAAGTTCACCCGGAACAGACGGAGGCCTGCCGGAAGCAAGATTCCGGAATTCTTCCTGTGAAGACTTGAAAGCAGTGAAACGCTCCTATGTTGCACTAACTCATAACCCCATTCTGAGTGTTCCTGGCAGAGGTCATTCGTCTGATCACAACCGTGGACTAATTAGAGCCAGATGTAGGCAGTGCCGTGCATAGTGCTGGATGAAAAGTGGTGGCGTGCCAAACAACTGAGCTCTAGTTATCAACACTTTCTCCAAGTGCCATAAGTTGAGGTTCAACATACTGCTCTGGTTGAGTAGAGTGTAGCCGTCAAAGCTGGAATCAGTAGCACTCAGTTGAGAATGGGAAGCAGATATCCCCAGTCCGCTGGCAGTGTCCTACGGCGACCAGACTTATCTAGCTGCCCTGTCTGAATATTTGCAACCGCGGCAGAGCTAGGCAGGCGCAATTGTGCAGCAATGCAAACTTCATAACCTGGCCAAATTTCAAGGGTGTACAAGAAACCACGGGGGATTTACAAGGACATTTTCACCTGGAACAGCCGAAGGCCTGCCGGCAGCAAGATTCCGGAATTCTTCCTGTGAAGCCTTGAAAGCAGTGAAACGCTCCTATGTTGCAATAACTCAGAACCTCATTCTGAGTGTTCCCGGCAGAGGTCATTCAGCTGAACACAACCATGGACTAATTAGAGCCAGATGTAGGAAGTGCCGTCCATAGTGCTGGATGGACAGTGGTGGCTTGCCAAACAACTTAGCTCTTGTTCTCAACACTTTCACAAAGTGCCGTAAGTAGAGGTTCAACTTACTGCTCCCGTTGAAGAGTGTAGCCGTCAAAGCTGGAATCAGTAGCACTCAGGTGAGAAGAACGGGAAGCAGGTAGACCCAGTCCGCTGGCATTGTCCTACGGGGACCAGCCTATCTGCATGCCTTGCCAAAATATTTGCAACCGTGGCAGAGCTACGCAGGCGCAATTGTGCAGCAATGCAAACTGCATAACCTGGCCAAATTTCACGGGTGTACAAGAATCCACGGGGGATTTACAAGGAGATATTCACCCGGAACAGTCGGAGGCCTGCGGGCAGCAAGATTCCGGAATTCTTCCTGTGAAGCCTTAAAAGCAGTGAAAGGCTCCTATGTTGCAATAACTCAGAACCTCATTCTGAGTGTTCCCGGCAGAGGTCATTCGGCTGAACACAACCGTGGACTAATTAGAGACATATGTAGGCAGTGCCGTCCATAGTGCTGGATGGACAGTGGTGGCGTGCCAAACAACTGAGCTCTAGTTCTCAACACTTTCACAAAGTGCCATAAGTTGAGGTACAACTTACTGCTCCAGTTGAGTAGAGAGTGTAGCCGTCAAAGCTGGAATCAGTAGCACTCAGTTGAGAAGAACGGGAAGCAGATATAACCAGTCGTCTGGCAGTGTCCTACGGGTACCAGCCTATAAGGCTGCCACGCCAGAATGTTTGCAACCACGGCAGAGCTAGGCAGGCACAATTGTGCAGCAATGCAAACTGCATAACCTGCCCAAATTTCACGGGTGTACAAGAAACAACGGGGGACTTCATGGAACACTCGGAACAGCCGGAAGCCTGCTGGCAGCAATATTCCGGAATTCTTCCTAAGAAGCCTTGAAAGCAGTGAAACTCTCCTATGTTGCAATATCTCAGAACCTTATTCTGAGTGTTCCCGGCAGAGGTCATTCGGCTGAAACAACTGTGGACTAATTAGAGCCAGATGTAGGCAGTGCCATCCATAGTGCTGGATGGACAGTGGTGGCGTGCCAAACAACTGAGCTCTAGTTCTCAACACTTTCACAAAGTGCCATGAGTTGAAGTTCAACTTACGGCTCTGGTTGAGTAGAGTGTAGTCGTCAAAGCTGGAATCAGGAGCACTCAGTGAGAAGAACGGGAAGGAGATAGACCCAGTCGGCTTGCAGTGTCTTACGGGGTCCAGCCTATCTGGCTGCCACGCCTGAGTGCAACCGCGGCAGGGGTAGGCAGGCACAATTCTGCAGCAATGCAAAATGCATAACCTGGCCAAATTTCACGGGTGACAAAGAAACCACAGGAGATTTTCAAGAAGATGTTCACCCACAACAGCCGGACGCTTGCCGGCAGCAAGTTCCTGAATTCTTCTTAAGAAGCCTTGAAAGCAGTGAAACGCTCCTATGTTGCAATAACTCAGAAGCTCGTTCTGAGTGTTCCTGGCAGAGGGCATTCGGCTGAACACAACCGTGGATGAATTAGAGCCAGATGTAGGCAGTGCCGTCCATAGTGCTGGATGGACGGTGGTGGCGTGCCAAACAACTGAGCTCTAGTTGTCAACACTTTCACAAATTGCCATAAGTTGAGGTTTAACTTACTGCTGCGGTTGAGTAGAGTGTAGCCGTCAAAGCTGGAATCAGTAGCACTCAGGTGAGAAGAACGGGAAGCAGATATACCCAGTCTGCTGGCAGTGTCCTACGGGGACCAGCCTATCTGGCTGCCACGTCTGAATATTTGCAACCGCGGCAGAGCTAGGCAAGCGCAATTGTGCAGCAATGCAAACTGAATAACCTGGCCTAATTTCACGGGTGTACAAGAAACCACGTGGGATTTACTAGGAAAAGTTCACCCGGAACAGACGGAGGCCTGCCGGAAGCAAGATTCCGGAATTCTTCCTGTGAAGACTTGAAAGCAGTGAAACGCTCCTATGTTGCACTAACTCATAACCCCATTCTGAGTGTTCCTGGCAGAGGTCATTCGTCTGATCACAACCGTGGACTAATTAGAGCCAGATGTAGGCAGTGCCGTGCATAGTGCTGGATGAAAAGTGGTGGCGTGCCAAACAACTGAGCTCTAGTTATCAACACTTTCTCCAAGTGCCATAAGTTGAGGTTCAACATACTGCTCTGGTTGAGTAGAGTGTAGCCGTCAAAGCTGGAATCAGTAGCACTCAGTTGAGAATGGGAAGCAGATATCCCCAGTCCGCTGGCAGTGTCCTACGGCGACCAGACTTATCTAGCTGCCCTGTCTGAATATTTGCAACCGCGGCAGAGCTAGGCAGGCGCAATTGTGCAGCAATGCAAACTTCATAACCTGGCCAAATTTCAAGGGTGTACAAGAAACCACGGGGGATTTACAAGGACATTTTCACCTGGAACAGCCGAAGGCCTGCCGGCAGCAAGATTCCGGAATTCTTCCTGTGAAGCCTTGAAAGCAGTGAAACGCTCCTATGTTGCAATAACTCAGAACCTCATTCTGAGTGTTCCCGGCAGAGGTCCTTCGGCTGAACACAACCGTGGACTAATTAGAGCCAGATGTAAGCAGTGCCGTCCATAGTGCTGGATGGACAGTGGTGGCGTGCCAAACAACTGAGCTCTAGTTCTCAACACTTTCTCAAAGTGCCTTAAGTTGAGGTTCAACTTACTGCTCCGGTTGAGTAGAGTGTAGCCGTCAAAGCTGGAATCAGTAGCACTCAGGAGAGAAGTACGGGAAGCAGATAGACCATTGTCCAACGGGGACCAGCCAATCTAGCTGCCGTGCCTGAAATTTTGCAACCGCGGCAGAGCAAGGCAGGCACAATTGCGCAGGAATGCAAACTGCATAACCTGGCCAAATTTCACGGGTATACAAGAAACCAAATGGGAATTACATGGAGATGTTCACTCGGAACAGCCGGAGGACTGCTGCCAGCAATATTCCGGAATTCTTCTTAATAAGCCTTGAAAGCACTGAAACTCTCCTATGTTGCAATAACTCAGAATCTCATTCTGAGTGTTCCCGGCAGAGGTCATTCGGCTGAACACATCCGTGGACAAATTAGAGCCAGATGTAGGCAGTGCCGTCCATAGTGCTGGATGGACAGTGGTGGCGTGCCAAACAACTGAGCTCTAGTTCTCAACACTTTCACAAAGTGCCATAAGTTGAGGTTCAAATTACTGCTCCGGTTGAGTAGAGTGTAGCCGTCAAAGCTGGAATCAGTAGCACTACTAGGTGAGAAGAACGGGAAGCAGATGTACCCAGTACGCTGGCAGTGTCCTACGGGGACCAGCCTATCTGGCTGCCACGTCAGAATGTTTGCATCCACGGCAGAGCTAGGCAGGCACAATTGTGCAGCAATGCAAACTGCATAACCTGGCCAAATTTCACGGGTGTACAAGAAAACACGGGGGAGTTACATGGAGATGTTCACTCGGAACAGCCGAAGGCCTTCTGGCAGCAACATTCCGGAATTCTTCCTAAGAAGCCTTGGAAGCACTTAAACGCTCCTATGTTGCAATAACTCAGAACCTCATTCTGAGTGTTCGCGGCAGAGGTTATTCGGCTGAACATAACCATGGACTAAGTAGAGCCAGACGTAGGCAGTGCCGTCGATAGTGCTGGATGGACAGTGGTGGCATGGAAAACAACTGAGCTCTTGTTCTCAACACTTTCACAAAGTGCGATAAGTTGAGGTTCAACTTACTGCTCCGGTTGAGTAGAGTGTAGCCGTCAAAGCTGGAATCAGTAGCACTCAGGTGAGAAGAACGGGAAGCACATATACCCAGTCCGCTGGCAGTGTCCTAGGTGGACCAGCCTATCTGGCTGCCACGCCAGAATGTTTGCAACCGCGTCAGAGCTAGGCAGGAACAATTGTGCAGCAATGCAAACTGCCTAACCTGTCCAAATTTCACGTGTGTACAAGAAACCACGGGGGATTTACATGGAGATGTTCACCCGGAACAGCTGGAGGCCTGCCGGCAGCAACATTCCGGAATACATCCTAAGAAGCCTTGAAAGCAGTGAAACGCTCCTATGTGACAACAACTCAGAACCTCATTCTGAATGTTCCCGGCAGAGGTCATTCGGCGAAACACAACTGTGGAATAATTAGAGACAGATATAGGCAGTGCCGTCCATAGTGCTGGATTGACTGCGGTGGCGTTCCAAACAAGTGACCTCTAATTCTCAACACTTTCACAAAGTGCCATAAGTTGAGGTTCAACTTACTGCTCCGGTTGAGTAGAGTGTAGCCGACAAATCTGTAATCAGTAGCACTCAGGTGAGAAGAACAGGAAGCAGATTTACCCAGTCTGCCTGCAGTGTCCTACGGGGAACAGCTTCTCTGGCTGCCCCGCCTGAATGTTTGCAACCGCGGAAGAGCTAGGAAGGCGCAATTGTGCAGCAATGCATACTGCATAACCAGGCCAAATTACACGGGTGTACAAGAAACCATGGTGGATTTAGAAGATGTTCACCGGGAAGAGCCGGAGGCCTGCCAGCACCAACACTGCGGAATTCCTGGGGTCTGCCGGCAATCCAGAACCTCATTCTGAGTGTTCCCGGCAGAGGTCATTCGGCTGAACACAACCGTGCACGAAATAGAGCCAGATGTAGGCAGAGCCGTCCATAGTGCTGGATGGACAGTGGTGGCGTGCCAAACAACTGAGCTCTAGTTCCCAACACTTTCACAAAGTGCTTTAAGTTGAGGTTCAACTTACTGCTCCGGTTGAGTAGAGTGTAGCCGTCAAAGCTGGAATCAGTAGCACTCAGGTGAGAAGAACGGGAAGCACATATACCCAGTCCGCTGGCAGTGCCCTATGGAGACCAGACGATCTGGATGCCTCGCCTAAATGTTTGCAACCACGGCAGAGCTAGGCAGGCGCAATTGTGCAGCAATGCAAACTGCATAACCTGGCCAAATTTCACGGGTGACAAAGAAACCACGAGGGATTTTCAAGGAGATGTTCATCCGGAACAGCCGGAGGCCTGCTGGCAGCAAGATTCCGGAATTCTTCCTGTGAAGCCCTGAAAGCAGTGAAACGCTCCTATGTTGCAATAACTCAGAATCTCATTCTGAGTGTTCCCGGCAGAGGTCATTCGGCTGAACACAACTGTGGACTAATTGGAGCCAGATGTAGGCAGTGCCGTCCATAGTGCTGGATGGACAATGGTGGCTTGCCAAACAACTGCGCTCTAGTTCTCAACACTTTCACAAAGTGCCATAAGTTGAGATTCAACTTACTGCTCTGGTTGAGTAGATTGTAGCCATCAAAGCTGGAATCAGTAGCACTCAGCTAAGAAGAACGGGAAGCAGATATCCCCAGTTCGCTGGCAGTGTCCTACGGGGACCAGCCTATCTAGCTGCCATGTCTGAATGTTTGCAACCGCGGCAGAGCTAGGTAGGCGCAATTGTGCAGCAATTCAAACTGCATAACCTGGCCAAATTTCAAGGGTGTACAAGAAACCACGGGTGATTTGCAAGGACATTTTTACCTGGAACTGCCGAAGGCCTGCCGGCAGCAAGATTCCGGAATTCTTCCTGTGAAGCCTTGAAAGCAGTGAAACGCTCCTATGTTGCAATATCTCAGAACCTCATTCTGAGTGTTCCCGGCAGAGGTCCTTCGGCTGAACACAACCGTGGACCAATTAGAGCCAGATGTAGGCAGTGCCGTCCATAGTGCTGGATGGACCGTGGTGGCGTGCCAAACAACTGAGCTCTAGTTCTCAACACTTTCACAACGTACCATAAGTTGAGGTTCAAGTGACTGCTCCAGTTGAGAAGATTGTAGCCGACAAAGCTGGAATCAATAGCACTCAGGTGAGAAGAACGGGAAGCAGATATACCCAGTCCACTGGCAGTGTCCTACGGGGACCAGCCTATCTGGATGCCACGCCTGAATGATTGCAAATGCGGCAGAGCTAGGCAGGCGCAATTGTGCAGCAATGCAAACTTCATAACCTGGCCATATTTCACGGGTGTACAAGAAACCACTGGGGATTTACAAGGAGGTGTTCACCCGGAATAGCCGGAGCATTGCTGGCAGCAAGATTGAGGAATTCTTCCTAAGAAGCCTTGAAAGCAGTGAAACGCTCCTATGTTGCAATAACTCAGAACCTCATTCCGAGTGTTCGCGACAGAGGCCATTCGGCTGAACACAATCCTGGACTAATTAGAACCAGATGTAGGCAGTGCCGTCCATAGTGCTGGATGGACTGTGGTGGCGTGCCAAACAACTGAGCTCTAGTTCTCAACACTTTCACAAAGTGCCATAAGTTGAGGTTCAACTTACTGCTCCGATTGAGTAGAGTGTAGCCGTCAAAGCTGGAATCAGTAGCACTCGAGTGAGAAGAACGGGAAGCAGATATACCTAGTCCGCTGGCAGTGTCCTACGAGGACCAGCCTATATGGCTGCCACGCCTGAATGATTGCAAACGCGGCAGATCTAGGCAAGCGCAATTGTGCAGCAATGCAAACTGCATAACCTGGCCAAATTTCACGGGTGTACAAGAAACCACGGGGGATTTACAAGGGGATGTTCACCCAGAACAGCCGGAGGCGTGTCGGACGAAATATTCCGGAATTCTTCCTAAGAAGCCTTGGAAGCAGTGAAGTGCTCCTATTTTGCAATAACTCAGAACCTCATTCTCAGTGTTCCCCGCAGAGGTCATTTGGATGAACACAATCGTGGACTAATTAGAGCCAGATGTAAGCAGTGCTGTCCACAGTGCGGGAAGGACAGTGGTGGCGTGCCAAACAACTGAGCTCTAGTTCTCAACACTTTCAGAAAGTGCACTAAGTTGAGCTTCAACTTACTGCTCCGGTTGACTAGAGTGAAGCTGTCAAAGCTGAAATCAGTAGCACTCAGGTGAGAAGAACGGGAAGCAGATATACCCAATCCGCTGCCAGTGTCCTATGGGGAGCAGCCTATCTGGATGCCATGCCAGAATGTTTGCCAACGCGACAGAGCTAGGCAGGCGCAATTGTGCAGCAAAGCAAACTGCATAACCTGGCCAAATTTCACGGGTGTACAAGAAACAACGCGGGATTTACAAGGAGATCTTATCCCAGATCAGTCGGAAACCTACCGACAGCAAGATTCGGGAATCCTTCCGGAGAAGCCTTGAAAGCAGTGAAACGCTCCTATGTTGCAATAACTCAGAACCTCATTCTGAGTGTTCCCGGCAGAGGTCATTCGGCTGAACACAACCGTGGACTAATTAGAGCCAGATGTAGGCAGTGGACTAATTAGAGCCACATGTAGCAATGGACTAATTAGAGCCAGATATCGGCAGTGTTTTCGATTGGAAAACAACTGAGCTTTCGTTCTCCAAACTTTCACAAAGTGCCATAAGTTGAGGTTCAACTTACTGCTCCGGTTGAGTAGATTGTAGCCGTCAAAGCAGGAATCAGTAGCACTCAGGTGAGAAGAATGGGAAGCAGATATACCCAGTCCGCTGGCAGTGTCCTACGGCGACCAGCCTATCTGGCTGCCACGCCTGAATGTTTGCAACCGCGGCAGAGCTAGGCAGGCGCAATTGTGCAGCAATGGAAACTGCATAACCTGGCCAAATTTCACGGGTGTCCAAGAAACCACGGGAGATTCACAATGAGATCTTCATCCGGAAGAGCCGGAGGCCTGGTGGCAGCAAAATTCCGGAATTCTTCCTGTGAATCCTTTAAAGCAGTGAAACGCTCCTATGTTGAAATAACTCAGAACCTCATTCTGAGTGTTCCCGGCAGAGGTCATTCGGCTGAACACAACCGTGGACTAATTAGAGCCAGATGTAGACTCTGCTGTCCATACTGCTGGATGGACAGTGGTGGCGTGCCAAACAATTGAGCTCTAGTTCTCAACACTTTCACAAAGTGCCATAAGTTGAGATTCAACTTAGTGCTTCGGTTGGGTAGAGTGTAGCCGTCAAAACTGGAATCAGTAGCACTCAGGTGAGAAGAATGGGAAACAGATGTATGGAGTTCGCTGGCAATGTCTTACGGGGACCAGCCTATCTGGCTGCCACGCCTGAATGTATGCCACCGCGGCAGAGCTAGGCATTCGCAATTGTACAGGAATGCAACCTGCATAATCTGGCCCAATTTCACGGGTGTACAAGAAACCACGGGGAATTTACAAGGAGATGTTCACCCGGAACAGCCGTAGCCCTGCCGGCAGCAACATTCCCGAATCCTTCCGAAGAAGCCTTGAAAGCAGTGAATCGCTCCTGTGTTGCAATAAATCAGAACCTCATTCTGAGTGTTCCCAGCAGAGGTCATTCGGCTGAACACAACAGTGGACTAATTAGAGCCAGATGTAGGCATTGCCATCCATAGTGCTAGATCGACAGTGGTGGCGTGCCAAACAACTGAGCTCTAGTTCTCAACACTTTCACAAAGTGCCATAATTTGAGGTTCAACTTACTTTTCCGGTTGAGTAGAGTGTAGCCGTCAAACCTGCAATCACTAGCACTCAGGTGAGAAGAACGTGATGCAGATATACCCAGTCCGCTGGCAGTGTCCTACGGGGACCAGCCTATCTGGCTGCCACGCCTGAATGTTTGCCACCGCGGCTGAGCTAGGCAGGCGCAATTGTGCAACAGTGCAAAGTGCATAACCTGGCCAAATTTCACGGCTGTACAAGAAACCATGGGTGATTTACAAGGAGATGTTCACTCGGAACAGCCGGAGGCCTGCGGGGAACAACATTCCGGAATCCTTCCTTAGAAGACTTGAAAGCAGTGAAAGTCTCCTATGTTGCAATAACTCCGAACCTCATTATGAGTGTTCCCGGCAGAGGTCATTCGGCTGATCCCAACCGAGGACTAATTATAGCCACATGTAGGCAGTGCCATACATAGTGCTGGATGGACACTGCCGGTTTAGTAGAGTGTAGCCATCAAAACTGTAATCAGTTGCACTCAGGTGAGAAGAACGGGAAGCAGATATACCCAGTCCGCTGACAGTGTCCTACGGGGACCAGCCTATCTGGCTGCCACGCCTGAATGTTTGCAACCACGGCAGAGCCAGGCAGGTTCAATTGTGCAGCAATGCAAACTGCATAACCTCGCCAAATTTCACAGGTGTACAAGAAACCACGGGGGATTTACAAGGAGATGTTCACCCGGAACAGCCAGAGGCCTGCCAGCAGCAAGTTTCCGGAATCCTTCCTAAGAAGCCTTGAAAGCATTGAAACCCTCCTATGTTGCAATAACACAGAACATCATTCTGAGTGTTCCCGGCAGAGGTCATTTGGCTGAACACAACCGTGGATTAATAGAGCCAAATGTAGGCTGTTCCGTCCATAGTGCTGGATGGACTGTGGTGGCGTGCCAAACAACTAAGCTATAGTTCTCAACACTTTCACAAAGTGCCATAAGTTGAAGTTCAACTTACTGCTCCGGTTGAGTGTAGCCATCAAAGCTGGAATCAGTAGCACTCCTAGGTGAGAAGAACGGGAAGCAGATATACCCAGTCCGCTGGCAGTGTCCTACGGGGATCAGCCTATCTGGCTGCCACGCCTGAATGTTTGCAACCGTGGCAGGGGTAGGCAGGTGCAATTGTGCAGCAATGCAAACTGCATAACCTCCCCAAATTTCAGGGGTGTTCAAGAAACCACGGGGGATTTACAAGGACATATTTACCCGGAACAGCCGGAGGCCTGCGGGCAGCAACATTCCGGATTTCTTCCTAAGAAGCCTGGAAAGCAGTGAAACTCTCCTATGTTGGAATAACTCAGAACCTCATTCTGAGTGTTCCCGGCAGAGGTCTTTCGGCTGATCTCATTCGTGGCCTAATTAGAGCCAGATGTAGGCAGTGGACTAATTAGAGCCAGTTGTAGGCAATGGACTAATTAGAGCCAGATAGAGGCAGTGTTTTCGATTGGAAAACAACTGAGCTTTAGTTCTCCAAACTTTCACAAATTGCCATAAGTTGAGGTTCAACTTACTGCTCCGGTTGAGTAAAGTGTACCCGTCAAAGCTGGAATCAGTAGCACTCAGGTGAGAAGAACGAGAAGCAGGTAGACCCAGTCCGCTGGCAGTGTCCTACGGGGACCAGCCTTTCTGGCTGCCACGCCTGAATGTTCGTAACCACGGCAGAGCTATGCAGGCGGAATTGTGCAGCAATGCAAACTGCATAACCTGGCCAAATTTCACGGGTGTACAAGAAACCACGGAGGATTTACAAGGGGATTTCACCTGGAACAGGCAGAGGCCTGCCAACAGCAAGATTCCGGAATTCTTCCTGTGAAACCTTGAAAGCAGTGAAACGCACCTAGTTTGCAATAACTCAGAACCTCATTCTGAGTGTTCCTGGCAGAGATCATTCAGCTGAACACAACTGTGGACTAATTAGAGCCAGATATCGGCCGTGCCGTCCATAGTGCTGGATGGATATTGGTGGCGTGCCAAACACCTGAGATCTAGTTCACAACACTTTCACAAAGTGCCATATGTTGAGGATCTACTTACTGCTCCGGTTGAGTAGAGTGTAGCCGTCAAAGCTTGAATCAGTAGCACTCAGGTGAGAAAAACGGAAAGCAGATATACCCAGTCCCTGGCAGTGTCTTACGGGGACCAGCCTATCTGGCTGCCACGCCTGAATGTTTGCAACCGCGTCAGGGGTAGGCAGGCGCAATTGTGCAGCAATGCAAACTGCATAACCTCCCCAAATTTCACAGGTGTACAAGAAACCATGGGGGATTTACAAGGAGATGTTCACCCTGAACAGCAGGAGGCCTGCCGGCAGCAAGATTCCAAAATTCTTCCTGTGAAGCCTTGAAAGCAGTGAAACGCTCCTATGTTGCAACAACTCCGAACCTCACTCTGAGTGTTCCCGGCAGAGACTGAACACAACCGCGGACTATTTAGAACAAGATGTAGACAGTGCCGTCCATACTGCTGGATGGACAGTGGTGGCTAGCCAAACAACTGCGCTCTCATTCTCAGCACTTTCTCAAAGTGCCATAAGTTGAGGTTCAAATTACTAATCCGGTTGAGTAGAGTGTAGCCGTCAAAGCTGGAATCAGTAGCACTCAGGTGAGAAGAACAGGAAGCAGATATACCCAGTCCGCTGGCAGTGTCCTTCGGGGACCAGCCTATCTGGCTGCCACGCCTGAATGTTTGCAACTGAGACAGAGCAAGGCAGGCACAATTGTGCCTCAATGCAAACTGCATAACCTGGCCAAATTTCACGGGTGTACAAGGAACCACGGGGGATGTACAAGGAGATGTTCACCCGGAACAGCCAGAGGCCTGCTGGCAGCAAGATTCCGGAATTCTTCCTAAGAAGCCTGGAAAGCAGTGAAACGTTCCTATGTTGCAATAACTCAGAACCTCATTCTGAGTGTTCCCGGCAGAGGTCATTCAGCTGAACTCATCCGTGGACTAATTAGAGCCAGATGTAGGCAGTGGACTAATTAGAGCCAGATGTAGGCAATAGACTAATTAGAGCCAGATATAGGCAGTGTTTTCGATTGGAAAACAACTGAGCTTTAGTTCTCCAAACTTTCACAAAGTGCCATAAGTTGAGGTTCAACTTACTCCTCCGATTGAGTAGAGTATACTGGTCAAATCTGGAATCAGTAGCACTCAGGTGAGAAGAACGGGAAGCAGATAGACCTAGTCCGCTGGCAGTGTCCTATGGGGACCAGCCTATCTGGCTGCCACGGCTGAATGTTTGCAACCATGGCAGAGCCAGGCAGGCACAATTGTGAAGCAATGCAAACTGCATAACCTGGCCAAATTTCACGGGTGTACAAGAAACCACGGGGGATTTTCAAGGAGATGTTCACCTGGAATAGCCGGAGTCTTGACGGCAGCAAGATTCCGGAATTCTTCCTGTGAAGCCTTGAAAGCAGTGAAACGCTCCTATGTTGCAATAACTCAGAACGTCATTTTGAGTGTTCCCGACAGAGGTCATTCGGCTGAACACAACCGAAGACTAATTAGAGCCAGATGTAGGCAGTGCCGTCGATAGTGCTGGGCGGACTGGGGTCACATGCTAAACAACTGAGCTCTAGTTCTCCAAACGTTCACAAAGTGCCATAAGTTGAGGTTCAACTTACTGCTGCAGTTGAGTAGAGTGTAGCCGTCAAAGCTGGAATCAGTAGTACTCAGGTGAGAAGAACGAGAAGCAGATATACCCACTCCGCTGGCAGTGTCCTACGGGGACCAGCCTATCTGGCTGATACGCCTGAATGTTTGCAACCGCGACAGAGCTAGACAGTCGCAATTATGCAGCAATGCAAACTGCATAACCTGGCCAAATTTCACGGGTGTACAAGAAACCAGAAGGAAATACAAGGAGATGTTTACCCGGAACGGCCGGAGGCCTGCCGGCAGCAAGATTCCGGAATTCTTCCTAAGAAGCCTTGAACGCAGTGAAACGCTCCTATGTTGCAATAACTCAGCACGTCATTCTGAGTGTTCCAGGCAGAGGTCATTCGGCTGAACACAACCATGAACTTCTTAGAGCCAGATGTATGCAGTGCCGTCCATAGTGCTGGATGGACAGTGGTGGCGTGCCAAACAACTGCGCTCTCGTTCTCAGCACTTTCACAAAGTGCCATAAGTTGAGGTTCAAATTACTGCTCCGGTTGAGTAGAGTGTAGCCGTCAAAGCTGGAATCAGTAGCACTCAGGTGAGAAGAACAGGAAGCAGATATACCCAGTCCGCTGGCAGAGTCCTTCGGGGACCAGCCTATCTGGCTGCCACGCCTGAATGTTTGCAACCGCAGCAGAGCTTGCCAGGCGCAATTGTGCAGCAATGCAAACTGCATAACCTGGCCAAATTTCACGGGTGTACAAGAAACCACGGGGGATTTACAAGGAGATGTTCACCCAGAACAGCCGGAGGCCTGCTGGCAACAAAATTCCGGAATCCTTTCGAAGAAGCCTTGAAAGCAGTGAAACGCTCTTATGTTGCCATAACTCAGAACCTCATTCTGAGTGTTCGCAGCACAGATCATTCGGCTGAACACAACCGTGGCCTAATTAGAGCCAGATGTAGGCAGTGCCGTCCATAGTGCTGGAAGGACAGTGGTGGCGTGCCAAACAACTGAGCTTTATTTCTCAACACTATCTCATACTGCCATAAGTTGAGGTTCAACTTACTGCTCCGGTGGAGTAGAGTGTAGCCGTCAAAGCTGGAATCAGTAGCACTCAGGGGAGAAGAACGGGAAGCAGATATACCCAGTCCGCTGGCAGTGTCCTACGGGGACCAGCCTATCTGGCTGCCACGCCTGAATGTTTGCAACCGAGACAGACCAAGGCAGGCACAATTGTGCCTCAATGCAAACTGCATAACCTGGCCAAATTTCACTGGTGTACAAGAAACCACGGGGGATGTACAAGGAGATGTTCACCCGGAACAGCCAGAGGCCTGCTGGCAGCAAGATTCTGGAATTCTTCCTAAGAAGCCTGGAAAGCAGTGATACGCTCCTATGTTGCAATAACTCAGAACCTCATTCTGAGTGTTTCTGGCAGAGTTCATTCGGCTGAACACAACCGTGGACTTATTAGAGCCAGATGTAGGCAGTAGACTAATTAGAGCCAGATGTAGGCAATGGACTAATTAGAGCCAGATATAGGCATTGTTTTCAATTGGAAAACAACTGAGATTTAGTTCTCCAAACTTTCACAAAGTGCCATAAGTTGAGGTTCAACTTACTGCTCCGGTTGAGTAGAGTGTAGGCGTGAAAGCTGGAATCAGTAGCACTCAGGTGAGAAGAACGGGAAGCAGATAGACCCAGTCCGCTGGCAGTATCCTATGGGGACCAGCCTATCTGGCTGCCACGCCTGAATGTTTGCAACCGTGGCAGAGCTTGGCAGGTACAATTGTGCAGCAATGCAAACTGCATAATCTGGCCAAATTTGACGGGTGTACAAGAAACCACGGCGCATTTACGAGGACGTATACACCCGGAACAGCCGGAGGCCTGCCGGCAGCAAGATTCCGGAATCCTTCCTAAGAAGCCTTGAAAGCAGTGAAATGCTCCTATGTTGCCATAACTCAGAACCCCATTCTGAGTGTTTCCGGCAGAGGTCATTCGGCTGAACACAACTATGAACTTATTAGAGCCAGATGTAGTCAGTGCCGTCCATAGTGCTGGATGGACAGTGGTGGCGTGCCAAACAACTGAGCTCTAGTTCTCAAGACTTTTACAAATTGCCATAGATTGAGGTTCCACTTACTTCGCCGTTTGAGCAGAGTGTAGACGTCAAAGCTGGAATCAGTAGCACTCAGGTGAGAAGAACTGGAAGCAGATATACCCAGTCCGCTGGCAGTGTCCTACGCGGACCAGCCTATCTGTCTGCCACGCCTGAATGTTTGCAACCGCGCCAGAGCTAGGCAGACGCAATTATGCAGCAATACAAACTGCATAACCTAGCCAAATTTCACGGGTGTACATGAAACCACGGCGGATTTACAAGGAGATATTCACTCGGAACAACTGGAGGACTGCGGGCAGCAAGATTCCAGAATTCTTCCTAAGAAACCTTTAACGAAGTGAAACACTCCTATGTTGCAATAACTTATAACCGTATTGTGAGTGTTCCCAGCAGAGCTCATTCGGCTGATCACTACCGTGGACTAACTATAGCCAGATGTAAGCAGTGACGTCCATAGTGCTTAATGGACAGTCGTGGCGTGCCAAACAACTGAGCTCTAGTTCTCCAAACTTTAACAGAGTGCCATAAGTAGAGGTTCAACTTCCTGCTTCGGTTGAGTAGAGTGTAGCCGTCAAAGCTAGAATCAGCAGCACTCAGGTGAGAAGAACGAAAAGCAGATATACCCAGTCCGCTGGCAGTGTCCTACGGTGTCCAGCCTATCTGTCTGCCACGCCTCAATATTGGCAACCACGGCAGAGCTAAGCAGTCGCAATTATGCAGCAATTCAAACTGCATAACCTGGCCAAATTTCACGGGTGTACAAGAAACCACGGTGGATTTACAAGGACATGTTCACCCGGAACAGCCGGAGGCCTGGCCCCAGCGAGATTACGGAATTCTTCCTAAGAAGCCTTGAAAGCAGTGAAACGCTCCTATGTTTCAGTAACTCAGAACCTCATTCTGAGTGTTCCCGGCAGAGTTCATTCGGCTGAACACAACGGTGGACTAATTAGAGAAAGATGTAGGCAGTGCCGTCCATATTGCTGGATGGACAGTGGTGGCTTGCCAAACAACCTAGCTCTAGTTCTCAACACTTTCACAAAGTGCCATAAGTTGAGGTTCAACTTACTGCTCCGGTTGAGTAGAGTGTAGCCGTCAAAGCTGGAATCAGTAGCACTCAGGTGAGAAGAACGGGAAGCAGATATACCCAGTCCGCTGGCAGTGTCCTACGGGGACCAGCATATCTGGCTGCCACGCCTGAATGTTTGCAATCGTGGCAGAGCTTTGCAGGCACAATTGTGCAACAATGCAAACTGCATAACCTGGCCAAATTTCACGGGTGTACAAGAAACCACGGCGGATTTACAATGAGATGTTCACACGAAACAGCCAGAGTCCTCCCGGCAACAACATTCCGGAATCCTTCCTAAGAAGCCTTGAAAGCAGTGAAACGCTCCTATGTGGCAATAACTCAGAACCTCATTCTGAGTGTTCGCAGCAGAGGTCATTCGGCTCAAATCAACCGTGGACTCATTATAGCTAGATGTAGGCAGTGCCGTCCATAGTGCTGGATGGACAGTGGTGGCGTGCCAAACAACTGAGCTCTAGTTCTTTCACAAAGTGCCATGAGTTGAGGTTCAACTTACTGCTCCGGTTGTGTAGAGTGTAGCCATCAATGGTGGAATCAGTAGCACTCAGGTGAGAAGAAGGGGAAGCAGATATACCCAGTCCGCTGGCAATGTCTTACGGGGACCAGCCTATCTGATTGCCATGCCTGAATATTTTCAAACGCGGCAGAGCTAGACAGGCGCAATTGTGCAGCAATACAAACTTCATAACCTGGCAAATTTTCACGGGTTTACAAGAAAGCACGGTGGATTTACAAGGAGATGTTCACCCGGAACAGCCCGAGGCCTGCCTGCAGCAAGTTTCCGGAATCCTTCCTAAGAAGCCTTGAAAGCAGTGAAACCTCCTTTGTTGCAATAACTCAGAACCTCATTCTGAGTGTTCCCGGAAGAGGTCATTCGGCTGAACACAACCGTGGACTAATTAGAGCCAGATGTAGGCAGTGCTGTCCATACTGCTGGAGGGAGAGTGGTGGCATGCCAAACAACTGAGCTCTACTTCTCAACACTTTCACAAAGTGACATAAGTTGAGGTTCAACTTACTGCTCCGGTTGAGTAGAGTGTAGCCGTCAAAGCTGGAATCAGTAACACTCAGGTGAGAAGAACCCGAAGCAGTTATACCCAGTCCGCTGGCATTGTCCTATGGGGACCAGCCTATCTGGCTGCCACGCCTGAATGTTTGCAACCGCGTCATGGGTAGGCTGGCGCAATTGTGCAGCAATGCAAACTGCATAACCTCCCTAAATTTCAGGGGTGTACAAGAAACCACGGGGGATTTGCAAGGAGATGTTCTCCCTGAACAGCAGGAGGCCTGTCGGAAGCAAGATTCTGGAATTCTTCCTAAGAAGCCTTGAAAGCAGTGAAACGCTCCTATGTTGCAATAACTCAGAACCTCATTCTGAGTGTTCCCGGCAGAGGTCATTTGGCTGAACAGAACCGTGGACTAACTATAGCCAGATGTAGGCAGTGCCGTCAGTAGTGCTGGATGGACAGTGGTGGCGTGCCAAACAACTGAGCTCTAGTTCTCAACACTTGCACAAAGTGCCATAATTTTAGGTTCAACTTACTGCTCCGGTTGAGTAGAGTGTAGCTGTCAAAGCTGAAATCAGTAGCACTGAGGTGAGAAGAACGGGAAGCTGATATATGCAGTCCGCTGGCAGTGTCCTACGGGGACAAGCCTATCTGGCTGCCATGCCTGAATGTTTGCAACCTCGGCAGAGCAAGGCAGGCACAATTGTGCAGCAATGCAAACTGCATAACCTCGCCAAATTTCATGGGTGTACAAGAAACCACGGGGGATTTACAAGGAGATGTTCACCCGGAAAAGAGGGAGGCCTGTCCACAGCAAGTTTCCGGAATGCTTCCTAAGAAGCCTTGAAAGCAGTGAAACGCTCCTATGTTGCAACAACTCAGAACCTCATTCTGAGTGTTCCCCGCAGAGGTCATTCGCCTGAACACAACCCTGGACTAATTAGAGCCAGATATAGGCAGTGCCGTCCATAGTGCTGGATGGACAGTTGTGGCGTGCCAAACAACTGAGCTCTAGGTGTCAATACTTTCACAAAATGCCATAAGTTGAGGTTCAACTTACTGTTCCGATTGAGTAGAGTGTAGCCGTCAAAGCTGGAATCAGTAGCACTCAGGTGAAAAGAACGGGAAGCAGATAGAACCAGTCCGCTGGCAGTGTCCTACGGGGACCAGCCTATCTGGCTGCCACGCCTGAATGTTTGCAACCGCGGCAGAGCTAGGCAGGCGCAATTGTGCAACAATGCACACTGCATATTCTGGCCAAATTTCACGTGTGTACAAGAAACCACAGGGGATTTACAAGGAGATGGTCACCCGGAACAGCCAGAGGTCTGCCGGCAAAAACATTCGGGAATTCTTCCTAAGAAGCCTTGAAAGCAGAGAAATGCTCCTAAGTTGTAACAACTCAGAATCTCATTCTGAGTTTTCTTGGCAGAGGGCATTCGGCTGAAGACAACCGTGGACTAATTAGAGCCAGATGTACACAGTGCCGTCCATAGTGATGGAAGGACCGTGGTGGCATGCCAAACAACGGAGCTCTAGTTCTCAACACTTTCATAAAGTGCCATAAGTTGAGGTTCAACTTACTGCTCCTGTTGAGTAGAGTGTAGCCGTCAAAGCTGGAATCAGTAGCACTCAGGTGAGAAGAACGGGAAGAACATATACCCAGTCCGATGGTAGTGTCCTACGAGGTCCAGCCTCTCTGGCTACCACGCCTGAATGTTTGTAACCACGGCAGTGCTAGGCAGGCGCAATTGTGCAGCAATGCAAACTGCATAACCTGGCCAAATTTCACCGGTGTACAAGTAACCACGGGGGATTTACAAGGAGATATTCACCCGGAGCAGCCGGAGGCCTGCCGGCAGCAACATTCCGGAATTCTTCCTGTGAAGCCTGGAAAGCAGTGAAACGCTCCTATGTTGCAATAACTCAGAACCTCATTCTGAGTGTACCTGGCAGAATTCATTCAGCTGAACACAACCGTGGACTAATTAGAGCCAGATGTAGGCAGTGACGTCCATGGTGCTGGATGGACAGTGGTGGCGTGCCAAACAACTGAGATCTAGGTCTCAACACTTTCACAAAGTGCCATAAGTTGAGGTTCAACTTACTGCTCCCGTTGAGTAGAGTGTAGCCGTCAAAGCTGGAATCAGAAGCACTCAGGTGAGAAGAACGGGAAGCTGATATACGCAGTCCACTGGCAGTGTCCTACAGGGATCAGTAAATCTGGTTGCCACGCCTGAATGTTTGCAAAAGTGGTAGAGGTAGCCAGGCGCAATTGTGCAGCAATGCAAACTGCATAACCTGGCCAAATTTCACGGGTGTAAAAGAAACCACGTGGGATTTATATGGAGATGTTAACTCAGAACAGCCGGAGGACTGCCGGCAGCAACATTCCGGAATTCTTCTCAAGAAGCCTTGAAAGCAGTGAAATGCTCCTATGTTGCCATAACTCAGAACCCCATTCTGAGTGTTCCCGGCAGGGGTCATTTGGCTGAACACAACCAAGAACTTATTAGAGCCAAATGTATGCAGTTCCGTCCATAGTGCTGGATGGACAGTTGTGGCGTGCCAAACAACTGAGCTCTATTTCTCAAGTCTTTTACAAATTGCCATAGGTTGAGGTTCAACTACTTCAACGGTTGAGTAGAGTGTAGCCGTCAAAGCTGGAATCAGTAGCACTCAGGTGAGAAGAACGGGAAGCAGATAGACCCAGTCTGATGGCAGAGTCCTACGGGGACCCGCCTATTTGCCTGTCACGCCTGAATGTTTGCCACTGCGGCAGAGCTAGGTAGGCGCAATTGTGCAGCAATGCAAACTGCATAACCTGGCCAAATTTCACGGGTGTACAAGAAACCACGGGGGATTTACAAGGAGATGTTCACCCGGAACAGACAGAGGCCTGCCGGCAGCAAGATTCCGGAATCCTTCCGAAGAAGCCTTGAAAGCAGTGAAACGCACCTATGTTGCCATAACTCAGAACCTCATTCTGAGTGTTCACGGCAGAGGTCATTCGGCTGAACACAACCGTGGACCAATTACAGCTAGATGAATGTGGCGCCGTCCATAGTGCTGGATGGACAGTGGTGTCGTGCCAAACAACTGAGCTGTAGTTCTCAACACTTTCACATAGTGCCATAAGTTGAGGTTCAACTTTGTGCTCCGGTTGAGTAGAGTGTAGCCGTCAAAGCTGGAATCAGTAGCACTCAGGTGAGAAGAACGGGAAGCAGATAGACCCAGTCCGCTGGCAGTGTCCTATGGGGACCAGCCTATCTGGCTGCCACGCCTGAATGTTTGCAACCGTGGCAGAGCTTGGCAGGTGCAATTGTGCAGCAATGCAAACTGCATAACCTGGCCAAATTTCACGGGTGTACAAGAAACCACGGGGGATTTACATGGAGATGATCACTCGGAACAGCCAGAGGCCTGCCGGCAGCAATATTCCGGACTTCTTCCTAAGAAGCCTTGAAAGCAGTGAAACTCTCCTATGTTGCACTAACTCAGTACCTCATTCTGAGTGTTCCTGGAAGAGGTCATTCGGCTGAACACGACGGTGGACTAATTAGAGTCAAATGTATGCAGTGCCTCCATAGTGCTGGATGGACAGTTGTGGCGTGTCAAACAACTGAGTTCTAGTTCTCAACACTTTCACAAAGTGCCATAAGTTGAGATTCAACTTACTGCTCCGGTTGAGTAGAGTGTAGCCGTCAAAGCTGGAATCAGTAGCACTCAGGTGAGAAGTACGGGAAGCATATATACCCAGTTCGCTGGCAGTGTCCTACGGGGACCAGCATATCTGGCTGCCACGCCTGAATCTTTGCAATCCCGGCAGAGCTAGGCAGGCACAATTGTGCAGCAATGCAAACTGCATACCCTGGCCAAATTTGACGGGTGTACAAGAAACCACGGCGGATTTACAAGGAGATGTTCACCCGGAACAGACAGAGGCCTCCCGGCAGCAAGATTCCGGAATCCTTCCTAAGAAGCCTTGAAAGCAGTGAAACGCTCCTATGTTGCAATAACTCAGAACCTCATTCTGAGTGTTCCCGGCAGAGGTTATTCAGGTGAACTCATCCGTGGACTAATTAGAGCCAGATGTAGGCAGTGGACTAATTAGAGCCAGATGTAGGCAATGGACTAATTAGAGCCAGATATAGGCAGTGTATTCGATTGGAAAACAACTGAGCTTTAGTTCTCCAAACTTTCTCAAATTGCCATAAGTTGAGGTTCAACTTACTGCTCCGGTCGAGTAGAGTGTACACGTCAAAGCTGGAATCAGTAGCACTGAGTTGAGTAGAACGGGAAGCAGGTAGACCCAGTCCGCTGGCAGTGTCCTACGATGACCAGCCTTTCTGGCTGCCACGCCTGAATGTTTGTAAACACGGCAGAGCTATGCAGGCGGAAATGTGCAGCAATGCAAACTGCATAACCTGGCCAAATTTCACGGGTGTACGAGAAACCACGGGGGATATACAAGGGGATTTCACCCGGAAGAGCCGGAGGCCTGCCGGCAACAAGATTCCGGAATTCTTCCTGTGAAACCTTGAAAGCAGTGAAACGCACCTAGGTGGCAATAACTCAGAACCTCATTCTGAGTGTTCCCCGCAGAGATCATTCGGCTGAACACAACTGTGGAGTAATTAGAGCCAGATATAGGCAGTGCCGTCCATAGTGCTGAATGGATATTGGTGGCGTGCCAAACACCTGAGATCTAGTTCACAACACTTTCACAAAGTGCCATACGTTGAGGTTCTACTTAGTGCTCCGGTTGAGTAGAGTGTAGCCGTCAAAGCTGGAATCAGTAGCACTCAGGTGAGAAGAAAGGAAAGCAGATATAACCAGTCCCTAGCAGTGCCCTACGGGGACCAGCCTATCTGGCTGCCACGCCTGAATGTTTGCAACCGCGGCAGGGGAAGGCAGGCGCAACTGTGCAGCAATGCAAACTGCATAACCTCCCCAAATTTCAGGGGTGTACAAGAAACCACGGGGGATTTACAAGGAGATGTTCACCCTGAACAGCAGGAGGCCTGCTGGCAGCAAGATTCTGGAATTCTTCCTAAGAAGCCTTGAAAGCAGTGAAACGCTCCTATGTTGCAATATCTCAGAACCTCATTTTGACTGTTCCCGGCAGAGGTCATTCGGCTGAACACAACCGTGGACTAACTATAGCCAGATGTAGGCAGTGCCGTCCATAGTGCTGGATGGACAGTGGTGGCGTGCCAAACAACTGAGCTCTAGTTCTCAACACTTGCACAAAGTGCCATAAGTTGAGGTTCAACTTACTGCTCCGGTTGAGTAGAGTGTAGCCGTCAAAGCTGGAATCAGTAGCACTCAGGTGAGAAGATCGGAAAGCAGATATTCCCAGTCTTCTGGCAGTGTCCTACGGGGACCAGCCTCTCTGGCTGCCACGCCTGAATGTTTGCAACCGTGGCAAAGCTAGGCAGGCGCAATTGTGCAGCAATGCAAACTGCATAACCTGGCCAAATTTCACCGGTGTACAAGAAACCACGGGGGATTTACAAGGAGATGTTAACCCGGAACAGCCGGAGGCCTGCCAGCAGCAAGATTCCGGAATTCTTTCTAAGAAGGCTTGAACGCAGTGAAACGCTCCTATGTTGCAACAACTCAGAACCTCATTCTGAGTGTTTCCGGCAGAGGTCATTCGGCTGAACACAACCGTGGACTAATTAGAGCCTGATGCAGACAGTGCCGTCCATAGTGCTGAATGGACAGTGGTGGCCTGTCAAACAACTGAGCTTTAGTTCTCAACACTATCACAAAGTGCCATAAGTTGAGGTTCAACTTACTGCTTCGTTTGAGTAGATTGTAGCTGTCAAAGCGGGAATCAGAAGCACTCAGGTGAGAAGAATGGGAAGCAGATAAACCCAGTCTGTCAGCAGTGTCCTACCGGGACCAGCCTCTCTGGCTGCAACGCCTGAATGTTTGCAACCGCGGCAGAGCTCAGCAGGCAAAATTATGGAGCAATGCAAACTTCATAACCTAGCAAAATTTCACAGGTGTACAAGAAACCACGGGGGATTTACAAGGAGATGTTCCCCGGGAACAACCGGAGGCCTGCTGGCTGCAAGATTCCGGAACTCTTCCTAAGAAGCCTTGAAAGCAGTGAAACGCTCCTATGTTGCAATAACTCAGAACCTCATTCTGAGTGTTCCCGGCAGAGGTCATTCGGCTGAACTCATCCGTGGACTAATTAGAGCCAGATGTAGGCAGTGGACTAATTAGAGCCAGATGTAGGCAATGGACTAATTAGAGCCAGATATAGGCAGTGTTTTCGATTGGAAAACAACTGAGCTTTAGTTCTCCAAACTTTCACAAAGTGCCATAAGTTGAGGTTCAACTTACTCCTCCGATTGAGTAGAGTGTAGCCGTCAAAGCTGGAATCAGTAGCACTCAGGTGAAAAGAACGGGAAGCAGATAGAACCAGTCCGCTGGCAGTGTCCTACGGGGACCAGCCTATCTGGCTGCCACGCCTGAATGTTTGCAACCGCGGCAGAGCTAGGCAGGCGCAATTCTGCAGCAATGCACACTGCACATCCTGGCCAAATTTCACGTGTGTACACGAAACCACAGGGGATTTACAAGGAGATGGTCACCCGGAACAGCCAGAGGTCTGCCGGCAAAAACATTCGGGAATTCTTCCTAAGAAGCCTTGAAAGCAGAGAAATGCTCCTAAGTTGTAACAACTCAGAATGTCATTCTGAGTTTTCTTGGCAGAGGGCATTCGGCTGAAGACAACCGTGGACTAATTAGAGCCAGATGTACACAGTGCCGTCCATAGTGATGGAAGGACCGTGGTGGCATGCCAAACAACGGAGCTCTAGTTCTCAACACTTTCATAAAGTGCCATGAGTTGAGGTTCAACTTACTGCTCCTGTTGAGTACAGTGTAGCCGTCAAAGCTGGAATAAGTAGCACTCAGGTGAGAAGAACGGGAAGCACATATACCGAGTCCCATGGTAGTGTCCTACGAGGTCCAGCCTCTCTGGCTACCACGCCTGAATGTTTGTAACCACGGCAGTGCTAGGCAGGCGCAATTGTGCAGCAATGCAAACTGCATAACCTGGCCAAATTTCACCGGTGTACAAGTAACCACGGGGGATTTACAAGGAGATATTCACCCGGAGCAGCCGGAGGCCTGCCGGCAGCAACATTCCGGAATTCTTCCTGTGAAGCCTTGAAAGCAGTGAAACGCTCCTATGTTGCAATAACTCAGAAACTCATTCTGAGTGTTCCCAGCACAGGTCATTCGGCTGAACACAACCGTGGACTAATTAGAGCCAGATGTAGGCAGTGACGTCCATGGTGCTGGATGGACAGTGGTGGCGTGCCAAACAACTGAGCTCTAAGTCTCAACACTTTCACAAAGTGCCATAAGTTGAGGTTCAACTTACTGCTTCCGTTGAGTAGAGTGTAGCCGTCAAAGCTGGAATCAGTAGCTCTGAGGTGAGAAGAACGGGAAGCTGATATAACCAGTCCGCTGGCAGTGTCCTACAGGGATCAGTAAATCTGGCTGCCACGCCTGAATATTTGCAAACGTGGCAGAGCTAGCCAGGCGCAAATGTGCAGCAATGCAAACTGCATACCCTGGCCAAATTTCACGCGTGTACAAGAAACCACGCGGGATTTATATGGAGATGTTAACTCGGAACAGCCGGAGGCCTGCCGGCAGCAACATTCCGGAATTCTTCTCACGAAGCCTTGAAAGCAGTGAAATGATCCTAGGTTGCCATAACTCAGAACCCCATTCTGAGTATTCCCGGCAGGGGTCATTTGGCTGAACACAACCAAGAACTTATTAGAGCCAAATGTATGCAGTTCCGTCCATAGTGCTGGATGGACAGTGGTGGCGTGGCAAACAACTGAGCTCTATTTCTCAAGTCTTTTACAAATTGCCATAGGTTGAGGTTCAACAACTTCAACGGTTGAGTAGAGTGTAGCAGTCAAAGCTGGAATCAGTAGCACTCAGGTGAGAAGAACGGGAAGCAGATAGACCCAGTCCGCTGGCAGTGTCCTACGGGGACCAGCCTATCTGGCTGCCGCTCCTGAATGTTTGCAAGCGCGGCAGAGCTAGGCAGGCGCAATTGTGCAGCAATGCAAACTGCATAACCTAGCCAAATTTCACGGTTTTACAAGAAACCAGGGGGGATTTACAAGGAGATGTTCACCCGGAACAGCCAGAGGCTTGCGCGCAGCCAGATTATGGAATTCTTCCTGTGAAGCCTTGAAAGCAGTGAAACGCACCTATGTTGCCATAACTCAGAACCTCATTCTGAGTGTTCCCGGCAGAGGTCATTCGGCTGAACACAACCATGGACTACTTAGAGCCAGATGTAGGCAGTGCCGTCCATAGTGCTGGATGGACAATGGTGGCATGCCAAACAACTGAGTTCTAGTTCTCAACACTTTCACAAAGTGCCATAAGTTGTGGTTCAACTTTTTGCTCCGGTTGAGTAGAGTGGAGGCAGCAAATCTGGAATCAGTAGCACTCAGGTGAGAAGAACGGGAAGCAGATAGACCCAGTCCGCTGGCAGTGTCCTATGGGGACCAGCCTATCTGGCTGCCACGCCTGAATGTTTGCAACCGCGGCAGAGCTAGGCAGACGCAATTGTGCAGCAATGCAAACTGCATAACCTGGCAAAATTTCACGGGTGTGCAAGAAAGCACTTGGGATTTACAAGGAGACGTTCACCCGGAATAGCCGGAAGCCTGTCGGCAACAAGTTTCTGGAATTCTTCCTAAGAAGCCTTGAAAGCAGTGAAACGCTCCTATGTTGAAATAACTGAGAACCTCATTCTGAGTGTTCCCGGCAGAGGTCATTCGGCTGAACACAACCGTGGAATAATTAGCGCCAGATGTAGGCAGTTCCTCCATAGTGCTGAATGGAAAGTGGTCGCGTGCCAAACAACTGAGCTCTAGTTCTCAACACTTTCACAAAGTGCCATAAGTTGAGGTTCAACTTACTGGTGCGGTTGAGTAGAGTGTAGCCGTCAAAGCTAAAATCAGTAGCACTCAGGTGAGAACGGGAAGCAGATATACCCAGTCTGCTGGCAGTGTCCTACGGGGTCCAGCCTATCTGGCTGCCAAGCCTGAATGTTTGCAACCGCGGCAGAGTTAGGGAGGCGCAATTGTGTAGCAATGCAAACTGCATACGCTGGCCAAATTTCACGGGTGACCAAGAAACCACGGGGGATTTACAAGGAGATGTTCACCCGGGACATCCGGAGGCCTCCCAGCAGCAACATTCCGGAATCCTTGGTAAGAAGCCTTGAAAGCAGTGAAATGCTCCTATGTTGCAATAACTCAGAAGCTCATTCTGAGTGTTCCAGGCAGAGGTCATTCGGCTGAACACAACCGTGGTTTAATTAGAGTCAGATGTAGGCATTACGGTCCGTAGTCCTGGATGGACAGTGGTGGCGTGCCAAACAACTGAGCTCTAGTTTTCAACACTTTCACAAAGTGCCATAAGATGAGTTTCAACTTACTGCTGCGCTTGAGTAGAGTGTAGCCGTCAAAGCTGGAATCAGTAGCACTCAGGTGAGAAGAAAGGGAAGCAGATAAACCCAGTCCGCTGGCAATGTCTTACGGGGACCAGCCTATGTGGCTGCCACACCGGAATGTTTGCAACCGTGGCAGAGCTAGGCAGGCGCAATTGTGCAGCAATGCAAACTGCATAACCTGGCAAAATTTCACCGGTGTACAAGAAACCACGGGGATTTACAAGGAGATGTTCACCCGGAGCAGCCGGAGGCCTGCCGGCAGCAACATTCCGGAATTCTTCCTGTGAAGCCTTGAAAGCAGTGAAACGCTCCTATGTTGCAATAACTCAGAAACTCATTCTGAGTGTTCCCAGCACAGGTCATTCGGCTGAACACAACCGTGGACTAATTAGAGCCAGATGTAGGCAGTGACGTCCATGGTGCTGGATGGACAGTGGTGGCGTGCCAAACAACTGAGCTCTAAGTCTCAACACTTTCACAAAGTGCCATAAGTTGAGGTTCAACTTACTGCTTCCGTTGAGTAGAGTGTAGCCGTCAAAGCTGGAATCAGTAGCTCTGAGGTGAGAAGAACGGGAAGCTGATATAACCAGTCCGCTGGCAGTGTCCTACAGGGATCAGTAAATCTGGCTGCCACGCCTGAATATTTGCAAACGTGGCAGAGCTAGCCAGGCGCAATTGTGCAGCAATGCAAACTGCATACCCTGGCCAAATTTCACGCGTGTACAAGAAACCACGCGGGATTTATATGGAGATGTTAACTCGGAACAGCCGGAGGCCTGCCGGCAGCAACATTCCGGAATTCTTCTCACGAAGCCTTGAAAGCAGTGAAATGATCCTAGGTTGCCATAACTCAGAACCCCATTCTGAGTATTCCCGGCAGGGGTCATTTGGCTGAACACAACCAAGAACTTATTAGAGCCAAATGTATGCAGTTCCGTCCATAGTGCTGGATGGACAGTGGTGGCGTGGCAAACAACTGAGCTCTATTTCTCAAGTCTTTTACAAATTGCCATAGGTTGAGGTTCAACAACTTCAACGGTTGAGTAGAGTGTAGCAGTCAAAGCTGGAATCAGTAGCACTCAGGTGAGAAGAACGGGAAGCAGATAGACCCAGTCCGCTGGCAGTGTCCTACGGGGACCAGCCTATCTGGCTGCCGCTCCTGAATGTTTGCAAGCGCGGCAGAGCTAGGCAGGCGCAATTGTGCAGCAATGCAAACTGCATAACCTAGCCAAATTTCACGGTTTTACAAGAAACCAGGGGGGATTTACAAGGAGATGTTCACCCGGAACAGCCAGAGGCTTGCGCGCAGCCAGATTATGGAATTCTTCCTGTGAAGCCTTGAAAGCAGTGAAACGCACCTATGTTGCCATAACTCAGAACCTCATTCTGAGTGTTCCCGGCAGAGGTCATTCGGCTGAACACAACCATGGACTACTTAGAGCCAGATGTAGGCAGTGCCGTCCATAGTGCTGGATGGACAATGGTGGCATGCCAAACAACTGAGTTCTAGTTCTCAACACTTTCACAAAGTGCCATAAGTTGTGGTTCAACTTTTTGCTCCGGTTGAGTAGAGTGGAGGCAGCAAATCTGGAATCAGTAGCACTCAGGTGAGAAGAACGGGAAGCAGATAGACCCAGTCCGCTGGCAGTGTCCTATGGGGACCAGCCTATCTGGCTGCCACGCCTGAATGTTTGCAACCGCGGCAGAGCTAGGCAGACGCAATTGTGCAGCAATGCAAACTGCATAACCTGGCAAAATTTCACGGGTGTGCAAGAAAGCACTTGGGATTTACAAGGAGACGTTCACCCGGAATAGCCGGAAGCCTGTCGGCAACAAGTTTCTGGAATTCTTCCTAAGAAGCCTTGAAAGCAGTGAAACGCTCCTATGTTGAAATAACTGAGAACCTCATTCTGAGTGTTCCCGGCAGAGGTCATTCGGCTGAACACAACCGTGGAATAATTAGCGCCAGATGTAGGCAGTTCCTCCATAGTGCTGAATGGAAAGTGGTCGCGTGCCAAACAACTGAGCTCTAGTTCTCAACACTTTCACAAAGTGCCATAAGTTGAGGTTCAACTTACTGGTGCGGTTGAGTAGAGTGTAGCCGTCAAAGCTAAAATCAGTAGCACTCAGGTGAGAACGGGAAGCAGATATACCCAGTCTGCTGGCAGTGTCCTACGGGGTCCAGCCTATCTGGCTGCCAAGCCTGAATGTTTGCAACCGCGGCAGAGTTAGGGAGGCGCAATTGTGTAGCAATGCAAACTGCATACGCTGGCCAAATTTCACGGGTGACCAAGAAACCACGGGGGATTTACAAGGAGATGTTCACCCGGGACATCCGGAGGCCTCCCAGCAGCAACATTCCGGAATCCTTGGTAAGAAGCCTTGAAAGCAGTGAAATGCTCCTATGTTGCAATAACTCAGAAGCTCATTCTGAGTGTTCCAGGCAGAGGTCATTCGGCTGAACACAACCGTGGTTTAATTAGAGTCAGATGTAGGCATTACGGTCCGTAGTCCTGGATGGACAGTGGTGGCGTGCCAAACAACTGAGCTCTAGTTTTCAACACTTTCACAAAGTGCCATAAGATGAGTTTCAACTTACTGCTGCGCTTGAGTAGAGTGTAGCCGTCAAAGCTGGAATCAGTAGCACTCAGGTGAGAAGAAAGGGAAGCAGATAAACCCAGTCCGCTGGCAATGTCTTACGGGGACCAGCCTATGTGGCTGCCACACCGGAATGTTTGCAACCGTGGCAGAGCTAGGCAGGCGCAATTGTGCAGCAATGCAAACTGCATAACCTGGCAAAATTTCACCGGTGTACAAGAAACCACGGGGATTTACAAGGAGATGTTCACCCGGAACAGCCGGAGACCTGCTGGCAGCAAAATTCCGGAATTCTTCCTGTGAAGCCTTGAAAGCAGTGAAACGCTCCTATGTTGCAATAACTCAGAACCTCATTCTGAGTGTTCCCGGCAGAGGTCATTCGGCTGAACACAACCGTGAACTAATTAGAGCCAGAGGTAGGCAGTGCTGTCCTTAGTGCTGGATGGAGAGTCGTGGCATGCCAAACAACTGAGCTCTAGTTCTCAACACTTTCACAAAGTGCCATAAGTTGAGGTTCAACTTACTGCTGCGGTTGAGTAGAGTGTAGCCGGCAAAGCAGGAATCAGGAGCACGCAGGTGAGAAGAATGGGAAGCAGATATACCCAGTCCGCTTGCAGTGTCCTACTGGGTCCAGCCTATCTGGCTGCCACGACTGAATGTTTGCAACCTCGGCAGAGCTAGGCAGGCACAATTGTGCAGCAATGCAAACTGCATAACCTGGCCAAAATTCACGGGTGTACAAGAAACCACGGGGGATTTACAAGGAGATGTTCACCCGGAACAACCGGAGGCCTGCCGGCAGCAACATTTCGGAATCCTTCCTAAGAAGCCTTGAAAGCAGTGAAACGCTCCTATATTGCAATAACACAGAACCTCATTCTCATTGTTCCCGGCAGAGGTCATTAGGCTGAACTCAACCGTGGATTAATAGAGCCCGATGTAGGCAGTGCCGTCCATAGTGCTGGATGGACACTGCCGGTTGAGTAGAGTTTAGCCTTCAAAGCTGGAATCAGTAGCACTCAGGTGAAAAGAACGGGAAGCAGATATACAAGGTCTGCTGGCAGTGTCCTGCGTGGACCAGCCTATCTGGCTGCTATGTCTGAATGTTTGCTACCACGGCAGAGCTTGGCAGGTGCAATTGTGCAGCAATTCAAACTGCATAACCTGTCCAAAATTCACGGGTGTACAAGAAACCACGGGGGATTTACAAGGAGATGTTCACCCGGAACAGCAGGAGGCCTGCCGGCAGCAACCTTCCAGAATCCTTCCTAAGAAGCCTTGAAAGCAGTGAAACGCTCCTATGTTGCAGGAACGCAGAACCTAATTCTGAGTTTTCCCGGCAGAGGTCATGCAGCTGAACACAAGCGTGGATTAATAGAGCCAGATGTAGGCAGTGCCATCCACAGTGCTGGATTGACAGTGGTGGCGTGCCAAACAACTGAGCTCTAGTTCTCAACACTTTCACAAAGTGCCATAAGTTGAGGTTTAACTTACTGCTCCGGTTGAGTAGAGTGTAGGCGTCAAAGCTGGAATCAGTAGCACTCATGTGAGAAGAACGGGAAGCAGATATACCCAGTCCGCTGGCAATGTCCTATGGGGACCAGTCTATCTGGATGCCACGCCTGAATGTTTGCAACCTTGGCAGAGATAGGCAGGCACATTTGTGCAGCAATGCAAACTGCATAACCTGGCAAAAATTCATGGGTGTAAAATAAACCACGGGGGATTTAGAAGGAGATGTTCACCCAGAACCGCCGGAGGCCTGCCAGCAGCAAGATTCCGGAATTCATCCTAAGAAGCCGTGAAAGCAACGAAACGCTCCTCGGTTGCAATAACTCAGAACCACATTCTGAGTGTTCCCGGCAGAGGTCATTCGGCTGAACACAACCGTGGACTAATTAGAGCCAGATGTAGACAGTGCCGTCCATAGTGCTGGATGGACAGTGGTCTCATGCCCAACATCTGAGCTCTAGTTCTCAACAGTTTCAGAAAGTGCCCGAAGTTGAGGTTCAACTTACTGCTGCGGTTGAGTAGAGTGTAGCCGTCAAAGCTGGAATCAGTAGCACACAGGTGAGAAGAACGGGAAGCGGATACACCCAGTCCGCTGGCAGTGTCCTATGGGGAGCAGCCTATCTGGCTGGAATGCCTGAATGGTTGCCACCGCGGCAGAGCAAGGCAGTCACAATTGTGCAGCAAAGCAAACTGCATCACCTGGCCAAATTTCACGGGTGTACAAGAAACAACGGCGGATTTACAAGGAGATGTTCACCCAGAACAGCCGGAGGCCTACCGACAGCAAGATTCCAGAATCCTTCCTGAGAAGCCTTGAAAGCAGTGAAACGCTCCTATGTTGCAATAACTCAGAACCTCATTCTGAGTGTTCCCGGCAGAGGTCATTCGGCTGAACTCATCCGTGGACTAATTAGAGCCAGATGTACGCAGTGGACTAATTAGAGCCAGATGTAGGCAATGGACTAATTAGAGGCAGATATAGGCAGTGTTTTCGATTGGAAAACAACTGAGCTTTAGTTCTCCAAACTTTCACAAAGTGCCATAAGTTGAGGTTCAACTTACTGCTCCGGTTGAGTAGAGTGTAGCCGTCAAAGCTGGAATCAGTAGCACTCAGGTGAGAAGAATGGGAAGCAGATATACCCAGTCCGCTGGCAGTGTCTTAGGGGACCAGCCTATCTGGCTGCCACGCCTGAATGTTTGCAACCGCGGTAGAGCAAGGCAGTCACAATTGTGCAGCAATGCAAACTGCATAACCAGGCCAAATTTCACGGGTGTACAAGAAACCACGGGGGATTTACAAGGAGATGTTCACCCGGAACAGCTGGAGGCCTGCCGGCAGCAACATTCCGGAATTCTTCCTAAGAAGCCTTGAAAGCAGTGAAACGCTCCTATGTTGCAATAACTCAGAACTTCATTCTGAGTGTACCCGGTAGAGGTCATTCCGCTGAACACAACCGTGGACTAATTAGAGCCAGATGTAGGCTTTGCTGTCCATAGTGCTGGATGGACTGTTGTGGCGTTCCAAACAACTGAGCTCTAGTTCTCAACACTTTCACAAAGTGCCATAAGTTGAGGTTCAACTTACTGCTCCGGTTGAGTAGAGTGTAGCCGTCAAAGCTGGAATCAGTAGCACTCATTTGAGAACAACGGGAAGCACATAGACCCAGTCCTCTGGCAGTGTCCTACAGGAACCAGCCAATCTGGCTGCCACTCCTGAATGTTTGCAACCGTGGCAGAGCTAGGCAGGCGCAATTCTGCAGCCATGCAAACTGCATAACCTGTCCAAATTTCACGGGTGTACAAGAAAACACGGGGGATTTACAAGGAGATGTTCACCCGGAACAGCCGGAGGACTGCCGGCAGCAAGATTCCAAAATTCTTCCTGTGAAGCCTTGATAGCAGTGAAACGCTCCTATTTTGCAATAACTCAGAATCTCATTCTGAGTGTTCCCGGCAGAGGTCATTCGGCTGAACACAACCATGGACTACTTAGAGCCAGATGTAGGCAGTGCCGTCCATAGTGCTGGATGGACTGTGGTGGCATGCCAAACAACTGAGCTCTAGTTCTCAACACTTAAATAAAGTGCCATAAGTTGTGGTTCAACTTTTTGCTCCGGTTGAGTAGATTGTAGGCAACAAATCTGGAATCAGTAGCACTCAGGTGAGAAGAACGGGAAGCAGATAGACCCAGTCTGCTGGCAGTGTCCTACAGGGACGAGCCTATCTGGCTGCCACGCCTGAATGTTTGCAACCGCGGCAGAGCTAGACAGACGCAATTGTGCAGCAATGCAAACTGCATAACCTGGCCAAATTTCACGGGTGTACAAGAAACCACGGGGGATTTACAAGGAGATGTTCACCGGGAACAGCCGGAGGCCTTCCGGCAGTAACATTCCGGAATCCTTCCTGAGAAGCCTTGAAAGCAGTGAAACGCTCCTATGTTGCAATAACTCAGAACCTCATTGTGAGTGTTCCCGGCAGGGCTCATTCGGCTGAACACAACCGTGGACTAACTATAGCCAGATGCATGCAGTGCCGTCCATAGTGCTGGCTGGACAATGATGGTGTGCCAAACAAGTGAGCTCTAGTTCTCAACACTTTCACAAAGTGCCATAAGTTGAGGATCAACTTACTGCTCTGGTTGAGTAGAGTGTAGCCGTCAAAGCTAGAATCAGCAGCACTCAGGTGAGAATAGGAAGCAGATATACCCAGTCCGTTGGCAGTGTCCTACGGTGTCCAGCCTAACTGGCTGCCACGCCTCAATGTTTACAACCGGGGCAGAGCTAAGCAGTCGCAATTATGCAGCAATGCAAACTGCATTATCTGGCCAAATTTCACGGGTGTGCAAGAAACCACGGGAGATTTACAAGGACATGTTTACCCGGAACAGCCGGAGACCTGCCGGCAGCAAGATTCCGGAATTCTTGCTAAGAAGCCTTGAAAGCAGTGAAACGCTCCTATGTTGCAATAACTCAGAATCTCATTTTGAGTGTTCCCAGCAGAGGTCATTCGGCTGAACACAACCGTGGACTAATTAGAGCCAGATGTAGGCAGTGCCGTCCATAGTGCTGGATGGACTGTGGACACATGCCCAACATCTGAGTTCTAGTTCTCAACACTTTCAGAAAGTGCACTAAGTTGAGCTTCAACTTACTGCTCCGGTTGACTAGAGTGAAGCTGTCAAAGCTGAAATCAGTAGCACTCAGGTGAGAAGAACGGGAAGCAGATATACCCAATCCGCTGCCAGTGTCCTATGGGGAGCAGCCTATCTGGATGCCATGCCTGAATGTTTGCCAACGCGACAGAGCTAGGCAGGCGCAATTGTGCAGCAAAGCAAACTTCATAACCTGGCCAAATTTCTCGGGTGTACAAGAAACAACGCGGGATTTACAAGGAGATCTTAACCCAGATCAGTCGGAAACCTACCGACAGCAAGATTCCGGAATCTTTCCTGAGAAGCCTTGAAAGCAGTGAAACGCTCCTATGTTGCAATAACTCAGAACCTCATTCTGAGTGTTCCCGGCAGAGGTCATTCGGCTGAACACAACCGTGGACTAATTAGAGCCAGATGTAGGCAGTGGACTAATTAGAGCCACATGTAGCAATGGACTAATTAGAGCCAGATATCGGCAGTGTTTTCGATTGGAAAACAACTGAGCTTTCGTTCTCCAAACTTTCACAAAGTGCCATAATTTGAGGTTCAACTTACTGCTCCGGTTGAGTAGATTGTAGCCGTCAAAGCAGGAATCAGTAGCACTCAGGTGAGAAGAATGGGAAGCAGATATACCCAGTCCGCTGGCAGTGTCCTACGGCGACCAGCCTATCTGGCTGCCACGCCTGAATGTTTGCAACCGCGGCAGAGCTAGGCAGGCGCAATTGTGCAGCAATGCAAACTGCATAACCTGGCCAAATTTCACGGGTGTCCAAGAAACCACGGGGGATTCACAATGAGATCATCATCCGGAAGAGCCGGAGGCCTGGTGGCAGCAAATTTCCGGAATTCTTCCTCTGAATCCTTGAAAGCAGTGAAACGCTCCTATGTTGCAATAACTCAGAACCTCATTCTGAGTGTTCCCGGCAGAGGTCATTCGGCTGAACACAACCGTGGACTAATTAGAGCCAGATGTAGACTCTGCTGTCCATACTGCTGGATGGACAGTGGTGGCGTGCCAAACAATTGAGCTCTAGTTCTCAACACTTTCACAAAGTGCCATAAGTTGAGATTCAACTTAGTGCTCCGGTTGGGTAGAGTGTAGCCGTCAAAACTGGAATCAGTAGCACTCAGGTGAGAAGAATGGGAAACAGATATATGCAGTTCGCTGGCAATGTCTTACGGGGACCAGCCTATCTGGCTGCCACGCCTGAATGTATGCCACCGCGGCAGAGCTAGGCATTCGCAATTGTACAGGAATGCAACCTGCATAATCTGGCCCAATTTCACGGGTGTACAAGAAACCACGGGGAATTTACAAGGAGATGTTCACCCGGAACAGCCGTAGCCCTGCCGGCAGCAACATTCCGGAATCCTTCCGAAGAAGCCTTGAAAGCAGTGAATCGCTCCTGTGTTGCAATAAATCAGAACCTCATTCTGAGTGTTCCCAGCAGAGGTCATTCGGCTGAACACAACAGTGGACTAATTAGAGCCAGATGTAGGCATTGCCAGCCATAGTGCTAGATCGACAGTGGTGGCGTGCCAAACAACTCAGCTCTAGTTCTCAACACTTTCACAAAGTGCCATAATTTGAGGTTCAACTTACTTTTCCGGTTGAGTAGAGTGTAGCCGTCAAACCTGCAATCACTAGCACTCAGGTGAGAAGAACGTGATGCAGATATACCCACTCCGCTGGCAGTGTCCTTCGGAGACCAGCCTATCTGGCTGCCATGCCTGAATGTTTGCCACCGCGGCTGAGCTAGGCAGGCGCAATTGTGCAACAGTGCAAAGTGCATAACCTGGCCAAATTTCACGGCTGTACAAGAAACAATGGGTGATTTACAAAGAGATGTTCACTCGGAACAGCCCGAGGCCTGCGGGGAACAACATTCCGGAATCCTTCCTGAGAAGACTTGAAAGCAGTGAAAGTCTCCTATATTGCAATAACTCCGAACCTCATTATGAGTGTTCCCGGCAGAGGTCATTCGGCTGATCCCAACCGAGGACTAATTATAGCCACATGTAGGCAGTGCCATACATAGTGCTGGATGGACACTGCCGGTTTAGTAGAGTGTAGCCATCAAAGCTGGAATCAGTAGCACTCAGGTGAGAAGAACAGGAAGCAGATATACCCAGTCCGCTGGCAGTGTCCTTCGGGGACCAGCCTATCTGGCTGCCACGCCTGAATGTTTGCAACTGAGACAGAGCAAGGCAGGCACAATTGTGCCTCAATGCAAACTGCATAACCTGGCCAAATTTCACGGGTGTACAAGGAACCACGGGGGATGTACAAGGAGATGTTCACCCGGAACAGCCAGAGGCCTGCTGGCAGCAAGATTCCGGAATTCTTCCTAAGAAGCCTGGAAAGCAGTGAAACGTTCCTATGTTGCAATAACTCAGAACCTCATTCTGAGTGTTCCCGGCAGAGGTCATTCGGCTGAACTCATCCGTGGACTAATTAGAGCCAGATGTAGGCAGTGGACTAATTAGAGCCAGATGTAGGCAGTGGACTAATTAGAGCCAGATGTAGGCAATAGACTAATTAGAGCCAGATATAGGCAGTTTTTTCGATTGGAAAACAACTGAGCTTTAGTTCTCCAAACTTTCACAAAGTGCCATAAGTTGAGGTTCAACTTACTCCTCCGATTGAGTAGAGTATACTGGTCAAAGCTGGAATCAGTAGCCCTCAGGTGAGAAGAACGGGAAGCAGATAGACCCAGTCCGCTGGCAGTGTCCTATGGGGACCAGCCTATCTGGCTGCCACGGCTGAATGTTTGCAACCATGGCAGAGCCAGGCAGGCACAATTGTGCAGCAATGCAAACTGCATAACCTGGCCAAATTTCACGGGTGTACAAGAAACCACGGGGGATTTTCAAGGAGATGTTCACCTGGAACAGCCGGAGTCTTGACGGCAGCAAGATTCCGGAATTCTTCCTGTGAAGCCTTGAAAGCAGTGAAACGCTCCTATGTTCAATAACTCAGAACGTCATTCTTAGTGTTCCCGGCAGAGGCTGAACACAACCCCGGACTATTTAGAGCAAGATGTAGACAGTGCCGTCCATACTGCTGAATGGACAGTGGTGGCTAGCCAAACAACTGGGCTCTCGTTCTCAACACTTGCACAAAGTGCCATAAGTTGAGGTTCAACTTACTGCTCCGGTTGAGTAGAGTGTAGCCATCAAACCTGGAATCAGTAGCACTGAGGTAAGAAGAACGGGAAGGAGATATACCCAGTCTGCTGGCAGTGTCCTACGGGGACCAGCCTATCTGGCTGCCATGCCTGAATGTTTGCAACCCCGGCAGAGATAGGCAGTCGCAATTCTGCAGCAATGCAAACTGCATAACTTGGCCAAATTTCACAGGTGTACAAGAAACCTCGGGGGATTTACAAGGAGATGTTCACCCGGAACAGCCGGAGGCCAGCCGGCAGCAAGATTCCGGATTTCTTCCTAAGAAACTTTGAACGCAGTGAAACGCTCCTATGTTGCAATAACTCAGAACCTCATTTTGAGTGTTCCCGACAGAGGTCATTCGGCTGAACACAACCGAAGACTAATTAGAGCCAGATGTAGGCAGTGCCGTCGATAGTGCTGGGCGGACTGGGGTCACATGCTAAACAACTGAGCTCTAGTTCTCCAAACGTTCACAAAGTGCCATAAGTTGAGGTTCAACTTACTGCTCCAGTTGAGTAGAGTGTAGCCGTCAAAGCTGGAATCAGTAGTACTCAGGTGAGAAGAACGAGAAGCAGATATACCCAATCCGCTGGCAGTGTCCTACGGGGACCAGCCTATCTGGCTGATACGCCTGAATGTTTGCAACCGCGACAGAGCTAGACAGTCGCAATTATGCAGCAATGAAAACTGCATAACCTGGCCAAATTTCACGGGTGTACAAGAAACCAGAAGGAAATACAAGGAGATGTTTACCCGGAACGGCCGGAGGCCTGCCGGGAGCAAGATTCCGGAATTCTTCCTAAGAAGCCTTGAACGCAGTGAAACGCTCCTATGTTGCAATAACTCAGCACGTCATTCTGAGTGTTCCAGGCGGAGGTAATTCGGCTGAACACAACCATGAACTTCTTAGAGCCAGATGTAGGCAGTGCCGTCCATAGTGCTGGATGGACAGTGGTGGCGTGCCAAACAACTGTGCTCTCATTCTCAGCACTTTCACAAAGTGCCATAAGTTGAGGTTCAAATTACTGCTCCGGTTGAGTAGAGTGTAGCCGTCAAAACTGGAATCAGTAGCACTCAGGTGAGAAGAACAGGAAGCAGATATACCCAGTCCGCTGGCAGTGTCCTTCGGGGACCAGCCTATCTGGCTGCCACGCCTGAATGTTTGCAACCGCAGCAGAGCTTGCCAGGCGCAATTGTGCAGCAATGCAAACTGCATAACCTGGCCAAATTTCACGGGTGTACAAGAAACCTCGGGGATTTACAAGGAGATGTTCACCCAGAACAGCCGGAGGCCTGCTGGCAACAAAATTCCGGAATCCTTCCGAAGAAGCCTTGAAAGCAGTGAAACGGTCTTATGTTGCCATAACTCAGAACCTCATTCTGAGTGTTCGCAGCACAGATCATTCGGCTGAACACAACCGTGGACTAATTAGAGCCAGATGTAGGCAGTGCCGTCCATAGTGCTGGAAGGACAGTGGTGGCGTGCCAAACAACTGAGCTTTATTTCTCAACACTATCACATACTGCCATAAGTTGAGGTTCAACTTACTGCTCCGGTGGAGTAGAGTGTAGCCGTCAAAGCTGGAATCAGTAGCACTCAGGGGAGAAGAACGGGAAGCAGATATACCCAGTCCGCTGGCAGTGTCCTACGGGGACCAGCCAATCTGGCTGCCACGCCTGAATGTTTGCAACCGAGACAGACCAAGGCAGGCACAATTGTGCCTCAATGCAAACTGCATAACCTGGCCAAATTTCACGGGTGTACAAGAAACCACGGGGGATGTACAAGGAGATGTTCACCCGGAACAGCCAGAGGCCTGCTGGCAGCAAGATTCTGGAATTCTTCCTAAGAAGCCTGGAAAGCAGTGAAACGCTCCTATGTTGCAATAACTCAGAACCTCATTCTGAGTTTTTCCGGCCGAGTTCATTCGGCTGAACACAACCGTGGACTTATTAGAGCCAGATGTAGGCAGTAGAATAATTAGAGCCAGATGTAGGCAATGGACTAATTAGAGCCAGATATAGGCATTGTTTTCAATTGGAAAACAACTGAGATTTAGTTCTCCAAACTTTCACAAAGTGCCATAAGTTGAGGTTCAACTTACTGCTCCGGTTGAGTAGAGTGTAGGCGTGAAAGCTGGAATCAGTAGCACTCAGGTGAGAAGAACGGGAAGCAGATAGACCCAGTCCGCTGGCAGTGTCCTACGGGGACCAGCCTATCTGGCTGCCACGCCTGAATGTTTGCAACCGTGGCAGAGCTTGGCAGGTACAATTGTGCAGCAATGCAAACTGCATAACCTGGCCAAATTTCACGGGTGTACAAGAAACCACGGCGCATTTACGAGGACATATACACCCGGAACAGCCGGAGGCCTGCCGGCAGCAAGATTCCGGAATCCTTCCTAAGAAGCCTTGAAAGCAGTGAAATGCTCCTATGTTGGCCTAACTCAGAACCCCATTCTGAGTGTTTCCGGCAGAGGTCATTCGGCTGAACACAACTATGAACTTATTAGAGCCAGATGTAGTCAGTGCCGTCCATAGTGCTGGATGGACAGTGGTGGCGTGCCAACAACTGAGCTCTAGTTCTCAAGACTTTTACAAATTGCCATAGATTAAGGTTCCACTTACTTCGCCGTTTGAGCAGAGTGTAGCCGTCAAAGCTGGAATCAGTAGCACTCAGGTGAGAAGAACTGGAAGCAGATATACCCAGTCCGCTGGCAGTGTCCTACGCTGACCAGCCTATCTGTCTGCCACGCCTGAATGTTTGCAACCGTGCCAGAGCTAGGCAGGCGCAATTATGCAGCAATACAAACTGCATAACCTAGCCAAATTTCACGGGTGTACATGAAACCACGGCGGATTTACAAGGAGATATTCACTCGGAACAACCGGAGGACTGCGGGCAGCAAGATTCCAGAATTCTTCCTAAGAAACCTTTAACGAAGTGAAACACTCCTATGTTGCAATAACTTAGAACCGTATTGTGAGTGTTCCCAACAGAGCTCATTCGGCTGATCACTACCGTGGACTAACTATAGCCAGATGTAAGCAGTGACGTCCATAGTGCTTAATGGACAGTCGTGGCGTGCCAAACAACTGAGCTCTAGTTCTCCAAACTTTAACAGAGTGCCATAAGTAGAGGTTCAACTTCCTGCTTCGGTTGAGTAGAGTGTAGCCGTCAAAGCTAGAATCAGCAGCACTCAGGTGAGAAGAACGAAAAGCAGATATACCCAGTCCGCTGGCAGTGTCCTACGGTGTCCAGCCTATCTGTCTGCCACGCCAAAATATTGGCAACCACGGCAGAGCTAAGCAGTGGCAATTATGCAGCAATTCAAACTGCATAACCTGGCCAAATTTCACGGGTATACAAGAAACCACGGTGGATTTACAAGGACATGTTCACCCGGAACAGCCGGAGGCCTGGCCCCAGCGAGATTCCGGAATTCTTCCTAAGAAGCCTTGAAAGCAGTGAAACGCTCCTATGTTTCAGTAACTCAGAACCTCATTCTGAATGTTCCCGGCAGAGTTCCTTCGGCTGAACACAACCGTGGACTAATTAGAGAAAGATGTAGGCAGTGCCGTCCATATTGCTGGATGGACAGTGGTGGCTTGCCAAACAACCTAGCTCTAGTTCTCAACACTTTCACAAAGTGCCATAAGTTGAGGTTCAACTTACTGCTCCGGTTGAGTAGAGTGTAGCCGTCAAAGCTGGAATCAGTAGCACTCAGGTGAGAAGAACGGGAAGCAGATATACCCAGTCCGCTGGCAGTGTCCTACGGGGACCAGCATATCTGGCTGCCACGCCTGAATGTTTGCAATCGCGGCAGAGCTTTGCAGGCACAATTGTGCAACAATGCAAACTGCATAACCTGGCCAAATTTGACGGGTGTACAAGAAACCACGGCGGATTTACAATGAGATGTTCACACGAAACAGCCAGAGGCCTGCCGGCAGCAACATTCCGGAATCCTTCCTAAGAAGCCTTGAAAGCAGTGAAACGCTCCTATGTGGCAATAACTCAGAACCTCATTCTGAGTGTCCGCAGCAGAGGTCATTCGGCTCAAATCAACCGTGGACTCATTATAGCCAGATGTAGGCAGTGCCGTCCATAGTGCTGGATGGACAGTGGTGGCGTGCCAAACAATTGAGCTCTAGTTCTCAACACGTTCACAAAGTGCCATGAGTTGAGGTTCAACTTACTGCTCCGGTTGTGTAGAGTGTAGCCGTCAATGGTGGAATCAGTAGCACTCAGGTGAGAAGAAGGGGAAGCAGCTATACCCAGTCCGCTGGCAATGTCCTACGGGGACCAGCCTATCTGATTGCCATGCCTGAATATTTTCAAACGCGGCAGAGCTAGACAGGCGCAATTGTGCAGCAATACAAACTTCATAACCTGGCAAATTTTCACGGGTTTACAAGAAAGCACGGTGGATTTACAAGGAGATGTTCACCCGGAACAGCCCGAGGCCTGCCTGCAGCAAGTTTCCGGAATCCTTCCTAAGAAGCCTTGAAAGCAGTGAAACCTCCTTTGTTGCAATAACTCAGAACCTCATTCTGAGTGTTCCCGGAAGAGGTCATTCGGCTGAACACAACCGTGGACTAATTAGAGCCAGATGTAGGCAGTGCTGTCCATACTGCTGGAGGGAGAGTGGTGGCATGCCAAACAACTGAGCTCTACTTCTCAACACTTTCACAAAGTGACATAAGTTGAGGTTCAACTTACTGCTCCGGTTGAGTAGAGTGTAGCCGTCAAAGCTGGAATCAGTAACACTCAGGTGAGAAGAACCCGAAGCAGTTATACCCAGTCCGCTGGCATTGTCCTATGGGGACCAGCCTATCTGGCTGCCACGCCTGAATGTTTGCAACCGCGTCATGGGTAGGCTGGCGCAATTGTGCAGCAATGCAAACTGCATAACCTCCCTAAATTTCAGGGGTGTACAAGAAACCACGGGGGATTTACAAGGAGATGTTCTCCCTGAACAGCAGGAGGCCTGTCGGAAGCAAGATTCTGGAATTCTTCCTAAGAAGCCTTGAAAGCAGTGAAACGCTCCTATGTTGCAATAACTCAGAACCTCATTCTGAGTGTTCCCGGCAGAGGTCATTCGGCTGAAGAGAACCGTGGACTAACTATAGCCAGATGTAGGCAGTGCCGTCAGTAGTGCTGGATGGACAGTGGTGGCATGCCAAACAACTGAGCTCTAGTTCTCAACACTTGCACAAAGTGCCATAATTTGAGGTTCAACTTACTGCTCCGGTTGAGTAGAGTGTAGCTGTCAAAGCTGAAATCAGTAGCACTGAGGTGAGAAGAACGGGAAGCTGATATATGCAGTCCGCTGGCAGTGTCCTACGGGGACAAGCCTATCTGGCTGCCATGCCTGAATGTTTGCAACCCCGGCAGAGATAGGCAGTCGCAATTCTGCAGCAATGCAAACTACATAACTTTGCCAAATTTCACAGGTGTACAAGAAACCACGGGGGATTTACAAGTAGATGTTCACCCGGAACAGCTGGAGGCCAGCCGGCAGCAAGTTTCCGGATTTCTTCCTAAGAAACCTTGAACGAAGTGAAACGCTCCTATGTTGCAATAACTGAGAACCTCATTTTGAGTGTTCCCGACAGAGGTCATTCGGCTGAACACAACCGAAGACTAATTAGAGCCAGATGTAGGCAGTGCCGTTCATAGTGCTTGGCGGACAGGGGTCAAATGCTAAACAACTGAGCTCTAGTTCTCCAAACGTTCACAAAGTGCCATAAGTTGAGGTTCAACTTACTGCTCCAGTTGAGTAGAGTGTAGCCGTCAAAGCTGGAATCAGTAGCACTCAGGTGAGAAGAAGGAGAAGCAGATATACCCACTCCGCTGGCAGAGTCCTACAGGGACTAGCCTGTCTGGCTGACACGCCTGAATGTTTGCAACCGCGACAGGGCTAGACAGTCGCAATTATGCAGCAATGCAAACTGCATTACCTGGCCAAATTTCACGGGTGTAAAAGAAACCACGAGGAAATACAAGGAGATGTTCACTCGGAACAGCCAGAGGCCTGCCGGCAGCAAGATTCCGGAATTCTTCCTAAGAAGCCTTGAACGCAGTGATACGCTCCTATGTTGCAATAACTCAGCAGGTCATTCTGAGTGTTCCTGGCAGAGGTCATTCGGCTGAACACAACCATGGACTAATTAGAGCCAGATGTAGGCAGTGCCGTCCATAGTGCTGGATGGACAGTGGTCGCGTGCCAAACAACTGAGCTCTAGGTCTCCAAACTTTAACAGAGTGCCATAAGTAGAGGTTCAACTTACTGCTTCGGTTGAGTAGAGTGTAGCCGTCAAAGCGGGAATCAGTAGCACTCAGGTGAGAAGAATGGGAAGCAGATATACCCAGTCCGCTGGCAGTGTCCAACTCGGACCAGCCTATCTGTCTGCCACGCCTGAATGTTTGCAACCGCGCCAGAGCTAGGCAGGCGAAATTATGCAGCAATGCAAACAGCATAACCTAGCCAAATTTCACGGGTGTACAAGAAACCACGGGGGATTTACAAGGAGATGTTCACTTGAACAACCGGAGGCCTGCCGGCAGCAAGATTCCAGAATTCTTCCTAAGAAACCTTGAACGTACTGAAACACTCCTATGTTGCAATAACTTAGAACCTTATTGTGAGTGTTCCCAGCAGAGCTCATTCGGCTGAACACAACGGTGGACTAACTATAGCAAGATGTAGGCAGTGCCTTCCATAGTGCTTAATGGACAGTCGTAGCGTACCAAACAACTGAGCTCTAGTTCTCCAAATTTTAACAGAGTGCCATAAGTAGAGGTTCAACTTCCTGCTTCGGTTGAGTAGAGTGTAGCCGTCAAAGCTAGAATCAATAGCACTGAGGTGAGAAGAACGAGAAGCAGATATACCCAGTCCGCTGGCAGTGTCCTACGGTGTCCAGCCTATCTGTCTGCCACGCCTCAATATTTGCAACTGCGGCAGAGCTAAGCAGTCGCAATCATGCAGCAATTCAAACTGCATAACCTGGACAAATTTCACGGGTGTACAAGAAACCACGGGGGATTTACAAGGACATGTTCACCCGGAACAGCCGGAGGCCTGCCCACAGCAACATTCCGGAATTCATCCTAAGAAGCCTTGAAAGCAGTGAAACGCTCCTATGTTTCAGTAACTCAGAACCTCATTCTGAGTGCTCCTGGCAGAGTTCATTTATGTGAACACAACCGTGGACTAATTAGAGAAAGATGTAGGCAGTGCCATCCATAGTGCTGGATGGACAGTGGTGGCTTGCCAAACAACTGAGCTCTAGTTCTCAACACTTTCACAAAGTGCCATAAGTTGAGGTTCAACTTACTGCTCCGGTTGAGTAGAGTGTAGCCGTCAAAGCTGGCATCAGTAGCACTCAGGTGAGAAGATCGGGAAGCAGATATACCCAGTCCGCTGGCAGTGTCCTACAGGGACCAGCCTATCTGGTTGCCACGCCTGAATATTTGCAACCGCGGCAGAGCTAGGCAGGCGCAATTGTGCAGCAATACAAACTTCATAACCTGGCGAAATTTCACGGGTGTACAAGAAACCACGGGGGATTTACAAGGACATGTTAACCCGGAACAGCCGGAGGCCTGCCCCCAGCAAGATTCCGGAATTCTTCCTAAGAAGCCTTGAAAGCAGTGAAACGCTCCTATGTTGCAATAACTCAGAACCTCATTCTGAGTGTTCCCGGCAGAGGTCATTCGGCTGAACACAAAGGTGGATTAATTAGAGCCCGATGTAGGCAGTGCCGTCCATAGTGCTGGAGGGACAGTGCTGGAATGCCAAACAACTTAGCTCTAGTTTTCAACACTTTCACAAAGTGCCCTAAGTTGAGGTTGAACTTAATGCTCCGGTTGAGTAGAGTGTAGCCGTCAAAGCTGGAATCAGTAGCACTCAGGCGAGAAAAACGGGAATCAGATATACCCAGTCCGCTGGCAGTTTCCTACGGGGACCAGCCTATCTGGCTGCCACGCCTGAAAGTGTGCAACCGTGTCAGAGCTAGGCAGGCACAATTGTGCAGCAATGCAAACTGCATAACCTGGCTGTATTTCACGGTTGTACAAGAAACCACAGGGGATTTACAAGGAGATGGTCACCCGGAATAGCCAGAGGCCTTCCGGCAAAAACATTCGGGAATTCTTCCTATGAAGCCTTGAAAGTAGAGAAATGCTCCTAAGTTGCAACAACTCAGAATGTCATTCTGAGTGTTCTCGGCAGAGGGCATTCGGCTGAAGACAACCGGGGACTAATTAGAGCCAGATGTACACAGTGCCGTCCATAGTGATGGAAGGACCGTGGTGGCATGCCAAACAACGGAGCTCTAGTTCTCAACACTTTCATAAAGTGCCATAAGTTGAGGTTCAACTTACTGCTCCTGTTGAGTACAGTGGAGCCGTCAAAGCTGGAATCAGTAGCACTCAGGTGAGAAGAACGGGAAGCACATATACCCAGTCCGATGGTAGTGTCCTACGAGGTACAGCCTCTCTGGCTACCACGCCTGAATGTTTGCAACCACGCCAGAGCTCGGCAGGCGCAATTATGCAGCAATTCATACTGCATAACCTGGCCAAATTTCATGGGTGTACAAGAAATCACGAGGGATTTACAAGGAGATGTTCACCCGGAACAGCCGGAGGCCAGCCGGCAGCAACATTCCGGAATTCTTCCTGAGAAGCCTTGAAAGCAGTGAAACGCTCCTATGTTGCAATAACTCAGAACCTCATTCTGAGTGTTCCCGGCACAGGTCATTCGACTGAACACAACCGTGGACTAATTAGAGCCAGATGTAGGCAGTGACGTCCATGGACCTGGATGGACAGGGGTTGGGGTGCCAAACAACTGAGCTCTAGTTCTCAACACTTTCACAAAGTGTCATAAGTTGAGGTTCAACTTACTGCTCCGGTTGAGTAGAGTGTAGCCGTCAAAGCTGGAATCAGTAGCACTCAGGAGAGAAGAACAGGAAGCAGATAGACCCAGTCCGCTGGCAGCGTTCAACGGGGACCACTTATCTTGCTGCCGTGCCTGAATGTTTGCAACCTCGGCAGATAAAGGCAGGCACAATTGTGCAGCAATGCAAACTGCATAACCTCGCCAAATTTCATGGGTGTACAAGAAAACACGGGGGATTTACAAGGAGATGTTCACCAGGAAAAGAGGGAGGCCTGTCCACAGCAAGTTTCCGGAATGCTTCCTAAGAAGCCTTGAAAGCAGTGAAACGCTCCTATGTTGCAACAACTCAGAACCTCATTCTGAGTGTTCCCCGCAGAGGTCATTCGCCTGAACACAACCCTGGACTAATTAGAGCCAGATATAGGCAGTGCCGTCCATAGTGCTGGATGGACAGTTGTGGCGGGCCAAACAACTGAGCTCTAGGTGTCAATACTTTCACAAAATGCCATAAATTGAGGTTCAACTTACTGCTCCGATTGAGTAGAGTGTAGCCGTCAAAGCTGGAATCAGTAGCACTCAGGTGAAAAGAACGGGAAGCAGATAGAACCAGTCCGCTGGCAGTGTCCTACGGGGACCAGCCTATCTGGCTGCCACGCCTGAATGTTTGCAACCGCGGCAGAGCTAGGCAGGCGCAATTGTGCAGCAATGCACACTGCATATCCTGGCCAAATTTCACGTGTGTACAAGAAACCACAGGGGATTTTCAAGGAGATGGTCACCCGGAACAGCCAGAGGTCAGCCGGCAAAAACATTCGGGAATTCTTCCTAAGAAGCCTTGAAAGCAGAGAAATGCTCCTAAGTTGTAACAACTCAGAATCTCATTCTGAGTTTTCTTGGCAGAGGGCATTCGGCTGAAGACAACCGTGGACTAATTAGAGCCAGATGTACACAGTGCCGTCCATAGTGATGGAAGGACCGTGGTGGCATGCCAAACAACGGAGCTCTAGTTCTCAACACTTTCATAAAGTGCCATAAGTTGAGGTTCAACTTATTGCTCCTGTTGAGTAGAGTGTAGCCGTCAAAGCTGGAATCAGTAGCACTCAGGTGAGAAGAACGGGAAGCACATATACCCAGTCCGATGGTAGTGTCCTACGAGGTCCAGCCTCTCTGGCTACCACGCCTGAATGTTTGCAACCACGGCAGTGCTAGGCAGGCGCAATTGTGCAGCAATGCAAACTGCATAACCTGGCCAAATTTCACCGGTGTACAAGTAACCACGGGGGATTTACAAGGAGATATTCACCCGGAGCAGCCGGAGGCCTGCCGGCAGCAACATTCCGGAATTCTTCCTGTGAAGCCTGGAAAGCAGTGAAACGCTCCTATGTTGCAATAACTCAGAACCTCATTCTGAGTGTACCTGGCAGAGTTCATTCGGCTGAACACAACCGTGGACTAATTAGAGCCAGATGTAGGCAGTGACGTCCATGGTGCTGGATGGACAGTGGTGGCGTGCCAAACAACTGAGATCTAGGTCTCAACACTTTCACAAAGTGCCATAAGTTGAGGTTCAACTTACTGCTCCCGTTGAGTAGAGTGTAGCCGTCAAAGCTGGAATCAGAAGCACTCAGGTGAGAAGAACGGGAAGCTGATATACGCAGTCCACTGGCAGTGTCCTACAGGGATCAGTAAATCTGGCTGCCACGCCTGAATGTTTGCAAAAGTGGTAGAGCTAGCCAGGCGCAATTGTGCAGCAATGCAAACTGCATAACCTGGCCAAATTTCACGGGTGTAAAAGAAACCACGTGGGATTTATATGGAGATGTTAACTCAGAACAGCCGGAGGCCTGCCGGCAGCAACATTCCGGAATTCTTCTCAAGAAGCCTTGAAAGCAGTGAAATGCTCCTATGTTGCCATAACTCAGAACCCCATTCTGAGTGTTCCCGGCAGGGGTCATTTGGCTGAACACAACCAAGAACTTATTAGAGCCAAATGTATGCAGTTCCGTCCATAGTGCTGGATGGACAGTTGTGGCGTGCCAAACAACTGAGCTCTATTTCTCAAGTCTTTTACAAATTGCCATAGGTTGAGGTTCAACTACTTCAACGGTTGAGTACAGTGTAGCCGTCAAAGCTGGAATCAGTAGCACTCAGGTGAGAAGAACGGGAAGCAGATAGACCCAGTCTGATGGCAGAGTCCTACGGGGACCCGCCTATTTGCCTGTCACGCCTGAATGTTTGCCACTGCGGCAGAGCTAGGTAGGCGCAATTGTGCAGCAATGCAAACTGCATAACCTGGCCAAATTTCCCGGGTGTACAAGAAACCACGGGGGATTTACAAGGAGATGTTCACCCGGAACAGACAGAGGCCTGCCGGCAGCAAGATTCCGGAATCCTTCCGAAGAAGCCTTGAAAGCAGTGAAACGCACCTATGTTGCCATAACTCAGAACCTCATTCTGAGTGTTCCTGGAAGAGGTCATTCGGCTGAGCACGACGGTGGACTAATTAGAGCCAAATGTATGCAGTGCCTCCATAGTGCTGGATGGACAGTTGTGGCGTGTCAAACAACTGAGTTCTAGTTCTCAACACTTTCACAAAGTGCCATAAGTTGAGGTTCAACTTACTGCTCCGGTTGAGTAGAGTGTAGCCGTCAAAGCTGGAATCAGTAGCACTCACGTGAGAAGAACGGGAAGCATATATACCCAGTTCGCTGGCAGTGTCCTACGGGGACCAGCATATCTGGCTGCCACGCCTGAATCTTTGCAATCCCGGCAGAGCTAGGCAGGCACAATTGTGCAGCAATGCAAACTGCATACCCTGGCCAAATTTGACGGGTGTACAAGAAACCACGGCGGATTTACAAGGAGATGTTCACCCGGAACAGACAGAGGCCTCCCGGCAGCAAGATTCCGGAATCCTTCCTAAGAAGCCTTGAAAGCAGTGAAACGCTCCTATGTTGCAATAACTCAGAACCTCATTCTGAGTGTTCCCGGCAGAGGTTATTCAGGTGAACTCATCCGTGGACTAATTAGAGCCAGATGTAGGCAGTGGACTAATTAGAGCCAGATGTAGGCAATGGACTAATTAGAGCCAGATATAGGCAGTGTATTCGATTGGAAAACAACTGAGCTTTAGTTCTCCAAACTTTCTCAAATTGCCATAAGTTGAGGTTCAACTTACTGCTCCGGTCGAGTAGAGTGTACACGTCAAAGCTGGAATCAGTAGCACTGAGTTGAGTAGAACGGGAAGCAGGTAGACCCAGTCCGCTGGCAGTGTCCTACGATGACCAGCCTTTCTGGCTGCCACGCCTGAATGTTTGTAAACACGGCAGAGCTATGCAGGCGGAAATGTGCAGCAATGCAAACTGCATAACCTGGCCAAATTTCACGGGTGTACGAGAAACCACGGGGGATATACAAGGGGATTTCACCCGGAAGAGCCGGAGGCCTGCCGGCAACAAGATTCCGGAATTCTTCCTGTGAAACCTTGAAAGCAGTGAAACGCACCTAGGTGGCAATAACTCAGAACCTCATTCTGAGTGTTCCCCGCAGAGATCATTCGGCTGAACACAACTGTGGAGTAATTAGAGCCAGATATAGGCAGTGCCGTCCATAGTGCTGAATGGATATTGATGGCGTGCCAAACACCTGAGATCTAGTTCACAACACTTTCACAAAGTGCCATACGTTGAGGCTCTACTTAGTGCTCCGGTTGAGTAGAGTGTAGCCGTCAAAGCTGGAATCAGTAGCACTCAGGTGAGAAGAAAGGAAAGCAGATATAACCAGTCCCTAGCAGTGCCCTACGGGGACCAGCCTATCTGGCTGCCACGCCTGAATGTTTGCAACCGCGGCAGGGGAAGGCAGGCGCAATTGTGCAGCAATGCAAACTGCATAACCTCCCCAAATTTCAGGGGTGTACAAGAAACCACGGGGGATTTACAAGGAGATGTTCACCCTGAACAGCAGGAGGCCTGCTGGCAGCAAGATTCTGGAATTCTTCCTAAGAAGCCTTGAAAGCAGTGAAACGCTCCTATGTTGCAATATCTCAGAACCTCATTTTGACTGTTCCCGGCAGAGGTCATTCGGCTGAACACAACCGTGGACTAACTATAGCCAGATGTAGGCAGTGCCGTCCATAGTGCTGGATGGACAGTGGTGGCGTGCCAAACAACTGAGCTCTAGTTCTCAACACTTGCACAAAGTGCCATAAGTTGAGGTTCAACTTACTGCTCCGGTTGAGTAGAGTGTAGCCGTCAAAGCTGGAATCAGTAGCACTCAGGTGAGAAGAACGGGAAGCAGATATACCCAGTCTGCTGGCAGTGTCCTACGGGGACCAGCCTTACTGGCTGCCACGCCTGAATGTTTGCAACCCCGGCAGAGATAGGCAGTCGCAATTATGCAGCAATGCAAACTGCATAACTTGGCCTAATTTCACAGGTGTACAAGAAACCACTGGGGATTTACAAGGAGATGTTCACCCGGAACATCCGGAGGCCAGCCGGCAGCAAGATTCCGGAATCTTCCTAAGAAACCTTGAACGCAGTGAAACGCTCGTATGTTGCAATAACTCAGAACCTCATTTTTAGTGTTCCCAACAGAGGTCATTCGGCTGAACACAACCGAGGACTAATTAGAGCCAGATATAGGCAGTGCCATCCATAGTGCTGGGGGGACAGTGGTCGCATGCTAAACAACTGAGCTCTAGTTCTCCAAACGTGCACAACGTGCCATAAATTGAGGTTCAACTTACTGCTTCGGTTGAGTAGAGTGTAGCAATCAACGCTGGAATCAGTAGCACTCAGTTGAGAAGAACGAGAAGCAGATATACCAAGTCTGCTGGCAGTGTCCTACGTGGAACAGCCTTTCTGGCTGCCACGCCTGAATGTTTGCAACCGCGGCAGAGCTAGGCAGGCGCAATTGTGCAGCAATGCAAACTGCATTAACTGGCCAAATTTCACGGGTGTACAAGAAACCACGGGGGATGTATAATTAGATGTTCACCCGGAACAGCCAGAGGCCTGCCGGCAGCAAGATTCCGGAATTCTTCCTAAGAAGCCTTGCAAGCAGTGAAACGCTGCTATGTTGCAATAACTCATAACCTCATTCTGAGTGTTCCCGGCAGAGGTCATTCGGCTGAACTCATCCGTGGACTAATTAGAGCCAGATGTAGGCAGTGGAAAAATTAGAGCCCGATGTAGGCAATGGACTAATTAGAGCTAGGTATAGGCAGTGTTTTCGATTGGAAAACAACTGAGCTTTAGTTCTCCAAACTTTCACAAAGTGCCATAAGTTGACGTTCAACTTATTGGTCTGGTTGAGAAGAGTGTAGCCATCAAAGCTGGAATCAGTAGCACTCAGGTGAGAAGAACTGGAAACAGATAGACCCAGTTTGCTGGAAGTGTCTTACGGGGACCAGCCTATCTGGCTGATACGCCTGAATGTTTGCAAGCGCGGCAGGGGTAGGCAGGTGCAATTGTGCAGCAATGCAAACTGCGTAAGCGCCCCAAATTTCAGGGGTGTACAAGAAACCACGGGGGATTTACAAGGACATGATCACCCGGAACAGCAGGAGGCCTACCGGCAGCAAGATTCCGGAATTCTTCCAGTGAAGCCTTGAAAGCTGTGAAACGCGCCTATGTTGCAATAACTCAGAAACTCATTCTGATTGTTCCCGGCACAGGTCATTGGGCTAAACACAACCGTGGACTAATTAGAGCCAGGTGTAGGCAGTGCCGTCCATACTGTTGGATGGACAGTGGTGGAGTGCCAAACAACTGAGCTCTAGTTCTTAACACTTTCACAAAGTGCCATAAGTTGAGGTTCAACTTACTGCTCTGGTTGAGTAGAGTGTAGCCGTCAAAGCTGGAATCAGTAGCACTCAGGTGAGAAGAACGGGAAGCAGATAGACCCAGTCCGCTGGCAGTGTCCTATGGGGACCAGCCTATCTGGCTGCTTGCCTGAATGTTTGCAACCGCGGCAAAGCTAGGCAGGCGCAATTGTGCAGCAATGCAAACTGCATAACCTGGACAATTTTCACGGGTGTACAAGAAACCACGGGGCATTTACAAGGGGATTTCCCTCGGAACATCCGGAGGCCTGCCGGCAGCAAGATTCCGGAATTCTTCCTGTGAAACCTTGAAAGCAGTGAAACGCTCCTAGGTTGCAATAACTGAGAACCTCATTCTACGTGTTCCTGGCAGAGATCATTCAGCTGAACACAACTGTGGACTAATTAGAGCCTGATATAGGCAGTGCCTTCCATAGTGCTGGATGGATATTTGTGGCGTGCCAAACACCTGAGATCTAGTTCACAACACTTTCACAAAGTGCCATAAGTTGAGGTTCTACTTACTGCTCTCGTTGAGTAGATTGTAGCCGTCAATGCTGGAATCAGTAGCACTCAGGTGAGAAGAACAGAAAGCAGATATACCCAGTCCCCTGGCTGTGTCCTACTGGGACCAGCCTATCTGGCTTCCACGCCTGAATGTTTGCAAACGCGTCATGGGTAGGCCGGCGCAATTGTGCAGCAATGCAAACTGCATAACCTCCCTAAATTTCAGGGGTGTACAAGAAACCACGGGGGATTTACAAGGAGATGTTCTCCCTGAACAGCAGGAGGCCTGCCGGAAGCAAGATTTTGGAATTCTTCCTAAGAAGCCTTGAAAGCAGTGAAACGCTCCTATGTTGCAATAACTCAGAACCTCATTTGAGTTTTCCCGGCAGAGGTCATTCGGCTGAACAGAACCGTGGACTAACTATAGCCAGATGTAGGCAGTGCCGTCGGTAGTGCTGGATGGACAGTGATGGCGTGCCAAACAACTGAGCTCTAGTTCTCAACACTTGCACAAAGTGCCATAAGTTGAGGTTCAACTTACTGCTCCGGTTGAGTAGAGTGTAGCCGTCAAACCTGGAATCAGTAGCACTGAGGTGAGAAGAACGGGAAACTGATATACCCAGTCTGCTGGCAGTGTCCTACGGGGACCAGCCTATCTGGCTGCCATGCCTGAATGTTTGCAACCCCGGCAGAGATAGGCAGACGCAATTATGCAGCAATGCAAACTACATAACTTTACCAAATTTCACAGGTGTACAAGAAACCACGGGGGATTTACAAGTAGATGTTCACCCGGAACAGCTGGAGGCCAGCCGGCAGCAAGATTCCGGAATTCTTCCTAAGAAACCTTGAAAGCAGTGAAATGCTCCTATGTTGCCATAACTCAGAACCCCATTCTGAGTGTTCCCGGCAGAGGTCATTCGGCTGAACACAACCATGAACTTCTTAGAGCCAGATGTAAGCAGTGCCGTCCATAGTGCTGGATGGACAGTGGTGGCGTGCCAAACAACTGAGCTCTAGTTCTCAACACTTTCACAAAGTGCCATAAGTTGAGGTTCAACTTACTGCTCCGGTTGAGTAGAGTGTAGCCGTCAAAGCTGGAATCAGTAGCACTCAGGTGAGAAGATCGGAAAGCAGATATTCCCAGTCTTCTGGCAGTGTCCTACGGGGACCAGCCTCTCTGGCTGCCACGCCTGAATGTTTGCAACCGTGGCAAAGCTAGGCAGGCGCAATTGTGCAGCAATGCAAACTGCATAACCTGGCCAAATTTCACCGGTGTACAAGAAACCACGGGGGATTTACAAGGAGATGTTAACCCGGAACAGCCGGAGGCCTGCCAGCAGCAAGATTCCGGAATTCTTTTTAAGAAGGCTTGAACGCAGTGAAACGCTCCTATGTTGCAACAACTCAGAACCTCATTCTGAGTGTTTCCGGCAGAGGTCATTCGGCTGAACACAACCGTGGACTAATTAGAGCCTGATGCAGACAGTGCCGTCCATAGTGCTGAATGGACAGTGGTGGCCTGTCAAACAACTGAGCTTTAGTTCTCAACACTATCACAAAGTGCCATAAGTTGAGGTTCAACTTACTGCTTCGTTTGAGTAGATTGTAGCAGTCAAAGCGGGAATCAGAAGCACTCAGGTGAGAAGAATGGGAAGCAGATAAACCCAGTCTGTCAGCAGTGTCCTACCGGGACCAGCCTCTCTGGCTGCAACGCCTGAATGTTTGCAACCGCGGCAGAGCTCAGCAGGCAAAATTATGGAGCAATGCAAACTTCATAACCTAGCCAAATTTCACAGGTGTACAAGAAACCACGGGGGATTTACAAGGAGATGTTCCCCGGGAACAACCGGAGGCCTGTTGGCTGCAAGATTCCGGAACTCTTCCTAAGAAGCCTTGAAAGCAGTGAAACGCTCCTATGTTGCAATAACTCAGAACCTCATTCTGAGTGTTCCCGGCAGAGGTCATTCGGCTGAACTCATCCGTGGACTAATTAGAGCCAGATGTAGGCAGTGGACTAATTAGAGCCAGATGTAGGCAATGGACTAATTAGAGCCAGATATAGGCAGTGTTTTCGATTGGAAAACAACTGAGCTTTAGTTCTCCAAACTTTCACAAAGTGCCATAAGTTCAGGTTCAACTTACTGCTCCGATTGAGTAGAGTGTAGCCGTCAAAGCTGGAATCAGTAGCACTCAGGTGAAAAGAACGGGAAGCAGATAGAACCAGTCCGCTGGCAGTGTCCTACGGGGACCAGCCTATCTGGCTGCCACGCCTGAATGTTTGCAACCGCGGCAGAGCTAGGCAGGCGCAATTCTGCAGCAATGCACACTGCATATCCTGGCCAAATTTCACGTGTGTACAAGAAACCACAGGGGATTTACAAGGAGATGGTCACCCGGAACAGCCAGTGGTCTGCCGGCAAAAACATTCGGGAATTCTTCCTAAGAAGCCTTGAAAGCAGAGAAATGCTCCTAAGTTGTAACAACTCAGAATGTCATTCTGAGTTTTCTTGGCAGAGGGCATTCGGCTGAAGACAACCGTGGACTAATTAGAGCCAGATGTACACAGTGCCGTCCATAGTGATGGAAGGACCGTGGTGGCATGCCAAACAACGGAGCTCTAGTTCTCAACACTTTCATAAAGTGCCATGAGTTGAGGTTCAACTTACTGCTCCTGTTGAGTACAGTGTAGCCGTCAAAGCTGGAATAAGTAGCACTCAGGTGAGAAGAACGGGAAGCACATATACCGAGTCCCATGGTAGTGTCCTACGAGGTCCAGCCTCTCTGGCTACCACGCCTGAATGTTTGTAACCACGGCAGTGCTAGGCAGGCGCAATTGTGCAGCAATGCAAACTGCATAACCTGGCCAAATTTCACCGGTGTACAAGTAACCACGGGGGATTTACAAGGAGATATTCACCCGGAGCAGCCGGAGGCCTGCCGGCAGCAACATTCCGGAATTCTTCCTGTGAAGCCTTGAAAGCAGTGAAACGCTCCTATGTTGCAATAACTCAGAAACTCATTCTGAGTGTTCCCAGCACAGGTCATTCGGCTGAACACAACCATGGACTAATTAGAGCCAGATGTAGGCAGTGACGTCCATGGTGCTGGATGGACAGTGGTGGCGTGCCAAACAACTGAGCTCTAAGTCTCAACACTTTCACAAAGTGCCATAAGTTGAGGTTCAACTTACTGCTCCCGTTGAGTAGAGTGTAGCCGTCAAAGCTGGAATCAGTAGCTCTGAGGTGAGAAGAACGGGAAGCTGATATAACCAGTCCGCTGGCAGTGTCCTACAGGGATCAGTAAATCTGGCTGCCACGCCTGAATGTTTGCAAACGTGGCAGAGCTAGCCAGTCGCAATTGTGCAGCAATGCAAACTGCATACCCTGGCCAAATTTCACGCGTGTACAAGAAACCACGCGGGATTTATATGGAGATGTTAACTCGGAACAGCCGGAGGCCTGCCGGCAGCAACATTCCGGAATTCTTCTCACGAAGCCTTGAAAGCAGTGAAATGATCCTTGGTTGCCATAACTCAGAACCCCATTCTGAGTGTTCCCGGCAGAGGTCATTTGGCTGAACACAACCAAGAACTTATTAGAGCCAAATGTATGCAGTTCCGTCCATAGTGCTGGATGGACAGTGGTGGCGTGGCAAACAACTGAGCTCTATTTCTCAAGTCTTTTACAAATTGCCATAGGTTGAGGTTCAACTACTTCAACGGTTGAGTAGAGTGTAGCAGTCAAAGCTGGAATCAGTAGCACTCAGGTGAGAAGAACGGGAAGCAGATAGACCCAGTCCGCTGGCAGTGTCCTACGGGGACCAGCCTATCTGGCTGCCGCTCCTGAATGTTTGCAAGCGCGGCAGAGCTAGGCAGGCGCAATTGTGCAGCAATGCAAACTGCATAACCTAGCCAAATTTCACGGTTTTACAAGAAACCAGGGGGGATTTACAAGGAGATGTTCACCCGGAACAGCCAGAGGCTTGCGCGCAGCCAGATTATGGAATTCTTCCTGTGAAGCCTTGAAAGCAGTGAAACGCACCTATGTTGCCATAACTCAGAACCTCATTCTGAGTGTTCCCGGCAGAGGTCATTCGGCTGAACACAACCATGGACTACTTAGAGCCAGATGTAGGCAGTGCCGTCCATAGTGCTGGATGGACAGTGGTGGCATGCCAAACAACTGAGTTCTAGTTCTCAACACTTTCACAAAGTGCCATAAGTTGTGGTTCAACTTTTTGCTCCGGTTGAGTAGAGTGGAGGCAGCAAATCTGGAATCAGTAGCACTCAGGTGAGAAGAACGGGAAGCAGATAGACCCAGTCCGCTGGCAGTGTCCTATGGGGACCAGCCTATCTGGCTGCCACGCCTGAATGTTTGCAACCGCGGCAGAGCTAGGCAGACGCAATTGTGCAGCAATGCAAACTGCATAACCTGGCCAAATTTCACGAGTGTGCAAGAAAGCACTTGGGATTTACAAGGAGACGTTCACCCGGGACATCCGGAGGCCTGCCAGCAGCAACATTCCGGAATCCTTGGTAAGAAGCCTTGAAAGCAGTGAAATGCTCCTATGTTGCAATAACTCAGAAGCTCATTCTGAGTGTTCCAGGCAGAGGTCATTCGGCTGAACACAACCGTGGTTTAATTAGAGTCAGATGTAGGCATTACGGTCCGTAGTCCTGGATGGACAGTGGTGGCTTGCAAAACAACTGAGCTCTAGTTTTCAACACTTTCACAAAGTGCCATAAGATGAGTTTCAACTTACTGCTGCCCTTGAGTAGAGTGTAGCCGTCAAAGCTGGAATCAGTAGCACTCAGGTGAGAAGAAAGGGAAGCAGATATACCCAGTCCGCTGGCAATGTCTTACGGGGACCAGCCTATGTGGCTGCCACGCCGGGATGTTTGCAACCGTGGCAGAGCTAGGCAGGCGCAATTGTGCAGCAATGCAAACTGCATAACCTGGCAAAATTTCACCGGTGTACAAGAAACCACGGGGATTTACAAGGAGATGTTCACCCGGAACAGCCGGAGACCTGCTGGCAGCAAAATTCCGGAATTCTTCCTGTGAAGCCTTGAAAGCAGTGAAACGCTCCTATGTTGCAATAACTCAGAACCTCATTCTGAGTGTTCCCGGCAGAGGTCATTCGGCTGAACACAACCGTGGACTAATTAGAGCCAGAGGGAGGCAGTGCTGTCCTTAGTGCTGGATGGAGAGTCGTGGCATGCCAAACAACTGAGCTCTAGTTCTCAACACTTTCACAAAGTGCCATAAGTTGAGGTTCAACTTACTGCTGCGGTTGAGTAGAGAGTAGCCGGCAAAGCAGGAATCAGGAGCACGCAGGTGAGAAGAATGGGAAGCAGATATACCCAGTCCGCTTGCAGTGTCCTACTGGGTCCAGCCTATCTGGCTGCCACGACTGAATGTTTGCAACCTCGGCAGAGCTAGGCAGGCACAATTGTGCAGCAATGCAAACTGCATAACCTGGCCAAAATTCACGGGTGTACAAGAAACCACGGGGGATTTACAAGGAGATGTTCACCCGGAACAACCGGAGGCCTGCCGGCAGCAACATTTCGGAATCCTTCCTAAGAAGCCTTGAAAGCAGTGAAACGCTCCTATATTGCAATAACACAGAACCTCATTCTCATTGTTCCCGGCAGAGGTCATTAGGCTGAACTCAACCGTGGATTAATAGAGCCCGATGTAGGCAGTGCCGTCCATAGTGCTGGATGGACACTGCCGGTTGAGTAGAGTTTAGCCTTCAAAGCTGGAATCAGTAGCACTCAGGTGAAAAGAACGGGAAGCAGATATACAAGGTCTGCTGGCAGTGTCCTGCGTGGACCAGCCTATCTGGCTGCTATGTCTGAATGTTTGCTACCACGGCAGAGCTTGGCAGGTGCAATTGTGCAGCAATGCAAACTGCATAACCTGTCCAAAATTCACGGGTGTACAAGAAACCACGGGGGATTTACAAGGAGATGTTCACCCGGAACAGCAGGAGGCCTGCCGGCAGCAACCTTCCAGAATCCTTCCTAAGAAGCCTTGAAAGCAGTGAAACGCTCCTATGTTGCAGGAACGCAGAACCTAATTCTGAGTTTTCCCGGCAGAGGTCATGCGGCTGAACACAAGCGTGGATTAATAGAGCCAGATGTAGGCAGTGCCATCCACAGTGCTGGATTGACAGTGGTGGCGTGCCAAACAACTGAGCTCTAGTTCTCAACACTTTCACAAAGTGCCATAAGTTGAGGTTTAACTTACTGCTCCGGTTGAGTAGAGTGTAGGCGTCATAGCTGGAATCAGTAGCACTCATGTGAGAAGAACGGGAAGCAGATATACCCAGTCCGCTGGCAATGTCCTATGGGGACCAGTCTATCTGGATGCCACGCCTGAATGTTTGCAACCTTGGCAGAGCTAGGCAGGCACATTTGTGCAGCAATGCAAACTGCATAACCTGGCAAAAATTCATGGGTGTAAAATAAACCACGGGGGATTTAGAAGGAGATGTTCACCCAGAACCGCCGGAGGCCTGCCAGCAGCAAGATTCCGGAATTCATCCTAAGAAGCCGTGAAAGCAACGAAACGCTCCTCGGTTGCAATAACTCAGAACCACATTCTGAGTGTTCCCGGCAGAGGTCATTCGGCTGAACACAACCGTGGACTAATTAGAGCCAGATGTAGACAGTGCCGTCCATAGTGCTGGATGGACAGTGGTCTCATGCCCAACATCTGAGCTCTAGTTCTCAACAGTTTCAGAAAGTGCCCGAAGTTGAGGTTCAACTTACTGCTGCGGTTGAGTAGAGTGTAGCCGTCAAAGCTGGAATCAGTAGCACACAGGTGAGAAGAACGGGAAGCGGATACACCCAGTCCGCTGGCAGTGTCCTATGGGGAGCAGCCTATCTGGCTGGAATGCCTGAATGGTTGCCACCGCGGCAGAGCAAGGCAGTCACAATTGTGCAGCAAAGCAAACTGCATAACCTGGCCAAATTTCACGGGTGTACAAGAAACAACGGCGGATTTACAAGGAGATGTTCACCCAGAACAGCCGGAGGCCTACCGACAGCAAGATTCCAGAATCCTTCCTGAGAAGCCTTGAAAGCAGTGAAACGCTCCTATGTTGCAATAACTCAGAACCTCATTATGAGTGTTCCCAGCAGAGGTCATTCGGCTGAACTCATCCGTGGACTAATTAGAGCCAGATGTACGCAGTGGACTAATTAGAGCCAGATGTAGGCAATGGACTAATTAGAGGCAGATATAGGCACTGTTTTCGATTGGAAAACAACTGAGCTTTAGTTCTCCAAACTTTCACAAAGTGCCATAAGTTGAGGTTCAACTTACTGCTCCGGTTGAGTAGAGTGTAGCCGTCAAAGCTGGAATCAGTAGCACTCAGGTGAGAAGAATGGGAAGCAGATATACCCAGTCCGCTGGCAGTGTCTTAGGGGACCAGCCTATCTGGCTGCCACGCCTGAATGTTTGCAACCGCGGTAGAGCAAGGCAGTCACAATTGTGCAGCAATGCAAACTGCATAACCAGGCCAAATTTCACGGGTGTACAAGAAACCACGGGGGATTTACAAGGAGATGTTCACCCGGAACAGCTGGAGGCCTGCCGGCAGCAACATTCCGGAATTCTTCCTAAGAAGCCTTGAAAGCAGTGAAACGCTCCTATGTTGCAATAACTCAGAACTTCATTCTGAGTGTTCCCAGTAGAGGTCATTCCGCTGAACACAACCGTGGACTAATTAGAGCCAGATGTAGGCTTTGCTGTCCATAGTGCTGGATGGACTGTTGTGGCGTTCCAAACAACTGAGCTCTAGTTCTCAACACTTTCACAAAGTGCCATAAGTTGAGGTTCAACTTACTGCTCCGGTTGAGTAGAGTGTAGCCGTCAAAGCTGGAATCAGTAGCACTCATTTGAGAACAACGGGAAGCACATAGACCCAGTCCTCTGGCAGTGTCCTACAGGAACCAGCCAATCTGGCTGCCACTCCTGAATGTTTGCAACCGCGGTAGAGCAAGGCAGTCACAATTCTGCAGCCATGCAAACTGCATAACCTGTCCAAATTTCACGGGTGTACAAGAAAACACGGGGGATTTACAAGGAGATGTTCACCCGGAACAGCCGGAGGACTGCCGGCAGCAAGATTCCAAAATTCTTCCTGTGAAGCCTTGATAGCAGTGAAACGCTCCTATTTTGCAATAACTCAGAATCTCATTCTGAGTGTTCCCGGCAGAGGTCATTCGGCTGAACACAACCATGGACTACTTAGAGCCAGATGTAGGCAGTGCCATCCATAGTGCTGGATGGACAGTGGTGGCATGCCAAACAACTGAGCTCTAGTTCTCAACACTTAAATAAAGTGCCATAATTTGTGGTTCAACTTTTTGCTCCGGTTGAGTAGATTGTAGGCAACAAATCTGGAATCAGTAGCACTCAGGTGAGAAGAACGGGAAGCAGATAGACCCAGTCTGCTGGCAGTGTCCTACAGGGACGAGCCTATCTGGCTGCCACGCCTGAATGTTTGCAACCGCGGCAGAGCTAGACAGACGCAATTGTGCAGCAATGCAAACTGCATAACCTGGCCAAATTTCACGGGTGTACAAGAAACCACGGGGGATTTACAAGGAGATGTTCACCGGGAACAGCCGGAGGCCTTCCGGCAGTAACATTCCGGATTCCTTCCTGAGAAGCCTTGAAAGCAGTGAAACGCTCCTATGTTGCAATAACTCAGAACCTCATTGTGAGTGTTCCCGGCAGGGCTCATTCGGCTGAACACAACCGTGGACTAACTATAGCCAGATGCATGCAGTGCCGTCCATAGTGCTGGCTGGACAATGATGGTGTGCCAAACAAGTGAGCTCTAGTTCTCAACACTTTCACAAAGTGCCATAAGTTGAGGATCAACTTACTGCTCTGGTTGAGTAGAGTGTAGCCGTCAAAGCTAGAATCAGCAGCACTCAGGTGAGAATAGGAAGCAGATATACCCAGTCCGTTGGCAGTGTCCTACGGTGTCCAGCCTAACTGGCTGCCACGCCTCAATATTTACAACCGGGGCAGAGCTAAGCAGTCGCAATTATGCAGCAATGCAAACTGCATTATCTGGCCAAATTTCACGGGTGTGCAAGAAACCACGGGAGATTTACAAGGACATGTTTACCCGGAACAGCCGGAGACCTGCCGGCAGCAAGATTCCGGAATTCTTGCTAAGAAGCCTTGAAAGCAGTGAAACGCTCCTATGTTGCAATAACTCAGAATCTCATTTTGAGTGTTCCCAGCAGAGGTCATTCGGCTGAACACAACCGTGGACTAATTAGAGCCAGATGTAGGCAGTGCCGTCCATAGTGCTGGATGGACTGTGGACACATGCCCAACATCTGAGTTCTAGTTCTCAACACTTTCAGAAAGTGCACTAAGTTGAGCTTCAACTTACTGCTCCGGTTGACTAGAGTGAAGCTGTCAAAGCTGAAATCAGTAGCACTCAGGTCAGAAGAACGGGAAGCAGATATACCCAATCCGCTGCCAGTGTCCTATGGGGAGCAGCCTATCTGGATGCCATGCCTGAATGTTTGCCAACGCGACAGAGCTAAGCAGGCGCAATTGTGCAGCAAAGCAAACTTCATAACCTGGCCAAATTTCACGGGTGTACAAGAAACAACGCGGGATTTACAAGGAGATCTTAACCCAGATCAGTCGGAAACCTACCGACAGCAAGATTCCGGAATCCTTCCTGAGAAGCCTTGAAAGCAGTGAAACGCTCCTATGTTGCAATAACTCAGAACCTCATTCTGAGTGTTCCCGGCAGAGGTCATTCGGCTGAACACAACCGTGGACTAATTAGAGCCAGATGTAGGCAGTGGACTAATTAGAGCCACATGTAGCAATGGACTAATTAGAGCCAGATATCGGCAGTGTTTTCGATTGGAAAACAACTGAGCTTTCGTTCTCCAAACTTTCACAAAGTGCCATAATTTGAGGTTCAACTTACTGCTCCGGTTGAGTAGATTGTAGCCGTCAAAGCAGGAATCAGTAGCACTCAGGTGAGAAGAATGGGAAGCAGATATACCCAGTCCGCTGGCAGTGTCCTACGGCGACCAGCCTATCTGGCTGCCACGCCTGAATGTTTGCAACCGCGGCAGAGCTAGGCAGGCGCAATTGTGCAGCAATGCAAACTGCATAACCTGGCCAAATTTCACGGGTGTCCAAGAAACCACGGGGGATTCACAATGAGATCTTCATCCGGAAGAGCGGGAGGCCTGGTGGCAGCAAAATTCCGGAATTCTTCCTGTGAATCCTTGAAAGCAGTGAAACGCTCCTATGTTGCAATAACTCAGAACCTCATTCTGAGTGTTCCCGGCAGAGGTCATTCGGCTGAACACAACCGTGGACTAATTAGAGCCAGATGTAGACTCTGCTGTCCATACTGCTGGATGGACAGTGGTGGCGTGCCAAACAATTGAGCTCTAGTTCTCAACACTTTCACAAAGTGCCATAAGTTGAGATTCAACTTAGTGCTCCGGTTGGGTAGAGTGTAGCCGTCAAAACTGGAATCAGTAGCACTCAGGTGAGAAGAATGGGAAACAGATATATGCAGTTCGCTGGCAATGTCTTACGGGGACCAGCCTATCTGGCTGCCACGCCTGAATGTATGCCACCGCGGCAGAGCTAGGCATTCGCAATTGTACAGGAATGCAACCTGCATAATCTGGCCCAATTTCACGGGTGTACAAGAAACCACGGGGAATTTACAAGGAGATGTTCACCCGGAACAGCCGTAGCCCTGCCGGCAGCAACATTCCGGAATCCTTCCGAAGAAGCCTTGAAAGCAGTGAATCGCTCCTGTGTTGCAATAAATCAGAACCTCATTCTGAGTGTTCCCAGCAGAGGTCATTCGGCTGAACACAACAGTGGACTAATTAGAGCCAGATGTAGGCATTGCCAGCCATAGTGCTAGATCGACAGTGGTGGCGTGCCAAACAACTCAGCTCTAGTTCTCAACACTTTCACAAAGTGCCATAATTTGAGGTTCAACTTACTTTTCCGGTTGAGTAGAGTGTAGACGTCAAACCTGCAATCACTAGCACTCAGGTGAGAAGAACGTGATGCAGATATACCCACTCCGCTGGCAGTGTCCTACGGGGTCCAGCCTATCGGGCTGCCATGCCTGAATGTTTGCCACCGCGGCTGAGCTAGGCAGGCGCAATTGTGCAACAGTGCAAAGTGCATAACCTGGCCAAATTTCACGGCTGTACAAGAAACAATGGGTGATTTACAAAGAGATGTTCACTCGGAACAGCCGGAGGCCTGCGGGGAACAACATTCCGGAATCCTTCCTGAGAAGACTTGAAAGCAGTGAAAGTCTCCTATATTGCAATAACTCCGAACCTCATTATGAGTGTTCCCGGCAGAGGTCATTCAGCTGATCCCAACCGAGGACTAATTATAGCCACATGTAGGCAGTGCCATACATAGTGCTGGATGGACACTGCCGGTTTAGTAGAGTGTAGCCATCAAAGCTGGAATCAGTAGCACTCAGGTGAGAAGAACAGGAAGCAGATATACCCAGTCCGCTGGCAGTGTCCTTCGGGGACCAGCCTATCTGGCTGCCACGCATGAATGTTTGCAACTGAGACAGAGCAAGGCAGGCACAATTGTGCCTCAATGCAAACTGCATAACCTGGCCAAATTTCACGGGTGTACAAGGAACCACGGGGGATGTACAAGGAGATGTTCACCCGGAACAGCCAGAGGCCTGCTGGCAGCAAGATTCCGGAATTCTTCCTAAGAAGCCTGGAAAGCAGTGAAACGTTCCTATGTTGCAATAACTCAGAACCTCATTCTGAGTGTTCCCGGCAGAGGTCATTCGGCTGAACTCATCCGTGGACTAATTAGAGCCAGATGTAGGCAGTGGACTAATTAGAGCCAGATGTAGGCAATAGACTAATTAGAGCCAGATATAGGCAGTGTTTTCGATTGGAAAACAACTGAGCTTTAGTTCTCCAAACTTTCACAAAGTGCCATAAGTTGAGGTTCAACTTACTCCTCCGATTGAGTAGAGTATACTGGTCAAAGCTGGAATCAGTAGCACTCAGGTGAGAAGAACGGGAAGCAGATAGACCCAGTCCGCTGGCAGTGTCCTATGGGGACCAGCCTATCTGGCTGCCACGGCTGAATGTTTGCAACCATGGCAGAGCCAGGCAGGCACAATTGTGCAGCAATGCAAACTGCATAACCTGGCCAAATTTCACGGGTGTACAAGAAACCACGGGGGATTTTCAAGGAGATGTTCACCTGGAACAGCCGGAGTCTTGACGGCAGCAAGATTCCGGAATTCTTCCTGTGAAGCCTTGAAAGCAGTGAAACGCTCCTATGTTCAATAACTCAGAACGTCATTCTTAGTGTTCCCGGCAGAGGCTGAACACAACCCCGGACTATTTAGAGCAAGATGTAGACAGTGCCGTCCATACTGCTGAATGGACAGTGGTGGCTAGCCAAACAACTGGGCTCTCGTTCTCAACACTTGCACAAAGTGCCATAAGTTGAGGTTCAACTTACTGCTCCGGTTGAGTAGAGTGTAGCCATCAAACCTGGAATCAGTAGCACTGAGGTAAGAAGAACGGGAAGGAGATATACCCAGTCTGCTGGCAGTGTCCTACGGGGACCAGCCTATCTGGCTGCCATGCCTGAATGTTTGCAACCCCGGCAGAGATAGGCCGTCGCAATTCTGCAGCAATGCAAACTGCATAACTTGGCCAAATTTCACAGGTGTACAAGAAACCTCGGGGGATTTACAAGGAGATGTTCACCCGGAACAGCCGGAGGCCAGCCGGCAGCAAGATTCCGGATTTCTTCCTAAGAAACTTTGAACGCAGTGAAACGCTCCTATGTTGCAATAACTCAGAACCTCATTTTGAGTGTTCCCGACAGAGGTAATTCGGCTGAACACAACCGAAGACTAATTAGAGCCAGATGTAGGCAGTGCCGTCGATAGTGCTGGGCGGACTGGGGTCACATGCTAAACAACTGAGCTCTAGTTCTCCAAACGTTCACAAAGTGCCATAAGTTGAGGTTCAACTTACTGCTCCAGTTGAGTAGAGTGTAGCCGTCAAAGCTGGAATCAGTAGTACTCAGGTGAGAAGAACGAGAAGCAGATATACCCAATCCGCTGGCAGTGTCCTACGGGGACCAGCCTATCTGGCTGATACGCCTGAATGTTTGCAACCGCGACAGAGCTAGACAGTCGCAATTATGCAGCAATGAAAACTGCATAACCTGGCCAAATTTCACGGGTGTACAAGAAACCAGAAGGAAATACAAGGAGATGTTTACCCGGAACGGCCGGAGGCCTGCCGGCAGCAAGATTCCGGAATTCTTCCTAAGAAGCCTTGAACGCAGTGAAACGCTCCTATGTTGCAATAACTCAGCACGTCATTCTGAGTGTTCCAGGCAGAGGTCATTCGGCTGAACACAACCATGAACTTCTTAGAGCCAGATGTAGGCAGTGCCGTCCATAGTGCTGGATGGACAGTGGTGGCGTGCCAAACAACTGTGCTCTCATTCTCAGCACTTTCACAAAGTGCCATAAGTTGAGGTTCAAATTACTGCTCCGGTTGAGTAGAGTGTAGCCGTCAAAGCTGGAATCAGTAGCACTCAGGTGAGAAGAACAGGAAGCAGATATACCCAGTCCGCTGGCAGTGTCCTTCGGGGACCAGCCTATCTGGCTGCCACGCCTGAATGTTTGCAACCGCAGCAGAGCTTGCCAGGCGCAATTGTGCAGCAATGCAAACTGCATAACCTGGCCAAATTTCACGGGTGTACAAGAAAACACGGGGATTTACAAGGAGATGTTCACCCAGAACAGCCGGAGGCCTGCTGGCAACAAAATTCCAGAATCCTTCCGAAGAAGCCTTGAAAGCAGTGAAACGGTCTTATGTTGCCATAACTCAGAACCTCATTCTGAGTGTTCGCAGCACAGATCATTCGGCTGAACACAACCGTGGACTAATTAGAGCCAGATGTAGGCAGTGCCGTCCATAGTGCTGGAAGGACAGTGGTGGCGTGCCAAACAACTGAGCTTTATTTCTCAACACTATCACATACTGCCATAAGTTGAGGTTCAACTTACTGCTCCGGTGGAGTAGAGTGTAGCCGTCAAAGCTGGAATCAGTAGCACTCAGGGGAGAAGAACGGGAAGCAGATATACCCAGTCCGCTGGCAGTGTCCTACGGGGACCAGCCTATCTGGCTGCCACGCCTGAATGTTTGCAACCGAGACAGACCAAGGTAGGCACAATTGTGCCTCAATGCAAACTGCATAACCTGGCCAAATTTCACGGGTGTACAAGAAACCACGGGGGATGTACAAGGAGATGTTCACCCGGAACAGCCAGAGGCCTGCTGCCAGCAAGATTCTGGAATTCTTCCTAAGAAGCCTGGAAAGCAGTGAAACGCTCCTATGTTGCAATAACTCAGAACCTCATTCTGAGTTTTTCCGGCAGAGTTCATTCGGCTGAACACAACCGTGGACTTATTAGAGCCAGATGTAGGCAGTAGAATAATTAGAGCCAGATGTAGGCAATGGACTAATTAGAGCCAGATATAGGCATTGTTTTCAATTGGAAAACAACTGAGATTTAGTTCTCCAAACTTTCACAAAGTGCCATAAGTTGAGGTTCAACTTACTGCTCCGGTTGAGTAGAGTGTAGGCGTGAAAGCTGGAATCAGTAGCACTCAGGTGAGAAGAACGGGAAGCAGATAGACCCAGTCCGCTGGCAGTGTCCTACGGGGACCAGCCTATCTGGCTGCCACGCCTGAATGTTTGCAACCGTGGCAGAGCTTGGCAGGTACAATTGTGCAGCAATGCAAACTGCATAACCTGGCCAAATTTCACGGGTGTACAAGAAACCACGGCGCATTTACGAGGACATATACACCCGGAACAGCCGGAGGCCTGCCGGCAGCAAGATTCCGGAATCCTTCCTAAGAAGCCTTGAAAGCAGTGAAATGCTCCTATGTTGCCATAACTCAGAACCCCATTCTGAGTGTTTCCGGCAGAGGTCATTCGGCTGAACACAACTATGAACTTATTAGAGCCAGATGTAGTCAGTGCCGTCCATAGTGCTGGATGGACAGTGATGGCGTGCCAACAACTGAGCTCTAGTTCTCAAGACTTTTACAAATTGCCATAGATTGAGGTTCCACTTACTTCGCCGTTTGAGCAGAGTGTAGCCGTCAAAGCTGGAATCAGTAGCACTCAGGTGAGAAGAACTGGAAGCAGATATACCCATTCCGCTGGCAGTGTCCTACGCTGACCAGCCTATCTGTCTGCCACGCCTGAATGTTTGCAACCGCGCCAGAGCTAGGCAGGCGCAATTATGCAGCAATACAAACTGCATAACCTAGCCAAATTTCACGGGTGTACATGAAACCACGGCGGATTTACAAGGAGATATTCATTCGGAACAACCGGAGGACTGCGGGCAGCAAGATTCCAGAATTCTTCCTAAGAAACCTTTAACGAAGTGAAACACTCCTATGTTGCAATAACTTAGAACCGTATTGTGAGTGTTCCCAACAGAGCTCATTCGGCTGATCACTACCGTGGACTAACTATAGCCAGATGTAAGCAGTGACGTCCATAGTGCTTAATGGACAGTCGTGGCGTGCCAAACAACTGAGCTCTAGTTCTCCAAACTTTAACAGAGTGCCATAAGTAGAGGTTCAACTTCCTGCTTCGGTTGAGTAGAGTGTAGCCGTCAAAGCTAGAATCAGCAGCACTCAGGTGAGAAGAACGAAAAGCAGATATACCCAGTCCGCTGGCAGTGTCCTACGGTGTCCAGCCTATCTGTCTGCCACGCCTCAATATTGGCAACCACGGCAGAGCTAAGCAGTGGCAATTATGCAGCAATTCAAACTGCATAACCTGGCCAAATTTCATGGGTATACAAGAAACCACGGTGGATTTACAAGGACATGTTCACCCGGAACAGCCGGAGGCCTGGCCCCAGCGAGATTCCGGAATTCTTCCTAAGAAGCCTTGAAAGCAGTGAAACGCTCCTATGTTTCAGTAACTCAGAACCTCATTCTGAATGTTCCCGGCAGAGTTCCTTCGGCTGAACACAACCGTGGACTAATTAGAGAAAGATGTAGGCAGTGCCGTCCATATTGCTGGATGGACAGTGGTGGCTTGCCAAACAACCTAGCTCTAGTTCTCAACACTTTCACAAAGTGCCATAAGTTGAGGTTCAACTTACTGCTCCGGTTGAGTAGAGTGTAGCCGTCAAAGCTGGAATCAGTAGCACTCAGGTGAGAAGAACGGGAAGCAGATATACCCAGTCCGCTGGCAGTGTCCTACGGGGACCAGCATATCTGGCTGCCACGCCTGAATGTTTGCAATCGCGGCAGAGCTTTGCAGGCACAATTGTGCAACAATGCAAACTGCATAACCTGGCCAAATTTGACGGGTGTACAAGAAACCACGGCGGATTTACAATGAGATGTTCACACGAAACAGCCAGAGGCCTGCCGGCAGCAACATTCCGGAATCCTTCCTAAGAAGCCTTGAAAGCAGTGAAACGCTCCTATGTGGCAATAACTCAGAACCTCATTCTGAGTGTCCGCAGCAGAGGTCATTCTGCTCAAATCAACCGTGGACTCATTATAGCCAGATGTAGGCAGTGCCGTCCATAGTGCTGGATGGACAGTGGTGGCGTGCCAAACAATTGAGCTCTAGTTCTCAACACTTTCACAAAGTGCCATGAGTTGAGGTTCAACTTACTGCTCCGGTTGTGTAGAGTGTAGCCGTCAATGGTGGAATCAGTAGCACTCAGGTGAGAAGAAGGGGAAGCAGCTATACCCAGTCCGCTGGCAATGTCCTACGGGGACCAGCCTATCTGATTGCCATGCCTGAATATTTTCAAACGCGGCAGAGCTAGACAGGCGCAATTGTGCAGCAATACAAACTTCATAACCTGGCAAATATTCACGGGTTTACAAGAAAGCACGGTGGATTTACAAGGAGATGTTCACCCGGAACAGCCCGAGGCCTGCCTGCAGCAAGTTTCCGGAATCCTTCCTAAGAAGCCTTGAAAGCAGTGAAACCTCCTTTGTTGCAATAACTCAGAACCTCATTCTGAGTGTTCCCGGAAGAGGTCATTCGGCTGAACACAACCGTGGACTAATTAGAGCCAGATGTAGGCAGTGCTGTCCATACTGCTGGAGGGAGAGTGGGGGCATGCCAAACAACTGAGCTCTACTTCTCAACACTTTCACAAAGTGACATAAGTTGAGGTTCAACTTACTGCTCCGGTTGAGTAGAGTGTAGCCGTCAAAGCTGGAATCAGTAACACTCAGGTGAGAAGAACCCGAAGCAGTTATACCCAGTCCGCTGGCATTGTCCTATGGGGACCAGCCTATCTGGCTTCCACGCCTGAATGTTTGCAACCGCGTCATGGGTAGGCTGGCTCAATTGTGCAGCAATGCAAACTGCATAACCTCCCTAAATTTCAGGGGTGTACAAGAAACCACGGGGGATTTACAAGGAGATGTTCTCCCTGAACAGCAGGAGGCCTGTCGGAAGCAAGATTCTGGAATTCTTCCTAAGAAGCCTTGAAAGCAGTGAAACGCTCCTATGTTGCAATAACTCAGAACCTCATTCTGAGTGTTCCCGGCAGAGGTCATTCGGCTGAACAGAACCGTGGACTAACTATAGCCAGATGTAGGCAGTGCCGTCAGTAGTGCTGGATGGACAGTGGTGGCGTGCCAAACAACTGAGCTCTAGTTCTCAACACTTGCACAAAGTGCCATAATTTGAGGTTCAACTTACTGCTCCGGTTGAGTAGAGTGTAGCTGTCAAAGCTGAAATCAGTAGCACTGAGGTGAGAAGAACGGGAAGCTGATATATGCAGTCCGCTGGCAGTGTCCTACGGGGACAAGCCTATCTGGCTGCCATGCCTGAATGTTTGCAACCCCGGCAGAGATAGGCAGTCGCAATTCTGCAGCAATGCAAACTACATAACTTTGCCAAATTTCACAGGTGTACAAGAAACCACGGGGGATTTACAAGTAGATGTTCACCCGGAACAGCTGGAGGCCAGCCGGCAGCAAGTTTCCGGATTTCTTCCTAAGAAACCTTGAACGAAGTGAAACGCTCCTATGTTGCAATAACTGAGAACCTCATTTTGAGTGTTCCCGACAGAGGTCATTCGGCTGAACACAACCGAAGACTAATTAGAGCCAGATGTAGGCAGTGCCGTTCATAGTGCTTGGCGGACAGGGGTGAAATGCTAAACAACTGAGCTCTAGTTCTCCAAACGTTCACAAAGTGCCATAAGTTGAGGTTCAACTTACTGCTCCAGTTGAGTAGAGTGTAGCCGTCAAAGCTGGAATCAGTAGCACTCAGGTGAGAAGAACGAGAAGCAGATATACCCACTCCGCTGGCAGAGTCCTACAGGGACTAGCCTGTCTGGCTGACACGCCTGAATGTTTGCAACCGCGACAGGGCTAGACAGTCGCAATTATGCAGCAATGCAAACTGCATTACCTGGCCAAATTTCACGGGTGTACAAGAAACCACGAGGAAATACAAGGAGATGTTCACTCGGAACAGCCAGAGGCCTGCCGGCAGCAAGATTCCGGAATTCTTCCTAAGAAGCCTTGAACGCAGTGATACGCTCCTATGTTGCAATAACTCAGCAGGTCATTCTGAGTGTTCCTGGCAGAGGTCATTCGGCTGAACACAACCGTGGACTAATTAGAGCCAGATGTAGGCAGTGCCGTCCATAGTGCTGGATGGACAGTGGTCGCGTGCCAAACAACTGAGCTCTAGGTCTCCAAACTTTAACAGAGTGCCATAAATAGAGGTTCAACTTACTGCTTTGGTTGAGTAGAGTGCAGCCGTCAAAGCGGGAATCAGAAGCACTCAGGTGAGAAGAATGGGAAGCAGATATACCCAGTCCGCTGGCAGTGTCCAACTCGGACCAGCCTATCTGTCTGCCACGCCTGAATATTTGCAACCGCGCCAGAGCTAGGCAGGCGAAATTATGCAGCAATGCAAACAGCATAACCTAGCCAAATTTCACGGGTGTACAAGAAACCACGGGGGATTTACAAGGAGATGTTCACTTGAACAACCGGAGGCCTGCCGGCAGCAAGATTCCAGAATTCTTCCTAAGAAACCTTGAACGTACTGAAACACTCCTATGTTGCAATAACTTAGAACCTTATTGTGAGTGTTCCCAGCAGAGCTCATTCGGCTGAACACAACGGTGGACTAACTATAGCAAGATGTAGGCAGTGCCGTCCATAGTGCTTAATGGACAGTCGTAGCGTACCAAACAACTGAGCTCTAGTTCTCCAAATTTTAACAGAGTGCCATAAGTAGAGGTTCAACTTCCTGCTTCGGTTGAGTAGAGTGTAGCCGTCAAAGCTAGAATCAATAGCACTGAGGTGAGAAGAACGAGAAGCAGATATACCCAGTCCGCTGGCAGTGTCCTACGGTGTCCAGCCTATCTGTCTGCCACGCCTCAATATTTGCAACTGCGGCAGAGCTAAGCAGTCGCAATCATGCAGCAATTCAAACTGCATAACCTGGACAAATTTCACGGGTGTACAAGAAACCACGGGGGATTTACAAGGACATGTTCACCCGGAACAGCCGGAGGCCTGCCCACAGCAACATTCCGGAATTCATCCTAAGAAGCCTTGAAAGCAGTGAAACGCTCCTATGTTTCAGTAACTCAGAACCTCATTCTGAGTGCTCCTGGCAGAGTTCATTTATGTGAACACAACCGTGGACTAATTAGAGAAAGATGTAGGCAGTGCCATCCATAGTGCTGGATGGACAGTGGTGGCTTGCCAAACAACTGAGCTCTAGTTCTCAACACTTTCACAAAGTGCCATAAGTTGAGGTTCAACTTACTGCTCCGGTTGAGTAGAGTGTAGCCGTCAAAGCTGGCATCAGTAGCACTCAGGTGAGAAGATCGGGAAGCAGATATACCCAGTCCGCTGGCAATGTCCTACAGGGACCAGCCTATCTGGTTGCCACGCCTGAATATTTGCAACCGCGGCAGAGCTAGGCAGGCGCAATTGTGCAGCAATACAAACTTCATAACCTGGCGAAATTTCACGGGTGTACAAGAAACCACGGGGGATTTACAAGGACATGTTAACCCGGAACAGCCGGAGGCCTGCCCCCAGCAAGATTCCGGAATTCTTCCTAAGAAGCCTTGAAAGCAGTGAAACGCTCCTATGTTGCAATAACTCAGAACCTCATTCTGAGTGTTCCCGGCAGAGGTCATTCGGCTGAACACAAAGGTGGATTAATTAGAGCCCGATGTAGGCAGTGCCGTCCATAGTGCTGGAGGGACAGTGCTGGAATGCCAAACAACTTAGCTCTAGTTTTCAACACTTTCACAAAGTGCCCTAAGTTGAGGTTGAACTTAATGCTCCGGTTGAGTAGAGTGTAGCCGTCAAAGCTGGAATCAGTAGCACTCAGGCGAGAAAAACGGGAATCAGATATACCCAGTCCGCTGGCAGTTTCCTACGGGGACCAGCCTATCTGGCTGCCACGCCTGAAAGTGTGCAACCGTGTCAGAGCTAGGCAGGCACAATTGTGCAGCAATGCAAACTGCATAACCTGGCTGTATTTCACGGTTGTACAAGAAACCACAGGGGATTTACAAGGAGATGGTCACCCGGAATAGCCAGAGGCCTTCCGGCAAAAACATTCGGGAATTCTTCCTATGAAGCCTTGAAAGTAGAGAAATGCTCCTAAGTTGCAACAACTCAGAATGTCATTCTGAGTGTTCTCGGCAGAGGGCATTCGGCTGAAGACAACCGGGGACTAATTAGAGCCAGATGTACACAGTGCCGTCCATAGTGATGGAAGGACCGTGGTGGCATGCCAAACAACGGAGCTCTAGTTCTCAACACTTTCATAAAGTGCCATAAGTTGAGGTTCAACTTACTGCTCCTGTTGAGTACAGTGGAGCCGTCAAAGCTGGAATCAGTAGCACTCAGGTGAGAAGAACGGGAAGCACATATACCCAGTCCGATGGTAGTGTCCTACGAGGTACAGCCTCTCTGGCTACCACGCCTGAATGTTTGCAACCACGCCAGAGCTCGGCAGGCGCAATTATGCAGCAATTCATACTGCATAACCTGGCCAAATTTCATGGGTGTACAAGAAATCACGAGGGATTTACAAGGAGATGTTCACCCGGAACAGCCGGAGGCCAGCCGGCAGCAACATTCCGGAATTCTTCCTGAGAAGCCTTGAAAGCAGTGAAACGCTCCTATGTTGCAATAACTCAGAACCTCATTCTGAGTGTTCCCGGCAGAGGTCATTCGGCTGAACACAACCGTGGACTAATTAGAGCCAGATGTAGGCAGTGACGTCCATGGACCTGGATGGACAGGGGTTGGGGTGCCAAACAACTGAGCTCTAGTTCTCAACACTTTCACAAAGTGTCATAAGTTGAGGTTCAACTTACTGCTCCGGTTGAGTAGAGTGTAGCCGTCAAAGCTGGAATCAGTAGCACTCAGGAGAGAAGAACAGGAAGCAGATAGACCCAGTCCGCTGGCAGCATTCAACGGGGACCACTTATCTTGCTGCCGTGCCTGAATGTTTGCAACCTCGGCAGAGCAAGGCAGGCACAATTGTGCAGCAATGCAAACTGCATAACCTCGCCAAATTTCATGGGTGTACAAGAAAACACGGGGGATTTACAAGGAGATGTTCACCAGGAAAAGAGGGAGGCCTGTCCACAGCAAGTTTCCGGAATGCTTCCTAAGAAGCCTTGAAAGCAGTGAAACGCTCCTATGTTCCAACAACTCAGAACCTCATTCTGAGTGTTCCCCGCAGAGGTCATTCGCCTGAACACAACCCTGGACTAATTAGAGCCAGATATAGGCAGTGCCGTCCATAGTGCTGGATGGACAGTTGTGGCGGGCCAAACAACTGAGCTCTAGGTGTCAATACTTTCACAAAATGCCATAAATTGAGGTTCAACTTACTGCTCCGATTGAGTAGAGTGTAGCCGTCAAAGCTGGAATCAGTAGCACTCAGGTGAAAAGAACGGGAAGCAGATAGAACCAGTCCGCTGGCAGTGTCCTACGGGGACCAGCCTATCTGGCTGCCACGCCTGAATGTTTGCAACCGCGGCAGAGCTAGGCAGGCGCAATTGTGCAGCAATGCACACTGCATATCCTGGCCAAATTTCACGTGTGTACAAGAAACCACAGGGGATTTACATGGAGATGGTCACCCGGAACAGCCAGAGGTCTGCCGGCAAAAATATTCGGGAATTCTTCCTAAGAAGCCTTGAAAGCAGAGAAATGCTCCTAAGTTGTAACAACTCAGAATCTCATTCTGAGTTTTCTTGGCAGAGGGCATTCGGCTGAAGACAACCGTGGACTAATTAGAGCCAGATGTACACAGTGCCGTCCATAGTGATGGAAGGACCGTGGTGGCATGCCAAACAACGGAGCTCTAGTTCTCAACACTTTCATAAAGTGCCATAAGTTGAGGTTCAACTTACTGCTCCTGTTGAGTAGAGTGTAGCCGTCAAAGCTGGAATCAGTAGCACTCAGGTGAGAAGAACGGGAAGCACATATACCCAGTCCGATGGTAGTGTCCTACGAGGTCCAGCCTCTCTGGCTACCACGCCTGAATGTTTGCAACCACGGCAGTGCTAGGCAGGCGCAATTGTGCAGCAATGCAAACTGCATAACCTGGCCAAATTTCACCGGTGTACAAGTAACCACGGGGGATTTACAAGGAGATATTCACCCGGAGCAGCCGGAGGCCTGCCGGCAGCAACATTCCGGAATTCTTCCTGTGAAGCCTGGAAAGCAGTGAAACGCTCCTATGTTGCAATAACTCAGAACCTCATTCTGAGTGTACCTGGCAGAGTTCATTCGGCTGAACACAACCGTGGACTAATTAGAGCCAGATGTAGGCAGTGACGTCCATGGTGCTGGATGGACAGTGGTGGCGTGCCAAACAACTGAGATCTAGGTCTCAACACTTTCACAAAGTGCCATAAGTTGAGGTTCAACTTACTGCTCCCGTTGAGTAGAGTGTAGCCGTCAAAGCTGGAATCAGAAGCACTCAGGTGAGAAGAACGGGAAGCTGATATACCCAGTCCACTGGCAGTGTCCTACAGGGATCAGTAAATCTGGCTGCCACGCCTGAATGTTTGCAAAAGTGGTAGAGCTAGCCAGGCGCAATTGTGCAGCAATGCAAACTGCATAACCTGGCCAAATTTCACGGGTGTACAAGAAACCACGGGGGATTTACAAGGAGATGTTCACCCGGAACAGACAGAGGCCTGCCGGCAGCAAGATTCCGGAATCCTTCCTAAGAAGCCTTGAAAGCAGTGAAACGCTCCTATGTTGCAATAACTCAGAACCTCATTCTGAGTGTTCCCGGCAGAGGTTATTCAGGTGAACTCATCCGTGGACTAATTAGAGCCAGATGTAGGCAGTGGACTAATTAGAGCCAGATGTAGGCAATGGACTAATTAGAGCCAGATATAGGCAGTGTATTCGATTGGAAAACAACTGAGCTTTAGTTCTCCAAACTTTCTCAAATTGCCATAAGTTGAGGTTCAACTTACTGCTCCGGTCGAGTAGAGTGTACACGTCAAAGCTGGAATCAGTAGCACTGAGTTGAGTAGAACGGGAAGCAGGTAGACCCAGTCCGCTGGCAGTGTCCTACGATGACCAGCCTTTCTGGCTGCCACGCCTGAATGTTTGTAAACACGGCAGAGCTATGCAGGCGGAAATGTGCAGCAATGCAAACTGCATAACCTGGCCAAATTTCACGGGTGTACGAGAAACCACGGGGGATATACAAGGGGATTTCACCCGGAAGAGCCGGAGGCCTGCCGGCAACAAGATTCCGGAATTCTTCCTGTGAAACCTTGAAAGCAGTGAAACGCACCTAGGTGGCAATAACTCAGAACCTCATTCTGAGTGTTCCCCGCAGAGATCATTCGGCTGAACACAACTGTGGAGTAATTAGAGCCAGATATAGGCAGTGCCGTCCATAGTGCTGAATGGATATTGGTGGCGTGCCAAACACCTGAGATCTAGTTCACAACACTTTCACAAAGTGCCATACGTTGAGGTTCTACTTAGTGCTCCGGTTGAGTAGAATGTAGCCGTCAAAGCTGGAATCAGTAGCACTCAGGTGAGAAGAAAGGAAAGCAGATATAACCAGTCCCTAGCAGTGCCCTACGGGGACCAGCCTATCTGGCTGCCACGCCTGAATGTTTGCAACCGCGGCAGGGGAAGGCAGGCGCAATTGTGCAGCAATGCAAACTGCATAACCTCCCCAAATTTCAGGGGTGTACAAGAAACCACGGGGGATTTACAAGGAGATGTTCACCCTGAACAGCAGGAGGCCTGCTGGCAGCAAGATTCTGGAATTCTTCCTAAGAAGCCTTGAAAGCAGTGAAACGCTCCTATGTTGCAATATCTCAGAACCTCATTTTGACTGTTCCCGGCAGAGGTCATTCGGCTGAACACAACCGTGGACTAACTATAGCCAGATGTAGGCAGTGCCGTCCATAGTGCTGGATGGACAGTGGTGGCGTGCCAAACAACTGAGCTCTAGTTCTCAACACTTGCACAAAGTGCCATAAGTTGAGGTTCAACTTACTGCTCCGGTTGAGTAGAGTGTAGCCGTCAAAGCTGGAATCAGTAGCACTCAGGTGAGAAGAACGGGAAGCAGATATACCCAGTCTGCTGGCAGTGTCCTACGGGGACCAGCCTTACTGGCTGCCACGCCTGAATGTTTGCAACCCCGGCAGAGATAGGCAGTCGCAATTATGCAGCAATGCAAACTGCATAACTTGGCCTAATTTCACAGGTGTACAAGAAACCACTGGGGATTTACAAGGAGATGTTCACCCGGAACATCCGGAGGCCAGCCGGCAGCAAGATTCCGGAATCTTCCTAAGAAACCTTGAACGCAGTGAAACGCTCGTATGTTGCAATAACTCAGAACTTCATTTTTAGTGTTCCCGACAGAGGTCATTCGGCTGAACACAACCGAGGACTAATTAGAGCCAGATATAGGCAGTGCCATCCATAGTGCTGGGGGGACAGTGGTCGCATGCTAAACAACTGAGCTCTAGTTCTCCAAACGTGCACAACGTGCCATAAATTGAGGTTCAACTTACTGCTTCGGTTGAGTAGAGTGTAGCAATCAACGCTGGAATCAGTAGCACTCAGTTGAGAAGAACGAGAAGCAGATATACCAAGTCTGCTGGCAGTGTCCTACGTGGAACAGCCTTTCTGGCTGCCACGCCTGAATGTTTGCAACCGCGGCAGAGCTAGGCAGGCGCAATTGTGCAGCAATGCAAACTGCATTAACTGGCCAAATTTCACGGGTGTACAAGAAACCACGGGGGATGTATAATTAGATGTTCACCCGGAACAGCCAGAGGCCTGCCGGCAGCAAGATTCCGGAATTCTTCCTAAGAAGCCTTGCAAGCAGTGAAACGCTGCTATGTTGCAATAACTCAGAACCTCATTCTGAGTGTTCCCGGCAGAGGTCATTCGGCTGAACTCATCCGTGGACTAATTAGAGCCAGATGTAGGCAGTGGAAAAATTAGAGCCCGATGTAGGCAATGGACTAATTAGAGCTAGGTATAGGCAGTGTTTTCGATTGGAAAACAACTGAGCTTTAGTTCTCCAAACTTTCACAAAGTGCCATAAGTTGACGTTCAACTTATTGGTCTGGTTGAGAAGAGTGTAGCCATCAAAGCTGGAATCAGTAGCACTCAGGTGAGAAGAACTGGAAACAGATAGACCCAGTTTGCTGGAAGTGTCTTACGGGGACCAGCCTATCTGGCTGATACGCCTGAATGTTTGCAAGCGCGGCAGGGGTAGGCAGGTGCAATTGTGCAGCAATGCAAACTGCGTAAGCGCCCCAAATTTCAGGGGTGTACAAGAAACCACGGGGGATTTACAAGGACATGATCACCCGGAACAGCAGGAGGCCTACCGGCAGCAAGATTCCGGAATTCTTCCAGTGAAGCCTTGAAAGCTGTGAAACGCGCCTATGTTGCAATAACTCAGAAACTCATTCTGATTGTTCCCGGCACAGGTCATTGGGCTAAACACAACCGTGGACTAATTAGAGCCAGGTGTAGGCAGTGCCGTCCATACTGTTGGATGGACAGTGGTGGAGTGCCAAACAACTGAGCTCTAGTTCTTAACACTTTCACAAAGTGCCATAAGTTGAGGTTCAACTTACTGCTCTGGTTGAGTAGAGTGTAGCCGTCAAAGCTGGAATCAGTAGCACTCAGGTGAGAAGAACGGGAAGCAGATAGACCCAGTCCGCTGGCAGTGTCCTACGGGGACCAGCCTATCTGGCTGCTTGCCTGAATGTTTGCAACCGCGGCAAAGCTAGGCAGGCGCAATTGTGCAGCAATGCAAACTGCATAACCTGGACAATTTTCACGGGTGTACAAGAAACCACGGGGCATTTACAAGGGGATTTCCCTCGGAACATCCGGAGGCCTGCCGGCAGCAAGATTCCGGAATTCTTCCTGTGAAACCTTGAAAGCAGTGAAACGCTCCTAGGTTGCAATAACTGAGAACCTCATTCTACGTGTTCCTGGCAGAGATCATTCAGCTGAACACAACTGTGGACTAATTAGAGCCTGATATAGGCAGTGCCTTCCATAGTGCTGGATGGATATTTGTGGCGTGCCAAACACCTGAGATCTAGTTCACAACACTTTCACAAAGTGCCATGAGTTGAGGTTCTACTTACTGCTCTCGTTGAGTAGATTGTAGCCGTCAATGCTGGAATCAGTAGCACTCAGGTGAGAAGAACAGAAAGCAGATATACCCAGTCCCCTGGCTGTGTCCTACTGGGACCAGCCTATCTGGCTTCCACGCCTGAATGTTTGCAAACGCGTCATGGGTAGGCCGGCGCAATTGTGCAGCAATGCAAACTGCATAACCTCCCTAAATTTCAGGGGTGTACAAGAAACCACGGGGGATTTACAAGGAGATGTTCTCCCTGAACAGCAGGAGGCCTGCCGGAAGCAAGATTTTGGAATTCTTCCTAAGAAGCCTTGAAAGCAGTGAAACGCTCCTATGTTGCAATAACTCAGAACCTCATTTGAGTTTTCCCGGCAGAGGTCATTCGGCTGAACAGAACCGTGGACTAACTATAGCCAGATGTAGGCAGTGCCGTCGGTAGTGCTGGATGGACAGTGATGGCGTGCCAAACAACTGAGCTCTAGTTCTCAACACTTGCACAAAGTGCCATAAGTTGAGGTTCAACTTACTGCTCCGGTTGAGTAGAGTGTAGCCGTCAAACCTGGAATCAGTAGCACTGAGGTGAGAAGAACGGGAAACTGATATACCCAGTCTGCTGGCAGTGTCCTACGGGGACCAGCCTATCTGGCTGCCATGCCTGAATGTTTGCAACCCCGGCAGAGATAGGCAGACGCAATTATGCAACAATGCAAACTACATAACTTTACCAAATTTCACAGGTGTACAAGAAACCACGGGGGATTTACAAGTAGATGTTCACCCGGAACAGCTGGAGGCCAGCCGGCAGCAAGATTCCGGAATTCTTCCTAAGAAACCTTGAAAGCAGTGAAATGCTCCTATGTTGCCATAACTCAGAACCCCATTCTGAGTGTTCCCGGCAGAGGTCATTCGGCTGAACACAACCATGAACTTCTTAGAGCCAGATGTAAGCAGTGCCGTCCATAGTGCTGGATGGACAGTGGTGGCGTGCCAAACAACTGAGCTCTAGTTCTCAACACTTTCACAAAGTGCCATAAGTTGAGGTTCAACTTACTGCTCCGGTTGAGTAGAGTGTAGCCGTCAAAGCTGGAATCAGTAGCACTCAGGTGAGAAGATCGGAAAGCAGATATTCCCAGTCTTCTGGCAGTGTCCTACGGGGACCAGCCTCTCTGGCTGCCACGCCTGAATGTTTGCAACCGTGGCAAAGCTAGGCAGGCGCAATTGTGCAGCAATGCAAACTGCATAACCTGGCCAAATTTCACCGGTGTACAAGAAACCACGGGGGATTTACAAGGAGATGTTAACCCGGAACAGCCGGAGGCCTGCCAACAGCAAGATTCCGGAATTCTTTCTAAGAAGGCTTGAACGCAGTGAAACGCTCCTATGTTGCAACAACTCAGAACCTCATTCTGAGTGTTTCCGGCAGAGGTCATTCGGCTGAACACAACCGTGGACTAATTAGAGCCTGATGCAGACAGTGCCGTCCATAGTGCTGAATGGACAGTGGTGGCCTGTCAAACAACTGAGCTTTAGTTCTCAACACTATCACAAAGTGCCATAAGTTGAGGTTCAACTTCCTGCTTCGTTTGAGTAGATTGTAGCTGTCAAAGCGGGAATCAGAAGCACTCAGGTGAGAAGAATGGGAAGCAGATAAACCCAGTCTGTCAGCAGTGTCCTACCGGGACCAGCCTCTCTGGCTGCAACGCCTGAATGTTTGCAACCGCGGCAGAGCTCAGCAGGCAAAATTATGGAGCAATGCAAACTTCATAACCTAGCCAAATTTCACAGGTGTACAAGAAACCACGGGGGATTTACAAGGAGATGTTCCCCGGGAACAACCGGAGGCCTGCTGGCTGCAAGATTCCGGAACTCTTCCTAAGAAGCCTTGAAAGCAGTGAAACGCTCCTATGTTGCAATAATTCAGAACCTCATTCTGAGTGTTCCCGGCAGAGGTCATTCGGCTGAACTCATCCGTGGACTAATTAGAGCCAGATGTAGGCAGTGGACTAATTAGAGCCAGATGTAGACAATGGACTAATTAGAGCCAGATATAGGCAGTGTTTTCGATTGGAAAACAACTGAGCTTTAGTTCTCCAAACTTTCACAAAGTGCCATAAGTTGAGGTTCAACTTACTCCTCCGATTGAGTAGAGTGTAGCCGTCAAAGCTGGAATCAGTAGCACTCAGGTGAAAAGAACGGGAAGCAGATAGAACCAGTCCGCTGGCAGTGTCCTACGGGGACCAGCCTATCTGGCTGCCACGCCTGAATGTTTGCAACCGCGGCAGAGCTAGGCAGGCGCAATTCTGCAGCAATGCACACTGCATATCCTGGCCAAATTTCACGTGTGTACAAGAAACCACAGGGGATTTACAAGGAGATGGTCACCCGGAACAGCCAGTGGTCTGCCGGCAAAAACATTCGGGAATTCTTCCTAAGAAGCCTTGAAAGCAGAGAAATGCTCCTAAGTTGTAACAACTCAGAATGTCATTCTGAGTTTTCTTGGCAGAGGGCATTCGGCTGAAGACAACCGTGGACTAATTAGAGCCAGATGTACACAGTGCCGTCCATAGTGATGGAAGGACCGTGGTGGCATGCCAAACAACGGAGCTCTAGTTCTCAACACTTTCATAAAGTGCCATGAGTTGAGGTTCAACTTACTGCTCCTGTTGAGTACAGTGTAGCCGTCAAAGCTGGAATAAGTAGCACTCAGGTGAGAAGAACGGGAAGCACATATACCGAGTCCCATGGTAGTGTCCTACGAGGTCCAGCCTCTCTGGCTACCACGCCTGAATGTTTGTAACCACGGCAGTGCTAGGCAGGCGCAATTGTGCAGCAATGCAAACTGCATAACCTGGCCAAATTTCACCGGTGTACAAGTAACCACGGGGGATTTACAAGGAGATATTCACCCGGAGCAGCCGGAGGCCTGCCGGCAGCAACATTCCGGAATTCTTCCTGTGAAGCCTTGAAAGCAGTGAAACGCTCCTATGTTGCAATAACTCAGAAACTCATTCTGAGTGTTCCCAGCACAGGTCATTCGGCTGAACACAACCGTGGACTAATTAGAGCCAGATGTAGGCAGTGACGTCCATGGTGCTGGATGGACAGTGGTGGCGTGCCAAACAACTGAGCTCTAAGTCTCAACACTTTCACAAAGTGCCATAAGTTGAGGTTCAACTTACTGCTCCCGTTGAGTAGAGTGTAGCCGTCAAAGCTGGAATCAGTAGCTCTGAGGTGAGAAGAACGGGAAGCTGATATAACCAGTCCGCTGGCAGTGTCCTACAGGGATCAGTAAATCTGGCTGCCACGCCTGAATGTTTGCAAACGTGGCAGAGCTAGCCAGGCGCAATTGTGCAGCAATGCAAACTGCATACCCTGGCCAAATTTCACGCGTGTACAAGAAACCACGCGGGATTTATATGGAGATGTTAACTCGGAACAGCCGGAGGCCTGCCGGCAGCAACATTCCGGAATTCTTCTCACGAAGCCTTGAAAGCAGTGAAATGATCCTAGGTTGCCATAACTCAGAACCCCATTCTGAGTGTTCCCGGCAGAGGTCATTTGGCTGAACACAACCAAGAACTTATTAGAGCCAAATGTATGCAGTTCCGTCCATAGTGCTGGATGGACAGTGGTGGTGTGGCAAACAACTGAGCTCTATTTCTCAAGTCTTTTACAAATTGCCATAGGTTGAGGTTCAACTACTTCAACGGTTGAGTAGAGTGTAGCAGTCAAAGCTGGAATCAGTAGCACTCAGGTGAGAAGAACGGGAAGCAGATAGACCCAGTCCGCTGGCAGTGTCCTACGGGGACCAGCCTATCTGGCTGCCGCTCCTGAATGTTTGCAAGCGCGGCAGAGCTAGGCAGGCGCAATTGTGCAGCAATGCAAACTGCATAACCTAGCCAAATTTCACGGTTTTACAAGAAACCAGGGGGGATTTACAAGGAGATGTTCACCCGGAACAGCCAGAGGCTTGCGCGCAGCCAGATTATGGAATTCTTCCTGTGAAGCCTTGAAAGCAGTGAAACGCACCTATGTTGCCATAACTCAGAACCTCATTCTGAGTGTTCCCGGCAGAGGTCATTCGGCTGAACACAACCATGGACTACTTAGAGCCAGATGTAGGCAGTGCCGTCCATAGTGCTGGATGGACAGTGGTGGCATGCCAAACAACTGAGTTCTAGTTCTCAACACTTTCACAAAGTGCCATAAGTTGTGGTTCAACTTTTTGCTCCGGTTGAGTAGAGTGGAGGCAGCAAATCTGGAATCAGTAGCACTCAGGTGAGAAGAACGGGAAGCAGATAGACCCAGTCCGCTGGCAGTGTCCTATGGGGACCAGCCTATCTGGCTGCCACGCCTGAATGTTTGCAACCACGGCAGAGCTAGGCAGACGCAATTGTGCAGCAATGCAAACTGCATAACCTGGCCAAATTTCACGGGTGTGCAAGAAAGCACTTGGGATTTACAAGGAGACGTTCACCCGGGACATCCGGAGGCCTGCCAGCAGCAACATTCCGGAATCCTTGGTAAGAAGCCTTGAAAGCAGTGAAATGCTCCTATGTTGCAATAACTCAGAAGCTCATTCTGAGTGTTCCAGGCAGAGGTCATTCGGCTGAACACAACCGTGGTTTAATTACAGTCAGATGTAGGCATTACGGTCCGTAGTCCTGGATGGACAGTGGTGGCGTGCAAAACAACTGAGCTCTAGTTTTCAACACTTTCACAAAGTGCCATAAGATGAGTTTCAACTTACTGCTGCGCTTGAGTAGAGTGTGGCCGTCAAAGCTGGAATCAGTAGCACTCAGGTGAGAAGAAAGGGAAGCAGATATACCCAGTCCGCTGGCAATGTCTTACGGGGACCAGCCTATGTGGCTGCCACGCCGGAATGTTTGCAACCGTGGCAGAGCTAGGCAGGCGCAATTGTGCAGCAATGCAAACTGCATAACCTGGCAAAATTTCACCGGTGTACAAGAAACCACGGGGATTTACAAGGAGATGTTCACCCGGAACAGCCGGAGACCTGCTGGCAGCAAAATTCCGGAATTCTTCCTGTGAAGCCTTGAAAGCAGTGAAACGCTCCTATGTTGCAATAACTCAGAACCTCATTCTGAGTGTTCCCGGCAGAGGTCATTCGGCTGAACACAACCGTGGACTAATTAGAGCCAGAGGTAGGCAGTGCTGTCCTTAGTGCTGGATGGAGAGTCGTGGCATGCCAAACAACTGAGCTCTAGTTCTCAACACTTTCACAAAGTGCCATAAGTTGAGGTTCAACTTACTGCTCCCGTTGAGTAGAGTGTAGCCGTCAAAGCTGGAATCAGTAGCACTGAGGTGAGAAGAACGGGAAGCTGATATAACCAGTCCGCTGGCAGTGTCCTACAGCGATCAGTAAATCTGGCTGCCACGCCTGAATGTTTGCAAACGTGGCAGAGCTAGCCAGGCGCAATTGTGCAGCAATGCAAACTGCATACCCTGGCCAAATTTCACGCGTGTACAAGAAACCACGCGGGATTTATATGGAGATGTTAACTAGGAACAGCCGGAGGCCTGCCGGCAGCAACATTCCGGAATTCTTCTCAAGAAGCCTTGAAAGCAGTGAAATGATCCTAGGTTGCCATAACTCAGAACCCCATTCTGAGTGTTCCCGACAGAGGTCATTTAGCTGAACACAACCAAGAACTTATTAGAGCCAAATGTATGCAGTTCCGTCCATAGTGCTGGATGGACAGTGGTGGCGTGCCAAACAACTGAGCTCTATTTCTCAAGTCTTTTACAAATTGCCATAGGTTGAGGTTCAACTACTTCAACGGTTGAGTAGAGTGTAGCAGTCAAAGCTGGAATCAGTAGCACTCAGGTGAGAAGAACGGGAAGCAGATAGACCCAGTCCGCTGGCAATGTCCTACGGGGACCAGCCTATCTGGCTGCCGCGCCTGAATGTTTGCAAGCGCGGCAGAGCTAGGCAGGCGCAATTGTGCAGCAATGCAAACTGCATAACCTAGCCAAATTTCACGGTTTTACAAGAAACCACGGGGGATTTACAAGGAGATGTTCACCCGGAACAGCCAGAGGCTTGCGCGCAGCCAGATTATGGAATTCTTCCTGTGAAGCCTTGAAAGCAGTGAAACGCACCTATGTTGCCATAACTCAGAACCTCATTCTGAGTGTTCCCGGCAGAGGTCATTCGGCTGAACACAACCATGGACTACTTAGAGCCAGATGTAGGCAGTGCCGTCCATAGTGCTGGATGGACAGTGGTGGCATGCCAAACAACTGAGTTCTAGTTCTCAACACTTTCACAAAGTGCCATAAGTTGTGGTTCAACTTTTTGCTCCGGTTGAGTAGAGTGGAGGCAGCAAATCTGGAATCAGTAGCACTCAGGTGAGAAGAACGGGAAGCAGATAGACCCAGTCCGCTGGCAGTGTCCTATGGGGACCAGCCTATCTGGCTGCCACGCCTGAATGTTTGCAACCGCGGCAGAGCTTGGCAGACGCAATTGTGCAGCAATGCAAACTGCATAACCTGGCCAAATTTCACGGGTGTGCAAGAAAGCACTTGGGATTTACAAGGAGACGTTCACCCGGAATAGCCGGAAGCCTGTCGGCAACAAGTTTCTGGAATTCTTCCTAAGAAGCCTTGAAAGCAGTGAAACGCTCCTATGTTGAAATAACTGAGAACCTCATTCTGAGTGTTCCCGGCAGAGGTCATTCAGCTGAACACAACCGTGGAATAATTAGCGCCAGATGTAGGCAGTTCCTCCATAGTGCTGGATGGAAAGTGGTCGCGTGCCAAACAACTGAGCTCTAGTTCTCAACACTTTCACAAAGTGCCATAAGTTGAGGTTCAACTTACTGGTGCGGTTGAGTAGAGTGTAGCCGTCAAAGCTAAAATCAGTAGCACTCAGGTGAGAACGGGAAGCAGATATACCCAGTCTGCTGGCAGTGTCCTACGGGGTCCAGCCTATCTGGCTGCCAAGCCTGAATGTTTGCAACCGCGGCAGAGTTAGGGAGGCGCAATTGTGTAGCAATGCAAACTGCATACGCTGGCCAAATTTCACGGGTGACCAAGAAACCACGGGGGATTTACAAGGAGATGTTCACCCGGGACATCCGGAGGCCTGCCAGCAGCAACATTCCGGAATCCTTGGTAAGAAGCCTTGAAAGCAGTGAAATGCTCCTATGTTACAATAACTCAGAAGCTCATTCTGAGTGTTCCAAGCAGAGGTCATTCGGCTGAACACAACCGTGGTTTAATTAGAGCCAGATGTAGGCATTACGGTCCGTAGTCCTGGATGGACAATGGTGGCGTGCCAAACAACTGAGCTCTAGTTTTCAACACTTTCACAAAGTGCCATAAGATGAGTTTCAACTTACTGCTGCGCTTGAGTAGAGTGTAGCCGTCAAAGCTGGAATCAGTAGCACTCAGGTGAGAAGAAAGGGAAGCAGATAAACCCAGTCCGCTGGCAATGTCTTACGGGGACCAGCCTATGTAGCTGCCACGCCGGAATGTTTGCAACCGTGGCAGAGCTAGGCAGGCGCAATTGTGCAGCAATGCAAACTGCATAACCTGGCAAAATTTCACCGGTGTACAAGAAACCACGGGGATTTACAAGGAGATGTTCACCCGGAACAGCCGGAGACCTGCTGGCAGCAAAATTCCGGAATTCTTCCTGTGAAGCCTTGAAAGCAGTGAAACGCTCCTATGTTGCAATAACTCAGAACCTCATTCTGAGTGTTCCCGGCAGAGGTCATTCGGCTGAACACAACCGTGGACTAATTAGAGCCAGAGGTAGGCAGTGCTGTCCTTAGTGCTGGATGGAGAGTCGTGGCATGCCAAACAACTGAGCTCTAGTTCTCAACACTTTCACAAAGTGCCATAAGTTGAGGTTCAACTTACTGCTGCGGTTGAGTAGAGAGTAGCCGGCAAAGCAGGAATCAGGAGCACGCAGGTGAGAAGAATGGGAAGCAGATATACCCAGTCCGCTTGCAGTGTCCTACTGGGTCCAGCCTATCTGGCTGCCACGACTGAATGTTTGCAACCTCGGCAGAGCTAGGCAGGCACAATTGTGCAGCAATGCAAACTGCATAACCTGGCCAAAATTCACGGGTGTACAAGAAACCACGGGGGATTTACAAGGAGATGTTCACCCGGAACAACCGGAGGCCTGCCGGCAGCAACATTTCGGAATCCTTCCTAGGAAGCCTTGAAAGCAGTGAAACGCTCCTATATTGCAATAACACAGAACCTCATTCTCATTGTTCCCGGCAGAGGTCATTAGGCTGAACTCAACCGTGGATTAATAGAGCCCGATGTAGGCAGTGCCGTCCATAGTGCTGGATGGACACTGCCGGTTGAGTAGAGTTTAGCCTTCAAAGCTGGAATCAGTAGCACTCAGGTGAAAAGAACGGGAAGCAGATATACAAGGTCTGCTGGCAGTGTCCTGCGTGGACCAGCCTATCTGGCTGCTATGTCTGAATGTTTGCTACCACGGCAGAGCTTGGCAGGTGCAATTGTGCAGCAATGCAAACTGCATAACCTGTCCAAAATTCACGGGTGTACAAGAAACCACGGGGGATTTACAAGGAGATGTTCACCCGGAACAGCAGGAGGCCTGCCGGCAGCAACCTTCCAGAATCCTTCCTAAGAAGCCTTGAAAGCAGTGAAACGCTCCTATGTTGCAGGAACGCAGAACCTAATTCTGAGTTTTCCCGGCAGAGGTCATGCGGCTGAACACAAGCGTGGATTAATAGAGCCAGATGTAGGCATTGCCATCCACAGTGCTGGATTGACAGTGGTGGCGTGCCAAACAACTGAGCTCTAGTTCTCAACACTTTCACAAAGTGCCATAAGTTGAGGTTTAACTTACTGCTCCGGTTGAGTAGAGTGTAGGCGTCAAAGCTGGAATCAGTAGCACTCATGTGAGAAGAACGGGAAGCAGATATACCCAGTCCGCTGGCAATGTCCTATGGGGACCAGTCTATCTGGATGCCACGCCTGAATGTTTGCAACCTTGGCAGAGCTAGGCAGGCACATTTGTGCAGCAATGCAAACTGCATAACCTGGCAAAAATTCATGGGTGTAAAATAAACCACGGGGGATTTAGAAGGAGATGTTCACCCAGAACCGCCGGAGGCCTGCCAGCAGCAAGATTCCGGAATTCATCCTAAGAAGCCGTGAAAGCAACGAAACGCTCCTCGGTTGCAATAACTCAGAACCACATTCTGAGTGTTCTCGGCAGAGGTCATTCGGCTGAACACAACCGTGGACTAATTAGAGCCAGATGTAGACAGTGCCGTCCATAGTGCTGGATGGACAGTGGTCTCATGCCCAACATCTGAGCTCTAGTTCTCAACAGTTTCAGAAAGTGCCCGAAGTTGAGGTTCAACTTACTGCTGCGGTTGAGTAGAGTGTAGCCGTCAAAGCTGGAATCAGTAGCACACAGGTGAGAAGAACGGGAAGCGGATACACCCAGTCCGCTGGCAGTGTCCTATGGGGAGCAGCCTATCTGGCTGGAATGCCTGAATGGTTGCCACCGCGGCAGAGCAAGGCAGTCACAATTGTGCAGCAAAGCAAACTGCATAACCTGGCCAAATTTCACGGGTGTACAAGAAACAACGGCGGATTTACAAGGAGATGTTCACCCAGAACAGCCGGAGGCCTACCGACAGCAAGATTCCAGAATCCTTCCTGAGAAGCCTTGAAAGCAGTGAAACGCTCCTATGTTGCAATAACTCAGAACCTCATTATGAGTGTTCCCAGCAGAGGTCATTCGGCTGAACTCATCCGTGGACTAATTAGAGCCAGATGTACGCAGTGGACTAATTAGAGCCAGATGTAGGCAATGGACTAATTAGAGGCAGATATAGGCAGTGTTTTCGATTGGAAAACAACTGAGCTTTAGTTCTCCAAACTTTCACAAAGTGCCATAAGTTGAGGTTCAACTTACTGCTCCGGTTGAGTAGAGTGTAGCCGTCAAAGCTGGAATCAGTAGCACTCAGGTGAGAAGAATGGGAAGCAGATATACCCAGTCCGCTGGCAGTGTCTTAGGGGACCAGCCTATCTGGCTGCCACGCCTGAATGTTTGCAACCGCGGTAGAGCAAGGCAGTCACAATTGTGCAGCAATGCAAACTGCATAACCAGGCCAAATTTCACGGGTGTACAAGAAACCACGGGGGATTTACAAGGAGATGTTCACCCGGAACAGCTGGAGGCCTGCCGGCAGCAACATTCCGGAATTCTTCCTAAGAAGCCTTGAAAGCAGTGAAACGCTCCTATGTTGCAATAACTCAGAACTTCATTCTGAGTGTTCCCAGTAGAGGTCATTCCGCTGAACACAACCGTGGACTAATTAGAGCCAGATGTAGGCTTTGCTGTCCATAGTGCTGGATGGACTGTTGTGGCGTTCCAAACAACTGAGCTCTAGTTCTCAACACTTTCACAAAGTGCCATAAGTTGAGGTTCAACTTACTGCTCCGGTTGAGCAGAGTGTAGCCGTCAAAGCTGGAATCAGTAGCACTCATTTGAGAACAACGGGAAGCACATAGACCCAGTCCTCTGGCAGTGTCCTACAGGAACCAGCCAATCTGGCTGCCACTCCTGAATGTTTGCAACCGTGGCAGAGCTAGGCAGGCGCAATTCTGCAGCCATGCAAACTGCATAACCTGTCCAAATTTCACGGGTGTACAAGAAAACACGGGGGATTTACAAGGAGATGTTCACCCGGAACAGCCGGAGGACTGCCGGCAGCAAGATTCCAAAATTCTTCCTGTGAAGCCTTGATAGCAGTGAAACGCTCCTATTTTGCAATAACTCAGAATCTCATTCTGAGTGTTCCCGGCAGAGGTCATTCGGCTGAACACAACCATGGACTACTTAGAGCCAGATGTAGGCAGTGCCGTCCATAGTGCTGGATGGACAGTGGTGGCATGACAAACAACTGAGCTCTAGTTCTCAACACTTAAATAAAGTGCCATAATTTGTGGTTCAACTTTTTGCTCCGGTTGAGTAGATTGTAGGCAACAAATCTGGAATCAGTAGCACTCAGGTGAGAAGAACAGGAAGCAGATAGACCCAGTCTGCTGGCAGTGTCCTACAGGGACCAGCCTATCTGGCTGCCACGCCTGAATGTTTGCAACCGCGGCAGAGCTAGACAGACGCAATTGTGCAGCAATGCAAACTGCATAACCTGGCCAAATTTCACGGGTGTACAAGAAACCACGGGGGATTTACAAGGAGATGTTCACCGGGAACAGCCGGAGGCCTTCCGGCAGTAACATTCCGGAATCCTTCCTGAGAAGCCTTGAAAGCAGTGAAACGCTCCTATGTTGCAATAACTCAGAACCTCATTGTGAGTGTTCCCGGCAGGGCTCATTCGGCTGAACACAACCGTGGACTATCTATAGCCAGATGCATGCAGTGCCGTCCATAGTGCTGGCTGGACAATGATGGTGTGCCAAACAAGTGAGCTCTAGTTCTCAACAATTTCAAAAAGTGCCATAAGTTGAGGATCAACTTACTGCTCTGGTTGAGTAGAGTGTAGCCGTCAAAGCTAGAATCAGCAGCACTCAGGTGAGAATAGGAAGCAGATATACCCAGTCCGTTGGCAGTGTCCTACGGTGTCCAGCCTAACTGGCTGCCACGCCTCAATGTTTACAACCGGGGCAGAGCTAAGCAGTCGCAATTATGCAGCAATGCAAACTGCATTATCTGGCCAAATTTCACGGGTGTGCAAGAAACCACGGGAGATTTACAAGGACATGTTTACCCGGAACAGCCGGAGACCTGCCGGCAGCAAGATTCCGGAATTCTTGCTAAGAAGCCTTGAAAGCAGTGAAACGCTCCTATGTTGCAATAACTCAGAATCTCATTTTGAGTGTTCCCAGCAGAGGTCATTCGGCTGAACACAACCGTGGACTAATTAGAGCCAGATGTAGGCAGTGCCGTCCATAGTGCTGGATGGACTGTGGACACATGCCCAACATCTGAGTTCTAGTTCTCAACACTTTCAGAAAGTGCACTAAGTTGAGCTTCAACTTACTGCTCCGGTTGACTAGAGTGAAGCTGTCAAAGCTGAAATCAGTAGCACTCAGGTCAGAAGAACGGGAAGCAGATATACCCAATCCGCTGCCAGTGTCCTATGGGGAGCAGCCTATCTGGATGCCATGCCTGAATGTTTGCCAACGCGACAGAGCTAGGCATTCGCAATTGTGCAGCAAAGCAAACTTCATAACCTGGCCAAATTTCACGGGTGTACAAGAAACAACGCGGGATTTACAAGGAGATCTTAACCCAGATCAGTCGGAAACCTACCGACAGCAAGATTCTGGAATCCTTCCTGAGAAGCCTTGAAAGCAGTGAAACGCTCCTATGTTGCAATAACTCAGAACCTCATTCTGAGTGTTCCCGGCAGAGGTCATTCGGCTGAACACAACCGTGGACTAATTAGAGCCAGATGTAGGCAGTGGACTAATTAGAGCCACATGTAGCAATGGACTAATTAGAGCCAGATATCGGCAGTGTTTTCGATTGGAAAACAACTGAGCTTTCGTTCTCCAAACTTTCACAAAGTGCCATAATTTGAGGTTCAACTTACTGCTCCGGTTGAGTAGATTGTAGCCGTCAAAGCAGGAATCAGTAGCACTCAGGTGAGAAGAATGGGAAGCAGATATACCCAGTCTGCTGGCAGTGTCCTACGGCGACCAGCCTATCTGGCTGCCACGCCTGAATGTTTGCAACCGCGGCAGAGCTAGGCAGGCGCAATTGTGCAGCAATGCAAACTGCATAACCTGGCCAAATTTCACGGGTGTCCAAGAAACCACGGGGGATTCACAATGAGATCTTCATCCGGAAGAGCGGGAGGCCTGGTGGCAGCAAAATTCCGGAATTCTTCCTGTGAATCCTTGAAAGCAGTGAAACGCTCCTATGTTGCAATAACTCAGAACCTCATTCTGAGTGTTCCCGGCAGAGGTCATTCGGCTGAACACAACCGTGGACTAATTAGAGCCAGATGTAGACTCTGCTGTCCATACTGCTGGATGGACAGTGGTGGCGTGCCAAACAATTGAGCTCTAGTTCTCAACACTTTCACAAAGTGCCATAAGTTGAGATTCAACTTAGTGCTCCGGTTGGGTAGAGTGTAGCCGTCAAAACTGGAATCAGTAGCACTCAGGTGAGAAGAATGGGAAACAGATATATGCAGTTCGCTGGCAATGTCTTACGGGGACCAGCCTATCTGGCTGCCACGCCTGAATGTATGCCACCGCGGCAGAGCTAGGCATTCGCAATTGTACAGGAATGCAACCTGCATAATCTGGCCCAATTTCACGGGTGTACAAGAAACCACGGGGAATTTACAAGGAGATGTTCACCCGGAACAGCCGTAGCCCTGCCGGCAGCAACATTCCGGAATCCTTCCGAAGAAGCCTTGAAAGCAGTGAATCGCTCCTGTGTTGCAATAAATCAGAACCTCATTCTGAGTGTTCCCAGCAGAGGTCATTCGGCTGAACACAACAGTGGACTAATTAGAGCCAGATGTAGGCATTGCCAGCCATAGTGCTAGATCGACAGTGGTGGCGTGCCAAACAACTCAGCTCTAGTTCTCAACACTTTCACAAAGTGCCATAATTTGAGGTTCAACTTACTTTTCCGGTTGAGTAGAGTGTAGCCGTCAAACCTGCAATCACTAGCACTCAGGTGAGAAGAACGTGATGCAGATATACCCACTCCGCTGGCAGTGTCCTACGGGGACCAGCCTATCTGGCTGCCATGCCTGAATGTTTGCCACCGCGGCTGAGCTAGGCAGGCGCAATTGTGCAACAGTGCAAAGTGCATAACCTGGCCAAATTTCACGGCTGTACAAGAAACAATGGGTGATTTACAAAGAGATGTTCACTCGGAACAGCCGGAGGCCTGCGGGGAACAACATTCCGGAATCCTTCCTGAGAAGACTTGAAAGCAGTGAAAGTCTCCTATATTGCAATAACTCCGAACCTCATTATGAGTGTTCCCGGCAGAGGTCATTCGGCTGATCCCAACCGAGGACTAATTATAGCCACATGTAGGCAGTGCCATACATAGTGCTGGATGGACACTGCCGGTTTAGTAGAGTGTAGCCATCAAAGCTGGAATCAGTAGCACTCAGGTGAGAAGAACAGGAAGCAGATATACCCAGTCCGCTGGCAGTGTCCTTCGGGGACCAGACTATCTGGCTGCCACGCCTGAATGTTTGCAACTGAGACAGAGCAAGTCAGGCACAATTGTGCCTCAATGCAAACTGCATAACCTAGCCAAATTTCACGGGTGTACAAGGAACCACGGGGGATGTACAAGGAGATGTTCACCCGGAACAGCCAGAGGCCTGCTGGCAGCAAGATTCCGGAATTCTTCCTAAGAAGCCTGGAAAGCAGTGAAACGTTCCTATGTTGCAATAACTCAGAACCTCATTCTGAGTGTTCCCGGCAGAGGTCATTCGGCTGAACTCATCCGTGGACTAATTAGAGCCAGATGTAGGCAGTGGACTAATTAGAGCCAGATGTAGGCAATAGACTAATTAGAGCCAGATATAGGCAGTGTTTTCGATTGGAAAACAACTGAGCTTTAGTTCTCCAAACTTTCACAAAGTGCCATAAGTTGAGGTTCAACTTACTCCTCCGATTGAGTAGAGTATACTGGTCAAAGCTGGAATCAGTAGCACTCAGGTGAGAAGAACGGGAAGCAGATAGACCCAGTCCGCTGGCAGTGTCCTATGGGGACCAGCCTATCTGGCTGCCACGGCTGAATGTTTGCAACCATGGCAGAGCCAGGCAGGCACAATTGTGCAGCAATGCAAACTCATAACCTGGCCAAATTTCACGGGTGTACAAGAAACCACGGGGGATTTTCAAGGAGATGTTCACCTGGAACAGCCGGAGTCTTGACGGCAGCAAGATTCCGGAATTCTTCCTGTGAAGCCTTGAAAGCAGTGAAACGCTCCTATGTTCAATAACTCAGAACGTCATTCTTAGTGTTCCCGGCAGAGGCTGAACACAACCCCGGACTATTTAGAGCAAGATGTAGACAGTGCCGTCCATACTGCTGAATGGACAGTGGTGGCTAGCCAAACAACTGGGCTCTCGTTCTCAACACTTGCACAAAGTGCCATAAGTTGAGGTTCAACTTACTGCTCCGGTTGAGTAGAGTGTAGCCATCAAAGCTGGAATCAGTAGCACTGAGGTAAGAAGAACGGGAAGGAGATATACCCAGTCTGCTGGCAGTGTCCTACGGGGACCAGCCTATCTGGCTGCCATGCCTGAATGTTTGCAACCCCGGCAGAGATAGGCAGTCGCAATTCTGCAGCAATGCAAACTGCATAACTTGGCCAAATTTCACAGGTGTACAAGAAACCTCGGGGGATTTACAAGGAGATGTTCACCCGGAACAGCCGGAGGCCAGCCGGCAGCAAGATTCCGGATTTCTTCCTAAGAAACTTTGAACGCAGTGAAACGCTCCTATGTTGCAATAACTCAGAACCTCATTTTGAGTGTTCCCGACAGAGGTCATTCGGCTGAACACAACCGAAGACTAATTAGAGCCAGATGTAGGCAGTTCCGTCGATAGTGCTGGGCGGACTGGGGTCACATGCTAAACAACTGAGCTCTAGTTCTCCAAACATTCACAAAGTGCCATAAGTTGAGGTTCAACTTACTGCTCCAGTTGAGTAGAGTGTAGCCGTCAAAGCTGGAATCAGTAGTACTCAGGTGAGAAGAACGAGAAGCAGATATACCCAATCCGCTGGCAGTGTCCTACGGGGACCAGCCTATCTGGCTGATACGCCTGAATGTTTGCAACCGCGACAGAGCTAGACAGTCGCAATTATGCAGCAATGAAAACTGCATAACCTGGCCAAATTTCACGGGTGTACAAGAAACCAGAAGGAAATACAAGGAGATGTTTACCCGGAACGGCCGGAGGCCTGCCGGCAGCAAGATTCCGGAATTCTTCCTAAGAAGCCTTGAACGCAGTGAAACGCTCCTATGTTGCAATAACTCAGCACGTCATTCTGAGTGTTCCAGGCAGAGGTCATTCGGCTGAACACAACCATGAACTTCTTAGAGCCAGATGTAGGCAGTGCCGTCCATAGTGCTGGATGGACAGTGGTGGCGTGCCAAACAACTGTGCTCTCATTCTCAGCACTTTCACAAAGTGCCATAAGTTGAGGTTCAAATTACTGCTCCGGTTGAGTAGAGTGTAGCCGTCAAAGCTGGAATCAGTAGCACTCAGGTGAGAAGAACAGGAAGCAGATATACCCAGTCCGCTGGCAGTGTCCTTCGGGGACCAGCCTATCTGGCTGCCACGCCTGAATGTTTGCAACCGCAGCAGAGCTTGCCAGGCGCAATTGTGCAGCAATGCAAACTGCATAACCTGGCCAAATTTCACGGGTGTACAAGAAACCTCGGGGATTTACAAGGAGATGTTCACCCAGAACAGCCGGAGGCCTGCTGGCAACAAAATTCCGGAATCCTTCCGAAGAAGCCTTGAAAGCAGTGAAACGGTCTTATGTTGCCATAACTCAGAACCTCATTCTGAGTGTTCGCAGCACAGATCATTCGGCTGAACACAACCGTGGACTAATTAGAGCCAGATGTAGGCAGTGCCGTCCATAGTGCTGGAAGGACAGTGGTGGCGTGCCAAACAACTGAGCTTTATTTCTCAACACTATCACATACTGCCATAAGTTGAGGTTCAACTTACTGCTCCGGTGGAGTAGAGTGTAGCCGTCAAAGCTGGAATCAGTAGCACTCAGGGGAGAAGAACGGGAAGCAGATATACCCAGTCCGCTGGCAGTGTCCTACGGGGACCAGCCTATCTGGCTGCCACGCCTGAATGTTTGCAACCGAGACAGACCAAGGCAGGCACAATTGTGCCTCAATGCAAACTGCATAACCTGGCCACATTTCACTGGTGTACAAGAAACCACGGGGGATGTACAAGGAGATGTTCACCCGGAACAGCCAGAGGCCTGCTGGCAGCAAGATTCTGGAATTCTTCCTAAGAAGCCTGGAAAGCAGTGAAACGCTCCTATGTTGCAATAACTCAGAACCTCATTATGAGTTTTTCCGGCAGAGTTCATTCGGCTGAACACAACCGTGGACTTATTAGAGCCAGATGTAGGCAGTAGAATAATTAGAGCCAGATGTAGGCAATGGACTAATTAGAGCCAGATATAGGCATTGTTTTCAATTGGAAAACAACTGAGATTTAGTTCTCCAAACTTTCACAAAGTGCCATAAGTTGAGGTTCAACTTACTGCTCCGGTTGAGTAGAGTGTAGGCGTGAAAGCTGGAATCAGTAGCACTCAGGTGAGAAGAACGGGAAGCAGATAGACCCAGTCCGCTGGCAGTGTCCTACGGGGACCAGCCTATCTGGCTGCCACGCCTGAATGTTTGCAACCGTGGCAGAGCTTGGCAGGTACAATTGTGCAGCAATGCAAACTGCATAACCTGGCCAAATTTCACGGGTGTACAAGAAACCACGGCGCATTTACGAGGACATATACACCCGGAACAGCCGGAGGCCTGCCGGCAGCAAGATTCCGGAATCCTTCCTAAGAAGCCTTGAAAGCAGTGAAATGCTCCTATGTTGCCATAACTCAGAACCCCATTCTGAGTGTTTCCCGCAGAGGTCATTCGGCTGAACACAACTATGAACTTATTAGAGCCAGATGTAGTCAGTGCCGTCCATAGTGCTGGATGGACAGTGATGGCGTGCCAACAACTGAGCTCTAGTTCTCAAGACTTTTACAAATTGCCATAGATTGAGGTTCCACTTACTTCGCCGTTTGAGCAGAGTGTAGCCGTCAAAGCTGGAATCAGTAGCACTCAGGTGAGAAGAACTGGAAGCAGATATACCCATTCCGCTGGCAGTGTCCTACGCTGACCAGCCTATCTGTCTGCCACGCCTGAATGTTTGCAACCGCGCCAGAGCTAGGCAGGCGCAATTATGCAGCAATACAAACTGCATAACCTAGCCAAATTTCACGGGTGTACATGAAACCACGGCGGATTTACAAGGAGATATTCACTCGGAACAACCGGAGGACTGCGGGCAGCAAGATTCCAGAATTCTTCCTAAGAAACCTTTAACGAAGTGAAACACTCCTATGTTGCAATAACTTAGAACCGTATTGTGAGTGTTCCCAACAGAGCTCATTCGGCTGATCACTACCGTGGACTAACTATAGCCAGATGTAAGCAGTGACGTCCATAGTGCTTAATGGACAGTCGTGGCGTGCCAAACAACTGAGCTCTAGTTCTCCAAACTTTAACAGAGTGCCATAAGTAGAGGTTCAACTTCCTGCTTCGGTTGAGTAGAGTGTAGCCGTCAAAGCTAGAATCAGCAGCACTCAGGTGAGAAGAACGAAAAGCAGATATACCCAGTCCGCTGGCAGTGTCCTACGGTGTCCAGCCTATCTGTCTGCCACGCCTCAATATTGGCAACCACGGCAGAGCTAAGCAGTGGCAATTATGCAGCAATTCAAACTGCATAACCTGGCCAAATTTCACGGGTATACAAGAAACCACGGTGGATTTACAAGGACATGTTCACCCGGAACAGCCGGAGGCCTGGCCCCAGCGAGATTCCGGAATTCTTCCTAAGAAGCCTTGAAAGCAGTGAAACGCTCCTATGTTTCAGTAACTCAGAACCTCATTCTGAATGTTCCCGGCAGAGTTCCTTCGGCTGAACACAACCGTGGACTAATTAGAGAAAGATGTAGGCAGTGCCGTCCATATTGCTGGATGGACAGTGGTGGCTTGCCAAACAACCTAGCTCTAGTTCTCAACACTTTCACAAAGTGCCATAAGTTGAGGTTCAACTTACTGCTCCGGTTGAGTAGAGTGTAGCCGTCAAAGCTGGAATCAGTAGCACTCAGGTGAGAAGAACGGGAAGCAGATATACCCAGTCCGCTGGCAGTGTCCTACGGGGACCAGCATATCTGGCTGCCACGCCTGAATGTTTGCAATCGCGGCAGAGCTTTGCAGGCACAATTGTGCAACAATGCAAACTGCATAACCTGGCCAAATTTGACGGGTGTACAAGAAACCACGGCGGATTTACAATGAGATGTTCACACGAAACAGCCAGAGGCCTGCCGGCAGCAACATTCCGGAATCCTTCCTAAGAAGCCTTGAAAGCAGTGAAACGCTCCTATGTGGCAATAACTCAGAACCTCATTCTGAGTGTCCGCAGCAGAGGTCATTCGGCTCAAATCAACCGTGGACTCATTATAGCCAGATGTAGGCAGTGCCGTCCATAGTGCTGGATGGACAGTGGTGGCGTGCCAAACAATTGAGCTCTAGTTCTCAACACTTTCACAAAGTGCCATGAGTTGAGGTTCAACTTACTGCTCCGGTTGTGTAGAGTGTAGCCGTCAATGGTGGAATCAGTAGCACTCAGGTGAGAAGAAGGGGAAGCAGCTATACCCAGTCCGCTGGCAATGTCCTACGGGGACCAGCCTATCTGATTGCCATGCCTGAATATTTTCAAACGCGGCAGAGCTAGACAGGCGCAATTGTGCAGCAATACAAACTTCATAACCTGGCAAATATTCACGGGTTTACAAGAAAGCACGGTGGATTTACAAGGAGATGTTCACCCGGAACAGCCCGAGGCCTGCCTGCAGCAAGTTTCCGGAATCCTTCCTAAGAAGCCTTGAAAGCAGTGAAACCTCCTTTGTTGCAATAACTCAGAACCTCATTCTGAGTGTTCCCGGAAGAGGTCATTCGGCTGAACACAACCGTGGACTAATTAGAGCCAGATGTAGGCAGTGCTGTCCATACTGCTGGAGGGAGAGTGGGGGCATGCCAAACAACTGAGCTCTACTTCTCAACACTTTCACAAAGTGACATAAGTTGAGGTTCAACTTACTGCTCCGGTTGAGTAGAGTGTAGCCGTCAAAGCTGGAATCAGTAACACTCAGGTGAGAAGAACCCGAAGCAGTTATACCCAGTCCGCTGGCATTGTCCTATGGGGACCAGCCTATCTGGCTTCCACGCCTGAATGTTTGCAACCGCGTCATGGGTAGGCTGGCGCAATTGTGCAGCAATGCAAACTGCATAACCTCCCTAAATTTCAGGGGTGTACAAGAAACCACGGGGGATTTACAAGGAGATGTTCTCCCTGAACAGCAGGAGGCCTGTCGGAAGCAAGATTCTGGAATTCTTCCTAAGAAGCCTTGAAAGCAGTGAAACGCTCCTATGTTGCAATAACTCAGAACCTCATTCTGAGTGTTCCCGGCAGAGGTCATTCGGCTGAACAGAACCGTGGACTAACTATAGCCAGATGTAGGCAGTGCCGTCAGTAGTGCTGGATGGACTGTTGTGGCGTGCCAAACAACTGAGCTCTAGTTCTCAACACTTGCACAAAGTGCCATAATTTGAGGTTCAACTTACTGCTCCGGTTGAGTAGAGTGTAGCTGTCAAAGCTGAAATCAGTAGCACTGAGGTGAGAAGAACGGGAAGCTGATATATGCAGTCCGCTGGCAGTGTCCTACGGGGACAAGCCTATCTGGCTGCCATGCCTGAATGTTTGCAACCCCGGCAGAGATAGGCAGTCGCAATTCTGCAGCAATGCAAACTACATAACTTTGCCAAATTTCACAGGTGTACAAGAAACCACGGGGGATTTACAAGTAGATGTTCACCCGGAACAGCTGGAGGCCAGCCGGCAGCAAGTTTCCGGATTTCTTCCTAAGAAACCTTGAACGAAGTGAAACGCTCCTATGTTGCAATAACTGAGAACCTCATTTTGAGTGTTCCCGACAGAGGTCATTCGGCTGAACACAACCGAAGACTAATTAGAGCCAGATGTAGGCAGTGCCGTTCATAGTGCTTGGCGGACAGGGGTCAAATGCTAAACAACTGAGCTCTAGTTCTCCAAACGTTCACAAAGTGCCATAAGTTGAGGTTCAACTTACTGCTCCAGTTGAGTAGAGTGTAGCCGTCAAAGCTGGAATCAGTAGCACTCAGGTGAGAAGAACGAGAAGCAGATATACCCACTCCGCTGGCAGAGTCCTACAGGGACTAGCCTGTCTGGCTGACACGCCTGAATGTTTGCAACCGCGACAGGGCTAGACAGTCGCAATTATGCAGCAATGCAAACTGCATTACCTGGCCAAATTTCACGGGTGTACAAGAAACCACGAGGAAATACAAGGAGATGTTCACTCGGAACAGCCAGAGGCCTGCCGGCAGCAAGATTCCGGAATTCTTCCTAAGAAGCCTTGAACGCAGTGATACGCTCCTATGTTGCAATAACTCAGCAGGTCATTCTGAGTGTTCCTGGCAGAGGTCATTCGGCTGAACACAACCGTGGACTAATTAGAGCCAGATGTAGGCAGTGCCGTCCATAGTGCTGGATGGACAGTGGTCGCGTGCCAAACAACTGAGCTCTAGGTCTCCAAACTTTAACAGAGTGCCATAAGTAGAGGTTCAACTTACTGCTTCGGTTGAGTAGAGTGTAGCCGTCAAAGCGGGAATCAGAAGCACTCAGGTGAGAAGAATGGGAAGCAGATATACCCAGTCCGCTGGCAGTGTCCAACTCGGACCAGCCTATCTGTCTGCCACGCCTGAATGTTTGCAACCGCGCCAGAGCTAGGCAGGCGAAATTATGCAGCAATGCAAACAGCATAACCTAGCCAAATTTCTCGGGTGTACAAGAAACCACGGGGGATTTACAAGGAGATGTTCACTTGAACAACCGGAGGCCTGCCGGCAGCAAGATTCCAGAATTCTTCCTAAGAAACCTTGAACGTACTGAAACACTCCTATGTTGCAATAACTTAGAACCTTATTGTGAGTGTTCCCAGCAGAGTTCATTCGGCTGAACACAACGGTGGACTAACTATAGCAAGATGTAGGCAGTGCCTTCCATAGTGCTTAATGGACAGTCGTAGTGTACCAAACAACTGAGCTCTAGTTCTCCAAATTTTAACAGAGTGCCATAAGTAGAGGTTCAACTTCCTGCTTCGGTTGAGTAGAGTATAGCCGTCAAAGCTAGAATCAATAGCACTGAGGTGAGAAGAACGAGAAGCAGATATACCCAGTCCGCTGGCAGTGTCCTACGGTGTCCAGCCTATCTGTCTGCCACGCCTCAATATTTGCAACTGCGGCAGAGCTAAGCAGTCGCAATCATGCAGCAATTCAAACTGCATAACCTGGACAAATTTCACGGGTGTACAAGAAACCACGGGGGATTTACAAGGACATGTTCACCCGGAACAGCCGGAGGCCTGCCCACAGCAACATTCCGGAATTCATCCTAAGAAGCCTTGAAAGCAGTGAAACGCTCCTATGTTTCAGTAACTCAGAACCTCATTCTGAGTGCTCCTGGCAGAGTTCATTTATGTGAACACAACCGTGGACTAATTAGAGAAAGATGTAGGCAGTGCCATCCATAGTGCTGGATGGACAGTGGTGGCTTGCCAAACAACTGAGCTCTAGTTCTCAACACTTTCACAAAGTGCCATAAGTTGAGGTTCAACTTACTGCTCCGGTTGAGTAGAGTGTAGCCCTCAAAGCTGGCATCAGTAGCACTCAGGTGAGAAGATCGGGAAGCAGATATACCCAGTGCGCTGGCAGTGTCCTACAGGGACCAGCCTATCTGGTTGCCACGCCTGAATATTTGCAACCGCGGCAGAGCTAGGCAGGCGCAATTGTGCAGCAATACAAACTTCATAACCTGGCGAAATTTCACGGGTGTACAAGAAACCACGGGGGATTTACAAGGACATGTTAACCCGGAACAGCCGGAGGCCTGCCCCCAGCAAGATTCCGGAATTCTTCCTAAGAAGCCTTGAAAGCAGTGAAACGCTCCTATGTTGCAATAACTCAGAACCTCATTCTGAGTGTTCCCGGCAGAGGTCATTCGGCTGAACACAAAGGTGGATTAATTAGAGCCCGATGTAGGCAGTGCCGTCCATAGTGCTGGAGGGACAGTGCTGGAATGCCAAACAACTTAGCTCTAGTTTTCAACACTTTCACAAAGTGCCCTAAGTTGAGGTTGAACTTAATGCTCCGGTTGAGTAGAGTGTAGCCGTCAAAGCTGGAATCAGTGGCACTCAGGCGAGAAAAACGGGAATCAGATATACCCAGTCCGCTGGCAGTTTCCTACGGGGACCAGCCTATCTGGCTGCCACGCCTGAAAGTGTGCAACCGTGTCAGAGCTAGGCAGGCACAATTGTGCAGCAATGCAAACTGCATAACCTGGCTGTATTTCATGGTTGTACAAGAAACCACAGGGGATTTACAAGGAGATGGTCACCCGGAATAGCCAGAGGCCTTCCGGCAAAAACATTCGGGAATTCTTCCTATGAAGCCTTGAAAGTAGAGAAATGCTCCTAAGTTGCAACAACTCAGAATCTCATTCTGAGTGTTCTCGGCAGAGGGCATTCGGCTGAAGACAACCGGGGACTAATTAGAGCCAGATGTACACAGTGCCGTCCATAGTGATGGAAGGACCGTGGTGGCATGCCAAACAACGGAGCTCTAGTTCTCAACACTTTCATAAAGTGCCATAAGTTGAGGTTCAACTTACTGCTCCTGTTGAGTACAGTGGAGCCGTCAAAGCTGGAATCAGTAGCACTCAGGTGAGAAGAACGGGAAGCACATATACCCAGTCCGATGGTAGTGTCCTACGAGGTACAGCCTCTCTGGCTACCACGCCTGAATGTTTGCAACCACGCCAGAGCTCGGCAGGCGCAATTATGCAGCAATTCATACTGCATAACCTGGCCAAATTTCATGGGTGTACAAGAAATCACGAGGGATTTACAAGGAGATGTTCACCCGGAACAGCCGGAGGCCAGCCGGCAGCAAAATTCCGGAATTCTTCCTGAGAAGCCTTGAAAGCAGTGAAACGCTCCTATGTTGCAATAACTCAGAACCTCATTCTGAGTGTTCCCGGCACAGGTCATTCGGCTGAACACAACCGTGGACTAATTAGAGCCAGATGTAGGCAGTGACGTCCATGGACCTGGATGGACAGGGGTTGGGGTGCCAAACAACTGAGCTCTAGTTCTCAACACTTTCACAAAGTGTCATAAGTTGAGGTTCAACTTACTGCTCCGGTTGAGTAGAGTGTAGCCGTCAAAGCTGGAATCAGTAGCACTCAGGAGAGAAGAACAGGAAGCAGATAGACCCAGTCCGCTGGCAGCGTTCAACGGGGACCACTTATCTTGCTGCCGTGCCTGAATGTTTGCAACCTCGGCAGAGCAAGGCAGGCACAATTGTGCAGCAATGCAAACTGCATAACCTCGCCAAATTTCATGGGTGTACAAGAAAACACGGGGGATTTACAAGGAGATGTTCACCAGGAAAAGAGGGAGGCCTGTCCACAGCAAGTTTCCGGAATGCTTCCTAAGAAGCCTTGAAAGCAGTGAAACGCTCCTATGTTGCAACAACTCAGAACCTCATTCTGAGTGTTCCCCGCAGAGGTCATTCGCCTGAACACAACCCTGGACTAATTAGAGCCAGATATAGGCAGTGCCGTCCATAGTGCTGGATGGACAGTTGTGGCGGGCCAAACAACTGAGCTCTAGGTGTCAATACTTTCACAAAATGCCATAAATTGAGGTTCAACTTACTGCTCCGATTGAGTAGAGTGTAGCCGTCAAAGCTGGAATCAGTAGCACTCAGGTGAAAAGAACGGGAAGCAGATAGAACCAGTCCGCTGGCAGTGTCCTACGGGGACCAGCCTATCTGGCTGCCACGCCTGAATGTTTGCAACCGCGGCAGAGCTAGGCAGGCGCAATTGTGCAGCAATGCACACTGCATATCCTGGCCAAATTTCACGTGTGTACAAGAAACCACAGGGGATTTTCAAGGAGATGGTCACCCGGAACAGCCAGAGGTCTGCCGGCAAAAACATTCGGGAATTCTTCCTAAGAAGCCTTGAAAGCAGAGAAATGCTCCTAAGTTGTAACAACTCAGAATCTCATTCTGAGTTTTCTTGGCAGAGGGCATTCGGCTGAAGACAACCGTGGACTAATTAGAGCCAGATGTACACAGTGCCGTCCATAGTGATGGAAGGACCGTGGTGGCATGCCAAACAACGGAGCTCTAGTTCTCAACACTTTCATAAAGTGCCATAAGTTGAGGTTCAACTTACTGCTCCTGTTGAGTAGAGTGTAGCCGTCAAAGCTGGAATCAGTAGCACTCAGGTGAGAAGAACGGGAAGCACATATACCCAGTCCGATGGTAGTGTCCTACGAGGTCCAGCCTCTCTGGCTACCACGCCTGAATGTTTGCAACCACGGCAGTGCTAGGCAGGCGCAATTGTGCAGCAATGCAAACTGCATAACCTGGCCAAATTTCACCGGTGTACAAGTAACCACGGGGGATTTACAAGGAGATATTCACCCGGAGCAGCCGGAGGCCTGCCGGCAGCAACATTCCGGAATTCTTCCTGTGAAGCCTGGAAAGCAGTGAAACGCTCCTATGTTGCAATAACTCAGAACCTCATTCTGAGTGTACCTGGCAGAGTTCATTCGGCTGAACACAACCGTGGACTAATTAGAGCCAGATGTAGGCAGTGACGTCCATGGTGCTGGATGGACAGTGGTGGCGTGCCAAACAACTGAGATCTAGGTCTCAACACTTTCACAAAGTGCCATAAGTTGAGGTTCAACTTACTGCTCCCGTTGAGTAGAGTGTAGCCGTCAAAGCTGGAATCAGAAGCACTCAGGTGAGAAGAACGGGAAGCTGATATACCCAGTCCACTGGCAGTGTCCTACAGGGATCAGTAAATCTGGCTGCCACGCCTGAATGTTTGCAAAAGTGGTAGAGCTAGCCAGGCGCAATTGTGCAGCAATGCAAACTGCATAACCTGGCCAAATTTCACGGGTGTAAAAGAAACCACGTGGGATTTATATGGAGATGTTAACTCAGAACAGCCGGAGGACTGCCGGCAGCAACATTCCGGAATTCTTCTCAAGAAGCCTTGAAAGCAGTGAAATGCTCCTATGTTGCCATAACTCAGAACCCCATTCTGAGTGTTCCCGGCAGGGGTCATTTGGCTGAACACAACCAAGAACTTATTAGAGCCAAATGTATGCAGTTCCGTCCATAGTGCTGGATGGACAGTTGTGGCGTGCCAAACAACTGAGCTCTATTTCTCAAGTCTTTTACAAATTGCCATAGCTTGAGGTTCAACTACTTCAACGGTTGAGTAGAGTGTAGCCGTCAAAGCTGGAATCAGTAGCACTCAGGTGAGAAGAACGGGAAGCAGATAGACCCAGTCTGATGGCAGAGTCCTACGGGGACCCGCCTATTGGCCTGTCACGCCTGAATGTTTGCCACTGCGGCAGAGCTAGGTAGGCGCAATTGTGCAGCAATGCAAACTGCATAACCTGGCCAAATTTCACGGGTGTACAAGAAACCACGGGGGATTTACAAGGAGATGTTCACCCGGAACAGACAGAGGCCTGCCGGCAGCAAGATTCCGGAATCCTTCCGAAGAAGCCTTGAAAGCAGTGAAACGCACCTATGTTGCCATAACTCAGAACCTCATTCTGAGTGTTCACGGCAGAGGTCATTCGGCTGAACACAACCGTGGACCAATTACAGCTAGATGAATGTGGCGCCGTCCATAGTGCTGGATGGACAGTGGTGTCGTGCCAAACAACTGAGCTGTAGTTCTCAACACTTTCACATAGTGCCATAAGTTGAGGTTCAACTTAGTGCTCCGGTTGAGTAGAGTGTAGCCGTCAAAGCTGGAATCAGTAGCACTCAGGTGAGAAGAACGGGAAGCAGATAGACCCAGTCCGCTGGCAGTGTCCTATGGGGACCAGCCTATCTGGCTGCCACGCCTGAATGTTTGCAACCGTGGCAGAGCTTGGCAGGTGCAATTGTGCAGCAATGCAAACTGCATAACTTGGCCAAATTTCACGGGTGTACAAGAAACCACGGGGGATTTACATGGAGATGATCACTCGGAACAGCCAGAGGCCTGCCGGCAGCAATATTCCGTACTTCTTCCTAAGAAGCCTTGAAAGCAGTGAAACTCTCCTATGTTGCACTAACTCAGAAACTCATTCTGAGTGTTCCTGGAAGAGGTCATTCGGCTGAACACGACGGTGGACTAATTAGAGCCAAATGTATGCAGTGCCTCCATAGTGCTGGATGGACAGTTGTGGCGTGTCAAACAACTGAGTTCTAGTTCTCAACACTTTCACAAAGTGCCATAAGTTGAGGTTCAACTTACTGCTCCGGTTGAGTAGAGTGTAGCCGTCAAAGCTGGAATCAGTAGCACTCAGGTGAGAAGAACGGGAAGCATATATACCCAGTTCGCTGGCAGTGTCCTACGGGGACCAGCATATCTGGCTGCCACGCCTGAATCTTTGCAATCCCGGCAGAGCTAGGCAGGCACAATTGTGCAGCAATGCAAACTGCATACCCTGGCCAAATTTCACGGGTGTACAAGAAACCACGGCGGATTTACAAGGAGATGTTCACCCGGAACAGACAGAGGCCTCCCGGCAGCAAGATTCCGGAATCCTTCCTAAGAAGCCTTGAAAGCAGTGAAACGCTCCTATGTTGCAATAACTCAGAACCTCATTCTGAGTGTTCCCGGCAGAGGTTATTCAGGTGAACTCATCCGTGGACTAATTAGAGCCAGATGTAGGCAGTGGACTAATTAGAGCCAGATGTAGGCAATGGACTAATTAGAGCCAGATATAGGCAGTGTATTCGATTGGAAAACAACTGAGCTTTAGTTCTCCAAACTTTCTCAAATTGCCATAAGTTGAGGTTCAACTTACTGCTCCGGTCGAGTAGAGTGTACACGTCAAAGCTGGAATCAGTAGCACTGAGTTGAGTAGAACGGGAAGCAGGTAGACCCAGTCCGCTGGCAGTGTCCTACGATGACCAGCCTTTCTGGCTGCCACGCGTGAATGTTTGTAAACACGGCAGAACTATGCAGGCGGAAATGTGCAGCAATGCAAACTGCATAACCTGGCAAAATTTCACGGGTGTACGAGAAACCACGGGGGATATACAAGGGGATTTCACCCGGAAGAGCCGGAGGCCTGCCGGCAACAAGATTCCGGAATTCTTCCTGTGAAACCTTGAAAGCAGTGAAACGCACCTAGGTGGCAATAACTCAGAACCTCATTCTGAGTGTTCCCCGCAGAGATCATTCGGCTGAACACAACTGTGGAGTAATTAGAGCCAGATATAGGCAGTGCCGTCCATAGTGCTGAATGGATATTGGTGGCGTGCCAAACACCTGAGATCTAGTTCACAACACTTTCACAAAGTGCCATACGTTGAGGTTCTACTTAGTGCTCCGGTTGAGTAGAGTGTAGCCGTCAAAGCTGGAATCAGTAGCACTCAGGTGAGAAGAAAGGAAAGCAGATATAACCAGTCCCTAGCAGTGCCCTACGGGGACCAGCCTATCTGGCTGCCACGCCTGAATGTTTGCAACCGCGGCAGGGGAAGGCAGGCGCAATTGTGCAGCAATGCAAACTGCATAACCTCCCCAAATTTCAGGGGTGTACAAGAAACCACGGGGGATTTACAAGGAGATGTTCACCCTGAACAGCAGGAGGCCTGCTGGCAGCAAGATTCTGGAATTCTTCCTAAGAAGCCTTGAAAGCAGTGAAACGCTCCTATGTTGCAATATCTCAGAACCTCATTTTGACTGTTCCCGGCAGAGGTCATTCGGCTGAACACAACCGTGGACTAACTATAGCCAGATGTAGGCAGTGCCGTCCATAGTGCTGGATGGACAGTGGTGGCGTGCCAAACAACTGAGCTCTAGTTCTCAACACTTGCACAAAGTGCCATAAGTTGAGGTTCAACTTACTGCTCCGGTTGAGTAGAGTGTAGCCGTCAAAGCTGGAATCAGTAGCACTCAGGTGAGAAGAACGGGAAGCAGATATACCCAGTCTGCTGGCAGTGTCCTACGGGGACCAGCCTTACTGGCTGCCACGCCTGAATGTTTGCAACCCCGGCAGAGATAGGCAGTCGCAATTATGCAGCAATGCAAACTGCATAACTTGGCCTAATTTCACAGGTGTACAAGAAACCACTGGGGATTTACAAGGAGATGTTCACCCGGAACATCCGGAGGCCAGCCGGCAGCAAGATTCCGGAATCTTCCTAAGAAACCTTGAACGCAGTGAAACGCTCGTATGTTGCAATAACTCAGAACCTCATTTTTAGTGTTCCCGACAGAGGTCATTCGGCTGAACACAACCGAGGACTAATTAGAGCCAGATATAGGCAGTGCCATCCACAGTGCTGGGGGGACAGTGGTCGCATGCTAAACAACTGAGCTCTAGTTCTCCAAACGTGCACAACGTGCCATAAATTGAGGTTCAACTTACTGCTTCGGTTGAGTAGAGTGTAGCAATCAACGCTGGAATCAGTAGCACTCAGTTGAGAAGAACGAGAAGCAGATATACCAAGTCTGCTGGCAGTGTCCTACGTGGAACAGCCTTTCTGGCTGCCACGCCTGAATGTTTGCAACCGCGGCAGAGCTAGGCAGGCGCAATTGTGCAGCAATGCAAACTGCATTAACTGGCCAAATTTCACGGGTGTACAAGAAACCACGGGGGATGTATAATTAGATGTTCACCCGGAACAGCCAGAGGCCTGCCGGCAGCAAGATTCCGGAATTCTTCCTAAGAAGCCTTGCAAGCAGTGAAACGCTGCTATGTTGCAATAACTCATAACCTCATTCTGAGTGTTCCCGGCAGAGGTCATTCGGCTGAACTCATCCGTGGACTAATTAGAGCCAGATGTAGGCAGTGGAAAAATTAGAGCCCGATGTAGGCAATGGACTAATTAGAGCTAGGTATAGGCAGTGTTTTCGATTGGAAAACAACTGAGCTTTAGTTCTCCAAACTTTCACAAAGTGCCATAAGTTGACGTTCAACTTATTGGTCTGGTTGAGAAGAGTGTAGCCATCAAAGCTGGAATCAGTAGCACTCAGGTGAGAAGAACTGGAAACAGATAGACCCAGTTTGCTGGAAGTGTCTTACGGGGACCAGCCTATCTGGCTGATACGCCTGAATGTTTGCAAGCGCGGCAGGGGTAGGCAGGTGCAATTGTGCAGCAATGCAAACTGCGTAAGCGCCCCAAATTTCAGGGGTGTACAAGAAACCACGGGGGATTTACAAGGACATGATCACCCGGAACAGCAGGAGGCCTACCGGCAGCAAGATTCCGGAATTCTTCCAGTGAAGCCTTGAAAGCTGTGAAACGCGCCTATGTTGCAATAACTCAGAAACTCATTCTGATTGTTCCCGGCACAGGTCATTGGGCTAAACACAACCGTGGACTAATTAGAGCCAGGTGTAGGCAGTGCCGTCCATATTGTTGGATGGACAGTGGTGGAGTGCCAAACAACTGAGCTCTAGTTCTTAACACTTTCACAAAGTGCCATAAGTTGAGGTTCAACTTACTGCTCTGGTTGAGTAGAGTGTAGCCGTCAAAGCTGGAATCAGTAGCACTCAGGTGAGAAGAACGGGAAGCAGATAGACCCAGTCCGCTGGCAGTGTCCTACGGGGACCAGCCTATCTGGCTGCTTGCCTGAATGTTTGCAACCGCGGCAAAGCTAGGCAGGCGCAATTGTGCAGCAATGCAAACTGCATAACCTGGACAATTTTCACGGGTGTACAAGAAACCACGGGGCATTTACAAGGGGATTTCCCTCGGAACATCCGGAGGCCTGCCGGCAGCAAGATTCCGGAATTCTTCCTGTGAAACCTTGAAAGCAGTGAAACGCTCCTAGGTTGCAATAACTGAGAACCTCATTCTACGTGTTCCTGGCAGAGATCATTCAGCTGAACACAACTGTGGACTAATTAGAGCCTGATATAGGCAGTGCCTTCCATAGTGCTGGATGGATATTTGTGGCGTGCCAAACACCTGAGATCTAGTTCACAACACTTTCACAAAGTGCCATAAGTTGAGGTTCTACTTACTGCTCTCGTTGAGTAGATTGTAGCCGTCAATGCTGGAATCAGTAGCACTCAGGTGAGAAGAACAGAAAGCAGATATACCCAGTCCCCTGGCTGTGTCCTACTGGGACCAGCCTATCTGGCTTCCACGCCTGAATGTTTGCAAACGCGTCATGGGTAGGCCGGCGCAATTGTGCAGCAATGCAAACTGCATAACCTCCCTAAATTTCAGGGGTGTACAAGAAACCACGGGGGATTTACAAGGAGATGTTCTCCCTGAACAGCAGGAGGAGTGCCGGAAGCAAGATTTTGGAATTCTTCCTAAGAAGCCTTGAAAGCAGTGAAACGCTCCTATGTTGCAATAACTCAGAACCTCATTTGAGTTTTCCCGGCAGAGGTCATTCGGCTGAACAGAACCGTGGACTAACTATAGCCAGATGTAGGCAGTGCCGTCGGTAGTGCTGGATGGACAGTGATGGCGTGCCAAACAACTGAGCTCTAGTTCTCAACACTTGCACAAAGTGCCATAAGTTGAGGTTCAACTTACTGCTCCGGTTGAGTAGAGTGTAGCCGTCAAACCTGGAATCAGTAGCACTGAGGTGAGAAGAACGGGAAACTGATATACCCAGTCTGCTGGCAGTGTCCTACGGGAACCAGCCTATCTGGCTGCCATGCCTGAATGTTTGCAACCCCGGCAGAGATAGGCAGACGCAATTATGCAGCAATGCAAACTACATAACTTTACCAAATTTCACAGGTGTACAAGAAACCACGGGGGATTTACAAGTAGATGTTCACCCGGAACAGCTGGAGGCCAGCCGGCAGCAAGATTCCGGAATTCTTCCTAAGAAACCTTGAAAGCAGTGAAATGCTCCTATGTTGCCATAACTCAGAACCCCATTCTGAGTGTTCCCGGCAGAGGTCATTCGGCTGAACACAACCATGAACTTCTTAGAGCCAGATGTAAGCAGTGCCGTCCATAGTGCTGGATGGACAGTGGTGGCGTGCCAAACAACTGAGCTCTAGTTCTCAACACTTTCACAAAGTGCCATAAGTTGAGGTTCAACTTACTGCTCCGGTTGAGTAGAGTGTAGCCGTCAAAGCTGGAATCAGTAGCACTCAGGTGAGAAGATCGAAAGCAGATATTCCCAGTCTTCTGGCAGTGTCCTACGGGGACCAGCCTCTCTGGCTGCCACGCCTGAATGTTTGCAACCGTGGCAAAGCTAGGCAGGCGCAATTGTGCAGCAATGCAAACTGCATAACCTGGCCAAATTTCACCGGTGTACAAGAAACCACGGGGGATTTACAAGGAGATGTTAACCCGGAACAGCCGGAGGCCTGCCAGCAGCAAGATTCCGGAATTCTTTCTAAGAAGGCTTGAACGCAGTGAAACGCTCCTATGTTGCAACAACTCAGAACCTCATTCTGAGTGTTTCCGGCAGAGGTCATTCGGCTGAACACAACCGTGGACTAATTAGAGCCTGATGCAGACAGTGCCGTCCATAGTGCTGAATGGACAGTGGTGGCCTGTCAAACAACTGAGCTTTAGTTCTCAACACTATCACAAAGTGCCATAAGTTGAGGTTCAACTTACTGCTTCGTTTGAGTAGATTGTAGCTGTCAAAGCGGGAATCAGAAGCACTCAGGTGAGAAGAATGGGAAGCAGATAAACCCAGTCTGTCAGCAGTATCCTACCGGGACCAGCCTCTCTGGCTGCAACTCCTGAATGTTTGCAACCGCGGCAGAGCTCAGCAGGCAAAATTATGGAGCAATGCAAACTTCATAACCTAGCCAAATTTCACAGGTGTACAAGAAACCACGGGGGATTTACAAGGAGATGTTCCCCGGGAACAACCGGAGGCCTGTTGGCTGCAAGATTCCGGAACTCTTCCTAAGAAGCCTTGAAAGCAGTGAAACGCTCCTATGTTGCAATAACTCAGAACCTCATTCTGAGTGTTCCCGGCAGAGGTCATTCGGCTGAACTCATCCGTGGACTAATTAGAGCCAGATGTAGGCAGTGGACTAATTAGAGCCAGATGTAGGCAATGGACTAATTAGAGCCAGATATAGGCAGTGTTTTCGATTGGAAAACAACTGAGCTTTAGTTCTCCAAACTTTCACAAAGTGCCATAAGTTGAGGTTCAACTTACTCCTCCGATTCAGTAGAGTATACCCGACAAAGCTGGAATCAGTAGCACTCAGGTGAGAAGAACGGGAAGCAGGTAGACCAAGTCCGCTGGCAGTGTCCTACAGGAACCAGCCTTACTGGCTGCCACGCCTGAATGTTTGTAACCGCGGCAGAGCTATGCAGGCGGAATTGTGCAGCAATGCAAACTGCATAACCTGGACAATTTTCACGGGTGTACAAGAAACCACGGGGCATTTACAAGGGGATTTCCCTCGGAACATCCGGAGGCCTGCCGGCAGCAAGATTTCGGAATTCTTCCTGTGAAACCTTGAAAGCAGTGAAACGCTTCTAGGTTGCAATAACTCAGAACCTCATTCTACGTGTTCCCGGCAGAGATCATTCAGCTGAACACAACTGTGGACTAATTAGAGCCTGATATAGGCAGTGCCTTCCATATTGCTGGATGGATATTTGTGGCGTGCCAAACACCTGAGATCTAGTTCACAACACTTTCACAAAGTGCCATAAGTTGAGGTTCTACTTACTGCTCTCGTTGAGTAGATTGTAGCCGTCAATGCTGGAATCAGTAGCACTCAGGTGAGAAGAACAGAAAGCAGATATACCCAGTCCCCTGGCTGTGTCCTACTGGGACCAGCCTATCTGGCTTCCACGCCTGAATGTTTGCAAACGCGTCATGGGTAGGCCGGCGCAATTGTGCAGCAATGCAAACTGCATAACCTCCCTAAATTTCAGGGGTGTACAAGAAACCACGGGGGATTTACAAGGAGATGTTCTCCCTGAACAGCAGGAGGCCTGCCGGAAGCAAGATTTTGGAATTCTTCCTAAGAAGCCTTGAAAGCAGTGAAACGCTCCTATGTTGCAATAACTCAGAACCTCATTTGAGTTTTCCCGGCAGAGGTCATTCGGCTGAACAGAACCGTGGACTAACTATAGCCAGATGTAGGCAGTGCCGTCGGTAGTGCTGGATGGACAGTGATGGCGTGCCAAACAACTGAGCTCTAGTTCTCAACACTTGCACAAAGTGCCATAAGTTGAGGTTCAACTTACTGCTCCGGTTGAGTAGAGTGTAGCCGTCAAACCTGGAATCAGTAGCACTGAGGTGAGAAGAACGGGAAACTGATATACCCAGTCTGCTGGCAGTGTCCTACGGGGACCAGCCTATCTGGCTGCCATGCCTGAATGTTTGCAACCCCGGCAGAGATAGGCAGACGCAATTATGCAACAATGCAAACTACATAACTTTACCAAATTTCACAGGTGTACAAGAAACCACGGGGGATTTACAAGTAGATGTTCACCCGGAACAGCTGGAGGCCAGCCGGCAGCAAGATTCCGGAATTCTTCCTAAGAAACCTTGAAAGCAGTGAAATGCTCCTATGTTGCCATAACTCAGAACCCCATTCTGAGTGTTCCCGGCAGAGGTCATTCGGCTGAACACAACCATGAACTTCTTAGAGCCAGATGTAAGCAGTGCCGTCCATAGTGCTGGATGGACAGTGGTGGCGTGCCAAACAACTGAGCTCTAGTTCTCAAGACTTTTACAAATTGCCATAGGTTGAGGTTCAACTTACTTCGCCGGTTGAGTAGAGTGTAGCCTTCAAACCTGGAATCAGTAGCACTCAGGTGAGAAGAACGGGAAGCAAATAGACCCAGTCCCCTGGCAGAGTCCTACAGGGACCCGCCTATTTGCCTGTCACGCCTGAATGTTTGCCACTGCGGCAGAGCTAGGCAGGTGCAATTGTGCAGCAATGGAAACTGCATAACTTGGCTAATTTCACGGGTATACAAGAAACCACAGGGGATTTACAAGGAGATGTTCACCCGGAACAGGCGGTGGCCTGCTGGCAGCAAGATTCCGGAATCTTTCCGAAGAAGCCTTGAAAGCAGTGAATCACTCCTTTGTTGCAATAACTCAGATCCTCATTCTGAGTGTTCCCAACAGAGGTCATTCGGCTGAACACAACAGTGGACTAATTAGAGCCAGATGTAGGCATTTCCATCCATAGTGCTAGATGGACAGTGGTGGCGTGCCAAACAACTGAGCTCTAGTTCTCAACACTTTCACAAAATGCCATGAGTTGAGGTTCAACTTACTGCTCCCGTTGAGTAGAGTGTATCCGTCAAAGCTGGAATCAGTAGCACTCAGGTGAGAAGAACGGGAAGCAGATAGACCCAGTCCGCTGGCAGTGTCCTACGGGGACCAGCCTATCTGGCTGCCGCACCTGAATGTTTGCAAGCGTGGCAGAGCTAGGCAGGCGCAATTGTGCAGCAATGCAAACTGCATAACCTGGCCAAATTTCACGGTTTTACAAGAAACCACGGGGGATTTACAAGGCGATGTTCACCCGGAACAACCAGAGGCTTGCGCGCAGCAAGATTCTGGAAATCTTCCTGTGAAGCCTTGAAAGCAGTGAAACGCACCTATGTTGCAATAACTCAGAAACTCATTCTGAGTTTTCCCGGCAGAGGTCATTCGGCTGAACACAATCGTGGACTAATTAGAGCCTGATGTAGGTAGTGCCGTCCATAGTGCTGGATCGACAGTGGTGACGTGCCAAACAACTGAGCTCTAGTTCTCAACACTTTCACAAATTGCCATGAGTTGAGGTTCAACTTACTGCTCTGGTTGAGTAGAGTGTAGCCGTCAAAACGGGAATCAGAAGCACTCAGGTGAGAAGAATGTGAAACAGATATACCCAGTCCGCCTGCAGTGTCCTAGGGGGACCAGTCTCTCTGGCTGCCACGCCTGAATGTTTGCAACCGCGGCAGAGCTAGGCAGGGGCAATTATGCAGCAATGCAAACTGCATAACCTAGCCAAATTTCACGCGTGTACAAGGAACCACGGGGGATTTACAACGAGATGTTCACACGGAACATCCGGAGGCCTGCCGGCAGCAAGATTCCAGAATTCTTCCTAAGAAACTTTGAACGAAGTGAAACACTCCTATGTTGCAATAAGTCAGAACCTCTTTGTGAGTGTTCCCGGCAGAGCTCATTCAGCTGAACACAACCGTGGACTAACAATAGCCAGATGCATGCAGTGCCATCCATAGTGCTGGCTGGACAGTGGTGGTGTGCCAAACAACTGAGCTCTAGTTCGCAACACTTTCACAAAATGCCATAAGTTGAGGATCAACTTACTGCTCCGGTTGAGTAGAGTGTAGCCGTCAAAGCTAGAATCAGCAGCACTCAGGTGAGAAGAACGGGAAGCAGATATACCCAGTCCGCTGGCAGAGTCCTACGGTGTCCCGCTTATCTGGCTGCCATGCCTCAATGTTTGCAATCGCGGCAGAGCTAAGCAGTCGCAATTATGCAGCAATGCAAACTGCATAACCTGGCCAAATTTCACGGATGTACAAGAAACCACGGGGGATTTACCAGGACATGGTTTGCCGGAACAGCCGGAGGCCTGCCGGCAGCAAGATTCCGGAATTTTTCCTAAGAAGCCTTGAAAGAAGTGAAACTCTCCTATGTTGTTATAACTCAGAACCTCCTTCTGAGTGTTCCCGGCAGAGGTCATTCGGCTGATCACAACCATGGACTAATTAGAGCCAGATGTCGGCAGTGCCGTCCATAGTGCTGAATGGACAGTGGTCGCATGCCCAACAACTGAGCTGTAGTTCTCAACACTTTGAGAAAATGCCCTAAGTTGAGCTTCAACTTACAGATCCGGTTGAGTAGATTGTAGCCGTCAAAGCTGGAATCAGTAGCACTCAGGTGAGAAGAACGGGAAGCAGATATACCCAGTCTGCTGGCAATGTCCTACAGGCACCAGTCTATCTGGCTGCCACGCCTGAATGTTTGTAACCGGGGCAGAGCTAGGGAGGCGCAATTGTGCAGCAGTGAAAACTGCATAACCTGGCCAAATTTCACGGGTGTACGAGAAACCACGGCGGATTTACAAGGAGATGTTCACCCGGAACAGCCAGAGGCCTGCCGGCAGCAACATTCTGGAATCCTTCCTAAGAAGCCTTGAAAGCAGTGAAACGTTCCTATGTGGCAATAACTCAGAACCTCATTCTGAGTGTTCCCGGCAGAGGTCATTCGGCTGAACACAATCGTGGACTAATTAGAGCCAGATGTATGCAGTGCCGTCCATAGTGCTGGGCGGACAGGGGTCGCATGCTAAACAACTGAGCTCTAGTTCTCCAAACGTTCACAAAGTGCCATAAGTTGAGGTTCAACTTACTGCTCTGGTGGAGTAGAGTGTAGCCGTCAAAGTTGGAATCAGTAGCACTCAGGTGAGAAGAACGAAAAGCAGATATACCCACTCCCCTGGCAGTGTCCTACGGGAACCAGCCTATCTGACTGATACGACTGAATGTTTGCAACCGCGACAGAGCTAGACAGTCGCAATTATGCAGCAATGCAAACTGCATAACCTGGCCAAATTTCACGGGTGTACAAGAAACCACGAGGAAATACAAGGAGATGTTCACCCGGAACAGACGGAGGCCTGCCCGCAGCAAGATTCCGGAATTCTTCCTAAGAAGCGTTGATCGCAGTGAAACGCTCCTATGTTGCAATAACTCAGAACCTCATTCTGAGTGTTCCCGGCAGAGGTCATTCGGCTGAACACAACCGTGGTCTAATTAGAGCCAGATGTAGGCAGTTTCGTCTATAGTGCTTGATGGACAGTGGTCGCGTGCCAAACTACTGAGCTCTAGTTCTCCAAACTTTAACAGAGTGCCATAAGTAGAGGTTCAACTTACTGCTTCGGTTGAGTAGAGTGTAGCCATCAAAGGGGGTATCAGAAGCACTCAGGTGTGAAGAATTGGAAGCAGATATACCCAGTCTGCTGGCAGTGTCCTACGCGGACCAGCCTATCTGTCTGCCACGCCTGAATGTTTGCAACCGCGGCAGAGCTAGGCAGGCGCAATTATGCAGCAATACAAACTGCATAACCTAGCCAAATTTCACGGGTGTACAAGAAACCACGGGGGATTTACAAGGAGATGTTCACTCGGAACAACCGGAAGACTGCCAGAAGTAAGATTCCAGAATTCTTCCTAAGAAACCTTGAACGAAGTGAAACACTCCTATTTTGCAATAACTTAGAACCTTATTGTGAGTGTTCCCAGCAGAGCTCATTCGGCTGATCACAACCGTGGACTAACTATAGCCAGATGTAAGCAGTGCCGTCCATAGTGCTTAATGGACAGTCGTGGCGTGCCAAACAACTGAGCTCTAGTTCTCCAAACTTTAACAGAATGCCATAAGTAGAGGTTCTACTTCATGCTTCGGTTGAGTAGAGTGTAGCCGTCAAAGCTAGAATCAGCAGCACTCAGGTGAGAAGAACGAAAAGCAGATATACCCAGACCGCTGGCAGTGTCCTACTGTGTCCAGCCTATCTGTCTGCCACGCCTCAATATTTGCAACCACAGCAGAGCTAAGCAGTCGCAATTATGCAGCAATTCAAACTGCATAACCTGGCCAAATTTCACGGGTGTACAAGAAACCACGGGGGATTTACAAGGACATGTTCAGCAATGCAAACTGCGTAAGCGCCCCAAATTTCAGGGGTGTACAAGAAACCACGGGGGATTTACAAGGACATGATCACCCGGAACAACCGTAGGCCTACCGGCAGCAAGATTCCGGAATTCTTCTAGTGATGCCTTGAAAGCTGTGAAACGCGCCTATGTTGCAATAACTCAGAAACTCATTCTGAGTGTTCCCGGCACAGGTCATTGGGCTGAACACAACCGTGGACTAATTAGAGCCAGGTGTAGGCAGTGCCGTCCATACTGCTGGATGGAAAGTGGTGGAGTGCCGAACAACTGAGCTCTAGTTCTTAACACTTTCACAAAGTGCCATAAGTTGAGGTTCAACTTACTGCTCCGGTTGAGTAGAGTGTAGCCGTCAAAGCTGGAATCAGTAGCACTCAGGTGAAAAGAACGGGAAGCAGATATACCCAGTCCGCTGGCAGTGTCCTACGGGGACCAGCCTATCTGGCTGCTTGCCTGAATGTTTGCAACCGCGGCAAAGCTAGGCAGGCGCAATTGTGCAGTAATGCAAACTGCATAATCTGGCCAAATTTGACGGGTGTACAAGAAACCTCGGGGATTTACAAGGAGATGTTCACCCGGAACAGACGGAGGTCTGCCGGCAGCATCATTCTGGAATCCTTCCTAAGAAGCCTTGAAAGCAGTGAAACGCTCTTATGTTGCAATAACTCAGAACCTCATTCTGAGTGTTCCCGGCAGAGGTCATTCGGCTGAACACAACCGTCGACTAATTAGAGCCTGATGTATGCAGTGCCCTCCATAGTGCAGGATGGACAGTAGTGGTGTGCCAAACAACTGAGCCCTAGTTCTCACCACTTTCAAAAAGTGCCATACGTTGAGGTCCAACTTACTGCTGTGATTGAGTAGAGTGTAGCCGTCAAAGCTGGAATCAGTAGCACTCAGGTGAGACGAACGGGAAGCAGATATACCCAGTCTGCTGGCAATGTCTTACGGGGACCAGCCTATCTGGCTGTCACTCCTGAATGTTTGCAACCGCGGCAGAGCTAGGCAGGCGCAATTGTGCAGCAATGCAAACTGCATAACCTGGCCACATTTCACGGGTGTACAAGAAACAACGGGGGATTTACAAGGAGATGTTCACCCGGAACAGCCGGAGGCCTGCTGGCAGCAAAATTCCGGAATTCTTCCTAAGAAGCCTTGAAAGCAGTGAAACGCTCCTAGGTTGCAATAACTCAGAACCTCATTCTGAGTGTTCCCGGCAGAGGTCATTCGGCTGAACACAACTGTGGACTAATTAGAGCCAGATGTAGACAGTGCCGTCCATAGTGCTGGATGGAGAGTGTTCGCATGCCCAAAAACTGATTTGTAGTTCTCAACACTTTCAGAAAGTTCCCTAAGTTGAGCTTCACCTTACTGCTCCGGTTGAGTAGATTGTAGCCGTCAAAGCTGGAATCATTAGCACTCAGGTGAGAAGAACGGGAAGCAGATATACCCAGTCCGCTGGCAGTGTCCTACAGGGACCAGTCTATCTGGCTGCCATGCCTGAAAGTTTGTAACGGGGGCAGAGCTAGGCAGGCGCAATTGTGCTGCATTGCAAACTGCATAACCTGGCCAAATTTCACGGGTGTACAAGAAACCAAGGGGGATATACAAGGGGATATTCACCCGGAACAGCCAGAGGCCTGCTGGCAGCAAGATTCCAGAATTCTTCCTAAGAAGCCTTGCAAGCAGTGAAACGCTCCCATGTTGCAATAACTCAGAACCTCATTCTGAGTGTTCCCGGCAGAGGTTATTCAGGTGAACTCATCCGTGGACTAATTAGAGCCAGATGTAGGCAGTGGACAAATTGGAGCCAGATGTAGGTAATGGACTGATTAGAGCCAGATATAGGCAGTGTTTTCGATTGGAAAACAACTGAGCTTTAGTTCCCCAAACTTTCTCAAATTGCCATAAGTTGAGGTTCAACTTACTGCTCCGGTTGAGTAGAGTGTAGCCGTCAAAGCTGGAATCAGTATCACTCAGGTGAGAAGAACGGGAAGCAGATATACCCAGTCTGCTGGCAGTGTCCTACGGGGACCAGCCTGTCTGGCTGCCATACCTGAATGTTTGCAACCCCGGCAGAGATAGGCAGTCGCAATTATGCAGCAATGCAAATTGCATAACTTGGCCAAATTTCACAGGTGTACAAGAAACCACGGGGGATTTACAAGGAGATGTTCACCCGGAACATCCGGAGGCCAGCCGGCAGCAAGATTCCGGAATCTTCCTAAGACACCTTGAACGCTGTGAAACGCTCCTATGTTGCAATAACTCAGAACCTCATTTTTAGTGTTCCCGACAGAGGTCATTCGGCTGAACACAACCGAGAACTAATTAGAGCCAGATGTATGCAGTGCCGTCCATAGTGCTGGGGGGACAGTGGTCGCATGCTAAACAACTGAGCTCTAGTTCTCCAAACGTTCACAAAGTGCCATAAATTGAGGTTCAACTTACTGCTTCGGAAGAGTAGAGTGTAGCAACCAAGGCTGGAATCAGTAGCACACAGGTGAGAAGAACGAGAAGCAGATATACCCAGTCCGCTGGCAGTGTCCTACGTGGACCAGCCTATCTCGCTGCCACGCCTGAATGTTTGCAACCGCGGCAGAGCTAGGTAGGCGCAATTGTGCAGCAATGCAAACTGCGTAAACTGGCCAAATTTCACGGGTGTACAAGAAACCACGGGGGTTGTATAATTAGATGTTCACCCGGAAGAGCCAGAGGCCTGCCGGCAGCAAGATTCCGGAATTCTTCCTAAGAAGCCTTGAAAGCAGTGAAACGCTCCGATGTTGAAATAACTCAGAACCTCATTCTGAGTGTTCCTGGCAGAGGTCATTCGGCTGAACTCATCTGTGAACTAATTAGAGCCAGATGTAGGCAGTGGACTAATTAGAGCCAGATGTAGGCAATGGACTAATTAGAGCCAGATATAGGCAATGTTTTCGATTGGAAAACAACTGAGCTTTAGTTCTCCAAACTTTCACAAAGTGCCATAAGTTGACGTTCAACTTACTGGTCCGGTTGAGAAGAGTGTAGCCATCAAAGCTGGAATCAGTTGCACTCAGGTGAGAAGAACTGGAAACAGATAGACCCAGTTTGCTGGAAGTGTCTTACGGGGACCAGCCTATCTGGCTGATACACCTGAATGTTTGCAACCACGGCAAAGCTAGGCAGGCGCAATTGTGCAGCAATGCAAACTTCATAACCTGGCCAAATTTCACGGGTGTACAAGAAACCACGGGGGATTTACAACGAGATGTTCACCCGCAACAGCCGGAGGCCTGCGCACAGCAAGATTCCGGAATTCTTCCTGTGAAGCCTTGAAAGCAGTGAAACGCTCCTATGTTGCAATAACTCAGAACCTCATTCGGAGTGTTCCCGGCAGAGGTCATTCAGCTGAAAACAACCGTGGCCTAATTAGAGCCAGATGTAGGCCGTGCCGCCATAGTGCTGGATGGACATTGGTGGCGTTCCAAACAACTGAGCTCTAGTTTTCAACACTCACAAAGTGCCATCAGTTGAGGTTGAACTTACTGCTCTGGTTGAGTAGAGTGTAGCGGTCAAATCAGGAATCAGTAGCACTCAGGTGAGAAGAACGGGAAGCAGATACACCCAGTCCCCTGGCAGTGTCCTACCGGGACCAGCCTATCTGGCTGCCACGCCTGAATGTTTGCAACCGCGGCAGAGCTAGGCAGTCGCAATTGTGCAGCAATGCAAACTGCAAAACCTGGCCAAATTTCACGGGTGTACAAGAAACCACGGGGGATTTACAAGGAGATGTTCACCCGGAACAGCTGGAGGCCTGCTGGCAGCAAGATTCCGGAATTCATCCTGTGAAGCCTTGAAAGCAGTGAAACGCTCCTATGTTGCAATAACTCAGAACCTCATTCTGAGTGTTCCCGGCAGAGGTCATTCGGCTGATCACAACCGTGGACTAATTAGAGCCAGATGTAGGCAATGCCGTCCATAGTGCTGGATGGACAGTCGTGGCGTGGAAAACAACTGAGCTCTAGTTCTCAACACTTTCTCAAAGTGCCATAAGTTGAGGTTCAACTTACTGCTCCGGTTGAGTAGAGTGTAGCCGTCAAAGCTGGAATCAGTAGCACTCAGGTTAGAAGAACCGGAAGCACATATACCCAGTCCGCTGGCAGTGTCCTAGGTGGACCAGCCTATCTGGCTGCCACGCCTGAATGTTTGCAACCGCGTCAGAGCTAGGCAGGAACAATTGTGCAGCAATGCAAACTGCATAACCTGGCCAAATTTCACGTGTGTACAAGAAACCACGGGGGATTTACATGGAGATGTTCACACGAAACAGCCGGAGGCCTGCCGGCAGCAACATTCCGGAGTACTTCCTAAGAAGCCTTGAAAGCACTGAAACGCTCCTATGTGACAACAACTCAGAACCTCATTCTGAATGTTCCCAGCAGTGGTCATTCGGCTGAACTCATCCGTGGACTAATTAGAGCCAGATGTAGGCAGTGGACTAATTACAGCCAGATGTAGGCAATGGACTAATTAGAGCCAGATATAGGCAGTGTTTTCGATTGGAAAACAACTGAGCTTTAGTTCTCCAAACTTTCACAAAGTGCCATAAGTTGAGGTACAACTTACTGCTCTGGTTGAGTAGAGTTTACCCGTCAAAGCTGGAATCAGTAGCACTCAGGTGAGAAGAACGGGAAGCAGGTAGACCCATTCCGCTGGCAGTGTCCTACGGGGACCAGCCTATCTGGCTGCTACGCCTGAATGTTTGCAATCTCGACAGAGCTTGGTAGGCGCAATTGTGCAGCAATGCATAATGCATAACCTGGCCAAATTTCACGTGTGTACAAGAAACCACGGGGGATTTACAAGGAGATGTTCACCCGCAAAAGCCGGAGGCCTCCCCGCAGCAAGATTCCGGAATTCTTCCTGTGAAGCCTTGAAAGCAGTGAAACGCTCCTATGTTGCAATAACTCAGAAACTCATTCTGAGTGTTCCAGGCAGAGGTCATTCGGCTGAACACAACCGTGGACTAATTAGAGCCAGATGTAGGCAGTGCCGTCCATAGTGTTGGATGGACAGTGGTGGCGTGCCAAACAACTGAGCTTTAGTTCTCAACACTTTCACAAAGTGCCATAAGTTGAGGTTCAACTTATTGCTCCGGTTGAGTAGAGTGTAGCCGTCAAAGCTGGCATCAGTAGCACTCAGGTGAGAAGAACGGGAAGCAGATATACCCAGTCTGCTGACAGTGTCCTACGGGGACCAGCCTATCTGGCTGCCACGCCTGAATGTTTGCAATCGCGGCAGAGCATGGCAGGTGCAATTGTGCAACAATGCAAACTGCCAAACCTGGCCAAATTTGACGGGTGTACAAGAAACCACGGGGAATTTACAAGGAGATGTTCACCCGGAACAGCCAGAGGCCTGCCGGCAGCAATATTCCAGAATCCTTCCTAAGAAGCCTTGAAAGCAGTGAAAGGCTCCTATGTGGCAATAACTCAGAACCTCATTCTGAGTGTTCCCGGCAGAGGTCATTCGGCTGAATACAACCGTGGACTAACTATAGCCAGATGGAGGAAGTGCCGTCCATAGTGCAGGATGGACAGTGTTGGTGTGCCAAAGAACTGAGCTCTAGTTCTCAACACTTTCACAAAGTGCCTTAAGTTGAGGATCAACTTATTGCTCCGGTTGAGTAGAGTGTAGGTGTCAAAGCTGGAATCAGTAGCACTCAGGTGAGAAGAATGGGAAGCAGATATACCCAGTCTGCTGGCAGTGTCTTACGGGGATCAGCCTATCGGGCTGCCATGCCTGAATGTTTGCAACCCCGGCAGAGATAGGCAGTCGCAATTATGCAGCAATGCAAACTGCATAACTTGGCCAAATTTCACAGGTGTACAAGAAACCACGGGGGATTTACAAGGAGATGTTCACCCGGAACAGCCGGAGGCCAACCGGCAGCAAGATTACGGAATTCTTTCTAAGAACGTTGAATGCAGTGAAACGCTCCTATGTTGCAATAACTCAGAACCTCATTTTGAGTGTTCCCGACAGCGGTCATTCGAATGAACACAACCGTGGACTAATTAGAGCCAGATGTAGGCAGTGCCGTCCATAGTGCTGGGCGGACAGTGGTCACATGCTAAACAATTGAGCTCTAGTTCTCCAAAAGTTCACAAAGTGCCATAAGTTGAGGTTCAACTTACTGCTTCGGTTGAGTAGAGTGTAGCCGTCAAAGCTGGAATCAGTATCACTCAGGCGAGAAGAACGAGAAGCAGATATACCCACTCCGCTGGCAGTGTCCTACGGGGACCAGCCTATCTGGCTTATACGCCTGAATGTTTGCAACCACGACATAGCCAGACAGTCGCAATTATGCAGCAATGCAAACTGCATAAATTGTCCCAATTTCACGGTTGTCCAAGAAACCACGAGGAAATACAAGGAGATGTTCACCCAGAACAACCGGAGGCCTGCCTGCAGCAAGATTCCGGAATTCTTCCTAAGAAGCCTTGAACGCAGTGAAACGCTCCTATGTTGCAATAACTCAACACCTCATTCTGAGTGTTCCCGGCAGAGGTCATTCGGCTGAACACAACCGTGGACTAATTAGAGCCAGATGTATGCAGTGCCATCCATAGTGCTGGATGGACAGTGGTCGCGTGCCAAACAAGTGAGCTCTAGTTCTCCAAACTTTAACAGAGTGATATAATTAGAGGTTCAACTTACTGCTTCGGTAGAGTAGAGTGTAGCCGTCAAACCGGGAATCAGAAAGACTCAGGTGAGAAGAATGGGAAGCAGATATACCCAGTCCGCTGGCAGTGTCCTACGGGGACCAGCCTATCTGTCTGCCACGCCTGAATGTTCGCAACCGCGGCAGAGCTAGGCAGGCGCAATTATGCAGCAATGCAAACTGCATAACCTAGCCAAATTTCACGGGTGTACAAGAAACCACAGGGGATTTACAAGGAGATGTTCACTCAGAACAACCGGAGGCCTGCCGGCAGAAAGATTCCAGAATTCTTCCTAAGAAACCTTGAAGGCAGTGAAAAACTCCTATGTTGCAATAACTTACAACTTTATTGTGAGTGTTCCCAGCAGAGCTCATTCGGCTGAACACAACCGTGGACAAACTATAGCCAGATGTAGGCAGTGCCGTCCATAGTTCTTAATGGAGAGTCGTGGCGTGCCAAACAACTGAGCTCTAGTTCTCCAAACTTTAACACAGTGCCATAAGTAGAGGTTCAACTTCCTGCTTCGGTTGAGTAGAGTGTAGCCGTCAAGGCTAGAATCAGCAGCACTCAGGTGAGAAGAACGGGAAGGAAATATACCCAGTCTGCTGGCAGTGTCCTACATTGTCCAGCCTATCTGGCTGGCACGCCTCAATATTTGCAACCGCGGCAGAGCTAAGCAGTCGCAACTATGCAGCAATTCGAACTGCATAACCTGGCCAAATTTCACAGGTGTACAAGAAACCACGGAGGATTTACAAGGACATGTTCACCCGGAACAGCGGGAGGCCTGCCCCCAGCAAGATTCCGGAATTCTTACTAAGAAACCTTGAAAGCAGTGAAACGCTCCTATGTTTCAGTAACTCAGAACCTCATTCTGAGTGTTCCCGGCAGAGGTCATTCGCATGAACACAACCGTGGACTAATTACAGAAAGATGTAGTCAGTGCCGTCCATAGTGCTGGATGTACACTGGTGGCGTGCCAAACAACTGAGCTCTAGTTCTCAACACTTTCACAAAATGCCATAAGTTGAGGTTCAACTTACTGCTCCGGTTGAGTAGAGTGTAGCCGTCAAAGCTGGCATCAGTAGCACTCAGGTGAGAATATCGGGAAGCAGATATACCCAGACTGCTGGCAGTGTCCTACGGGGACCAGCTTATCTGGCTGCCACGCCTGAATGTTTGCAATCGCGGCAGAGCTTGGCAGGCGCAATTGTGCAGCAAGGCAAACTGCATAACCTGGCCATATTTTACGGGTGTACAAGAAACCACGTGGGATTTACAAGGAGATGTTCACCCGGAACAGCCAGAGGCCTGCTGGCAGCAACATTCCGGAATCCTTCCTAAGAAGCCTTGAAAGCAGTGAAACGCTCCTATGTTGCAATAACTCAGAACCTCATTGTGAGTGTTCCCGGAAGATATCATTCGGCTGAACACAACTGTGGACTAATTAGAGCCAGACGTAGGCAGTGCCGTACATAGTGCTCGATGGACAGTGATGGCGTGCCAGACACCTGAGATCTAGTTCTCAACACTTTCACAAAGTGCCATAAGTTGAGGTTCAACTTACTGCTCCGGGTGAGTAGAGTGCAGCCGTCAAAGCTGGAATCAGAAGCACTCAGGTGAGAAGAATGGGAAGCAGATATACTCAGTCCGCTGGCAGTGTCCTACGTGGACCAGCCTATCTGGCTGCCACGCCTGAATGTTTGCAACTGTGGCAGGCGTTGGCAGGCGCAATTGTGTAGCAATGCAAACTGCATAACCACCCCAAATTTCAAGGGTGTACAAGAAACCACGGGGGATTTACAAGGAGATGTTTACCCGGAACAGCCGGAGGCCTGCCGGCAGCAACATTCCGGAATTCTTCCTAAGAAGCCTTGAAAGCCGTGAAAATCTCTTATGTTGGAATAACTCAGAACCTTATTCTGAGTATTCCCGGCAGAGGTCATGCGGCTGAACACAACCGTGGACTAATTAGAACCAGATGTAGGCAGTGCCGTCCATAGTGCTGGATGGTCAGGCGTCGCATGTCCAACATCTGAGCTGTAGTTCTCAACACTTTGAGAAAATGCCCTAAGTTGAGCTTCACCTTACTGCTCCAGTTGAGTAGATTGTAGCCGTCAAAGCTGGAATCAGTAGCTCACAGGTGAGAAGAACAGAAAGCAGATATACCCGGTCCGCTGGCAGGGTCCTACACGGACCAGTCTATCTGGCTACCACACCTGAATGTTTGTAACCGGGGCAGAGCTAGGCAGGCGCAATTGTGCAGCAGTGCAAACTGCATAACCTGGCCAAATTTCACGGGTGTACAAGAAACCACGGGGGATGTACAAGGAGATGTTGACCCGGAACAGCCAGAGGCCGGCCGGCAGCAAGATTCCGGAATTCTTCCTAAGAAGCATTGAAAGCAGTGAAACGCTCCTACGTTGCAATAACTAAGAACCTCATTCTAGTGTTCCAGGCAGAGGTCATTCGGCTGAACTCATCCGTGGACTAATTAGAGCCAGAGGTAGTCAGTGGACTAATTAGAGCCAGATGTAGGCAATGGACTAATTAGAGCGAGATATAGGTAGTGTTTTCGATTGGAAAACAACTGAGCTTTAGTTCTCCAAACTTTCACAAAGTGCCATAAGTTGAGGTTCAACTTACTGCTCCGGTTGAGTAGAGTGTACCCGTCAAAGCTGGAATCAGTAGAACTCAGGTGAGAAGAACGGGAAGCAGATATACCCAGTCCGCAGGCTGTGTCTTTCGTGGACCAGCCTATCTGGCTGCCACGCCTGAATGTTTGCAACCACGGCAGAGGTAGGCAGGCGCAATTGTGCAGCAATGCAAACTGCATAACTTGGACAAATTCCACAGGTGTACAAGAAAGCACGGGGGATTTACAAGGAGATGTTCACCCAGAACAGCTGGAGTCCTGCCTGCAGCAAGATTCGGGAATTCTTCATGTGAAGCCTTGAAAGCAGTGAAAAGCGCCTATGTTGAAATAACTCAGAACTTCATTCTGAGTGTTCCCGGCAGAGGTCATTCGGCTGAACACAACCGTGGACTAATCAGAGCCAGATGTACGCAGTGCCATCCATAGTGCGGGATGGACAGTGGTGGCGTGCCAAACAACTGAGCTCTAGTTCTCAACACTTTCACAAAGTGCCATAAGTTGAGGTTCAACTTACTGCTCCGGTTGAGTAGAGTGTAGCCGTCAAAGCTGGAATCAGTACCACTCAGGTGAGAAGAACAAAAAGCAGATATACCCAGTCCGCTGGCAGTGTCTTACGGGGACCAGCCTATCTGGCTGCCACGCCTGAATGTTTGCATCGGCGGCAGAGCTAGGCAGGCGCAATTGTGCAGCAATGCAAACTGCATAACCTGGCCAAATTTCACGGGTGTACAAGAAACCACAGGAGATTAACCAGGAGATGTTCACCCGGAACAGCCGGACGCCTGAAGTCAGCAATATTCCGGTATTCTTCCAAAGAAGCCTTGAAAGCAGTGAAAAGCTCCTATGTTGCTATAACTCAGAAACTCATTCTGAGTGTTCCCGGCAGAGGTCATTCGGCTGAACACAACTGTGGACTAATTAGAGCCAGATGTAGGCAGTGACGTCCATAGTGCTGGATGGACAGTGGTGTCGTGCCAAACAACTTAGCTCTAGTTCTCCAAACATTAGCAGAGTGCCATAAGTAGAGGTTCAACTTCCTGCTTCGGTTGAGTAGAGTGTAGCCGTCAAAGCTGGAATCAGAAGCACTCAGTTGAGAAGAACGGGAAGCAGATATACCTAGTCCGCTGGCAGTGTCCTACGGGGATAAGCCTACCTGGCTGCCACGCCTCAATGTTTGCAAGCGCAGCAGAGCTAAGCAGTCGCAATTATGCAGCAATTCAAACTGCATAACCTGGCCAAATTTCACGGGTGTACAAGAAACCACGGGGGATTTACAAGGACATGTTTACCCAGAACAGCCGGAGGCCTGCCGGCAGCAAGATTCCGGAATTCTTCCTAAGAAACCTTGAAAGTAGTGAAACGATCCTATGTTGCAATAACTCAGAACCTCATTCTGAGAGTTCCCGGCAGAGGTCATTCGGCTGAACACAACCGTGGACTAATTAGAGCCAGATGTAGGCAGTGCGGTCCATAGTGCTGGATGGACAGTGGTCGCATGCCAAACAACTGAGCTCTAGTTCTCAACACTTTCAGAAAGTTCCCTAAGTTGAGCTTCAACTTACTGCTCCGGTTGAGTAGAGTGTAGCCTTCAAAGCTGGAATCAGTATCACTCAGGTGAGAAGAACGGAAAGCAGATATACCCAGTCCGCTGGCAGTGTCCTACGGGAACCAGCCTATCTGGCTGCCACGCCTGAATGTTTGCAACCGCGGCAGAGCTAGGCAGGTGCATTTGTGCAGCAATGCAAACTGCATAACCGGGACAAATTTCACAGGTGTACAAGAAACCCTGGAGGATTTACAAGGAGATGTTCACCTGGAACAGCCGGAGGCCTGCCGGCAGCAAGATTCCGGAATTCTTCCTAAGAAGCCTTGAAAGAAGTGAAACGCTCATATGTTGCAATATTTCAGAACCTCATTCTGAGTGTTCCCGGCAGAGGTCATTCGGCTGAACACAACCGTGGACTAATTAGAGCCAGATGTAGGCACTGCTGTCCATAGTGCTGTATGGACAGCGGTTGCGTGCCAAACAACTGAGCTCTAGTTCTCAACACTTTCACAAAGTGCCATAAGTTGAGGTTCAACTTACTGCTCCGGTTGAGTAGAGTGTAGCCGTCAAAGCTGGAATCAGTAGCACTCAGGTGAGAAGAATGGGAAACAGATATATCCAGTTCGCTGGCAATGTCCTACGGGGACCAGCCTATCTGGCTGCCACGCCGGAATGTTTGCCAGCATGGCAGAGCTAGGCAGGCGCAATTGTGCAGCAATGCAAACTGCATAATCTGGCCCAATTTCACGGGTGTACAAGAAACCACGGGGGATTTAAAAGGAGATGTTCACCCGGAACTGCCGGAGGCCTGCCGGTATCAAGATTCCGGAATTCTTCCTAAGAAGCCTTGAAAGCAGTGAAACGCTCCTATGTTGCAATATCTCAGAACCTCATTGTGAGTGTTCCCGTCAGAGGTCATTCGGCTGAACACAACCGTGGACTAACTATAGCCAGATGCATGCAGTGCCGTCCAGAGTGCTGGCTGGACAGTGGTGGTGTGCCAAATAACTGAGCTCTAGTTCGCAACACTTTCACAAATTGCCATAAGTTGAGGATCAACTTACAGATCAGGTTGAGTAGAGTGTAGCCGTCAAAGCTAGAATCAGCAGCACTCAGATGAGTAGAACGGGAATCAGATATACCCAGTCCCCTAGCAGTGTCCTATGGTATCCAGGCTATCTGGCTGCTACACCTCAATGTTAGCAACCGCGGCAGAGCTAAGCAGTCGCAATTATGCTGCAATGCAAACTGCATAAGCTGGTCAAATTTCCCGGGTGTACAAGAAACCATGGGGGATTTATAAGGACATATTTACCTGGAATAGCCGGAGGCCTGCAGGCAGCAAGATTCCGGAATTCTTCCTAAGAAGCCTTGAAAGCAGTGAAACGCTCCTATGTTGCAATTACTCAGAATCTCATTCTGACTATTCCCGGTAGACGTCATTCAGCTGAACACAACCGTGGACTAATTAGAGCCAGATGTAGGGAGTGCCGTCCACAGTGCTGGATGGACAGTGGTCGCATGCCCAACAACTGTGCTCTAGTTGTCAACACTTTCACAAAATGCCATAAGTTGAGGTTCAACTTACTGCTCCGGTTGAGTAGAGTGTAGCCGTCAAAGGTGGAAACAGTATCACTCAGGTGAGAAGAACGGGAAGCAGATATACCCAGTCTGCTGGCAGTGTCCTACAGGGACCAGTCTGTCTGGCTGCCACGCCTGAATGTTTTTAACCGGGGCAGAGTTAGGCAGGCACAATTGTGCAGCAGTGCAAACTGCATAAACTGGCCAAATTTCACGGGTGTACAAGAAACCACGGGGGATGTACAAGGAGATGTTCACCCGGAACAGCCAGAGGCCTGCCGGCAGCAAGATTCCGGAATTCTTCCTAAGAAGCCTTGAATGCAGATAAACGCTCCAATGTTGCAATAACTCAGAACCTCATTCTGAGTGTTCACGGCAGAGGTCATTCGGCTGAACACAACCGTGGACTAATTAGAGCCAGATGTAGGCAGTGCCATCCATAGTGCTGGATGGACAGTGGTGGCATGCCAAACAACTGAGCTCTAGTTCTCAACACTTTCACAAAGTGCCATAAGTTGAGGTTCAACTTACTGCTCCGGTTGAATAGAGTGTAGCCGTCAAAGCTAGAATCAGTAGCACTCAGGTGAGAAGAACGGGAAGCAGATATACCCATTCCGCTGGCAGCCTTCTTCGGGGACCAATCTATCTGGCTGCAACGCCTGAATGTTTGCAACCGCGGTAGAGCTAGGCAGGCCCATTTGTGCAACAATGCAAACTGCATAACCTGGCCAAATTTCACAGGTGTACAAGAAAACCTAGGGGATTTACAAGGAGATGTTCACCCGCAACAGGTGGAGGCCTGCCGGCAGCAATATTCCGGAATTCTTCCTGTGAAGCCTTTAAAGCTATGAAACGCTCCTATGTTGCAATAACTCTGCACCTCATTCTGAGTGTTCCCGGCAGAGGTCATTCGGCTGAACACAACCGTGGACTAATTAGAGCCAGATGTAGGCAGTGCTGGATGGAGAGTGGTAGCATGCCAAACAACTGAGCTCTAGTTCTCAACACTTTCACAAAGTGCCATAAATTGATGTTCAACTTCCTGCTCAGGTTGAGTAGAGTGTAGCCGGAATCAGTAACTGGAATCAGTAGCACTCAGGTGAGAAGAACGGCATGCAGATATACCCAGTCCACTGGCAGTGTCCTACGGGGACCAGCCTATCTGGCTGCTATGCCTGAATGTTTGCAACCCCTGCAGAGCTAGGCAGGCGCAATTGTGCAGTAATGCAAACTGCATAAGCTGGCCAAATTTCCCGGGGGTACAAAAAACCACGGGGGATTTACAAGGAGATGTTCACCCGGAACAGCAGGAGGCTTTCCGGCAGCAAGATTCCGGAATTCGTCCTAAGAAGCCTTGAAAGTAGTGAAACGCTCCTATGTTGCAATAACTCAGAACCTGATTCTGAGTGTTCCCGGCACAGGTCATTCGGCTGAACACAACCGTGGACTAATTAGAGCCAGATGTAGGCAGTGCCGTCCATAGTGCTGGATGGACAGTGGAGGCGTGCCAAACAACTGAGCTCTAGTTCTCAACACTTTCACAAAGTGCCATAAGTTGAGGTTCAACTTACTGCTCCGGTTGAGTAGAGTGTAGCCGTCAAAGCTGGAATCAGTAGCACTCAGGTGAGAGGAACAAGAAGCAGATATACCGAGTCCGCTGGCAGAGTCGGACGGGGACCAGCCTATCTGGCTGCCACGCCTGAATGTTTGCAACCGCGGCAGAGCTAGGCAGGCGCAATTGTGCAGCAATTCAAACTGCATAACCTGGCCAAATTTCACGGGTGTACATGAAACCACGGGGGATGTAGAAGGAGATGTTCACCCGGAACAGCCAGAGGCCTGCCGGCAGCAAGATTCCGGAATTCTTCCTAAGAAGCCTTGAAAGCAGTGAAACGCTCCTATGTTGCAATAACTCAGAACCTCATTCTGAGTGTTCCCTGCAGAGGTCATTCGGATGAACACAACCTTGGACTAATTAGAGCTAGATGTAGTCAGTGTCATCCATAGTGCTGGATGGACAGTGGTGGCTTGCCAAACAACTGAGCTCTAGTTCTCAACACTTTCACAAAGTGCCATAAGGTGAGGTTCAACTTACTGCTCCGGTTGAGTAGAGTGGAGCCGTCAAAGCTGGAATCAGTAGCACTCAGGTGAGAAGAACGGGAAGCAGATATACCCAGTCCGCTGGCAGTGTCCTACGGGGTCCAGCCTATCTGGCTGCCATGCCTGAATGTTTGCAACCACGGCAGAGCTAGGCAGGCGCAATTGTGCAGCAATGCAAACTGCATAACCTGGCCAAATTTCACGGGTGTACAAGAAACCACGGGGGATCTACAAGGAGATATTAACACGGAACAGCCGGATGCCTGCCGGCAACAAGATTCTGGAATTCTTCCTAAGAAGCCTTGAAAGCAGTGAAACGCTCCTATGTTGCAATAACTCAGAACCTCATTCTGAGTGTTCCCTGCAGAGGTCATTTGGCTGAACACAAGCGTGGACTAATTAGAGCCAGATGTAGACAGTGGCGTCCATAGTGCTGGATGGACAGTGGTGGTTTGCCAAACAACTGAGCTCTAGTTCTCAACAGTTTCACAAAGTGCCATAAGTTGAGGTTCAACTTACTGCTCCCGTTGAGTAGAGTGTCGCCGTGAAAGCTGGAATCAGTAGCACTCAGTTGAGAAGAACGGGAACCAGATATACCCAGTCCGTTGGCAGTGTACTACGGGGACCAGCCTATCTGGCTGCCATGTCTGAATGTTTGCCACCGCGGCAGAACTAGGCAGGCGCAATTGTGCAGCAATAAAAACTGCATAACCTGGCCAAATTTGACGAGAGTACAAGAAACCACGGGGGATTTACAAGGAGATGTTCACCCGGAACAGCTGGAGGTCTGCCGGCAGCAAGATTCTAGAATCCTTCCTGAGAAGCCTTAAAAGCAGTGAAACGCTCCTATGTTGTGGTAACTCAGAACCTCATTCTGAGTGTTCCCGGCAGAGGTCATTCGGCTGAACACAACCGTGGACTAATTAGAGCCAGAGGTATGCAATGCCGTCCATAGTGCTGGATGGACAGTGGTGGCGTGCCAAACACCTGAGCTCTAGTTCTCAACACTTTCACAAAGTACCATACGTTGAGGTTCAACTTACTGCTCCGGTTGAGTAGAGTGTAGCCGTCAAACCTGGAATCAGTAGCACTCAGGTGAGAAGAACGGGAAGCAGATATACCCAGTCCGCTGGCAGTGTCCTACGGGGTCCAGCCTATCTGGCTGCCACGCCTGAATGTTTGCAACCACGGCAGAGCTAGGCAGGCGCAATTGTGCAGCAATGCAAACTGCATAACCTGGCCAAATTTCACGGGTGTACAAGAAACCACGGGGGATCTACAAGGAGATATTAACACGGAACAGCCGGATGCCTGCCGGCAACAAGATTCTGGAATTCTTCCTAAGAAGCCTTGAAAGCAGTGAAACGCTCCTATGTTGCAATAACTCAGAACCTCATTCTGAGTGTTCCCTGCAGAGGTCATTTGGCTGAACACAAGCGTGGACTAATTAGAGCCAGATGTAGACAGTGGCGTCCATAGTGCTGGATGGACAGTGGTGGTTTGCCAAACAACTGAGCTCTAGTTCTCAACAGTTTCACAAAGTGCCATAAGTTGAGGTTCAACTTACTGCTCCCGTTGAGTAGAGTGTCGCCGTGAAAGCTGGAATCAGTAGCACTCAGTTGAGAAGAACGGGAACCAGATATACCCAGTCCGTTGGCAGTGTACTACGGGGACCAGCCTATCTGGCTGCCATGTCTGAATGTTTGCCACCGCGGCAGAACTAGGCAGGCGCAATTGTGCAGCAATAAAAACTGCATAACCTGGCCAAATTTGACGAGAGTACAAGAAACCACGGGGGATTTACAAGGAGATGTTCACCCGGAACAGCTGGAGGTCTGCCGGCAGCAAGATTCTAGAATCCTTCCTGAGAAGCCTTAAAAGCAGTGAAACGCTCCTATGTTGTGGTAACTCAGAACCTCATTCTGAGTGTTCCCGGCAGAGCTCATTCGGCTGAACACAACCGTGGACTAATTAGAGCCAGAGGTATGCAATGCCGTCCATAGTGCTGGATGGACAGTGGTGGCGTGCCAAACACCTGAGCTCTAGTTCTCAACACTTTCACAAAGTACCATACGTTGAGGTTCAACTTACTGCTCCGGTTGAGTAGAGTGTAGCCGTCAAACCTGGAATCAGTAGCACTCAGGTGAGAAGAACGGGAAGCAGATATACCCAGTCCGCTGGCAGTGTCCTACGGGGACCAGCCTATCTGGCTGCCACGCCTTAATGTTTGCAACCACGGCAGAGCTAGGCAGGTGCAATTGTGCAGCAATGCAAACTGCATAACGTGGCCAAATTTCTCGTGTGTACAAGAAACCACGGGGGATTTACAAGGAGATGTTCACTGGGAACAGCCGGAGCCCTGCCGGCAGCAAGATTCCGGAATCCTTCCTAAGAAGCCTTGAAAGCAGTGAAACGCTCCTATGTTGTAGTAACTCAGAACCTCATTCTGAGTGTTCCCAGCAGAGGTCATTCGGCTGAACACAACCGTGGACTATTTAGAGCCAGTTGTAGGCAGTGCCATCCATAGTGCTGGATGGACAGTTGTGGCATGCCAAACAACTGAGCTCTAGTTCTCAACACTTTAACAAATTGCCATGAATTGAGGTTCAGCTTACTGCTCCGGTTGAGTAGAGTGTAGCCATCAAAGCTGGAATCAGTAGCACTCAGGTGAGAAGAACGGGAAGCAGATATACCCAGTCCGCTGGCAGTGTCCTACAGGGACCAGCCTATCTGGCTGCCACGCCTGAATGTTTGCAAGCGCGGCAGAGTTAGGCAGCCGCAATTGTGCAGCAATGCAAACTGCATAACCTGGCCAAATTTCACGCGTGTACAAGAAACCACGGGGGATTTACAAGGAGAAATTCACGCGGAAGAGCCGGAGGCCTTCCGACAGCCAGATTCCGGAATTCTTCCTGTGAAGCCTTGAAAGCAGTGATACGCTCCTATGTTGCAATAACTCAGAACCTCATTCTGAGTGTACCTGGCAGAGTTCATTCGGCTGAACACAACCGTGGACTAATTAGAGCCAGATGTAGGCAGTGCCGTCCATAGTGCTGGATGGACAGTAGTTGCGTGCCAAACTACCGAGCTCTAGTTCTCAATACTTTCACAAAGTGCCATAAGTTGATGTTTAACTTACTGCTCCGGTTGACTAGAGTGTAGCCGTCAATCCGTCAAAGCTGGAATCTGTAGCACTCAGGTGAGAAGAACGGGAAGCAGATATACCCAGTGGGCTGGCAGTGTCCTACGGGGACCAGCGTATCTGGCTGCCACGCCTGAATGTTTGCAACCGCGGCAGAGCTAGGCAGGCGCAATTGTGCAGCAAGGCAAACTGCATAACCTGGCCAAATTTCACGGGTGTACAAGAAAACACGGGGGATTTACAAGGAGATGTTCACCCGGAACAGCCGGAGGCCTGCCAGCAGCAAGATTGCGGAATTCCTCCTAAGAAGCATTGAAAGCAGTGAAACGCTCCTATGTTGCAGTAACTCAGAATCTCCTTCCGCGTGTTCCTGGCAGAGGTCATTCGGTGAACACAACCGTGGACTAATTAGAGCCAGATGTAGGCAGTGCCGTCCATAGTGCTGGATGGACAGTGGTGTCTTGCCAAACAACTGAGCTCTAGTTCTCAACACTTTCACAAAATGCCATAAATTGAGGTTCAACTTACTGCTCCGGTTGAGTAGAGTGTAGCCGTCAAAGCTGGAAATAGTAGCACTCAGGTGAGAAGAACGGGAAGGAGATATACCCAGTCCGCTGGCAGTGTCCTACGGAAACCAGCCTACCTGGCTGCCACGCCTGAATGTTTGGAACCACGGCAGAGCTAGGCAGGCGCAATTGTGCAGCAATGCAAACTGCCTAACCTGGCCAAATATCTCGGGTGTACAAGAAACCACGGGGTATTTACAAGGAGATGATCACCCGGAACAGCCGGAGGCCTGCTGGCAGCAAGATTCCGGAATCCTTCTTAAGAAGCCTTGAAAGCAGTGAAACTTTCCTATGTTGCAATAACTCAGAACCTCATTCTGAGTGTTCCCGGCAGAGGTCATTCAGCTGAACACAACCGCAGAATAATTAGAGCCAGATGTAGGCAGTGCCGTCCATAGTGCTGGATGGACAATTGTGGCGTGCCAAACATCTGAGCTCTAGTTCTCAATACTTTCACAAAGTGCCATAAGTTGAGGTTCAACTTACTGCTCCGGTTGAGTAGAGTGTAGCCGTCAAAGCTGGAATTAGTAGCACTCAGATGAGAAGACCGGGAAACAAATATACCCAGTCTGCTGGCAGTGTCCTACGGGGACTAGCCTGTCTGGCTGCCACGCCTGAATGTTTGCAACCGCGGCAGAGCTAGGCAGACGCAATTGTGCAGCAATGCAACCTGCATAACCTGGCCAAATTTCACGGGTGTACAAGAAACCACGGGGGATTTATAAGGAGATGTTTCCCCGGAACAGCCGGAGGCCTTCTGGCAGCAAGATTCCGGAATTCTTCCTGTGAAGCCTTGAAAGCAGTGAAACGCTCCTATGTTGCAATAACTCAGAACCTCATTCTGAGTGTTCCCGGCCGAGGTCATTCCCCTGAACACAACCGCGGAGTAATTAGAGCCAGATGTAGGCAGTGCCGTCCATAGTGCTGGATGGACAGTGGTGGCGTGCCAAACAACTGAGCTCTAGTTCTCAACACTTTCACAAAGTGCCATAAGTTGAGGTTCAACTTACTGCTCCCGTTGAGTAGAGTGTAGCCGTCAAAGCTGCAATCAGTAGCACTCAGGTGAGAAGAACGGGAAGCAGATATACCCAGTCCGCTGGCAGTGTCCTACGGGGACCAGCCTATGTGGCTGCCACGCGTTAATATTTGCAAACGCGGCAGAGCTAGGCAGGCGCAATTATGCAGCAATTCAAACTGCATAACCTGGCCAAATTTGATGGGTGTACAAGAAACCACGGGGGATTTACAAGGAGATGTTCACCCGGAACAGCCGGAGGCCTGCCGGCAGCAAGATTCCGGAATCCTTCCTAAGAAGCCTTGAAAGCAGTGAAACCCTCCTATGTAGCAATAACTCAGAAGCTCATTCTGAGTGTTCCAGGCAGAGGTCATTCGGCTGAACACAACCGTGGACTAATTAGAGCCAGATGTAGGCACTGCCCTCCATAGTGCTGGATGGACAGTGGTGGCGTGCCAAACACCTGAGATCTAGTTCTCAACACTTTCACAAAGTGCCGTAAGTGGAGGTTCAACTTACTGCTCCGGTTGAGTAGAGTTTAGCCGTCAAAGCTGTTATCAGTAGCACTCAGGTGAGAAGACCGGGAAGCAGATATACCCAGTCTGTTGGCAGTGTCCTACGGGACCAGCCTATCTGGCTGCCACGCCTGAATGTTTGCAACCACGGCAGAGGTAGGCAGGCGCAATTGTGCAGCAATGCAAACTGCATAACCTGGCCAAATTTCTCCGGTGTACAAGAAACCACAGGGGGGATTTCTGGGAAGATTGCGGAAAAGAAGCTGGAATCTGAACAAGCTCTCTCATTGAAAGCACTTTTAGAGTTCCAGTGAACAGTCCTAAGCCAGAGAATCACACTAAGTGTTTCATCACAGGACAGAGAGTTAGAGAAGCAGGGGAATCCAAGGAAACACATCAGCTGCCGCTGCGGCGGCAGGGTCGCGGCGGCGACCACCGCCGTGGGGTCATACCTGAGACACAGAGAGTCCGGGAGGAAGGAGGCAGACGCAGCAGACGAGCGGATTCTACTCAACACCAACAGGAACCGACAAGGAGCGGACATCTTCATCCTGCTCTTTGCAGACTAGAGACGACCCAGGATCCAAGACTTGGCGTGAGTACAAGCCCGACGTCCTCACTCCTTCTCAGGGAGCAGAGGAGGGAAGGCCACCCCTCCCCCCCAGCACCGGTGATCTCCATCTTGGATACCGACAATGCTTGGAGGAGCTGCTAGCTCCAGCTCAGGCCTTGGAATAAATCGAGTCATTTAGCAGGTCACAAGAACTTAACGGCGAAGTCACCTGCCAGACTCAGCTCCATCAAGGGAAAAGTCACCCAGCTCAGGCGCCAGCCATTGGAGTGCCTTGCCTCACTGGGTAACCAGAGCCAGAGGCTGCCCCTCCCTCTAGCAGCCACCACAATCAATTGAAAAACAGAAACCCTGAGAATGGCTCCAGGCTGGGCGCTGTGAGATTTATCACAAAATAGCCCCAGGGAAAAGCTACTGTTTGTTGAAAGGCCTCAACTCTACCCAGAACCTAGCCTCATCACCACATCCCCCTCTTTTGTGATTCTCAAAGCAGATCACCCTCCCAGAAAACTAACCTGGGAGGGGGATCTCAAAATCTTGGGTAAAGCAGAGCATTTTTCTGCCTCTTCCAACCAACCGACTTAAGAAACCAATCAAGCCACAGGACCTCAAGCTGACCAGAGACTCCAACAAGAGACTGGTTACAGACAAAAGGGAGATACAGGATTCTTCCCACTCCTCCCCCCCCAAAAAAAAAAATCAAAAGACTTTTTTTTTCTTTTTTTATTTTTTTCTTCTTCTTCTTCTTTTCTTTTTTTTGCTTGTTTTTTGTTTTTTGTTACCTTATATATATATATATATATATATATATATATATATATAAATTTTTTTCCCTTCTAAAGCTTTTATTAATCTTTAATTTTTGCCTCTTCTGAAAAAATAATTGTTTTCCAGTAACTTTTTTTTCTCATCTTATAATTTTTATTTTAGGAATATGTGAATGAGCGTTTTCCTTCCTTTTCTTGTCTTCTTTCTCTTTTTCTTTCTTTCTTAATTATCTTTTTGTTTTTTGTCTAGCTCTACTGAACTTCTGATCTTTTCTTCTCCCTTTCCCATCCTTAACGTTTTTCACATCTCCTCTATGTCCCCCCCGTTCTCTGAACATATTCACATTCCTCTCTAAATAGACAGTCTTTTAACCTCTATAATAACATTAATTTTTACGTTTCTATTTTTTTTCTGTTCTCTCTTCATTCCCCTTTCCGTCTCTTCTTTTTTTCTCTCTCTCTACTTGCATCCTACCCAACCCATTTCCTGCATTGTGATTAGGACATAGTTAACTCTCCCTGTGCCTCCCCACACCAATCTATTCCTATTTTTTACCCACATCTCTCCCTAATCCTAATAATTTCTGGTTTTCCAAATTATTTTCTGCAGTTCGAAGTCCTTTAACATATAGTTGTTTGATGTTGAATAAATGTATCTGTTGAACTAGATTGTATCTGTAGACTATTGACTGTACAAACGCAAACTTTGGTTGATGGTTGCCTTAAGATAGTGTTCTAGCACAAAACTGGTGCAATCTTCACCTCAAATGGGCCGAGTAAGCCGGAAAAACACAAGAAAAATGGCAAATTCGGTATCTCAATTCCCAACCTTGATAATCAGGGATTAGAACAGACAAAGAATAATGCAGAGGAGAGTTCCCAAATAGCTCTACAAACACTAATAGCAAACATGATAAATGAGAAGTTTGACAATGTACAAAGGACTCTCTATGAGCGTGATAGGGAGAGAGAGGAGGCATCCCAGAAGTTTATACAGGAATATCATAAGCGTGAGGAAGCTACTCAAAAACTGATACAGGATTTGCGTGAACAACTTGAGAATATTCAAAGAGAAAGGGAGGAATGGCGTGAGCAGGCAGAGAACACTCAAAGAGAACTGCAGGAATCCCACGAACGGGAAGAAAGAGAACTGCAGGAATCCCACAGACGGGAGGAAGCTAATCAAAGAGTAATTCAGGAATTGAGAGACCAGGTAGAGAATACACAAAGATCACTAAAGGCATTCATGGAATCCATTAACAAAGAGCTGAAGGAAGTCAGGGAGACCACAAAGGGAATGCTGAATGGAACCCAACAGAAGGAATGGGAGTCCAAAGAAACCATAACCAATCAACTAAGTGATTTGAGAACAAACACTGAACACCAAATTAAGGAAGTAAAGAAATTCATACAAGACCTAAAACAGAGCTTCAACAAAGAACTTGAAGCCATCAAAGCTGACCAATTAGAAGGAAAAGCGATAAAAAACAAAGTAGAGAGTCTTGACAGCAGGTTAGACCATGCAGAAGATCGAATCTCAGGGATTGAAGACAGCCTAGATATTATAGAGAAAGAACATACAACCATCCAAGACAAGTCCAAGAAATATGATAGGTCTATCCAACACCTGGAAGACACCATCAGAAGGCCCAATCTAAGGATAATGGGTGTAGAGGAGCACCTAGAAACAGAAGTTAATGGTCTAGGAAATTTGTTTAACAGGATCCTAGCAGAGAACTTCCCAAACATACAAAAAGATAGGCCTATTCAGATACAAGAAGCTTTTAGAACCCCAAATAGACCAGACCAGAATAGGACATCCCACCGTCACATTATAATCCACACAGGATCAACCCAGACCAAGGAAAAGATCCTTAAAGCTGTCAGGGAGAAAAGGGTAATCACCTATAAAGGGAAACCAATTAGAATTACCTCAGATTTCTCAGCAGAGACAATCAAAGCAAGAAGAGCCTGGAATGACGTATGCCATGCCCTAAAAACAAACAACTATCAACCAAGAATACTGTACCCAGCTAAACTCTCCTTCATAACTGAAGGCCAAATAAAAACCTTCCATAGCAAAGAAAAATTGAAACAATACATCTCCACCAAACCAGCCCTACAAAAGATTCTTAAAGATGTCCTACACATAGAAAACCAACAAGACCGCAACAAAGGCCAAGAAACTGCACCCAAACTGAGAATCCAAGAACCTTAGGAAGAACCCAGTTTTCGCAGCCCCCAAGAAGGTGGATAACATGGCAGGAACTCCCAAATACCTCTCAGTCCTATCTCTTAACGTTAACGGACTGAACTCTCCAATTAAGCGACATAGACTGTCTAGTTGGATTAAAAAACAAGACCCTTCTATCTGCTGCCTGCAGGAGTAACATCTTGCCCATAAAAACAAACACATCTTCAATGTTAAAGGCTGGAACAAAATCTACCAAGCAAACGGCCCTCATAAACAGGCGGGAGTTGCAATCCTAATATCAGATAAAATAGACTTCAAACTAAAATTCGTGAGAAGAGATAAAGAAGGTCACTACATACTAATTAAAGGATCTCTCCTTCAGGAGGATATTACAATTCTAAATATCTATTCGCCAAACAATGGAGCACCCAAATTTATCAAAGAAACACTACTTTCCCTCAAATCCCATATAGATCCAAAGACATTAATTGTTGGGGATTTTAACACACCACTCTCCCCACTAGATAGATCAACTCGGCAAAAACTCAACAGAGAAACCGCAGATCTAAACAGCTGCATAGATCAACTAGACTTAACAGACATTTACCGAACATTTCACCCAGCAGCATCAGAATACACGTTCTTCTCAGCAGCACATGGAACGTTTTCTAAAATAGACCACATTTTAGGCCACAAAGCAAACTTGTCTAAATTCAGAAACATTGAAGTTATACCTTGCATTCTCTCTGACCACAAGGGAATAAAATTAGAACTCAACACCAAAAGCCACCAAAGAAAGTCCGGTATCACATGGAGGCTGAACAACACACTGCTGAATCATGAGTGGGTCATGGAAGAGATTAGAAAGGAAATTCAAATGTTCATGCTATTCAACAAAAATGAACACACAAATTACCAGCTCCTCTGGGACACAGCAAAGGCAGTACTCAGAGGCAAGTTTATAGCTCTGAGCTCCTACATCAACAAATTGGAGAGATCTGAAACTAACAATTTAATGACACATCTAAACCTCCTTGAAAAAGAGCAGCAAGATAAACCCCAATCCAGTAGACGGAAAGAAATAATCAAAATTAAATCAGAATTAAATGAATTAGAATCCAAAAAAACTATAGAAAGAATCAACAAAACAAAGAGTTGGTTCTTCGAAAAACTTAACAAAATTGACAGACCCTTAGCAAACCTTATCAGAAAAAGGAGAGAACACACCCAAATTAATAAACTCAGAGTTGAGAATGGAAACATCACCACAGAAACAACCAAGATTCAGAACATTATAAGGGAATACTTCTCAAAACTTTATGCTAATAAGTTTGAGAACTTGACAGAAATGGACCTTTTCCTAGCAAATATTGACATGCCAAAACTAAACCAAGATGAGTTAAACCAGCTTAACAGGCCCATATCAAGCATTGAAATAGAAACAGCAATAAGAGACCTCCCAGCTAAGAAAAGTCCAGGACCAGATGGTTTTACAGCGGAATTTTACAAGGCCTTCAAAGCAGAGCTCACACCAATACTCCTCCAACTCTTCAATGAAATTGAAAGAGAAAGCTCACCACCGAACACATTCTATGAAGCCATCATAACCCTCATCCCAAAACCAGGCAGGGACTCATCAAAGAAAGAGAACTATAGACCCATTTCTTTGATTAACATTGATGCAAAACTTCTCAACAAAATTTTGGCCAATCGACTTCAACAATTCATCCAAAAAATCATACACCATGATCAAACAGGATTCATTTCAGGGATGCAAAGCTGGTTCAATATACGCAAATCAATTAATATTATTTATCACATCAACAGGAGCAAGAATAAGAACCACATGGTTATCTCAATAGATGCAGAAAAAGCATTTGACAAGATCCAACACCCCTTTATGATGAAGGTTCTGGAAAAATTAGGAATCCATGGAACATTCCTCAATACAATAAAGGCTGTATATGACAAACCTACAGCCAGCATTATACTCAATGGTGAAAAACTAAAGCCATTTCCTCTTAACTCAGGAACAAGACAAGGATGCCCACTCTCTCCACTTCTCTTCAATCTAGTATTAGAATGCCTAGCTACAGCAATAAGACAAGATGCAGACATAAAGGGGATCCAAATAGGGAAAGAAGAAATAAAACTCTCCCTCTTTGCAGATGACATGATCTTGTATTTAAAGAATCCCATAGACTCCACTCCCAAATTACTCAAGCTGATTCAAAACTTTGGCAAAGTAGCAGGTTATAAAATTAACCTCCAAAAATCAATGGCTTTTCTATATGCCAACAATGAGAAAAGTGTGGCTGAAATTAGGAAAGCAACTCCATTTGTAATAGCCCCACAAAAAATAAAATACCTAGGAATTAACTTAACCAAAGAAGTGAAGGACCTCTATGATGAAAACTTTAAAATCTTGAAAAAGGAAATCAACACAGAACTTAAAAAATGGCAAAACCTCCCATGCTCCTGGATTGGCAAGATTAACATCGTGAAAATGGCAATACTTCCCAAGGCTATCTACAAATTCAACGCGATACCTATCAAAATTCCACCCTCATTCTTCAAGGAAATAGAAGAGGCAATCCAAAAATTCATATGGAACAATAAAAGACCCCGAATAGCAAAAACGCTCCTCAACGGAAAGAACACTGCTGGAGGAATATCAATACCAAATTTCAAACTCTACTATAAAGCCATAGTAATCAAAACAGCTTGGTATTGGCATAAGAACAGACCTCAGGACCAATGGAATAGAATTGAAAACCCAGAAATGAACCTACAGACCTATAGCCATCTAATCTTCGATAAAGAAGCTAAAACAATAGAATGGAAGAAAGACAGCCTCTTCAGTAAATGGTGCTGGCAAAATTGGTTAACTACATGTAGAAAACTAAAGCTAGATCCTTATATATCACCCTGCACCAGAATCAGCTCCAAATGGATCAAAGACCTTGAACTCAAAGCAGACACTCTGAAAACATTACAGGATGGAATAGGAGAAACCCTAGGTCTCCTTGGCTCAGGCCGAAATTTTCTGAATAGAGACCGGGAAGCACAACAAATCAAAGAAAGGTTGGACAAATGGGATTGCATAAGATTGCAGAGCTTCTGCAGGGCAAATGACATGGGAGAAGATCTTTACTAGCCATACAACGGACAAGGGTCTCATATCTAAAATATACTTGGAACTCAAAAAATTAAACCACCCAACAACAAATCCTCAAAGAAACAACTGTCCAATAAATAAGTGGGCGAAAGACTTAAAGAGAAGCTTCTCGGAAGAAGAAAGAAGGATGGCCAATAGACACATGAAGAAATGTTCAACATCCCTAGCCATAAAAGAAATGCAAATCAAAACAACATTGAGATATCACCTCACTCCAGTTAGAACAGCAAAAATCAAGAACTCTAACAACAACAGATGCTGGAGGGGATGTGGACAGAAAGGAACCTTACTTCATTGTTGGTGGGAATGTAAACTTGTTCAACCACTTTGGTAAGCAGTATGGAGGTTCCTCAAAAGACTTCACATAGATCTCCCCTATGATCCAGCAATCGCACTTTTGGGCATTTACCCAAATGCACAAACAAGACCACACTAAAGCTACCAGCACAACTATGTTTATTGCAGCATTATTTACCATAGCTAAGATATGGAACCAACCCAGAAGCCCCTCAGTAGATGAATGGATCAAGAAAATGTGGTATATATACACAATGGAATTCTATGCCTCCATCAGAAAGAATGACATTTCCCCATTTGTTAGGAAATGGAAAAGGCTTGGAAAAAATTATATTAAGTGAAGTAAGCCAGGCCCAAAGAAGCATAGGTCCCATGGTTTCCCTTATTTGCAGTATCTAGTATAGGTATGAGTCAAGTGGAAAAGGTCAGATAATATGATGTTAGGAAAACGAACCCTTAAATATGTATTTTAATGTTTTCGTTTCTTTCATGCATGTGTTTCTAACGCATTTATAAGATTATTTCCTTGTTGCTATGTATGTCCCTCCCCCACAGTGTAACCCCCGCTTTCACTTTATTTGATGTCAGTAAAATATGTGGAGGAGATGGGGACAAACAAGTCGTTTAAGGATTCAGGTGGACCTGTTGCAACAAGGAGAATTAAAAAATGTCATGTCAAAGCAAGCTTTACAATGTCGGTGTGGGGGAGGGAGGGGGGTATGAGTGGGTGGGGGGGAGGAGGAAGGCTGGGAAGGGAGGTGAAAGGTAAACAAAGGAGGAGGCTGAAATGCTTGGTAAGAAATGTTTGCATTATCCTACCAATGTAATTGTAACCCCTCTGTACAGTATGCTCTCAAATAAAATAAAATAAAATTAAAAAAAGAAAAAGAAAAAACGGGGGATTTCCAAGGAGATGTTCACCTGGAACAGCCGGAGGCCTGCCGGCAGCAAGATTCCGGAATTCTTCCTAAGAAGCCTTGAAAGCAGTGAAACGCTCGTATGTTGCAATAACTCAGAACCTCATTCTGAGTGTTCCCGGCAGAGGTCATTTGGCTGAATAGAACCGTGGACTACCTATAGCCAGATGTAGGCAGTGCCGTCCATAGTGCTGGATGGAGAGTGGTTGTGTGCCAAACAACTGAGCTCTAGTTCTCAAAACTTTCACAAAGTGCCACAACTTGAGGTTCAACTTACTGCTCCGGTTGAGTAGAGTGTAGCCGTGAAAGCTGGAATCAGTAGCACTCAGGTAAGAAGAACGGGAATCAGATATACCCAGTCCGCTGGCAGTGTCCTACGGGGACCAGCCTATCTGGCTGCTACGCCTGAATGTTTGCAACCGTGGCAGAGCTTGGCAAGTGCAATTGTGCAGCAATGCAAATTGCATAACCTGGCCAAATTTCACGGGTGTACAAGAAACGACCAAGGATTTACAAGGAGATGTTCACCCGGAAAAGCCAGAGGCCGGCCGGCAGCAAGATTCCGGAATCCTTCCTAAGAAGCCTAGAAAACAGTGAAACGCTCCTAGGTTGCAATAACTCAGAACCTCATTCTGAGTGTTCCCGGCACAGGTCATTCGGCTGAACACAACCGTGGACTAATTAGAGCCAGATGTAGACAGTGCCGTCCATAGTGCTGGATGGACAGTGGTGGCGTGCCAATCAACTGAGCTCCAGTTCTCAAAACTTTCACGAAGTGCAATAAATTCAGGTTCAACTTACTGCTCCGGTTTGGTAGAGTGTAGCCATCAAAGCTGTAATCAGTAGCACTCAGGTGAGAAGAACGAGAAGCAGATATACCATGTCCGCTGTCAGTGTCCTACGGGAACCAGCCTATCTGGCTGCCACGCCTGAATGTTTGCAACCTCGGCAGAGCTAGGCAGGCGCAATTGTGCAGCAATGCAAAATGTATTACCTGGCCAAATTTCACGGGTGTACAAGAAAACACGGGGGATTTACAAGGAGATGTTCACCCGGAACATCCGGAGGCCTGCCGGCAGCAAGATTCCGGAATTCTTCCTAAGAAGCCTTGAAAGCAGTGAAACGCTCCTATGTTGCAATAACTCAGAACCTCATTCTGATTGTTCCCGGCAGAGGTCATTTGGTTGAATAGAACCGTGAACTAATTATAGCCAGATGTAGGCACTGCCGTCCATAGTGCTGGATGGACAGTGGTTGCGTGCCAAACAACTGAGCTCTAGTTCTCAAAACTTTCACAAAGTGCCACAAGTTGAGGTTCAACTTACTGTTCCGGTTGAGTAGAGTGTAGCCGTCAAAACTGGAATCAGTAGCACTCAGGTGAGAAGAACGGGAAGCAGATATACCCAGTCCGCTGGCAGTGTCCTACGGGGACCAGCCTACCTGGTTGCCACGCCTGAATATTTGCAACCGTGGCAGAGCTTGGCAAGCGCAATTGTGCAGCAATGCAAATTGCATAACCTGGCCAAATTTCAGGGTGTACAAGAAACGACAGAGGATTTACAAGGAGATGTTCACCCGGAACATCCGGAGGCCTGCCGGCAGCAAGATTCCGGAATTCTTCCTAAGAAGCCCTGAAAGCAGTGAAACGCTCCTATGTTGCAATAACTCAGAACCTCATTCTGAGTGTGCTCGGCAGAGTTCATTAGGCTGAACACAACCATGGACTAATTTGAGCCAGATGTAGGCAGTGGACTAATTAGAGCCAGATGAATGCAGTGTGGTCGCATGCCAAACAACTGAGCTGTAGTTCTCCAAAATTCCACATAGTGCTAAAAATAGAGGTTCAACTTACTGCTCCGGTTGAGTAGAGTTTAGCCGTTAAAGCTGGAATCAGTTGGACTCAGGTGAGAAGAACAGGAAGCATATATTCCCAGTCCGCTGGCAGTGTACTACAGGGACCAGCCTATCTGGCTGCCATGCCTGAATGTTTGCAAACCCAGCAGAGCTATGCAGGCGCAATTGTGCAACAATGCAAACTGCGTACCCTGGCCAAACTTCACGGGTATACAATATACCCTGGGGATTTACTAAGAGATGTTCAACCGGAACAGCGGGAGGCCTGCCGGCAGTAAGATTCCGGAATTCTTCCTAAGAAGCCTTGAAAGCAGTGAAACGCTCCTATGTTGCAATAACTCAGAACCTCAGTCTGAGTGTTCCCGGCAGAGGTCATTCAGCTGAACACAACCGTGGACTAATTAGAGCCAGATGTAGACAGTGCCGTCCATAGTGCTGGATGTACAGTGGTCGCGTGCCAAACAACTGAGCTCCAGTTCTC